>NC_092525.1:54963366-55563366 GCF_037038585.1 Patagioenas fasciata
GGTTAGGGTTTTGGGTTAGGCTTAGGCTTAGGGTTAGGGCCATTACGGTTGGGTTAGGGTTAGGGGTTAGGGTTAGGGGTTAGGGTTAGGGGTTAGGGTTAGGGTTAGGGTTATTGTTACGGGGCTATTGTTGGGGCTGCAGGTTCCTCAGCAGGGAGCAGGAGGGGCAGGGCTGAGCTCTTCTCTGTGACAGTGACAGAACCCAGGGAATGGCAGAAGATGTGCCAGGGAGGGTCAGTGGGACATGAGGAAAAGGTTCTTCACCCAGAGGTGCTGGACACTGAACAGGCTCCCCAGGGAGGTGTCACGGCCCCAAGCCTGGGCCCCTGTATGATGTGACAGAGTGAACCTTCAGCTCCTTTGTGGATGGTGCAAAGCTGGGCAGAGGCCTTGGACAACCTCACCTGGTTCACCCTGCCCTGAGCAGGACACTGAGACAAGATGATGTTCAACCTGAGTTACTCTGTGATTCAAGGAATCTTTCCCTTGGAAAGGTTTTGGGAGAAGGAATAGGTGGAGGAACAAGAAAATAAAAAATAAACAGAGCAGTTCCTGTGAAGAATGCTTCTCTACTCAAATTGTTAGCAGGAAATCTATAATCAGCTCCCCAAACTCCCTGTTCTGCTCATTGGCCCCTGGGATTTACAGCACATTTCTTTACATCAGATTCTGCACTGAAGTTTGCACTGATTGTTACAGCTTCCTCGCAGGAATCGCTTCATGTTTCCTTATAGAACCAGACGTAAACAGCCACCAGGGAATTTTTAATTAGAGGAAACAAAAAAGGAGGAAAAAAAAAGAAAACACAATAGAACTTAATGATGTTTCTCAGTTCTATGGTTAAATTCAGTATTTTCCAGTGAGGTCCGTTGCCATAACTGAAGAGTTGCCCATAGGGAGTATGAGAGCAACTGAAAGACTGAGCTGAAAGACTTCACCTGCCTGAAGCTCAAAGCAGAGTGAGAGCTGAGAGGCTCTGAATGAGCAAAGAGTGAGAGGTGAAGAACCTCTGGGGAGCGATGGAAAGTGCAAATGTCCAGACAGGTTTCTGAAAATTCATATTTTGGCAGGATAGAAATTCCACAGATATTTTATTGGAAATACTGAATTATTTCATCTGATAAAAAAAATAAGAGTGGGGAGTTTTTTGTTGTTGTTGTCATTGGTGGTTTGGTTTTGTTTTTCAGTTTTGAGGGGAGTTCTCAGGTTTTCGGGCTGAGCTCCATGGTCTCACTATAAGCACCCAGCGCAAACCTCGAGAGGCCCCCGTGTACCTGAGGTGTTTGCCTGGGACTGGCAGGTATCAGACCAGACTGATGGAGCCACGTCAGTTTTGTCATTTACATCTAGTGTTCAAGAATTGTGTACTTAATTAGATAAGTTTCAGGAGTATGGGTAAAGAGGCAGGTGTGTGAAGAAGTGATAGAAGAATTTTCCAGTTTATATCATAGAATCATAGAAACGTTTCAGTTGGAAGAGACTCTCAGAACCAGTGAGTCCAAACATAACCTTACTTTATCCCTAAACCATGTCCCTGAGAACCTCATCCAAACTCCTTTTAAACCCCTGCAGGCATGGCGACTCCACCACTGCCCTGGGCAGCCTGTTCTAATGCCTGAAAACCCTTTTTGTGGATTATTTTTTCCTAAAATCCAATCTGAACCTCCTCTGGCACAATTTGGGACCATTTCCTCTTCTCCGATCACTTGCTACTTGGGAGAAGAGAACAACATCTCCCATGCCCCATCCTCTTTTCAGGCACTGCAGAGAACGAGAAGGTCTCCCCTCAGTTCCTGTTCTCCAGGCTGAACAGCCCCAGTTCCGTCAACTGCTCCTCATCACACTTGTGTTCCAGACCCTCAGCAGCTTCATCACCTCCTCTGCACTCTCTCTAGTGCCTCACTGTTCTTCTTATGATGAGGGGCCCAAAACTGAACACAGGAGTCAAGGTGCGGCCCCACCAGTTCCAAGTACAGTGGCACAATCACTTCCCTCATCCCACTGGCAACACTATTCCTGATACAAGCCAGGATGCCGGTGGCCTTTTTGGCCACCTCGGCACACACTGGCTCATGTTCAGCCTCTGTTGATCAACACCCCCAGGTCTTTTTCCAACAGCAGCTTTCCAGCCGCTCTTGCCCAAGCCTGTAGTGTTGCAGGAAGTTGTTACGACCTATGTGCCTGACCCAGCACTTGGCCTCGTTGAACCTCAGACAACTGGCCTCAGTCAGCCAAGATCCCTCTGTATGGCCTTCCAACCCTCCAGCAGATCAACACTCCCACCCAATTTGGTGTCATCTGCAAACTTAATGAGGGTGCACTCAATCCCCTCATCCAGATGATTGACAAAGAGATTAAACAGAACTGGTACCAATACTGAGCCTTGGGGACACCACTTGTGACCGGTCATCAACTGGATTTGGCTCTGTTCACCACAACTCTTCGGCCCAGCCCTCCATCCAGTTCTTTACCCATCCCAGATACACCATCCAGGCCACGAGCTGCAGTTTCTCCAGGAGATGCTGTGGGATACGGTGTCAAAGGTTTTACTGAAGTCTAACGACACAACATCCACAGCCTTTCCCTCATCTACTGGGGGTGTCACCTTATCATAGAAGGAGATCAGGTTTGTCCAGAGTACCTGCCTTTCATAACCCCCTGTTGGCTGGGCCTGATCACATGATCCTCTGGTATGTACTGCCTGATGTTACTCAAGATCACCTGCTCCATGACCTTTCCCTGCATCGAGGGCAGACTGACAGGTCTGTAGTTCCCCAGATTCTCCTTCCAGCCCTTCTTGTAGATGGGTGTCACATCTGCCAACTTCCAGTCAACTGGCATCTCCCTAATTAGCCAGGACCACAGCTAAATAAGGGGAAGTGGCTCAGTGATCGCCTCCGCCAGCTCCTCAGCACCCTTGGGTGCATCCCATGTGACCCCATAGACTTGTGGGTATCCAAGTGGTGTAGCAGGTTGCCAACCATTTCCTCTTGGATTATTTGGGCTTCATTCTGCTTCCTATCCCTGTCTTCTGGCTTGGGGTGGTGGGTACCTGGAGCACAACTGTTCTGACTTAGAGACTGAGGCAAAAAGGTATGTAATACCTCAGCCTTTCCCTTATCTTCTGTCACTATCTTTCCCTCTGCATCCATCGGGGACTGGACATCCTTTGTAGCCCTCCTGTTGTTGCTGATACATTTATAGAAACATTTCTTGTTGTCTTTAACAGCAGTAACCAGGCCTGACTCTAGTTGGGCTTTGGCCCTTCTAGTTTCTCCCTGCATAACTTCATGGCATTCTTGTATTCCTCTTGAGTAGCCTGACACTTCTTCCAAAGATAATAAATTCTGATTTTATTCCTATGTTTCAGCCCCAGCTCTCTACTCAGACAGGCCGGCCTTCCTCCCCGCCAGTTCACCTTCTGGCACATGGGGACAGCTGCTCCTGCTCCTCTGAGATCACCTTCCTGAAGACAGACCAGCCTTCCTGGACTGCGTTGTCCTTCAGAACTGCCTCCCGAGGGTCTCTGCCAACCAACCTTCTGAACAGGTCAATGTCTGCCCTTCAGAAATCCAAAGTAGCAGTTCTGCTGACCATCCTCCTCAAATTCAACTCCTGTCCCTTCACAGGACACCATACAGTTCACACCGTGTGTCTGAGGACGTTGTCCAGTCTCCTCTTGAACACTGTCAGGCTTGGACTGTGACCCCTCCCTGGGGATCCTGTTCAGTGTCCAGCACCTCTGGGTGAAGAACCTCTTCATCATGTCTGAACCCTGGCACATCTTCCTTCTATTCCCTTGGCTTCTGTCATTGGTCACCAAAGACAAGAGATCAGTACCTTCTCTCCCTTCTCGCTTTGCCTTGTTGAAGCTCATACAATTGGACTCAGTCAACCAAGATCCCTCAGCATCTGCAAACTTAATGAGGATGCACTCAGTGCCCTCATCCAGATCATTGATAAAGAGATTAAACAAAACTGGCCCCAATACTGAGCCCTGGGGACACCACTCGTGACCAGCCACCAATCAGATTTGGCTGTATTCACCAAAACTCTTTGGGCCTGGCCCTCCAGCCAGTTCTTTACCCATCGCAGATACACCATCCAGGCCATGAGCTGCACCTTCTCCAGGAGATGCTGTGGGATACGGTGTCAAAGGCTTTACTGCAGTCTAAGGACACAACACCCACAGCCTGTGTGGCAGATTCACTCCCCACCACAGACTTTCCCTCATCTGCTCAGCCGGTCACCTTGTCATAGAAGGAGATCAGGCTGGTCAAGCAGGACCTGCCTTTCACAAAACCATGCTGATTGGGCCCGATTGCTCGTCTGGTATGGGTGACCTCACAGTCCTTTCCCAGCCATGTTCCTGCTGTTGGCCTATCCCCTGCAGAGGCAGAAGTGACCTCACAGTCCCCTCCACAGCCATTGGCTTCCTACTGGACTATGATTTCCTGACACACAAGTGACCACATGGCATTGTACCCAGCCATCACCCTGCTTGTGGTCCGGTGTGTGAGCAGATCAAACTTAGCTGCTTTCATCAAATTTATCCAATAGATTTCCTATCAAGGGTTTGAGTGGAGAAACGTTCCTCAGAGGAGCTGCTATATTTACTCTGGGGCATTTTATATCTCACTTGAAACAGCTCTCCAAGGAAAATATTCATGGAATCCTACGATAACACAGGTTGGAAGAGACCCCTGAACACCATCTCTGTCCCACTGACCTTTATGGCACCCCAAGGAACAGCTGACAGCATCAGTGCTCACTTGGGCTCATCTCACGACATGCACACAATGGACATGCACATGATGTGTATGGTTACATCTCATCTGTACAATGACACATGGACTTTTGACCTTGTATTTCATAGAATCATAGAATCTCTTGAGTTGGAAGGGGCGCACGAGGATCATCGACTCCAACTCCTGTCCCTGCACAGGACACCCCACAGGTCACACCGTGTGTCTGAGGACCTTGTCCAGTCTCTGCTTGATCACTGTCAGGTTGGGGCCCTGACTCCTCCCTGGGAAACTGTTCAGTGTCCAGCACCTCTGCAAACATGGAAACATGGACTTCTGACCTATTCATTCAGTGTAATTCCATGGAGGGACAAAGAACTCTGAGCTGGGGTGAGAGGCCAGTGCTGGAAATAATGGTTGTGAGGGTCCAGCCCATGACGATTGCCCTGGGTGTCCAGTGCACAGGGGCACAGCCCAGCCCCTGCTCTGCTGGTCCTGCAGGTCTCTGGCAGGAGGGCTGGCTGTGAGAGGACACTGCTGTGTGCCAGCCTGCACACACACACTGTTCAGCTGTGCCCTGGGGTTTGCATCTGTGGCCACTTTTGTGGGCATGTTCTTGAGAGAAGGTTTATAAGAAGACCTAAACCTTGAAGCCCTGCCCCGAGGAGATCACCTTTCTATCTGGAAAGGCTGTTGTGAGCCCAGCTCTGTCACAGCAGTGTCCATTGCCTGTCCCTGCCTGCGCTCACAGCACTGACACACAGCAGGATGGGGACCAAGCTGCCAGAGCACTCAGGCCTTGCACCAACACAAGGGATGAGAAGGAGAGTGTGGGAGTGGAACCAGAACAGCTCTGGGAGACCAAGCACTGGTGCTCTGTGGCAGTGCTGCCATGCTGGACTCTCTTCCCTTCTACCCATGCACACAGGAACTGTCCCTGCAGCTCCAAAATAGCCCTGCAGGAGGGACAGAGTGAAAAACAAGTCACTATACGAACCTTTATTTTGTTTAAACAAAAGGAGAGCACGGCTCCTCATTTATACAGCCAGTGGTTATAAAAGAAAAGCAGACAGAGAATTGGAAAGGGGATGAAAACATTATAACAATAAAAAACCAACACACCAAAACAGAAAATCCAGATGACAGGCTAAGCCTGTAATAAGTTACTTTAAAACTCCTATGCAGAAGCAGAGGGGCAGTTTATTACTCCAGAAAACACTTATATATGATTTTGCACAGGGCATCCTTGAGCTCCTGGTTCCTCATGCTGTAGATGAGGGGGTTCACTGCTGGAGGTAACACTGAGTACAGAACAGACACCACCAGGTCCGTGGATGTGGAGGAGAAAGAGGGGGGCTTCAGGTGAGCAAATATGCCAGTGCTGACAAACAGGGAGACCACGGCCAGGTGAGGGAGGCAGGTGGAAAAGGCTTTGTGCCGCCCCTGCTCAGAGGGGATCCTCAGCACGGCCCTGAAGATCTGCACGTAGGACACCATGATGAAAATGAAGCACATAAAAGCTAAACAGCAACTGACCACAAGAATCCCAAGTTCCCTGAGGTAGGTGTCTGAGCAGGAGAGCTTGAGGATGTGGGGGATTTCACAGAAGAACTGGTCCAGGGCATTGCCCTTGCACAGGGGCAGTGAAAATGTATTGGCCGTGTGCAGCAGAGCATAGAGAAACCCAGTGGCCCAGGCAGCTGCTGCCATGTGGACACAAGCTCTGCTGCCCAGGAGGGTCCCGTAGTGCAGGGGTTTGCAGATGGCAACGTAGTGGTCGTAGGACATGATGGTGAGAAGAAAATACTCTGCTGTAGCACAGAAAAAGAAAAAAAAGATCTGGGCAGCACATCCTGTGTATGAGATGGCCCTGGTGTCCCACAGAGAGTTGGCCATGGACTTTTCTCTGTTCTCCCTTTCATAACAATTCCGGGTTTAGTTTCCTCCCATTTCTGATCATTTCCCTGCTGCCTTGAGATTCTCCCCCTGGGAGGTGTTTCCCTGTCCATGTCTCTTCCATGTCAGTGCTCACAGACCCCATCCCACCCTCTGTGCCCTCCCCCTGGCCCTACAGATCCTGCCTGTTCACAGGGCACTGCCTGGGGGCATCTTCCTGTTTGCAGGTTGTAAAACAGGACAGGTCAGACTGAGACTGACGGGTCCAGCCAAGGTGATGCAGGTGCTGTGCACAGGCAGAGGGGTGGTGAAGGGATGTTATGAGCCTTCTGGCAGATGTGCTGATCCCTCAGAGTTGCAGTTCAGGAGTCTCAGTGACTTGTTTAAGCATGAGAGCTCGTTTTCATTTTATCCTTTCCCGCACCTCCCACCCCTTGGGATAGGAAACTGAAAAGACAGGCTCAGGAAAGCTCCTTATCTGTCAGGTAATCCTTGCATTGATCTTCTCCTTGGGGCGTCCCCTTGGAAGAGTCCTGCAGGACATCTGGAGCTGTGAGCAGTGCTGACCCACACAGTACCCTCTCAACAGCAGAAGCACCTTTCCGACCCTTATGGGGGATGCTCCTTTCCCCTGAAGCTTCTCCCTGCAGCACTGTGGGGATCTCCCGGGTCAGGCTGAGCGCTGACCCTGGCAGGCGGCAGAGTCCCTGCCCCAGCACAGCCCTGGGGTGCAGGGACCCTGCTCTGCAGGACAGCCCTGGGCACCCCTGGGTGCTCACCCGGCTTCACAGCTGTTCAGCATTGCCTGACAAGATCCCCTCCTTACAGATCCCACCAGCTGTGCCTGTGCCAGTTTTAGGAGATGCCTCCATTAGCTACAGCTGCATTGCCCTGCATGCAGAGACTTACCATGGCATGGGCTGCAAAGGCTTCTCCTCCAGTGAGCTCTCAGTCATCCTCCCAATCCTGACCACCTTTCATCTCTCTCTGCCTTGCTCGTCTCCCTGAGATCCCCAGGCAGAGCCCTCAGCCCTGCTGCGCTGTGCAGAGGAGCTGCTCCTGGGCAGAGCTGTCTCTCTGCAGCGCTGCCGCTTGCCAGGAGCTCCCTCTGTCCCAGGAGCCCAGCCCAGCTCAGCAGCACAGGAGCAGCCCAAGGCACTTTAATGACCCCCCTGGTGGGTTTGGTGCTGTGCCCATTGACCTCAGACCCTGAGGTGGAGTTGATGCAACTTCTCAAGAAGTGAAAGTCAGAATCAAACTCCAAAGTTTCTTGCAATGTTATTGGGTCCCACTGAGGGGCACAACTGAGAAACCATCCACAGAGTCGGGTTAAAACAGAAAAATGGAGGCAGAGATGACAGATCAGGAAAAGCAAAGTAAATGTCTCTCTGATGCTGAGTAAACCTGGATGAGTTTCATTAACCAAAGGGCCAAGCCCTGACCCCCAGCCCTGGGAAGGCAGATCCTGTCCATCCCACGTTGCCCAGGGCCCTTCCTGGGACAGTGTGATGTGGGTCTGTGCAAGACCAAGGGCAGGACTATGGTCCCACACCTCCCAGGTTCCTGGCTGGGTACAAGGAGGCCATGAGGCCCCTGTGCTGGAAGGACAAGGTGTCTCCTCACAGGCATCAGAGGTGCAGACAACAGCCATAGCCAAGGGGAGAAGGAGCTCATGTCTGCTGGGGGTTTCAGCCCTTTACATCCCTTGATCATCTCCACCACAGCCTGTCCTGTGCTGTGGCATCCCCTGCACCTTTTTCCCTGCAGGCTGCAGACATCCCCCCTGCTGCCCCACCTTACTCTTGTCTGACTATCTTCCTTCCTTTGCTGACATCTCTGCATCCTCCCCAGCTGTTCCTTGGAGCACAAAGCCTTGGGCTGATGCAGACTCCCTCTGCTGACCTGCTCCACCACAGCACTGCCCTTCCAGTCACCTTCCTTGCTGCTCATGTCCAGCCTGGACCTCCCCAGCTGCACTTTGGGCCATTATTTCTTTCTCAAGCTCTTTCCCACTAGGAAGAAAAACTCCACCACCTCTGAAACCACCCTTCGAGCACTCTCCGGCTACTCCTGCCCTGCTGCAGCCTCCCCAGCGCTGCTGGGCCAAAGCAGCCCAGGTCCCTCAGCATCCCACACCATGTGCACAAGGTGCTGAACCTGCTTGGCAGAGCCCTGCACTCTCCAGTTCCTCCCTGCTTCTCCAAACTGGGAAGCTGCACACTGGCACACCCCCGTGTGTGTGGGGTCACAGCAGTGCTGAACCGAATGGGATGAGAACTCCAGGTGTCTGGGTCCCCACGCTCCTCCTCATGCAGCCCCGTGTGCAGCTGCCTTGTTCATGGTGAGCATGCACCATGGGCTTGTGTGGGGACCTTGGAGTGCCCAGGCCCTTCTCCTCAGGGTCACTGCTCAGCATGTCAGGTCCTGCTCTATCCTGATGTGTGGGGTAATTCTCCCACCCTTATGCAGAATGTTTCACTTCTCCTTGTAAAACTGAAGAGCTTTCTGACGGGTGAATCCCAGATTTCCTCAAAGTTGTGCCTCTCCCTGGACTGAAGTTCCATTTGCTCAGCTGTTATTGTTTGCATGTAGAGGGCTTGTCCTGATGGGGGTGTGTCTCCCAAGATAACAAGATAAGGAGCTGCAGGGCACTATAAATACCATCTCCTGGAGAAACTGTGGGGTCTTGGGGGCCTGGTACTCGTAATGCCATATCTGGACTCCAAGGGCAAGTTGTCCTTTATGTCAGAGAACAGCAGGAATGTGTGGAGCTCTGCCTGGGGACAGACAATGTCAGCTGAATTTTGAGGAGTCAGCATGAGAGGGCAGAACAACATGGGCAATGTTGTGGTCACTGGACATCAGCTGCAGACTCACTGGTCAGGAAGAGGAATTAGATGATGCCTTCTTCAAACAGACGAAAGAAGCCTCATGTTTCCAGGGCTGTGTCCTCGTGGCAGACCTGAGATATCCCAATATCTGCAAGGCACCAGCCTTCCAGGAGGGTTTGGAGCTCATTGACAACATCTTCCTGACACGGGTGTCTGAGGGGTCAGTGAGGTGAGGTGCCCTGTGGGACTTCACACTTACAAACCACAAAGAGTTGGTCAGGATGGAACAGTCAGGGATGGGAAAGTGGAGCTGAGGCTCCCGGGAGATGATAACAAGGCAAAGAGCAGGATTTCAGGAGAGCAAGCTTTGACCTGCTGAGGGACCTGCTTGGGTCCTATGGGATATGACCTTGGTGTCTGCAGTGCTTTTCTCTCACATTTCCTTCCTCCTCTCTCCCACCTGCTGTTGTGCAGCTTTTTTTACCCTTTCTCAAATTCAATATCCCAGAGGTGCTGCCAGCATCACTGAGTGGCTCAGATTTGGAAGGCGTGGGTCCATCTTGGAGCAGCTGAAATCAGTTCTGTCTGACGTTGGTGAACGTGAATTGTGAAACAAGGAAGAGGTGGTGAGGGATGTGAACATCAGTGTCCACCTTGGCTGTTGTGACCAGGAAACAGTGGGGTCCCAGGCACCAGAGGGGAGGGAGGGAGGCCAGCAGCAGAGCACAGGCTGGTGGGCTCCAGAGGAGAAGACTTTGACATACTGAGGGGTGGCGACCAATAGAGGTGGTGGCATGGAAGTAGATCTGAAGAGTGAAGGAGCTCAGGAAACCTAAACAAGCCTTACAGGACAACCTGCTCCAAGCACAAGAATGATCTTTCCAAGTACCCCTGAAAAGAAGCATTTATCTCATGGGGCTGGACCAGTTCTTCTGTGAAATCCCCCACATCCTCAAGCTCTCCTGCTCACACTCCTACCTCAGGCAACTTGGGCTTATTGTGGCTGGTGTCTGTTTAGCATTTGGGTGTTTTGTGTTCATTGCGCTGTCCTATGTGCAGATCTTCAGGGCCGTGCTGAGGATCCCCTCTGAGCAGGGACGGCACAAAGCCTTTTCCACCTGCCTCCCTCACCTGGCCGTGGTCTCCCTGTTTGTCAGCACTGCCATGTTTGCCCACCTGAAACCTCCCTCCATCTCCTCCCCATCCCTGGACCTGGTGGTGTCTGTTCTGTACTCGGTGGTGCCTCCAGCAGTGAACCCCCTCATCTACAGCATGAGGAACCAGGAGCTCAAGGACGCCCTGCAGAAACATATGACTCGATTTCTTCTGAAGCTATAAACTGTATCTATCTTCTTCTACGTAAGAGTTATAGTCTAACTCTTTGCAGGTTCATCCTGTCTGCAGTACTTTTTTTCTCTATTTGTGTTTTTTTTATTGTGATAATGTTTTAAGTCCCTTTGAAATTCACTGTCTGCTCTTCTCACTGAGTGGCTGTGATGATGAGGAATGGTGCTCTCTGTGTATAAACAAAATAAAGGGCCCTTCAGGAAATATTTTTCTGCTGACATCCTAACTCCAAGGCCTTTTTGGAGCTGCAGGGACAGTTCCTGTGTGTCTGGATGGAGAGGAAAAGAGTCCAGTATGGCAGCACTGCCAGGGAGCACCAGCACTGCGTGCTCTGGCACCTTTGTCACCATCCTGCTGTGTATCACTTGTGATCGCAAGCAGGGACAGGCGATGGGGATTGTGTGGCAGAGCTGGCCTCAGAACAGCCTTTCCAGAAAGAAAGGCTTAGGTCTTCATTCAAACTTTTTCTCAGAACCTCCTGCAGTGTCCTCTCACAGCCAGGCCTCCTGCCAGAGACCTGCAGGACCAGCAGAGCAGGGTCTGGGCTGTGCCCCTGTGCACTGGACACCCAACACAATCTGCCCCAATTATCATGGACTAATCCCTCACAATGTCCATTTCCATCACTGGCCTCTCACCCCAGCTCAGAGCGGTTCTTTGTCCCTCCATGGAAAGACAATGAATGAGTTGGTAAGAAGAAGAATGTTTGTGTTCTACAGATGAGATGTGTGCATGCACATCATGTACGTGAGATGAGATTAACAGAAGTGAGCACAAATGCTGTCAGATATACCGGGGGTAACATTTTGCATCTGAGACACAGCAACCCTGGCTGTACAGACAGACTGGGGGACGAGATCTCAGAATCCCAGAATGTCAGGGATTGGAAGAGACCTGGAAAGCTCATCCAGTGCAATCTCCCCATGGAGCAGGAACACCCAGCTGAGGTTCCACAGGAAGGTGTCCAGGCGGGTTTGAATGTCTGCAGAGAAGGAGACTCCACAACCTCCCTGGGCAGCCTGGGCCAGGCTCTGCCACCCGCACCGGGAAGAAGTTTCTTTTCATCTTTCAGTGGAACCTCCTGTGTTCCAGTTTGCACCCATTACCCCTTGTCCTATCATTGGTTGTCACCGCGAAGAGCCTGGCTACATCCTCCTGACACTCACCCTTTATATATTTATGAACACTCATGAGGTCACCCCTCAGTGTCCTCTTCTCCAGCTCCAGAGCCCCAGCTCCCTCAGTGTTTCCTCACATGGGAGATGCTCCACTCCCTTCAGCATCGTGGTGGGTGCGCTGGACTCTCTCCAGCAGTTCCCTGCCCTTCTGGAACTGAGGGGCCACAACTGGACACAATATTCCAGCTGTGGTCTCCCCAGGGCAGAGCAGACGGGCAGGAGAACCTCTCTGACCTACTGACCACCCCCTTCTAACCCACCCCAGGTACCATTGGCCTTCCTGGCCACAAGAGCCCAGTGCTGGCTCATGGTCACCCTGCTGTCCCGAGGACCCCCAAAGCCCTTTCCCCTACACTACTCTCTAGCAGGCTGTTCCCCAACTTATACTGGAACCTGGGGTTGTTCCTGCCCAGATTCAAGACTCCACACTTGCCCTTGTTATATTTCATTAAATTTTCCCCCACTCAACTCTCCAGCCTGTCCAGGTCTCTGATGGCAGCACAGCTTCCAGTGTCAGCCACTCCTCCCAGCTTGGTGTCACCAGCAAACTTGCTGACAGTCACTCTATTCCCTCGTCCAAATCATTGATGAGTATATTGAATAATACTGGCCCCAGCACTGCCCCCTGGGGCACTGCACTGGATCCAGGCCTCAGCTGGACTCTGCCCATTGACCACAACTCTCTGGCTTCTTCCCTTCAGCCAGTTCACAGTCCACCTCACTACCCGCTCATCCAGACCGCACTCCCTCAGTTTAGCAGCAAGGTTGCTGTGGGAGACGGTGTCAAATGCTTTACTGAAGTCAAGGTAGATCACATCCACTGCTTTGCCATCATCCATCCACCTTGTTATGTCCTCATAAAAGGCTATGAGGTTGGTCAAGCACGACTTCCCCTTGGTGAAGCCATGCTGACTGCCCCTAATGACCCTCTTATCCTTGATATGCTTTGAGATGGCACCAAGGGTAAGTTGTTCCATCACCTTCCCAGGGATGGAGGTGAGGCTGACCAGTCTATAGTTACCTGGGTTCTCCTTCTTGCCCTTTTTGAAGACTGGAGTGACATTTGCTTTCCTCAAGTCTTCAGGCACCTCTCCTGTTTCCCAAGACGTGGCAAAGATGATGGAGAACGGTCCAGCAATGACCTCAGCAAGCTCCCTCAGCACCCGCGGGTGCATCCCATCCGGACCGATGGATTTATGGATGTCCAGATTGCCCAACTGCTCCCTAACCCAGTCCTCATCAACCCAGGCAAACTCCTCCATTGTCCTGCTTTCCCCATGGGTCTCAGTGGTACGGGGCTCCTCAGGACAGCCCCTGGCAGAGCAGACAGAGACAAAGAAGCATTCAGTAACTCTGCCTTCTCTGTATCTTCTGTCACCAGGGCACCCACCTCGTTCATCAGTGGGCCTACATTGCCTCTGCTGTTAGTTTTATCTGCCACGTATTGGAAAAAACTCTTCCTGTTGTCCTTGACCCCTCTCGCCAGGTTTAATTGTAAGGAGGCCTTAGCTTTCCCAGTTGCCTCCCTACACCCTCTGACAACAGCCTGATATTCTCCCCAAGTGGCCAGCCCCTCCTTCATGATCTAGAAACTCTCCTCTCCCACTTGAGCACATCCAACATCTCCCTGTTCAACCACACAGGTCTCCTGGCTCCCTTCCTTGACTTCCTACGTGTCGGGATGCTCTGATCTTGTGCCCGGTACAAACAGTCCCTGAACACTGACCAACTATCTTGGGCCCCTTTACCTTCAAGCAGCCTTGCCCAGGGGATTTCCCCCTGCAATTGCCTGAAAACGCCAAAGTTTGCCCTGCTGAAGTCCAGGGTTGCAATTCTGCTTGCTATCCTGCTCCTGCCACAGGAGATCCTGAACTGCACCATCTCATGGTCGCTGCAGCCAAAGCAGCCCTCAACCGTTACCGCTTCAACCAGCCCCTCGTTAGTGAGGATGAGGTCCAGCAGCTCCTCGCCTAGTCGGCTCCTCTGCCCTTTGCATCAGAAAGTTCTCGTCAAGGCACTGGAGGATCTTCCTAGACTGTGGCTGGCTGGCTGAGTAGTCCTTCCAACAAACATCAGGGAAGTTAAAATCCCCCACCACAACCAGGGCCTGTGATTGCGAGGTTGCTCTCAACTGTCTGGTGGCTTGTATGCCCATCTGTCACGGTCCATTCAATGATGGACTTGTGATGGTTCTGGTCACCTTGATCTCAGAGTGCAAAATTACGGTGACCAGAATGCCAAGGGCTTATAGTTCAATCAAGCAGTGTAACTTTATTAATTTGCCCATAAAGCGGCACGCGATAGAGAGAGAGAAAGAAAAAGAAGTCCTGCCAGTCCTCCATTGTGGTTCTGGATCCTCTGGTGGGAAGATCTTCAATTGTGTCCATTCTGGAGTCACCTTTTATGCTTCTTCACCCCCCCTCGCTCCCATTGTTTGAGGCCAGTCTCCGCCTTGATTTCACAACCCAGGCTCATACTGTGCAGGCTCGAAGGGTTCACGCTTTCTTTTCCCAACGCCTATGTGGCCTGCATTCAGGGGTCCTTTTCTGGTCCATTGGGTGACCTCAGGACCCTTGGCAAGCTCCTGGGCATGCTCCTCTTCATTGGCCATTGTTTGAGGGAGCAGGTGAGGGACATGTGTAACTGAGGCTGCAGGTGAGAACACATCTTCTGGACGGCAGCTCTTGTCCCTGGGTTGAAGAGACCCTCATAACAACAGCTTTCAGGAGGCAGGGGCTGGCTTGGCTGAAGCAGCAGGCAAAGTCCACACAGCAGCCATTGTAAGCAGGAGCCCCCCCATATCGGAGAAAACAGTTCAACACAATGCTTCTCCTTGGGCCTCTCTCCAAATCATCATCCAACTGTTCTTTCAGTCAGGGCCTCAGTTCTCTCAGATCACCCCAACCCAAGCATTCATTGCAGATCCCTCAACCCATTAACAATCACACAAAACCCATTGGAGATCCCCCCAAACCCAAACATGGGAGATCCCCTCAAACCCATTGGACATCCCCCAACCCATTGGAGATCCCTTAAACACATTGGAGACACCCCAAACCATACCATGGGAGATCTCCCAATGCATTGGATATCCCCTCAAACCCATTGGAGACCCCCAAAACCAACCATGGGAGTTCCCCCAACCCATTGGATATCCCCTGAAACCCATTGGAGATCCCCCCAAACCCACTGGAGATCCCCCAAAACCAACCATGGGAGATCCCTCAACCCATTGGAGATCCCCCAATCGACTAGAGATCCACCCCAACCCATTGGAGATCCAACAACCCAACCACGGAAGATCCCCCAAACCCCTTGGAGATCCCCTAACCCATTGAAGGTCCCACCAAACCCATTGGAGATCATCCAACCCAACCATGGGAGATCTCCCCAACCCTTTGGAGATCCCCCAACCCAACCCATTGGAGATGCCACGAAACCCATTGGAGATGCCCCCAAACCCAAACATGGGAGATCCTCCAATCAATTGGACATCCCCTAACACATTGGAGATCTCTTAAACCCATTAAAGATCCCCCCCAACCTATTGGCGATCCCTCAACCCAACCATTGGAGATCCCCCCAACCATGGGAGATACTCCAACTCACTGGAGACCCCCACCCAAACCCATTAGAGACCCCCTCCCCCAACCCATTGGAGATCCCCCCAATCCCGTTGGAGTTCCCCCAATTCACTGGAGATCTCCGAAACCCACTGGAGATCCCCCAAACCCATCGGAGATCCCCCCAAACCCACTGGCAGATGTACTGATCACTCAGAGTCGCAGTGACTTGTTTTAAGCATGAGAGCTCATTTTTGTTTTATCCTTTCCTGCACCCCCACCCCTTGGGATAGGAAACTGAAAAGACAGGGTCAGGAAAGATCCTTCTCTGTCAGGTAATCCTTGCATTGTTATTGCCCTTGGAAAAATTCTGGGGGTGATCTGGAGCTCTGAGTGGTGCTGACCCACACAGCACCCCCTCCACAGCAGAGGCACCTTTCCTGCCCTTATGTGGGATGCTCCTTTCCCCAGAAGCTTCTCCCCACAGCACCACGGGGATCTACCCGGGCAGGATGAGCGCTGACCCTGGCAGGCGGCAGAGTCGCTGCCCTGGCACAGCCCTGGGGTGCAGGGACCCTGCTCTGCAGGACAGCCCTGGGCACCCCTGGGTGCTCACCCGGCTTCACAGCTGTTCAACATCGCCTGACAAGATCCCCTCCTTACAGATCCCACGTGCTATGCCTGTGCTAACTCTAGGAGACGCCTCCAGGACCTACAGCTGCATTGCCTTGCATGCAGAGACTTACCATGGCAAGGGCTGCAAAGGTTTCTCCTCCAGTGAGCTCTCAGTCATCCTCCCAGTCCTGACCACCTTTAATCTCTCTCTGCCTTGCTCGTCTCCCTGAGATCCCCAGGCAGAGCCCTCAGCCCTGCTGCGCTGTGCAGAGGAGCTGCTCCTGGGCAGAGCTGTCTCTCTGTAGCGCTGCCGCTTGCCAGGAGCTCCCTCTGTCCCAGGAGCCCAGCCCAGCTCAGCAGCACAGGAGCAGCCCAAGGCACTTTAATGACTCCTGTGGTAGGTTTGGTGCTGTGTCCATGGACCTCAGAACCTGAGGAAAAGGTGATGAAACCTCTCAAGAAGTCAGAGTCAGATTCAAACTTCCAAGGTTGTTGTAATGTTAATGGGTCTCACTGAGGGACACAACTGAGAAATTGTCCCCAGCGTTGTTCAGAGTAGAAAACTGAAGGCAGTGATGACAGCTCAGGAAAAGCAAAGTAAATGTCTCTCTGATGCTGAGTAAACCTGGATGTGTTTCATTAACCAAAGGGCCAAGCCCTGACCCCCAGCCCTGGGAAGGCAGATCCTGTCCCTCCCATGTTGCCCAGGGTCCTTCCTGGACAGTGTGATGTGGGGCTGTGCAAGGCCAAGGGCAGGACTATGGTCCCACACCTCCCAGGGTCCGGGCTGGGGACAAAGAGGCCATGAGGCCCCTGTGCTGGAAGGACAAGGTGTCTCCTCACAGGCATCAGAGGTGCAGACAACAGCCATAGCCAAGGGGAGAAGGAGCTCATGTCTGGTGGGGGCTTTCAGCCTCTTTACATCCCTTGATCATCTCCACCACAGCCTGTCCTGTGCTGTGGCATCCCCTGCACCTCTTTCCCTGCAGGCTGCAGACATCCCCCCTGCTGCCCCACCTTGCTCTTGTCTGAGCATCTTCCTTCCTTTCCTGAGCTCTCTCCATCCTCCCCAGCCGTTCCTTGAAGCACAAAGCCTTGGGCTGATGCAGACTCCCTCTGCTGACCTGCTCCACCACAGCACTGCCCTTCCAGTCACCTTCCTTGCTGCTCAGGTCCAGCCTGGACCTCCCCAGCTGCACTTTGGGCCATTATTTCTTTCTCATGCTCTTTCCCACTATGCAGAAAACCTCCACCACCTCTGAAACCACCCTTCAAGCACTCTCAGGCTACTCCTGCAGTGCTGCAGCCTCCCCAGCCCTGCTGGGCCAAAGCAGCCCAGGTCCCTCAGCATCGCACACCGTGTGCACAAGGTTCTGAACCTGCCTTAGCAGAGCCCTGTACTCTCCAGTTCCTCCCTGCTTCTCCAAACTGGGAAGCCGCACACTGGCACACCCCCATGTGTGTGGGGTCACAGCAGTGCTGAACCGAATGGGATGAGAACTCCAGGTGTCTGGGTCCCCACGCTCCTCCTCATGCAGCCCCGTGTGCAGCTGCCTTGTTCATGGTGAGCGTGCACCACGGGCTGGTGTGGGGACCTTGGAGTGCCCAGGCCCTTCTCCTCAGGGTCACTGCTCAGCGTGTCAGGTCCTGCTCTGTCCTGATGGATGGGGTTATTGTCCCACCCTAATACAGAACTGGTCACTTCATCTTGTCAATATTCAGAGTTTTCTGATGGGTAAATACCAGATGCGAGGAGCTCTGCCTGGGGACAGACAATGTCAGCTGAAGGTTGAGGAGTCAGCATGAGAGGGCAGAACAACATGGGCAGTGTTGTGGTGACTGGACATCAGCTACAGGATCCCTGATCAGGAAGAGGAATTAGATGAGGCCTCCTTCAGAGAAACAAAAGAAGCCTCATGTTTCCAGGGCCATGTCCTTGTGGCAGACCTGAGATATCCCAATATCTGCAAGGCACCAGCCATCCAGGAGGGTTTGGAGCTCATTGACAACATCTTCCTGACACGGGTGACTGAGGAGTCAGTGAGGTGAGGTGCCCTGTGGGACTTCACACTTACAAACCACAAAGAGGTGCTTCGACCAGACCCTCTTTGTTAGTGAGGATGAGATCCAGCAGTGCACCTCTCCTGGTCGGCTCCTCCTCCATCTGCATGAGGAAGTTATCATCAAGGCACTGGAGGAACCTCCTGGACTGTGGCTGGCTGGCTGAATGGTCCTTCCAGCAAACATCAGGGAAGTTAAAATCACCCACAACAACCAGGGCCTGTGACTGTGAGGCCACTCTCAGCTGCGCATAGAAGGCCTCATCAACTTCCTCAGCCTGATCTGGTGGCCTGTAATAGACACCTACAACAGTATCACCCCTGCCAGCCTGTCCCTTGATCCTGACCCATACACTCTCAACTCTTTCCTCATCCGCTCCTGGGCAGAATTTAGTACATTGCAGTTGCTCTCTCACATAGAGAGCAGCTCCACCACCACTCCTGGTTGACCTGTGTTTCCTGCTGGCAGAATGTCTCACAGCCCCCACTGAGGAGGGCAGGGGGTTGGGAGATGGGAGCACGTTTCAGTTTCCAGATCCCAGGACAGAGCCCAAACCATCCTGCCCTTGAAATCCAATTCCTTGAGCTGCACAGCTGGTGGGCTTCTGTGGATAATCATGTTAAAAAGCATCCTTCAAGTGTTTGTGTAATACGTCTAGGAATGTCAGTTTTTAAAGAAAAATAAAAGTTTAACAGGCTAATATTTAAATATCTGTAAAATAGTACTCTGTATCCGTGATAGCCCCTCTGGCAATGACAATTAAATAGATATTTGCACTATAAGGCATGATACCCCACCCACAAGCACACATCTAAGTGGTTCAGATGAAGGGTGGTCTGGCAAACGTCACCCTTTGTGTCCCCAGGTGCACGGACACTGCTCATGTGCCTCTGCAGAGAGTGGCAGGAGCTGGATCCCCTTCTCGGGACAGACTTCTTCCAGGAGAGACACAGACACAGGGGGAACTCATCAGGGCTTTACTGCATTTCACTTGGCATCAGTTTTGACACATTGGGTGCTGTCCTGTGACTGCCCTTTCTGCACAAATGATCATACAAAGACAACCATTTAGTAAGACATGGCCATAAAGGGGCTGTTATGGACAAGAAAGCTCACCATAAACTCTGGAGAGAGCGAGGAAGTTTATAATAAGCACCAGGAAGAACAGAGAAGCTTAAGGCCTCTTCTGAAGAGCGGGAGGCCTGAGCAGCCGTGATTGGCCATGTGTAGGTGTGGGAGAGGGTCAGGGCATGTCAGGGAGAAGCAATGAGATGGCTGATGGCTTCAGTGAACCCTTCCAGCCATGTCTGAACCCAGAAATGGAAAGCAGTTGATGTCTGCAGGTGGAGGAGGAACAGGAGGAAGAATTTCCTGGGAATATGGAAGGAAGAAAGGCCTCTCTTGGGCTAATCATGTATGGCAGTGTCATTTCCATCCTGTGGGCATGGCTGTGCCTGGGAGATGGGGAATGGCTGCTGCTGGGGTGTTTGTGCTCAGTCATGGTCCATGAGCTGACCCTGCTCTGCTCCTCTCACACTGCCCACACTTGGATGGTCCTCAGGAATCATCCATGAGCCTGGTGGATCCATGAACCTCCTGGAGTGATGGGTATGGATCCAAATAGAGGATTCAAGCAAGTTTGGGACTGGGACATTGAGGTGATTGGTGACCATTGCCAGGTGTATGAAAGAAGCTGGGTGAGTTGTGAAGAACTCACAGGCATTTGCAGCTCCACAGAAAACCAGAGCCTTGCAGTTAAAGCGACAGCACTTGACATAAAACCCACCCCCAAAGCATGAAACACTCACAGTGACCACAGGAGAAGCCTTGTAAAACATTTGAGAAAAATCTACCAGGTCCCAGGGGTCAGGGCTCACCCATTGTGATGATGAACAAGCATCAAGGGCTGACATGGCATCAGAGCCACCTCCCCATGGCCCTCACCACCTTTAACCAGTGTCTCCAAGTCTTTCCTTCACCGGCCCTCACGGACAGGGACCTGCACTGGTTGTTTCCTTCACAGCTGTGTCAGTGATAGCCCTTCATGGGGTCCCACACACCCTCAGAAACTTGGGGTTTGCTTCTGCCTTTCACTTCATTAGAGGTTTGTTCGTTGTTTCAGCATCTGCAGTTCAGGATCATGGCAGCAGAGGGCTCATTAACATCTGAAATGCTCTTACAAGGCAAGGCTCTGTGCATCTTTTTCCTAAAGGCTTCAAGTCTGTTGTTGATGATTAGGGAGATTTCAGAAATAGTAAAACAGAGAGCATTTCCATAATAAATAGCAATAAAGCTAAATTTCTTCTATTTCCTTCCATGCTCAGTTTTCATTTTCTGTAATGGTGTCTGAGTATCTGAGTTGCCTCAGGTCACCCTGACTTGAGCCCCATCCATTGCTGGGTTTTCTCCAGACTCCTGAGTTTAGGAATGAACTCCCAGGAGACCTTGCTGGCGAAGATGGGGGCAAAGAAGCTATGAAGAACCTCAGTCCTGTCTGATTGTACTCTTACAAAGTTGAGCAGGAGGCCCACGTCTCTTATTTTAAGGAAACTGTGTAAGCTCGTCTTGCTGCCTTCATTCTCCCCTGCAGCTATGAAGTTCAGATCAGCTTTGGCATCATCTTTACATCGATGGACAAGGTTTCTGAATTCCTCCTCTGCAGCTTCCCCTGCTTCCACCTCCTGTGTGCTGCCTTTTTGTCCTGGAGCTCCATCAGTTCAGATGAGCAGCCTCACAAGATAAATGCTTCTTTTCATGGGTTCTCAAATAAATCATTCTTGTGCTTGGAGCAGCCTGTCCTGTAAGGCTGCTCTTGTTTCCTGAGCTTCTTCACCTTTCAGGCCTGCTTCCACGTAACCACCTCATCTGCCATCCTCCAGTACGTCAAAGTCTTCTCTGCAGCCCACCAGCCTGTGCTCTGCTGCTGGCCTTCCTCCCTCCCCTCTGGTGCCTGGGACTCCACTGTTTCCTGGTCACAACAGCCAAGGTGGACACTGACGTTCACATCCCTCACCAGCTCTTCCTTCTTGATCAGGAATAGATCCAGGTGAACATCACCCCTATTGGCCCACCAGGCAGACATGTTAAGAAGTCGGCCCAAGATCACCTCCTGGCCAGTGAGTGTCAGGGTAATTACAGTTCTCCATAGGAACCTGCTCATTGACTGGAGACATCTTAAGGTTACTGACAGAAGATGTTTTCCATTTCTTCTCCACGGTCAAGTAATTTGTAACATCCAACTGGATGTACATGGCTAAGTCTTGGAACTGGGGGTGAGAGTGGCTGGGCACCTCACCTCACTGACTCCTGAGTCACCCATGTCAGGAAGACGTTGTCAATGAGCTCCAAAACCCTCCTTGTCCCCAGCCAGGAACCTGGGAGCTGTGGGACCATAGTCCTGCCCTTGGCCTTGCACAGCCCCACATCACACTGTCCAGGAAGGGCCCTGGGCAACGTGTGAGGGACAGGATCTGCCTTCCCAGGGCTGGTGGTCAGGGCTTGACCTTTGGTTAATGAAACACATCCAGGTTTACTCAGCATCAGAGAGACATTTACTTTGCTTTTCCTGAACTGTCATCACTGCCTCCGGTTTTCTACTCTAACCAGATCCTGGAGACCGTTGCTCAGTAGTGTCCCTCAGTGAGACCCATTAACAATACCAGAAACTATGGAGTTTGAATCTGACTTTGATTTCTTGAGAAGTTTCTTCTTCTTCCCCTCAAGGTCTGATGTTCATGGACTCTGCACCAAAGCCACCAGAGGGGTCATTAAAGCGCCTTGGGCTGCTCCTGTGCTGCTGAGCTGGGCTGGGCTCCTGGGACAGAGGGAGCTCCTGGCAAGCGGCAGCGCTGCAGAGAGACAGCTCTGCCCAGGAGCAGCTCCTCTGCACAGCGCAGCAGGGCTGAGGGCTCTGCCTGGGGATCTCAGGGAGACGAGCAAGGCAGAGAGAGATTAAAGGTGGTCAGGACTGGGAGGATGACTGAGAGCTCACTGGAGGAGAAACCTTTGCAGCCCTTGCCATGGTAAGTCTCTGGGTGCAGGGCAATGCAGCTGTAGCTAATGGAGGCATCTCCTAAAACTGGCACAGGCACAGCTTGTGGGATCTGTAAGGTGGGGGATCTTGCACCTCAATTTTGAACAGCTGTGAAGCCCGGTGAGCCCCCAGGGGTGCCCAGGGCTGTCCTACAGAGCAGGGTCCCTGCTCCCCAGGGCTGTGCCAGGGCAGGGACTCTGCCGCCTGCCAGGGTCAGTGCTCAGCCTGCCCGGGGAGATCCCATGGCAGCAGCTGTGGGTGGAAGGAGCGACCCCCGGCAGGGCAGGCAGGGAACTTGTGGGCTTGAAGGGTGCTGTGTGGGTCAGGGCTGCTCAGAGCTCCAGATCAACTCCACAGACATGACAGAGGGTCCTTCTGAACAACGACATCAAGACAGGAACAGCTGCAAGGGAAGGAGTCTGTGCTTTCAGTTTTCCACTCTTGGTTGTCTGGTGTGCAGTGGGAGATGGGGATTTATTTCTCTCTTTGGAGAAGACACTGAGACCCCAGTTCTCGTTAGGACTTGTCTGAGCTGCTCCTGAGCCCCTGCACACACAGAGCTGCCCCTGGGCAGTGCCAGGAGGTGTGAGCAGGACAGAGCTGAGCACACAGCGGGTGGGACGGGGTCTGTGACACTGACAGGGAGCAGACCCAGGGACAGAGACACAGCTGCAGGCAGCACAGCCATGGGGAGGAAGAGTTAACTGCTACCAGAAATGCTGGGGACAGGATTTAGGAACCTCTCTCACATCCCCTGCAGTGCAGACACATTTCCCAGTGCAACCCCTGGTCTCCTCTCCTCTCCATCAGAGCCTCTGCCCCGAAGCAATGGGGTCCAGGTCACGAGTCTCCACTTCAGCAGCTGGACCTCCAGGGGAAGGGTTCCTGGAACGTGAAACACAAAAAAGGTGCTAAAAGTACTTGCTCTACAGTGTCATTTCATGAGTGGCAGCAGCACAGTCGGGTAAGGAGAAGGTTCCACAGCATGCCTGTCTGCCTTTCTGTCCTTGCTTTATTTCTCAGAAGCACTGCAGTGTTCTTTCCTGTTTCTCCACCTGTTCCTGGAGCTCTTGCTCTCTGGGGTTGGGGTGGGAGTGTGGTTCAGTTTTTGTTCCTGACACCTATTCAGTGGATATTGTCCCAGAGCTGTGTTCATGGAAACTGCATTCCCAAGCTGCATTTTAAACTGTGATGAGCTGTTTTTCTCACTTGGTAGAAAGAGAGAATGAACAGAAACGTCCCTCCGTCAGGGAGGGGGTTTTCCATGAGAAACAGTCTGTTCATTTTCCTCAGAGAAGTCTCCCCTAACTTGTCACTGGCTTTTCCTCCTTGCACAGGTCCTCATGCCCATAGACAGCAAATGTCCAACAGCAGCTCCTTCACCCAGTTCCTCCTCCTGCCGTTCACAGACACACGGGAGCTGCAGCTCTTGCACTTCTGGCTCTTCCTGGGCATCTACCTGGCTGCCCTCCTGGGCAACGGCCTCATCATCACCACCATAGCCTGGGACCAGCACCTCCAGACCCCCATGTACTTCTTCCTGCTCAACCTCGCCCTCCTTGACCTGGGCTTCATCTCCACCACTGTCCCCAAATCCATGGCCAATTCCCTCTGGGACACCAGGACCATCTCCTTTTTAGGATGTGCTGCACAGCTCTTTTCATTTGTGTTCCTGATAATAGCAGAGTACTCTATGCTCACCATCATGTCCTATGACCGCTACGTTGCCATCTGCAAACCCCTGCACTACGGGACCCTCCTGGGCAGCAGAGCTTGTGTCCACATGGCAGCAGCTGCCTGGGCCACTGGGTTTCTCAATGCTCTGCTGCACACGGCCAATACATTTTCACTGCCCCTGTGCAAGGGCAATGCCCTGGGCCAGTTCTTCTGTGAAATCCCCCAGATCCTCAAGCTCTCCTGCTCACACTCCTACCTCAGGGAAATTTGGCTTCTCATGTTTTGTGCTTCTTTTTTTGTGGGATGTTTTGTGTTCATTGTGGTGTCCTATGTGCAGATCTTCAGAGCTGTGCTGAGGATCCCTTCTGAGCAGGGACGGCACAAAGCCTTTTCCACCTGCCTCCCTCACCTGGCTGTCATCTCTCTGTTTGCCAGCACTGGCATTTTTGCCTATCTGAAGCCCCCCTCCATCTCTTCCCAATCCTTGGACCTGGTGGTGTCTGTTCTGTACTCGCTGATACCTCCAGCAGTGAACCCCCTCATCTACAGCATGAGGAACAAGGAACTCCAGGGTTCCGTGTGGAAACTGATAACTGGATGTTTTCAATAACAAACAGCAACAAACTCTCATTTTCTCCATAGCAGTTATAGTTTAACTCACTGCAGGCTCAGCCATTCTTGTTCTCTTGTTGTTCTTGTCATGTTTTGTGATAATGTTGTCATCCCTTTCCTAATTCACTGTCTACCTTTTTTTCTGACCAATTTTTATGTAAATGAGAAGCCATTTTGCCTGTGTTTAAAAAATAAATAAAGGGAACTACAGTGTTCTGTCTAGGTTTGTTTTTCTCCTGAGATCTTCTTTGAAGTCCTTTTTGGAGACACAGGGAGTTTCTGTTTGCATTGGTGGAGGGGAACAGAGTCCAGCCTGGCAGCCCTGCCAGGGAGCACCAGCGCTTGGTCTTCCAGAGCTGTTCTGGTTCCACTCCCACACTCTACTTCTCATCCCTTGTGTTGGTGCAAGGCCTGAGTGCTCTGGCAGCTTGGTCCCCGTCCAGAAAATAAAGCAGGGACATGCAATGGGCACTGCTGTGACAGAGCTGGCCTTAGAACAGCCTTTCCAGATAGAAAGGTGATCTCCTCAGGGCAGGGATGAAGGTTTAGATCTTCTTACAATGTTTTTCTCAATAACATTTTCAAGAAAGTGGCCACAGATGCAACACCAGGGTACAGCTGAACAGTGTGTGTGTGCAGGCTGGCACACAGCAGTGTCCTCTCACAGCCAGGCCTCCTGCCAGAGACCTGCAGGACCAACAGAACAGGGGCTGGGTTGTGCCCCTGTGCACCCCTTCAGAAGGTGCCTCACGTCAATCACCATGCACTGGCCACTCACAACCACCATTTCCAGCCCTGCGCTCTCACCCAAAGAGGCTGTTCTTCCCTCCAAGGGTAGACACTCAATGAGTGCTTCAGCAGTCCATGTTTGCTTTGGACAGATGAGATGTGAGTATCCACATCATGTATGTGAGGTGACATGAACGTGAGTGAGCACAAACACCATCAACTACTCCTTTCCATTCTGTGAAGGTCTGTGGAACACACGAGGTCTTGAGCTCACTTCATATTGGGAGGAGCAACCTATGGGAAATCACCTGAATGCAGAACTGGGTTGTGCTTCCTTTGACTGAGGTCCCCGTGTCCATTCCCCATGACGTGGGACATCTCAGATGAGTCCAGAGCAGGTGACACAGCAGAGGGGTGAGGTGTCTCCCATCCTTTGGGAGTGGCAACAGGAAGCCAGAAGGACACTGTGACTCCTGCCTCTGTGTGTAAAAGGGACAGACTCTGTCTGTGAGCATCCCTGGGTGCATAAGGAGTCCTGAGATCAACTCAGATATGGATGCCAGACAGAACCCTGATATTTCTCTGTGTGACTCCAGGAACAGATCCCACTGGATCAGTGAGATTCATCTCAGTTGCACTGGACAGGATCATTGCAGGATCGTTCTCCAATCTGCTACATCACCCTTGCCTGTGATTCCACATTGTGCTTTCATAAGTGCCATAGAAACCAGAATGGTTCTGGGGTCCTAAGGAAATGCAGATCTCAAACCCATCTTCAAGAGGAGCAGGAATAGGAACGGGGAGAATAACAGGCTGGCCACCCTACCTCCCTCCCTGGGAAGGGGATGGGACACGTCCTCCTGCAGCCGTTTCCAGGAATGTGAAGGACAAGGAAGGGATTGCTGAACCCAAATGGACAGGGAAAAGAAAGGCATGTTGTGTACAGGGTGTTTGCAAGGCCTCAGCCATGGTCTCCTTCTGGCCAGAGTGATGCTGATGGGGCTCAAGAAGTGGATGCTGGGTGGGAAGTTGGCTGAACCATCAAGCCCAAATATCAGCAGTGGTACAAGGTCCTCTGTGCAGCCAGTTACTGGTGTCATGTCTCATTGACCAGCACTTGGGCCAACACTGTTGAACATCTTTATTCTCCCCTTCCAGGATGTAACACTGTGCACTTTCAGTGCCTTTGAGGATGATGGAGGCTTTTCATTCACATTGCTCGTAGGAAAAATATTTGACAAATTTGACAAAGGTGAGGGAGTGAGATGGGTGTCTGCAGCCTGCAGGGAAAGAGGAGCAGGTGTAGGATGATGTAGAGCACGATTCAATCTTGGTCAGGTCCTGGGTCCTCAGGAGGGGATGGATGGGTGTGGTATTATGAGGTCTCAGACACTCATAATCCAGTCACAATCGTGTGGCTGTGAAGGGACAGTGAGGTCAGTTCTGTCTCTGGAGGTGACAGCCCAGCAGCAGGGACATGGCTGGGAAAGAACCTCTGCCAAGGTACCCACAGGCCCTACCCAGGAAGAGGCCTTGGAGATGGGTTGTCATGTCCATCCTGCCTGAGAACATGATGGGACAGCAGCAGGGACATGTGCAACTTGGAAGGTGAGGACTGGATATGAGGAGTAAGAAATGTCACTGGAAGGGCAGTGCTGTGGTGCTGGAGGTCACCCAGAGGGAGCTGGATCAGCCCATGGTTTGTGTTCCAAGAGCAGCCAGTGAGGGTGCAGACACAGCAGTGAAGGTGCAGAAATGCTGCGGTGAGAGCAGGTGGGGAAGCGAGATGGGTGTCTGCAGCCTGCAGGGAAAGAGGGGCAGGGGTAGGACCGTGTAGAACAGCCTGTGGTGGAGATGGCAAAGGGCGCTGGCAAGGCTGGAAGGGACCCACAGAACCCAGGTCTCTGCCCCTTGGCCATGGCAGTTGTCTCTGCCACCGAGGCCCAGGAGAAGCCATGTTGTCCTCATGGCACTGGGGCCTCTCTGCCTCCTTGCAGCCCCATGGGGAAGCTGGAAGTTGTTGTCCCAGTGTTGTCCTTCCCTGGGCCTTGCACACCCACATCCCATGGTCCCAGGAAGAGCCCTGAGCCGTGTGTGAGGGACAGGATGCCCCTTCCCATTGCCTGGAGGTCATGGCTTCTCCTTTCTGCTTCAGAAAGCAAACCAAGGGGTTTCTCAGCATCAGAGCTGAAGAGAAGACTAAAAGGAGACCTCACGGTGGCTACAGCTTCCTCACAAGGGGAGAAGGAAGGGAACGTACTGATCTCTTCTCTGTGGTGACCATTGACAGAACCCAAGGGAATGGAAGAAAGACGTGCCAGGGGAGGGTCAGTTGGACATGAGGAAAAGGTTCTTCACCCAGAGGTGCTGGACACTGAACTGGCTCCCAGGGAGGTGTCACGGCCCCAACCTGACAGTGTTCAAGAAGAGACTGGACAACGTCCTCAGACACATGGTGTGACCTGTGGGGTGTCCTGTGCAGGAACAGGAGTTGGACTCAATGATCCTTGTGGGTCCCTTCCAACTCCGGACATTCTGTAATTCTATGAAATAATAGGTCAAAAGTCCATGTTTTCATTGCACAGATGAGATGTAACCATACACATCGTGTGCATGTCCACTGTGTGCATGTGGTGAGATGAACCCAAGGGAGCACTGATGCTGTCAGCTATTCCTTGGGGTGCCATAAAGGTCAGTGGGACAGAGATGGTGTTCAGGGGTCTCTTCCAACCTGCGCTATTGTAGGATTCCATTAATCTTTTCCTTGGAGAGCTCTTTCACGTCAGAAGAGACAAAGGAAGATGAAGAAAAAAACGGAGTCAGAAGCAGTGTAAATACAGCAGCTCCTCTGAGGAACGTTTCTCCACTCAAACCCTTGATAGGAAATCTATTGGACACATTTGATGAAAGCAGCTCAGTTTGATCTGCTCACACACTGGAGCACAAGGAGGGTGATGGCTGGGTACGATGCCATGTGGTCACTTGTGTCTCAGGAGCTCGTAGTCCAGTAGGAAGCCAATGGCTGTGCAGGGCACTGTGAGGTCACTTCTGCCTCTGCAGGGGACAGGCCAACAGCAGGAACATGGCTGGGAAAGGACTGTGAGGTCACACATACCAGACGAGCAATCGGGCCCAGTCAGCATGGCTTTGTGAAAGGCAGGTCCTGCTTGACCAGCCTGATCTCCTTCTATGACAAGGTGACCGGCTGAGCAGATGAGGGAAAGTCTGTCGTGGGGAGTGAATCCGCCACACAGGCTGTGGGTGTTGTGTCCTTAGACTGCAGTAAAGCCTTTGACACCTACCATGATAAAACCTCCTTTCAGGTAGCTGTAGACAGCAATAAGCCTCCTTTTCTCAAGGCTGAACAGCCTCAGCTCCCTAAACCGTTCCTCATAACACTGGTGCTCCAGACCCTTCACCACCCTTGTCACGCTCCTCTGAACTCTCTCCAGCACCTCAATGTCTTCCTTGTCCTGAGGGGCCTAAAACTGACCCCAGGATTCAAGGTGCAGCCTCACCAGTGCCGAGTACAAAGGGATGATCACTCCTCTAGTCCTGCTAAAACTCGAATTGAATCAAGGCTTGAACACCTTGGTGTGACCCAGTTGGTGACAGGTTGGACTGCAGACTCCTGAGGTCCCTTCAACCTCAGTTCTCTTATGATCCCATTGTGATGTTGGGCTCTGTTTCTAACTGGAGCAGAGCAGACGATTCTGGGGCAGGATCCACCTGTGCTGTAGGTGACCATCTAAATCAACATCTCAGCCAGGGAACCAGCCAACACCTCAGTGTGACTCGCTCTGGGCAAAGTGTGAGGAGTCCTGGGCAGGGCAGGTTTAGAGGGCATGGGGCGCTATGCAAGACACAAAATGATCTTGGCTTAATGATTGTAGGCCCATCAGATGTCAGTTAATGTCAATGAAAATTAAAATAAGAAGAACTGAAGGCAAAGATCCAAAGCAAAGGAAGGTGTCAACATACTTCTCTTTATTTTTCTTTACGGGGGCTTTCTTTTCTTTGAAAAGGAAAGAGTTTTCCAGAACTGGGCATGGATTTAAGACACAGATGTCTTCAGCTCCAGAGACACAAACACCTGGTGCCAGTGTAGGTGCCCCAGGAACCCCTGCCCAGGCTCCACCTGCATTGCAAGGTGCTCTGGTCTCCCCAGGTCCTGTGTGATAGATGCCAATCCCAGGCCAGCACCTCAGGTACACTGGGGCCCCTAAACTGGCACTGGCTGTTAATGATGAGACAGCTGATGACTGATGTCTGCTTGGAAAGGTGCACCTTTGCGTTGTTGTTTTGTTTCTGCTTTGTTTTGTTGTTGTTGTTCCTGCTGTTTTGTTTTTGATTTTGGTTTTTGTTTTGTTGGGTTTGGTTGGTTGGTTGGTTGGTTTTGCTTTGGTTTTGTGGGGTATTTGTTTCCCTGTTTTCTTTCTTTGATTGTTTGATTGGAGATTTTTGTTTAGTTATTGTTTTTTGTTTGTTTGTTTGTGTGGGTTTGAGTGTGGTTTGTTCTTTTTAACATATTAATTCAAAAAAATAAAAGGTCAAAAAGTGAATTATGGGGAAGTGTACTAAGGGTAGAAGAAGAAATATCAGTCTTCCCCTGTACTTCTGTCCTGGTTTTGTTAAAAACAAGTTTCTCTTTTAGCGAATTTTTGCCTGTCAGCTAAAGTCTTCATATTAGCTGCATTTTCCTGGAGAACCCGACACATGTTTTGGTTAAACCCAGCAAGGGAATGCAAACTTATTGATAAGCACGGATGGACATCTCGCGAGAGGGGCAACGAGAAACTGGTGATCGAGAAACTGACCAACGGTGAATAACATTCCATTCACGTGAATACTTCATATAAAAGTGGGAGATCACGAGGATCTCGTCCCTTTGCCCTTTTTCCCTTTTTCCTCATGGCTGACATTAGGAGAGGACCTTGCTGGTCGTCCCTGCGAACTGAGGCCAGTGAGAGACTGAATCCAGCTCCGGTTGGCTACAGAGTCTAATCCAGGACTTTGGGTGCTGGCTCTGCAGTTGCTGAGACTTACAAGATTGGTTTTGTATATTTTGTATTATTTTCTCTATTCTTATTAGTAGCATTAGTAAAACATCTTTAACTTTTCCAACTCTCTTCTCTCTGTCCTTCTTTCCCTCCCAATCGCCTGTCCTGAGTGGGAAGGGGGGAGAGGGAGGGGCAAAAGGGGGAAGTGGGGGGGGAGGAGGTTAACAATACATCTGCCAGGGTTTGATTGTCACCCCGCAATCTTAACCCTCGACAGATAATTGGCGCCCAACGTGGGGCAAGAGAAAGGGGTAAATTTGGAGATTTTTGGCTTTTCTACTGCTCTGACGTACCTTTCAATTTTCTTGGCATGGTGCCAACTCAGAGTTGTGATACCCGCGCGTCTGTTTGCTTCGGATATTTTTTAGTGGTATTAAGGCAAAGTGAATTACATTGACTTAAAGATGTTGTGGCATAAGTTGTATCAGTTATTTTCTACATTGTGCTCACTGATCCCATATCTGTCTTGGTGTTTCTTTCTGAATCGAAGTATTCATTATATAACAACAAGAAACTGGACAGCGGTCATGATGATTCTGTGTGGTATGGCACTGGTTTATTTCATTATATTGCAGCCGCTAATGAATTTCTACTCGCTTCTGCTTTACCTTGAAAAACCTCCAGGAGAGATTAAAGAGCAGAATGGCTCTATATTTGCTAATTGGTCAAGCGAATCTTTAGCAAGGCTGACTAACAATACTTTTGTGTTTTCGCTAGGACAAATGTTTTAGAGAACTTTGAATATCCTTGGAGCTTTGATAGAACTGTGATGGTGTTATCTGGTTTGCTGAATGTGTGTCAGTTTGTGTTACTGTTAAGAGAAATGAGGTTCAATAGGAGGTTTGCGTCTCTTTTTAGTCCTGAGATTTGCGGTGCGCCTTCGGAAGCTTTAGCAAAAAGCACTCCTGGCCGCTCGAGAAAAGGCAAAACAGCCAAAGCTGCTGCTGCAGCCACTGCCCCCACAACCGCGGCTTCACAGGCTGAAGCTACAGCTCCTCCGCATTGCTCCTCTGCCAAGGTCGCTGCAGATAACGTTGCTTCTCCAGCCTCAAAGGCTGACAAGGCAGCCCCCCCGTCTTCACACACTGGGCACTGTTGCTGCTGTAACCACAGCAATCACTCTGACAGTCATTCAGACTCTGAAAATGAATCAAATGATGGTGAACCCATATCAGCATCAGTTGCTGGTTGTAAGAAAGTCACTAGAAAGACCACTCGTGCAGCAGGTGATGGCACAGGGCCAACATCAACCCAAGAGGCATCATCATCAGGACAGGGTGGAGATGAAGTGACCACCACTCGGTCCTTTTCTCCAGGTGAGCTGAGAGATCTGCGAAAAGACTTCAGTCGTCGTGAAGGCGAGAATATTTTAACCTGGCTGCTGCGATGCTGGGACAATGGGGCAGAAACAATTGAATTGGAAGGTGGTGAAGCCAGGCAGCTGGGATCTCTGTCAAAAGATTCCGCCATTGATAGGGTAATTTCAAGAGAGTCTAATGCCGCTACTCTCTGGACCCGACTCCTGCAGCTATGAAAGTCAGATTTCCCTACAAGGAAGATTGTATATCCAAGTTAGGGAAATGGAATACTATGGAGAGAGGTATCCAATTCCTGAGAGAATTAGCCGTGCGAGAGATCATCTATCTAGGACCAAACAGCCAAGAGGGGACAGACCCAGGTAGAATCAATTGTACAAAATCTATGTGGCGCAGATTTGTACAAAGTGCACCACCTGCATATGCTAAGTCATTGGCAGGAATTGTCTGGTCAGCTAGAGGTGTACAAGAAATTAATGAAGTGATTGAGCAGCTCCGGTACTTTGAGGACAGCCTTGCTGGTTCTCTACGGGCTTGTGTCTCTGCTGTGGAGAAACTGTGTGAAAAATCTGATGACCGGTTTGAAAAGCTGCTGCAATAAATCCAAGAGCTCAGAGAAGACTCGTACCGTTCACGACCTGCACAAACCTATGTTTCAGCTGTTAGGAGAAGGCGTTTCCAATCTCGAGAGAGAGGGCAGAGACAGCCCACAAGAAGAGGTTCACTGTGGTTCTTCCTACATGAGCAGGGAGAAAACATGAATAAGTGGCATGGAAGGCCTACCTCAGAACTTCAAGAACGAGTACGTGAGATAAAAGGAAAAACTCCTAGGAAGGTGGCTGCTCCAGTTTACAAAAGGAGCAGAAGAGATTCTGATGCTCTTGAAGGAACCTCTAATTCACACCCAGAGACTGTGCAAAACAGGAATTAGAGGTGCCCTGCCTCCAACCAGGTGGAGGAAAGGGATAACAGAGTTTATTGGACTGTACAAATACGATGGCCTGGTACAACACAACCCCAGGAGTACAAAGCTTTAGTGGACACTGGTGCTCAGTGCACAATAATTCCTTCTAATTATAAAGGAACGCAATCCATCAATATTGTTGGAGTGACTGGGGGATCCCAGGAACTGACTGTTGTAGAGGCTGAAATGAGCCTAACTGGAAAAAACTGGCAAAAGCATCCCATTGTGACTGGTCCAGATGCTCCGTGCATCCTTGGCATAGACCACCTCAGGAGAGGGTATATTAAGGACCCAAAAGGGTATAGGTGGGCATTTGGTATAGCAGCTGTGGACACTGAGAAAATTGAACAGCTGTCTGATTTGCCTGGTCTTTCAGATGACCCTTCTGTTGTAGGACTGCTGATGGTTGACGATCAGCAGGTGCCAATTGCTACCACGACGGTGCATCGCCGGCAATATCGCACCAGTCGAGACTCTTTGATTCCTATCCAGAAGCTGATTCGTCAATTGGAAAGCCAGGGTGTGATCAGTAAGACTCGCTCACCTTTTAACAGCCCAATCTGGCCAGTGCGTTAGTCTAGTGACGAGTGGAGACTAACTGTAGGCTATCGTGGCCTGAATGAAGTTACAGCACACTGAATGCTGCTGTGCCTGACATGCTAGAACTGCAATTTGAACTGGAGTCAAAGGCAGTGAAGTGCGATGCTACAATTGACATTGCTCATGCATTTTTCTCTATTCCTGTAGCAGCAGAGTGCAGGCCGCAGTTTGCTTTCACCTGGAGGGGCATCCAGTACACATGGAATCGCTTGCCCCAGGGGTGGAAACACAGCCCTACCATCTGCCATGGACTGATCCAGACCACGCTGGAGCAAGGTGAAGCTCCAGAACACTTGCAATATATTGATGACATCATCGTATGGGGCGACACAGCGAAAGAAGTCTTCGAGAAAGGTGAGAGAATAATTCATATTCTTTTGGATGCTGGTTTTGCCATAAAACGGAGCAAGGTCAAGGGACCTGCACGAGAGATCCAGTTTTTAGGAATAAAATGGCAAGATGGCCGTCGTCAGATCCCGATGGATGTGATCAACAAAATTGCAGCAATGTCTCCACCTACTAATAAAAAGGAGACACAGACTTTCTTAGGCGTTGTAGGTTTTTGGAGAATGCACATTCCTGACTACAGCCACATTGTGAGCCTCTCTATCGAGTGACTCGTAAAAGGAACCAATTTGAGTGGGGCCCTGAACAACGACAAGCCTTTGAACAAATTAAGCGTGAGATAACTCATGCGGTGGCCCTTGGACCAGTCCGAACTGGACTAGGTGTTAAAAATGTGCTCTACACCGCAGCCGGAGATAATGGACTTACCTGGAGCCTCTGGCAGAAAGCACCAGGAGAAACCCGAGGTCGACCCCTAGGTTTTTGGAGTCGAGGATACAAAGGATCTGAGGCCAACTATACTCCAACTGAAAAGGAGAGACTGGCAGCATATGAAGGAGTTTGAGCTGCTTCAGAAGTGATGGGCACTGAAGCACAGCTCCTCCTGCACCTCGACTGCCGGTGCTGAGCTGGATCTTCAAAGGGACGGTTCCCTCTCCACATCATGCAACCGAAGTTACATGGAGTAAATGGATTGCACTGATCACACAACGAGCTCGAATTGGAAGTCCCAACCGTCCAGGGATATTAGAAGTGATTACAGACTGGCCAGAAAGCAAAGACTTTGGGATGTCTCCAGATGAGGAGGAAGTAAAACGTGCTGAAGAAGCACCACCATATAATACGCTTTCAGAGACTGATAAGCAGTGTGCACTGTTCACAGGTGGATCCTGTCGTCTGTAGGAAAACATCGAAGGTGAAAGCTGCTGTGTGGAGTCCCACACGACAAGTTACAGAAGCCACTGAAGGACAAGGTGAATCCAGTCAGTTTGCAGAAGTGAAAGCCATCCAGCTGGCTTTGGACATTGCTGAACGAGAGAAGTGGCCAATACTTTATCTCTATACTGACTCATGGATGGTAGCAAATGCCTTGTGGGGGTGGCTACAGCAATGGAAGAAAAGCAACTGGCAGCGCAGAGGTGAAACCATTTGGGCTGCCACATTGTGGCAAGACATTGCTGCTCGGCTAGAGAGCCTGCCTGTGAAAGTTGGTCATGTAGATGCTCATGTGCCTAAAAGTCGAGCCACCGAGGAACATCTGAACAACCAACAAGCGGATCAAGCTGCTAAGATTAAAGTAGCTGAGGTGGACTTGGACTGGCAACATAAAGGTGAACTTTTCCTAGCTCGATGGGCCCATGATGCTTCAGGGCATCAAGGTAGAGATGCAACATACAAACGGGCTCGTGATCGAGGGGTGGATTTAACTATGGACACTATTTCACAGGTTATTCACGAATGTGAAACTTGCGCCGAAATCAAACAAGCCAAACGGTTAAAGCCTGTATGGTATGGGGGGCGATGGTTAAAGTGTAAGTATGGAGAAGCTTGGCAGATTGATTATATTACACTTCCACAAACACGTCAAGGTAAGCGTTATGTACTTACAATGGTGGAAGCAACCACCGGATGGTTGGAAACATCTGCTGTACCTCCTGCTACAGCCCGAAATACCATCTTGGGCCTTGAGAAGCAAGTCCTTTGGCGGCATGGTACGCCAGAAAGAATTGAATCAGACAATGGTACTCATTTCAAAACCAGTATTATAGACAATTGGGCCAAAGAACATGGTATTGAGTGGGTGTATCATATTCCATATCATGCACCAGCCTCTGGGAAAACTGAAAGGTGCAATGGTTTGTTAAAAACTACACTAAAGGCACTGGGTGGTGGAACCTTTAAAAACTGGGATTCACATTTAGCAAAAGCCACTTGGTTGGGCAACACCAGGGTTTCAACCAATCGAGCCGGGCCTGCCCAATCAGAAATTCTATGGACTGTAGAAGGAGATAAAGTCCCTGTAGTACACATGGAGAATATGTTAGGATAGGCAGTCTGGGTTCCTCCTGCCTCAGGCACAGGCAAACCTATTCGTGGGATTGTTTTTGCCCAGGGACCTGGCAGCACCTGGTGGGTGATGCTTAAGGATGGAGAAGTTCGGTGTGCACCTCAAGGGGATTTGATTTTAGGTGAAAATATGCAATGCTGAACTGTACGATGTGAATTGCCGCACTAACAATGTTTAATAAGTGTCTTTCAGATCAAGACAATGGTGATGAAACCAGCGCTGACTTCTTCGAGTGGCGCCCGACACCTTCTTGGAAGTTGGTGTCCTTAACCCACCAACAGGGGTCATGAGATGCACTTGGACCATTTTTCCTGCCCTGGGAGACTGTGGTGACAAAATGAACTTAATGAACTTTTCAAAGGATGGTCCACTGATTAATTACTCCTGTGTATATATGTACATATGTATATATATATATATATATATATATATTAGTGATTAATTAGATTGTATTGATAGATTGTATTGATAAGGTTTAAGTATTCAGTGAATGTCATATTATAAGGGGTGGAATGTCCTGGTTTTGTTAAAAAACAAGTTTCTCTTTTAGTGAATTTGCCTGTCAGCTCAAGCTTCATATCAGCTGCATTTTCCTGGAGAACCGGACACATGTTTTGGCAAACCCAGCAATGGAATGAAAACTTATTGATAAGCACGGATGCACATCTCGCGAGAGGGGCAATAACAAACCGGTGACCAACTGTGTATAACATTCCGTTCACGTGAATACTTCATATAAAAGTGGGAGATCACGAGGATCTCGGCCCTTTTTTCCTCATGGCCGACATTAGGAGAGGACCTTGCTGGTCGTCCCTGTGAACTGAGGCCAGTGAGAGACTGAATCCAGCTCCGGTTGGCTACAGAGTCTAATCCAGGACTTTGGGTGCCTGCCCTGCAGTTGCTCAGACTTACAAGATTGGATTTGTATATTTGTATTATTTTCTCTATTCTTATCAGTAGCATTAGTAAAACATCTTTAACTTTTCCAACTCTCTTCTCTCTGTCCTTCTTTCCCTCCCAATCGCCTGTGCTGAGTGGGAAGGGGGAGAGGGAGGGGAAACAGGGGGAATTGGGGGAGGGGGGGGGGTTGACAACACATCTGGCAGGGTTTGATTGTCACCCCGTAATCTTAAACCTCGACAGGGACAAAGAGGGTCCTCGGATGTCACAATGGGCCCTGGGGACAAAGAGTGTCCCCAGGATATCAGAATGGGCCCTGGGGACAAGTTGGGGTCCCCTGAATTTCACAATGGGTCCTGGGGACAAAGAGGGCTCCCCAGCATATCACAATGGGCCCTGGGGACAATGGGGGGTCCTGGGACGTCACAATGGGCCCTGGGGACAAGGAGGGATCCACAGGATGTCACAATGGGCCCTGGGGACAATGGGGGGTCCTGGGATGTCACAATGGGCCCTGGGGACAAGGGGGGGTCCCCAGGATGTCACAATGGGCCCTGGGGACAAAGAGGGGTCCCCTGAACGTCACAATGGGCCCTGGGGAGAAGGGGGTGCAGTGGATGTCACAATGGGCCCTGGGGACAATGAGGGGTGTCCAGGATGTCAGAATGAGTCCTGAGGACAAGGCGGGGTCCCCATGGTGTCACAATGGGTCCCCAGTGACAAGGAGGGGTCTCCATGGTGTCACAATAGGTCCTGGGGACAAAGTGGGGCCCAAGAATGTCACAATGGGCCCAAGTAGACAAAAGGGGTTGCCATGGTGCCACAATGGGCCCTGGGGTCAAAGGGGGTGTCCCCATGGTGCTACAATGGGCCCTGGGGACAAAGGGGGGTCCTGGGATGTCACAATGGGCCCTGGGGACAAAGGGGGTGTCCCCATGGTGCCACAATGGCCCCTGGGAGCAAGGGGGTGGCCAGGATGTCACAGTGATTCCTGGGGAAAATGGGGGGTGCCCAGGATGTCACAATGGACCCTGAGGACAAGCGGGGGTCTCCATGGTGTCACAATGGGCCCCAGTGACAAAGGGGGTCCCCTGAATGTCACAATAGGTCCTGGGGACAATGGGGGGTCCTGGGACGTCACAATGGGCCCTGGGGACAAGGAGGGATCCCCAGGATGTCACAATGGGCCCTGGGGACAATGGGGGGTCCTGGTATGTCACAATGGGCCCTGGGGACAAGGGGGGGTCCCCAGGATGTCACAATGGGCCCTGGGGACAAAGAGGGGTCCCCTGAATGTCACGATGGGCCCTGGGGACAAGGGGGTGCAGAGGATGTCACAATGGGCCCTGGGGACAATGGGGGGACCTGGGATGTCACAATGAGCCCTGCAGACAAGGGTGGGTCCCCAGGATGTCACAATGGGCCCTGGGGACAAGGGTGGGTCCCCAGGATGTCACAATAGGCCTGGGGAACAAGGGGGTCCCCCAGATATCACAATGGGCCCTGGGGACAATGGGGGGTCCTGGGACGTCACAGTGGGCCCTGGGGACAATGGGGGGTCCCCAGGATGTCACAATGGGCCCTGGGGACAAAGAGGGTTCCCCTGAATATCACAATGGGCCCTGGGGACAACGGGGTGCAGTGGATGTCACAATGGGCCCTGGGGACAATGGGGGGTGTCCAGGATGTCAGAATGAGTCCTGAGGACAAGGGGGGGTCCCCATGGTGTCACAATGGGTCCCCAGTGACAAGGAGGGGTCCCCATGGTGTCACAATAGGCCCTGGGGACAAAGTGGGGTCCAAGAATGTCACAATGGGCCCTGGGGACAAAAGGGGTTGCCATGGTGCCACAATGGGCCCTGGGGTCAAAGGGGGTCTCCATGGTGCTACAATGGGCCCTGGGGACAAAGGGGGGTCCTGGGATGTCACAATGGGCCCTGGGGACAAAGGGGGTGTCCCCATGGTGCCACAACGGGCCCTGAGAGCAAGGGGGTGGCCAGGATGTCACAATGGTTCCTGGGGAAAATGGGGGGTGCCCAGGATGTCACAATGGGCCCTGGGGACAAAGAGCGGTCCCCTGAATGTCACAATGGGCCCTGGGGACAAGGGCGTGCAGAGGATGTCACAATGGGCCCTGGGGACAATGGGGGGTCCTGGGATGTCACAATGGGCCCTGGGGACAAGGAGGGATCCCCAGGATGTCACAATGGGCCCTGGGGACAATGGGGGGTCCTGGGACGTCACAATGGGCCCTGGAGACAAGGGGGGGTCCCCAGGATGTCACAATGGGCACTGGGGACAAGGGGGTGCCGAGGATGTCACAATGGGCCCTGGGGACAAGGGGGGGTCCCCAGGATGTCACAATGGGCCTTGGGAACAAGGGGGTCCCCCAGATATCACAATGGGCCCTGGGGACAATTTAACGTCCTCGGCTGTCACAATGGACCCTGAGGAAAAGGGGGGTCCCCAGGCTGTCACAATGAAGTCTTGGGACAAAGGGGGTCCCCAGGATGTCACAATGGGCCCTGGGAACCAGGGGGGGTCCTGGGATGTCACAATGGGCCGCAGTGACAAAGGGGGCCCCTATGGTGCCACAATGGGCCCTGGGGACAAAGGGGGTCCCCTGGATGTCACAATGGGCTCTGGGGACAAGGAGGGTCCCCAGGATGTCACAATGGGCCCTGGGGACAAAGAGCGTCCCCAGCATGTCACAATGGGCCCTGGGGACAAAGGGGGTCCCCACGGTATCAGAATGGGCCCTGGGGACAAAGGGGGGTCCTCTGAATGTCACAATGGGCCCTGGGGACAATGGGGGGTCCTGGGATGTCACAATGAGCCCTGCACACAAGGGTGGTACCCACGGTGTCACTATGGGCTCTGGGCACAAGGGGGGGTACCCATAGTGTCACAATGGGCCCTGGGGACAAGGGAGTGCCGAGGATGTCACAATGGGCCCTGGGGACAATGGGGGGTCCTGGGATTTAACAATGGGCCCCAGTGACAAAGGGGGTCCCCTGAATGTCACAATGGGTCCTGGGGACAATGGGGGGTCCTGGGACGTCACAATGGGCCCTGGGGACAAGGAGAGATTCCCAGGATGTCACAATGGGCCCTGGGGACAAGGGGGTGTCCCCAGGATGTCACAATGGGCCCTGCGGACAAGGGTGGTACCCACGGTGTCACAATGGGCACTGGGCACAAGGGGGGGTCCCTATAGTGTCACAATGGGCCCTGGGGACAAGTGGGGTCCCCTGAAAGTCACAATGAGCCCTGCGGACAAGGGTGGTACCCACGGTGTCACAATGGGCCCCAGTGACAAAAGGGAGCCCCTGAATGTCACAATGGGCCCTGGGGACAATGGGGGGTTCTGGGACGTCACAATCGGCCCTGGGGACAAGGAGGGATCCCCAGGATGTCACAATGGGCCCTGGGGACAATGGCGGGTCCTGGGGCGTCACAATGGGCCCTGGGGACAAGGGGGGGTCCCCAGGATGTCACAATGGGCCCTGGGGACAAAGAGGTGTCCCCTGAATGTCACAATGGGCCCTGGGGACAAGGGGGTGCCGAGGATGTTACAATGGGCCCTGGGGACAATGGGGTATCCTGGGACGTCACAATGGGCCCTGAAGACAATGGTGGGTCCCCTGAATGTCACAATGGGCCCTGGGGACAAAGGGGGGTCCGCAGGATGTCACAATGGGCACTGGAGACAAAGGGGGGGTCCCCATGGTGTCACAATAGGCCCAAGTGACAAGGAGGGTCCCCACGGTGCCACGATGGGTCCTGGGGACAAGGGCGTCCCCCAGATGTCACAATAGGCCCTGGGGACAATGGGGTTGCCCAGGATGTCACAATGGGCCCTGGGGACAATGGGAGTCCCCAAGGTGTCAGAACGAGCCCTGGGGACAAAGTGGAATCCTGGAATGTCACAATGGCCCCCAGTGACAAAGGGGTTCCCCATGGTGCCACAATGGGCCCTGGGGACAAAAGGGGTCCCCAGGATTTCACAATAGCACTGGGGACAAAGGGGGGTCATGGGATGTCACAATGAGCCCTGGGGACAAGGGAGATCCCCATGGTGTCACAATGGGCCCTGGGGACAAAGGGGGGTCCTGGGATGTCACAATGGGCTCTGGGGACAAGGAGGGTCCCCAGGATGTCACAATGGGCCCTGGGGACAAAGGGGGGTCCTGGGATATCACAATGGGCCCCAGTGACAAAGAGGGTCCTCATGGTGCCACAATGGGCCCTGGGGACAAAGGGCATCCCCTGGATGTCACAATGGGCTCTGGGGACAAGGAGGGTCCCCAGGATGTCACAATGGGCCCTGGGGACAAAGAGCGTCCCCAGCATGCCACAATAGGCCCTGGGGTCAAAGGGGGTCCCCACGGTATCAGAATGGGCCCTGGGGACAAAGGGGGGTCCCCTGAATGTCACAATGGGCCCTGGGGACAATGGGGGGTCCTGGGATGTCACAATGAGCCCTGCAGACAAGGGTGGTACCCACGGTGTCACAATGGGCCCTGGGCACAAGGGGGGCTCCCCATAGTGTCACAATGGGTCCTGGGGACAAGTGGGGTCCCCAGGATGTCACAATGGGCCCTGGGGACAATGGGGGTCCTGGGACGTCACAATGGGCTCTGGGGACAAGGGGGGGTCCCCAGGATGTCACAATGGGCCCTGGGGACAAGGAGGGGTCCCCTGAATGTCACAATGGGCCCTGGGGACAAGGGAGTGCAGTGGATGTCACAATGGGCCCTGGGGACAATGGGGGGTGTCCAGGATGTCAGAATGAGTCGTGAGGACAAGGGGGGGTCCCCATGGTGTCACAATGGGTCCCCAGTGACAAGGAGGGGTCCCCATGGTGTCACAATAGGCCCTGGGGACAAAGTGGGGTCCTAGAATGTCACAATGGGCCCTGGGGACAAAAGGAGTTGCCATGGTGCCACAATGGGCCCTGGGGACAAAGGGGGATCCTGGGATGTCACAATGGGCCCTGGGGACAAAGGGGGTGTCCCCATGGTGCCACAACGGGCCCTGAGAGCAAGGGGGTGGCCAGGATGTCACAATGGGTCCTGGGGAAAATAGGGGGTGCCCAGAATGTCAAAATGGACCCTGAGGACAAGCGGGGGTCTCCATGGTGTCACAATGGGCCCCAGTGACAAAGGGGGTCCCCTGAATGTCACAATAGGTCCTGGGGACAATGGGGGGTCCTGGGACGTCACAATGGGCCCTGGGGACAAGGAGGGATCCCCAGGATGTCACAATGGGCCCTGGGGGCAATGGGGTGTCCTGGGACGTCACAATGGGCCCTGGGGACAAGGGGCGGTCCCCAGGATGTCACAATGGGCCCTGGGGACAAAGAAGGGTCCCCTGAATATCACAATGGGCCCTGGGGACAAGGAGGGATCCCCGGGATGTCACAATGGGCCCTGGGGACAATGGGGGGTCCTGGGAAGTCACAATGGGCCCTGGGGACAAGGAGGGATCCCCAGGATGTCACAATAGGCCCTGGGGACAAGGGGGTGCCGAGGATGTCACAATGGGCCCTGGGGACAATGGGGGGTCCTGGGATGTCACAATGGGCCCTGGGGACAAGGGTGGGTCACCAGGATGTCACAATGGGCCTTGGGAACAAGGGGGTCCCCCAGATATCACAATAGGCCCTGGGGACAATGTAAGGTCCTGGGCTGTCACAATGGACCCTGAGGACAAAGGGGGTCCCCAGGATGTCACAACGAAGTCTTGGGACAAAGGGGGTCCCCAGGATGTCACAATGGGGCCTGGGGACCAGGCGGGGTCCTGGGATGTCACAATGGGCACCAGTGACAAAGGGGGTCCCTATGGTGCCACAATGGCCCTGGGGACAAAGGGGGTCCCCTGGATGTCACAATGGGCTCTGGGGACAAGGAGGGTCCCCAGGATGTCACAATGGGCCCTGGGGACAAAGAGAGTCCCCAGCATGTCACAATGGGCCCTGGGGACAAAGGGGGTCCCCACGGTATCAGAATGGGTCCTGGGGACAAGTGGGGTCCCCTGAAAGTCACAATGGGCCCTGGGGACAATGTGGGGTTCTGGGATGTCACAATGGGCCCCAGTGACAAACGGGGTCCCCTGAATGTCACAATGGGCCCTGGGGACAATGAGGGGTCCTAAGAAGTCACAATGGGCCCTGGGGACAAGGAGGGATCCCCAGGATGTCACAATGGGCCCTGCGGACAATGGCGGGTCCTGGGACGTCACAATGGGCCCTGGGGACAAGGGGGGGTCCCCAGGATGTCACTATGGGCCCTGGGGACAAAGAAGGGTCCCCTGAATGTCACAATGGGCCCTGGGGACAAGGGGGTGCCGAGGATGTTACAATGGGCCCTGGGGACAATAGGGGATCCTGGGACGTCACAATGGGCCCTGAGGACAATTGTGGGTCCCCTGAATGTCACAATGGGCCCTGGGGACGAAGGGGGGTCCGCAGGATGTCACAATGGGCACTGGGGACAAAGGGGGGGTCCCCATGGTGTCACAATGGGCCCAAGTGACAAGGAGGGTCCCCACGGTGCCACGATGGGTCCTGGGGACAAGGGCGTCCCCCAGATGTCACAATAGGCACTGGGGACAATGGGGTTGCCTAGGATGTCACAATGGGCCCTGGGGACAATGGGAGTCCCCAAGGTGTCAGAACGAGCCCTGGGGACAAAGTGGAATCCTGGAATGTCACAATGGCCCCCAGTGACAAAGGGGGTCCCCATGGTGCCACAATGGGCCCTGGGGACAAATGGGGTCCCCAGGATGTCACAATGAACCGTGGGGACAAAGGGTGGTCCTGGGACATTTCACTGGGCCCTGGGGACAAAGGGGGGACCCCAGGATGTCACAATGGGCCCTGGGGACAAAGGGGGGTCCGCAGGATGTCACAATGGGCCGTGGGGACAATGGGGAGTCCTGTGATGTCACAAAATGTTTTGGGGACAAAGGGGGTCCCCAGGATGTCACGACGAACCATGGGGACAAAGGGTGGTCCTGGGACATTTCAATGGGCCCTGGGGACAAAGGGGGGACCCCAGGATTTCACAATAGCACTGGGGACAAAGTGGGGTCATGGGATGTCACAATGGGCCCTGGGGACAAGGGAGATCCCCATGGTGTCACAATAAGCACTGGGGACAAAGGGGCGTCATGGGATGTCACAATGGGCCCTGGGGACAAGGGAGATCCCCATGGTGTCACAATAAGCCCTGGGGACAAAGTGGGGTCCTGGGATGTCACAATGGGCCCCAGTGACAAACGGGGTCCCCATGGTGCCACAATGGGCCGTGGGGACAAATGGGGTCCCCAGGATGTCACAATGAACCGTGGGGACAAAGGGTGGTCCTGGGACATTTCAATGGGCCCTGGGGACAAAGGGGGGACCCCAGGATGTCACAATGGGCCCTGGGGACAAAGGGGGGTCCGCAGGATGTCACAATGGGCCCTGGGGACAATGGGGGGTCCTGTGATGTCACAAAGGGTTTTGGGGACAAAGGGGGTCCCCAGGATGTCACGATGGGCACTGGGGAAAAGGGGGGTGCCCATGGTGTCACAATGGGCCCTTGGGACAAGGGGGTCCCCCAGATATCGCAATGGGCCCTGGGGACAAAGTAAGGTCCTGGGCTGTCACAATGGACCATGAGAACAAGCGGGGTCCCCAAGATGTCACAATGGGCCCTGGGGACAAAGAGGGGTCCCCTGAATGTCACAATGGGCTCCAGTGACAAAGAGGGTCCTCATGGTGCCACAATGGGCCCTGGGGACAATAGGGGGTCCTGGGATGTCACAATGAGCCCTGCGGACAAGGGTGGTACCCACGGTTGCACAATGGGCACTGGGCACAAGGGGGGGTCCCCATAGTGTCACAATGGGTTGGGGAAAAGTGGGGTCCCCAGGATGTCACAATGGGTACTGGGGACAAAGGGGGGTCCTGGGATGTCACAAAGGGCCCCAGTGACAAAGGGGGTCCCCTGAATGTCACAATGGGCCCCGGGGACAATGGGGGGTCCTGGGACGTCACAATGGGCCCTGGGGACAAGGAGGGCACCCCAGGATGTCACAATGTGCCCTGGGGACAATGGCGGGTCCTGGGACGTCACAATGGGCCCTGGGGACATGGGGGGGTCCCCAGGATGTCACAATGGGCCCTGGGGACAAAGAGGGGTCCCCTGAATGTCACAATGGGCCCTGGGGACAAGAGGGTGCCGAGGATGTTACAATGGGCCCTGGGGACAAGGGGGGGTCCTGGGATGTCACAATGGGCCCTGGGGACAAGAAGGGATTCCCAGGATGTCACAATGGGCCCTGGGGACAAGGGGGTGTCCCCAGGATGTCACAATGGGCCCTGCGGACAAGGGTGGTACCCACGGTGTCACAATGGTCACTGGGCACAAGGGGGGTCCCTATAGTGTCACAATGGGTCCTGGGGACAAGTGGGGTCCCCTGAAAGTCACAATGGGCCCTGGGGACAATGTGGGGTCCTGGGATGTCACAATGGGCCCCAGTGACAAACGGGGGCCCCTGAATGTCAAAATGGGCCCTGGGGACAATGAGGGGTTCTGGGACGTCACAATGGGCCCTGGGGACAAGGAGGGATCCCCAGGATGTCACAATGGGCCCTGGGGACAATGGCGGGTCCTGGGACGTCACAATGGGCCCTGGGGACAAGGAGGGATCCCCAGGATGTCACAATGGGCCCTGGGGACAATGGCGGGTCCTGGGACGTCACAATGGGCCCTGGGGACAAGGGGGGGTCCCCAGGATGTCACAATGGGCCCTGGGGACAAAGAGGGGTCCCCTGAATGTCACAATGGGCCCTGGGGACAAGAGGGTGCCGAGGATGTTACAATGGGCCCTGGGGACAATGGGGGGTCCTGGGACGTCACAATGGGCCATGAGGACAATTGTGGGTCCCCTGAATGTCACAATGGGCCCTGGGGACAAACGGGGGTCCGCAGGATGTCACAATGCGCACTGGAGACAAAGTGGGGGTCCCCATGGTGTAACAATGGGCCCAAGTGACAAGGAGGGTCCCCACGGTTCCACGATGGGTCCTGGGGACAAGGGCGTCCCCCAGATGTCACAATGGGCCCTGAGGACAATGGGGTTGCCCAGGATGTCACAATGGGCCCTGGGGACAATGGGAGTCCCCAAGGTGTCAGAATGAGCCCTGGGGACAAAGTGGAATCCTGGAATGTCACAATGGCCCCAGTGACAAAGGGATTCCCCATGGTGCCACAATGGGCCCTGGGGACAAAAGGGGTCCCAAGGATTTCACAATAGCACTAGGGACAAAGGGGGGTCCTGGGATGTCACAATGGGCTCTGGGGACAAGGAGGGTCCCCAGGATGTCACAATGGGCCCTGGGGACAAAGGGGGGTCCTGGGATGTCACAATGGGCCCCAGTGCAAACGGGGTCCCCAGGGTGCCACAATGGGCCGTGGGGACAAATGGGGTCCCCAGCATGTCACAATGAACCCTGGGGACAAAGTGTGGTCCTGGGACATTTCAATGGGCCCTGGGGACAAAGGGGGGACCCCAGGATGTCACAATGGGCCCTGGGGACAAAGGGGGTCTTCTGGATGTCACAATGGGCCCTGGGGACAAGGGGGGGTCCTGGGATGTCACAATGGGCCCTGCGGACAAGGAGGGATTCCCAGGATGTCACAATGGGCCCTGGGGACAAGGGGGTGTCCCCAGGATGTCACAATGGGCCCTGCGGACAAGGGTGGTACCCACGGTGTCACAATGGTCACTGGGCACAAGGGGGGTCCCTATAGTGTCACAATGGGTCCTGGGGACAAGTGGGGTCCCCTGAAAGTCACAATGGGCCCTGGGGACAATGTGGGGTCCTGGGATGTCACAATGGGCCACAGTGACAAACGGGGGCCCCTGAATGTCAAAATGGGCCCTGGGGACAATGAGGGGTTCTGGGACGTCACAATGGGCCCTGGGGACAAGGAGGGATCCCCAGGATGTCACAATGGGCCCTGGGGACAATGGCGGGTCCTGGGACGTCACAATGGGCCCTGGGGACAAGGAGGGATCCCCAGGATGTCACAATGGGCCCTGGGGACAATGGCGGGTCCTGGGACGTCACAATGGGCCCTGGGGACAAGGGGGGGTCCCCAGGATGTCACAATGGGCCCTGGGGACAAAGAGGGGTCCCCTGAATGTCACAATGGGCCCTGGGGACAAGAGGGTGCCGAGGATGTTACAATGGGCCTGGGGACAATGGGGGGTCCTGGGACGTCACAATGGGCCATGAGGACAATTGTGGGTCCCCTGAATGTCACAATGGGCCCTGGGGACAAACGGGGGTCCGCAGGATGTCACAATGCGCACTGGAGACAAAGTGGGGGTCCCCATGGTGTAACAATGGGCCCAAGTGACAAGGAGGGTCCCCACGGTTCCACGATGGGTCCTGGGGACAAGGGCGTCCCCCAGATGTCACAATGGGCCCTGAGGACAATGGGGTTGCCCAGGATGTCACAATGGGCCCTGGGGACAATGGGAGTCCCCAAGGTGTCAGAATGAGCCCTGGGGACAAAGTGGAATCCTGGAATGTCACAATGGCCCCAGTGACAAAGGGGTTCCCCATGGTGCCACAATGGGCCCTGGGGACAAAAGGGGTCCCCAGGATTTCACAATAGCACTAGGGACAAAGGGGGGTCCTGGGATGTCACAATGGGCTCTGGGGACAAGGAGGGTCCCCAGGATGTCACAATGGGCCCTGGGGACAAAGGGGGGTCCTGGGATGTCACAATGGGCCCCAGTGCAAACGGGGTCCCCAGGGTGCCACAATGGGCCGTGGGGACAAATGGGGTCCCCAGCATGTCACAATGAACCCTGGGGACAAAGTGTGGTCCTGGGACATTTCAATGGGCCCTGGGGACAAAGGGGGGACCCCAGGATGTCACAATGGGCCCTGGGGACAAAGGGGGTCTTCTGGATGTCACAATGGGCCCTGGGGACAAGGAGGGTCCCCAGGATGTCACAATGGGCCCTGGGGACAATGGGGGGTCCTGGGACGTCACAATGGGCCCTGGGGACAAGGAGGGATCCCCAGGATGTCACAATGGGCCCTGGGGACAAAAGGGGTCCCCAGGATTTCACAATAGCACTGGGGACAAAGGGGGGTCATGGGATGTCACAATGGGCCCTGGGGACAAGGGAGATCCCCATGGTGTCACAATAAGCCCTGGGGACAAAGTGGGGTCCTGGGATGTCACAATGGGCTCTGGGGACAAGGAGGGTCCCCAGGATGTCACAATGGGCCCTGGGGACAAAGGGGGGTCCTGGGATGTCACAATGGGCCCCAGTGACAAAGAGGGTCCTCATGGTGCCACAATGGGCCCTGGGGACAAAGGGCGTCCCCTGGATGTCACAATGGGCTCTGAGGACAAGGAGGGTCCCCAGGATGTCACAATGGGCCCTGGGGACAAAGAGCGTCCCCAGCATGCCAAAATAGGCCCTGGGGACAAAGGGGGTCCCCACGGTATCAGAATGGGCCCTGGGGTCAAAGGGGGGTCCCCTGAATGTCACAATGGGCCCTGGGGACAATGGGGGGTCCTGGGATGTCACAATGAGCCCTGCAGACAAGGGTGGTACCCACGGTGTCACAATGGGCCCTGGGCACAAGGGGGGCTCCCCATAGTGTCACAATGGGTCCTGGGGACAAGTGGGGTCCCCAGGATGTCACAATGGGCCCTGGGGACAATGTGGGTCCTGGGACGTCACAATGGGCCCTGGGGACAAGGGGGGGTCCCCAGGATGTCACAATGGGCCCTGGGGACAAAGAGGGGTCCCCTGAATGTCACAATGGGCCCTGGGGACAAGGGGGTGCAGTGGATGTCACAATGGGCCCTGGGGACAATGGGGCGTGTCCAGGATGTCAGAATGAGTCCTGAGGACAAGGGGGGGTCCCCATGGTGTCACAATGGGTCCCCAGTGACAAGGAGGGGTCCCCATGGTGTCACAATAGGCCCTGGGGACAAAGTGGGGTCCTAGAATGTCACAATGGGTCCTGGGGACAAAAGGGGTTGCCATGGTGCCACAATGCGCCCTGGGGTCAAAGGGGGTCCCCATGGTGCTACAATGGGCCCTGGGGACAAAGGGGGTCCTGGGATGTCACAATGGGCCCTGGGGACAAAGGGGGTGCCGAGGATGTCACAATGGGCCCTGGGGACAATGGGGGGTCCTGGGATGTCACAATGGGCCCTGGGGACAAGGGTGGGTCCCCAGGATGTCACAATGGGCCTTGGGAACAAGGGGGTCCCCCAGATATCACAATAGGCCCTGGGGACAACGTAAGGTCCTGGGCTGTCACAATGGACCCTGAGGACAAAGGGGGTCCCCAGGATGTCACAACGAAGTCTTGGGACAAAGGGGGTCCCCAGGATGTCACAATGGGGCCTGGGGACCAGGGGGGGTCCTGGGATGTCACAAAGGGCCCCAGTGAGAAAGGGGGTCCCTATGGTGCCACAATGGGCCCTGGAGACAAAGGGGGTCCCCTGGATGTCACAATGGGCTCTGGGGACAAGGAGGGTCCCCAGGATGTCACAATGGGCCCTGGGGACAAAGAGCGTCCCCAGGATGTCACAATGGGCCCTAGGGACTAGGGGGAGTCCTGGGATGTCACAATGGGCCCTAGTGACAAAGGGGGTCCCTATGGTGCCACAATGGGCCCTGGGGACAAAGGGGGTCCCCTGGATGTCACAATGGGCTCTGGGGACAAGGAGGGTCCCCAGGATGTCACAATGGGCCCTGGGGACAAAGAGCGTCCCCAGCATGTCACAATGGGCCCTGGGGACAAAGGGGGTCCCCAAGGTATCAGAATGGGCCCTGGAGACAAAGGGGGGTCCCCTGAATGTCACAATGGTCCCTGGGGACAATGGCGGGTCCTGGGACGTCACAATGGGCCCTGGGGACAAGGGGGGTCCCCTGGATGTCACAATGGGCTCTGGGGACAAAGGGGGGTGTCGACGGTGTCAAAATGGGCCCTGGGGACAAAGGGCGTCCCAAGGATGTCACAATGGGCCCTGGGGACAATAGGGGGTCCTGGGATGTCACAATGAGCCCTGCGGACAAGGGTGGTACCCACGGTGTCACAATGGGCACTGGGCACAAGGGGGGGTCCCCATAGTGTCACAATGGGTCCTGGGGACAAGTGGGGTCCCCAGGATGTCACAATGGGTACTGGGGACAAAGGGGGGTCCTGGGATGTCACAAAGGGCCCGAGTGACAAAGGGGGTCCCCTGAATGTCACAATGGGCCCTGGTAACAATGGGGGGTCCTCGGACGTCACAATGGGCCCTGGGGACAAGGAGGGCACCCCAGGATGTCACAATGTGTCCTGGGGACAATGGCGGGTCCTGGGACGTCACAATGGGCCCTGGGGACATGGGGGGGTCCCCAGGATATCACAATGGGCCCTGGGGACAAAGAGGGGTCCCCTGAATGTCACAATGGGCCCTGGGGACAAGGGGGGGTCCTGGGATGTCACAATGGGCCCTGCGGACAAGGAGGGATTCCCAGGATGTCACAATGGGCCCTGGGGACAAGGGGGTGTCCCCAGGATGTCACAATGGGCCCTGCGGACAAGGGTGGTACCCACGGTGTCACAATGGTCACTGGGCACAAGGGGGGTCCCTATAGTGTCACAATGGGTCCTGGGGACAAGTGGGGTCCCCTGAAAGTCACAATGGGCCCCGGGGACAATGGGGGGTCCTGGGACGTCACAATGGGCCCTGGGGACAAGGAGGGCACCCCAGGATGTCACAATGGGCCCTGGGGACAATGGCGGGTCCTGGGACGTCACAATGGGCCCTGGGGACATGGGGGGGTCCCCAGGATGTCACAATGGGCCCTGGGGACAAAGAGGGGTCCCCTGAATGTCACAATGGGCCCTGGGGACAAGGGGGGGTCCAGGATGTCACAATGGGCCCTGCGGACAAGGAGGGATTCCCAGGATGTCTCAATGGGCCCTGGGGACAAGGGGGTGTCCCCAGGATGTCACAATGGGCCCTGCGGACAAGGGTGGTACCCACGGTGTCACAATGGTCACTGGGCACAAGGGGGGTCCCTATAGTGTCACAATAGGTCCTGGGGACAAGTGGGGTCCCCTGAAAGTCACAATGGGCCCTGGGGACAATGTGGGGTCCCAAGGATGTCACAATGGGCCCTGGGGACAATAGGGGGTCCTGGGATGTCACAATGAGCCCTGCGGACAAGGGTGGTACCCACGGTGTCACAATGGGCACTGGGCACAAGGGGGGGTCCCCATAGTGTCACAATGGGTCCTGGGGACAAGTGGGGTCCCCAGGATGTCACAATGGGTACTGGGGACAAAGGGGGGTCCTGGGATGTCACAAAGGGCCCCAGTGACAAAGGGGGTCCCCTGAATGTCACAATGGGCCCCGGGGACAATGGGGGGTCCTGGGACGTCACAATGGGCCCTGGGGACAAGGAGGGCACCCCAGGATGTCACAATGTGTCCTGGGGACAATGGCGGGTCCTGGGACGTCACAATGGGCCCTGGGGACATGGGGGGGTCCCCAGGATGTCACAATGGGCCCTGGGGACAAAGAGGGGTCCCCTGAATGTCACAATGGGCCCTGGGGACAAGGGGGGGTCCTGGGATGTCACAATGGGCCCTGCGGACAAGGAGGGATTCCCAGGATGTCTCAATGGGCCCTGGGGACAAGGGGGTGTCCCCAGGATGTCACAATGGGCCCTGCGGACAAGGGTGGTACCCACGGTGTCACAATGGTCACTGGGCACAAGGGGGGTCCCTATAGTGTCACAATGGGTCCTGGGGACAAGTGGGGTCCCCTGAAAGTCACAATGGGCCCCGGGGACAATGGGGGGTCCTGGGACGTCACAATGGGCCCTGGGGACAAGGAGGGCACCCCAGGATGTCACAATGGGCCCTGGGGACAATGGCGGGTCCTGGGACGTCACAATGGGCCCTGGGGACATGGGGGGGTCCCCAGGATGTCACAATGGGCCCTGGGGACAAGGGGGGGTCCTGGGATGTCACAATGGGCCCTGCGGACAAGGAGGGATTCCCAGGATGTCACAATGGGCCCTGGGGACAAGGGGGGGTCCCCAGGATGTCACAATGGGCCCTGCGGACAAGGGTGGTACCCACGGTGTCACAATGGTCACTGGGCACAAGGGGGGTCCCTATAGTGTCACAATAGGTCCTGGGGACAAGTGGGGTCCCCTGAAAGTCACAATGGGCCCTGGGGACAATGTGGGGTCCTGGGATGTCACAATGGCCACAGTGACAAACGGGGGCCCCTGAATGTCACAATGGGCCCTGGGGACAATGGGGGGTCCTGGGACGTCACAATGGGCCCTGGGGACAAGGAGGGATCCCCAGGATGTCACAATGGGCCCTGGGGACAATGGCGGGTCCTGGGACGTCACAATAGGCCCTGGGGACTAGAGGGGGTCCCCAGGATGTCACTATGGGCCCTGGGGACAAAGAGGGGTCCCCTGAATGTCACAATGGGCCCTGGGGACAAGGGGGTGCCGAGGATGTTACAATGGGCCCTGGGGACAATGGGGGGTCCTGGGACGTCACAATGGGCCCTGAGGACAATTGTGGGTCCCCTGAATGTCACAATGGGCCCTGGGGACAAACGGGGGTCCGCAGGATGTCACAATGCGCACTTGGGACAAAGGGGGGGTCCCCATGGTGTCACAATGGGCCCAAGTGACAAGGAGGGTCCCCACGGTGCCACGATGGGTCCTGGGGACAAGGGCGTCCCCCAGATGTCACAATGGCCCCCAGTGACAAAGGGGTTCCCCATGGTGCCACAATGGGCCCTGGGGACAAAAGGGGTCCCCAGGATTTCACAATAGCACTGGGGACAAAGGGGGGTCCTGGGATGCCACAATGGGCTCTGGGGACAAGGAGGGTCCCCAGGATGTCACAATGGGCCCTGGGGACAAAGGGGAGTCCTGGGATGTCACAATGGGCCCCAGTGCAAACGGGGTCCCCAGGGTGCCACAATGGGCCTTGGGGACAAATGGGGTCCCCAGGATGTCACAATGAACCCTGGGGACAAAGTGTGGTCCTGGGACATTTCAATGGGCCCTGGGGACAAAGGGGGGACCCCAGGATGTCACAATGGGCCCTGGGGACAAGGGGGTGCAGTGGATGTCACAATGGGCCCTGGGGAAAATGGGGGGTCCTGGAATGTCACAATGGGCCCTGGGTACAAGGGGTTCCCCAGGATGTCACAATGGGCCCTGGGGACAATAGGAGGTTCCCCAGGATGTCACAATGGGCCCTGGGGACAATGGGGGGTGCCCAGGATATGAAAATAATTCCTGAGGACAAGGGGGGGTCCCCATGGTGTCACAATGGGTCCCCAGTGACAAGGGGGGGTCCCCATGGTGTCACAATGGGTCCCCAGTGACAAGGAGGGGTCCCCATGGTGTCACAATAGGCCCTGGGGACAAAGTGGGGTCCTAGAATGTCACAATGGGCCCTGGGGACAAAAGGGGTTGCCATGATGCCGCAATAGGCCCTAGGGTCAAAGGGGGTAACCATGGTGCTACAATGGGCCCTGGGGACAAAGGGGGGTCCTGGGATGTCACAATGGGTCCTGGGGACAATGGGAGGTGCCCAAGATGTCACAATGGACCCTGAGGACAAGCGGGGGTCTCCATGGTGTCACAATGGGTCCCCAGTGACAAGGAGGGATCCCCATGGTGTCACAATGGGTCCTGGGGTCAATGGGAGGTGCCCAAGATGTCACAATGGACCCTGAGGACAAGCGGGGGTCTCCATGGTGTCACAATGGGTCTCCAGTGACAAGGGGGGGTCCCCATGGTGTCACAATGGGCCCTGGGGACAAACGTGGCTCCCCTCAATATCAAAATGGGTGCTGGGGACAAAGTGGGCTCCTCGGATGTCACAATGGACACTGGGGACAACGGGAGGTCCTGGGACGTCACAATGGGCCCTGGGGACAAAGTTGGTCCCCACGATGTCTCAATGAGCCCCAGTGACAAAGGGGGGTACCCAGGATGTCACAATGGGCCGTGGGGACAATGAGGGGTCCTGGGACATCACAATGGGTCCTGGGGACAAGGGGGGGACCCCTGAATGTCACAATGGGCCCTGGGGACAATGTGGGGTCCTGGGATGTCACAATGGGCCCCAGTGACAAAGGGGGTCCCCTGAATGTCACAATGGGCCCTGGGGACAATGGGGGGTCCTGGGACGTCACAATGGGCCCTGGGGACAAAGAGGGATCCCCAGGATGTCACAATGGGCCTTGGGGACAAGGAGGGATCCCCAAGATGTCCCAAAGGGCCCTAGGGACAATGGGGGGTCCTGGGAAGTCACAATGGGCCCTGGGGACAAGGGGGGGTCCCCTGAATGTCACAATGGGCCCTGAGGACAATGGGAGGTCCCCATGGTGTCACAAAGGGTCACCAGTGACAAGGGAGGTCCCCACGGTGCCAGGATGGGTCCTGGGGACAAGGAGGTCCCCAGGATGGGTCCTGGGGACAAGGAGGTCCCCAGGATGTCACAATGGGCCCTTGTGACAATGAGGGTCCCCAGAATGTCACAATGGGCCCTAGGGACAAAGAGGCTCCCCAGGATGTCACAATGGGACCTGGGGACAAGGGGGTCCCCAGGAACTCACAATGGGCTCTGGGGACAATGGAGGTTCCCCAGGATGTTCACAATAGGCCCTGAGGACAGGGGGTGGTCCTCATGGTGTCACAATGGGTGCCCAGTGACAAGGGGGTCCCCAAGGTGTCACAATGGGCCCTGGGGACAATGGGGGGTCCTGGGACGTAACAACAGGCCCTGGGGACAAAGGGGGTCCCCACGGTGTTACAATGGTCCCGGGGGACAAAGGGGGATGCCCAGGATGTCACAATGGGCCCTGAGGACAAGGAGGGGTCCCCATGGTGTCACAATGGGTCCCCAGTGACAAGGAGGGTCCCCATGGTGTCACGATGGGTCCTGGGGACAAGGGGGTCCCCAGGATGTAACAATGAACCCTGGGGACAATGGGGGGTCCTGGGACGTCACAATGGGTCCTGGAGACAAAGAGGGTCTCCAGGATGTCACAATGGGCCCTGGGGGCAATGCGGGGTCCTGGGACGTCACACTGGGTCCTTAGGACAAAGAGGGGTCCCCAGGATGTCACAATGGGCCCTGGGGACAATGTGGGGTCCTGGGATGTCACAATGGGCCCCAGTGACAAAGGGGGTCCCCTGAATGTCACAATGGGCCCTGGGGACAATGGGGGGGTCGTGGGACATCACAATGGGCCCTGGGGACAAGAGGGGGTCCCCAGGATGTCACAATGGGCCCTGGGGACAAAGAGGGGTCCCCTGAATGTCACAATGGGCCCTGGGGACAATGGGGGGTCCTGGGATGTCACAATGAGCCCTGCGGACAAGGGTGGTACCCACGGTGTGACAATGGGTCCTGGGAACAAGGGGGGGTCCCCATAGTGTCACAATGGGTCCTGGGGACAAGTGGGGTCCCCAGGATGTCACAATGGGTCCTGGGGACAATGTGGGGTCCTGGGATGTCACAATGGGCCCCAGTGACAAAGGGGGTCCCCTGAATGCCACAATGGGTCCTGGGTACAATGTGGGGTCCTGGGACGTCACAATGGGCCCTGGGGACAAGGAGGGATCCCCAGGATGTCACAATGGGCCCTCGGGACAATGGGGGGGCCTGGGACATCATAGTGGGCCCCAGTGACAAGGGGGGGTCCCCAGGATGTCACAATGTGCCCTGGGTACAAAGAGGCGTCCCCGGAATGTCACAATGGGCCCTGGGGAAAAGGGGGTGCCCTGAATGTCACAATGGGCCCTGGGGACAATGGGGGGTCCTGGGACGTCACAATGGGCCCCAGTGACAAGGGGGGGTCCCCAGGATGTCACAATGGGCCCTGGGGACAAAGAGGGGTCCCCTGAATGTCACAATGGGCCCTGGGGACAAGGGGGTGCCGAGGATGTCACAATGGGCCCTGGGGACTATGGGGGTCCCCAGGATGTCACAATGGGCCTTGGGGACCATAGGAGGTTCTGGGATGTCACAATGGGCCCTGGGGACAATGAGGGTCCCCAGGATGTCACAATGGGCCCTGGGGACAATGGGGGGTGCCCAGGATGTGAAAATGAGTCCTGAGGACAAGGAGGGGTCCCCATGGTGTCACAATAGGCCCTGGGGACAAAGTGGGGTCCTAGAATGTCACAATGGGCCCTGGGGACAAAAGTGGTTGCCATGGTGCCACAATGGGCCCTGGGGTCAAACGCGGTCCCCATGGTGCTACAATGGGCCCTGGGGACAAAGGGGGTGTCCCCATGGTGCCACGATGGGCCCTGGGAGCAAGGGGGTGGCCAGGATGTCACAATGGGTCCTGGGGACAATGGGGGGTGCCCAGGATGTCACAATGGACCCTGAGGACAAGGGGGGGTCTCCATGGTGTCACAATGGGTCCCCAGTGACAAGGGGGGGTCCCCATGGTGCCACAATGAGCCCTGGGGACAAAGGGAGGTCCCTAGGATGTCACAATGGGCCCTGGGGACTAATGAGGTCCCCACGGTGTCACAATGCGTCCTGGAGAAAAAGGGGGGTCCCCAGGATGTCACAATGGGCCCTTGGCACAATGGGGTTCCTGGGATGTCACAATGGGTCCCCAGTGACAAAGGGGGTCTCCAGGATGTCACAATGGGCTCTGGGGACAATGGGGGGTCCTGGGACGTCACAATGGGTCCTGGGGACAAAGAGGGGTCCCCAGGATGTCACAATGGGCCCTGGGGACAATGGGGGATCCTGGGATGTCACAATGGGCCCCAGTGACAAAGGGGGGTCCCCTGAATGTCACAATGGGCCCTGGGGACAACGGGAGGACCTGGGACGTCACAATGGGCCCTGGGGACAAAATTGGTTCCCACGATGTCTCAATGAGCCCCAGTGACAAAGGGTGGTCCCCAGGATGTCACAATGGGCCCTGGGGACAACAGGGAGTCATGGGTCGTCCAATGGGCCCTGGGGACAAAGGGGGTCCCCAGGATGTCACAATGGGCCCTGGGGATAATGGGGCGTCCTGGGACGTCACAATGGGCCCTAGGGACAAGGGGGGGTTCCCAGGATGTCACAATGGGTCTGTGGACAAAGAGGCGTCCTCTGAATGTCACAATGGGCCCTGGGGATAAAGGGGGTCCCCAGGATGTCACAATGGCCCCTGGGGACAAAGTGGAGTTCTGGGATATCATAATGTGCCACAGTGACAAAGGGGGTCCCCATGGTGCCACAGTGAGCCCTGGGGACAAAGGGAGGTCCCCAGGATGTCACAATGGGTCCTGGGGACTAAAGGGGTCCCCACGGTGTCACAATGGGCCCTGGATATAATGGGGTATCCTCTGATGTCATAAGGGGCCCTGGAGACAAGGGGGGTCCCCAGGATGTCACAATGGGCCCTGGGATAAAAGGGGGTCCTGGGATGTCACAATGAGCCCTGCGGACAAGGGTGGTACCCACGGTGTCACAATGGGCCCCGGGGACAAGGGGGGGTCCCCATAGTGTCACGATGGGTCCTCAGTGACAAGGGGGGTCCCCACGGTGCCACGATGGGCCCTGGGGACAAGGAGGGGTTCCCATTGTGTCACGATGGGCCCTGGGGTCAAAGGGGTTTCCCAGGACATCACAATGGGTTCTGGGGACAATGGGGATCCTGGGACATCACAATGGGCCCTTGGGACAACGGGGGGTCCTGGGACGTCACAATGGGCCCTGGAGACAAAAGGATTCCCCAGGATGTCACAATGGACCCTGGAGACAAAGGGGATCCCCACGGTGTCACAATGGGCCCTGGGGACAAAGGGGGTCCCCACGGTGTCACAATGGGCCCTGGGGACAAAGGGGGTCCCCAGAATGTTACAATGGGACTGGGGGACAGTTGGGGGTCTTGGGATGTCACAATGGGCCCCAGTGACAAAAGGGGTCCCCATGGTGCCACAATGAGCCCTGGGGACAAAGGGAGGTCCCCAGGATGTCACAATGGGCCCTGGGGACTAATGGGGTCCCCACGGTGTCACAATGGGCACTGGAGACAAAGGGGGTTCTTCAGGATGTCACAATGGGCCCTTGGGACACATGGGGGTCCTGGGATGTCACAATGGGTCCCCAGTGACAAGGGGGGTCCCGACGGTGCCACGATGCGTCCTGGGGACAAGGGGGTCCCTAGGATGTCACAATGGGCCCTGGGGACAAAGGGGCTCCCCAGGATGTTCACAATGGGCCCTGAGGACAAGGGGTGGTCCCCATGGTTTCACAATGGGCACTGGGGACAATGGGGGGTCCTGGGACGTCACAATGGGCCCTGGGGACAAAGGGGCTCCCCAGGATGTTCACCATGGGCCCTGAGGACAAGGGGTGGTCCCCATGGTTTCACAATGGGCCCTGGGGACAATGGGGGGTCCTGGGACGTCACAATGGACCCTGGGGACAAAGGGGGTCCCCATGGTGCCGCAATGGGCCCTGGGGAGAAAGCGGGGGTCCCCAGGATGTCACAATGGGTCCTGAGGACAAGGGGGTTCCCCATGGTGTCACAATGAGCCCTGGGGACAATGGAGGGTCCTGGGACGTCACAATGGGCCCTGGGGACAAGGGGTTAGGGGGTTGTGTTAGGGGGTTGGAGGATTAGGTGGTGCAGGATTTGGGGGTGCAAGGCCAAGGGAGCAGGATTTTGCGGAGCCTGATTTGGGGCTACAGGGTCTGGGGTTGCAGGTTCCAGGGGTGCAGGATTTGGGGGTTCAGGGTTTAGGGGAGCAGTGGTTTGGAGTGCAGTGTTTTGGGGTGCAGGGTTTGGGGAAGGAGGATATGGGGGTGCAGGGTTTAGGGTGCAGGATCTTGGGGTGCAGGGGTTTGGGGTGGGGTACTTGGTAGGGTAGGATTTGGGGGTGGAAAGTTTAGGGGGTAGGGCTGGGGGTGCAGGATTTGGGGGTGAAGGGGTTGTGAGGTGCAGGCTTCTGGGGTGCAGGGTTTGGGAGATCGGTACGTGGGGCTGGAGGATTTGGGGGTGCAGGGTTTGGAGCAGCAGGATCTGGGGGTGCAAGATTGGGGGTAGCAGGGTTTTGGGAAGCAGGGTTTTGGGGTCAGGCTTTAGGGGGACAGGGTTTGGGGGGCAGGGTTGGAAGGGATGATTTTGGGGTGCAGGGTTTAGGGCAGCAGGATCTTGGGGTGAAGGGGTTTGGGGTGAAGGGTTGGGTAGGACAGGATTTGGGGTGCAGGTTTTTAGGGTGCAACTTGTGGGGGTCAGGATTTGGGGTAGAGGGTTTGGGGGTGCAGGGTTTAGTGGTGCAGGGTTTGGGGGTGCAGGTGAATTTTGCGGTAAAGGATTTGGGGTGCAGGGTTGGGGGACGCAGGATCTGAGGGTGCAGTGTTTGGGGTGCAGAGTTAGGGGCTGCAGGATTTGGGGTGCAGGGTTTGGGGGGCACTGTTTTGGGGGGAAGGATTTGGGGGATGCAGGGTTTAAGGGTTTAGAATTTGTAGGTGTCGAATTTTGGGGTGCAGGAGGTGTGGGGTTTGGGGTTGCAGGATTTGGGGGAGAATGGTTTGGGGGTGCAAGACTTGAGGGTGCAGGGTTTGGGGGTTTGGGACGTGGGGCTGGAGGATTTGGGGGTGCAGGATTTGGGGTGCAGTGTGTGGGGGTGCAAGATCTGTGGGTGTACGAGCGTTGGGTGTGGGATTTGAAGGACAATGATTTGGGGGTGCAGGGATTGGGGGTGTAGGGTTTTGGGGTTGCTACGTTTGGCGATTCGGGATGTGGAGGTCAAGGATTTGGGGGTACAAGGGCTGGTTGCAGGATTTGGGGGTACAGGGTTGGTTGCAGGATTTGGGGTGCAGGGTTTGAAGTGCAGGGCTAAAGGGGGCAGGATTTGGAGGTGCAAGATTTGGTGGTCTGGGGTACTGGGCTGCAGGGTTTTGGGGTGCGGGATTTGGGGGTGCAGGTTCCATGTCTTCAGGAACTGGGCGGGGAGGGTTTCTTGGTGCGGACTTTTGAGTGCAAGTTTGAGGGGCCTTGATTTTGGGGTGCACGGTTTGGGGGGCAGGATTCCGGGTGTAAGGTTTTGAGGTGCAGGACTTGGGGTGCAGGTTTCACACGTTAAGGAACTGGGGCTGCAGAGGTTGGGGGTGCAGCGTTGTGGGCTGCAGTGTTGAAGGGTGCAGGATTTAGGGGTGCAGGTTTTGGGGGTGCAGGAGCTGGGGGTGCAGGCTGTAGGGATCCGAATATGGGGGTGCAGGGTTCTGGGGTGCAGGATCTGGGTGAGCAGGCTGTTGGGGTACAGAACCTTGTAGTTCAGCGTTTAGAGGCAGGATTTGGGGGTGCAGGGCTTTGGGGTGAGGGGTCTGGGGTGAGGGGTTCAGGTGTTCAGCACCTGGGGGTGCAGGACCTGAGGGTTGGAGGATTTGGGGGTGCAGGGATTTTAGGGTGCAACTTGTGGGGTGCAGGGTTTTGGGTATAGGGTTTAGGGGTGCAGAGTTTTGGGGGGGAGGATTGGGGAAGCAGGGTTTTGGGGTGCAAGGTTCAGTGGTGCAGGGTTCTGGGGGTGCAGGGTTTAGCACCAGAATTGGGGGTGCAGGGTTTGGGATTGCAGGGTGTTGGGGGAAGGATCTGGGGGTACAAGATTGGGGGCAGCAGGGTTTTGGGGAGCAGGGTTTCGGGGTCAGGCTTTAGGGGGACAGGGTTTGGGGGGCAGGGCTGGGAGGGATGATTTGGGGGTGCAGGGTTTAGGGCAGCAGGATCTTGGGGTGAAGGGATTTGGGGTGAAGGGTGGGTAGGACAGGATTTGGGGGTGCAGGATTTTAGGGTGCAACTTGTGGGGGCAGGATTTGGGGTACAGGAGGTTGGGGGTGCAGGGTTTGGGGTGTAGGATTTAGTGGAGCAGAGAATGGGGGTGAAGGTCTTGTGGAGGCAGAATTGGGGGTGCAGGTCTTGGGGAGGCAGAATTGGGGGTGCAGATTTTGGGTGTTCAGGACCTGGGGGTGCAGGATTTGGGGATGTAGGTTTTGGGGGGTAGATTTTGGGGTGCTGGGTTCGGCACATGGGTCTGGAGGATTTGGGGGTGCAGGGTTAAGGGGTTTAGGATTTTGGGGTGCACAGCTTAGGGTGCACGTTCTGGGCATGTATGATTTCAGAGTGCAGGGCTTTGGGGTACAGGATTTGGGGTGCAGGGTTTTGGGGTCAGGATCTGGGGGTGCAGGGTGTTGGGGAGAAGGATTTGGGGGTGCAGCATTTTGAAGTGCAGGGTTTGGAGGAGGGAGGTTTTGGGGGTGAAGGATTTGGTGGTTCAGGTTTTGGGGGTGCAGTGTTAAGAGGGTGGAGGTTTAGGGGTGCAGGATTTGGGGGTTCAGGATGTGGGGGTGCAGGGTATGGGAGGGAAGGATCTGGGGCTTCAGGATTTGGGGGTGCACTGTTGGGGGTGCAGGGTTTAGAAGTCAGGTCTAAGAGTGCAGCGTTTGGGGTGCAGACTGTGGGGTGCACAGGACTGGAGCACAGGATTTGGGGGTGCGGGGTTTCAGGGATCAGGATTTGGAGGTGTGGAGTTTTGGGGTGCAGGGGATGGGGTTGAAAGATCTGAGGGTGTAGGGTGGTGGGGGGAGGATATGGGGGTGAGAGATTTGGGTGCAGGATTTGGGGGTTCAGTGTTTAGGGCAGCACAATCTTGGGGTGCAGGGGTTTGCAGTGAAAGGTTTGGCAGGCAGGATTTGGGGTGCAGGATTCTGGGGTGCTGGGTTTGGGGTACAGGATTTGGTGTTGCAGGGATGGGGTTGAAGGGCTTGGGTTTCCAGGCCTTTGAGGTGCAGGATTTGGAGGTGCAAGGTTTGGCAGGGAATTCTTTGGGGTGCAGGGTTTGGGGGCAGGGTTTAGGAGTGGAGGGTATAGGACGGAAGGATTTGGGAATGCAGGGTTTGGGGTGCAGGTTTCGGGGTTCAGGAAGGTAGGGAGGGCAGGATTAGGGGGTGCAAGGTTTCAGTTGTAGGGTTTAGGGGTGCAGAGTTTGGTAGGGCCGAATTTGGGGGTGCAGGGTTTGGGGTGCAGGGTTTGGGAAGACAGGATCGGGGGTGGAGGATTTGGGGGTGCAGGATTGAGGGGCAGGGTTTTGGTGCAGGGCTTGGGGTCAGGATCTGGGGTGCGGGTTTGGGAAGAGTATTTTGGGGTGCAGGATTTTGGGTGCCGTGTTTGCGGGGCAGGTTTGGGGTGATCACTGCACCTTTTCCTTTCTCCAGGTGCAGAGCCCGTGCCTCACTTGGTTCCGTCTGCAAACAGCGCCCATCCCAGCTCGAATCCCCCTGCCCCTCTCACCCTGTGCAGCTCTTTGTGCGCTGAGCTCCGCACTCAGCACCAGCGGGTGCGGCTCCTCCTGAGAGGCTGGGGGGAGGGGGCGGGGCCAAGGGCTGGTTTGAGGGGGCGGGGCTGAGGCAGCGAGCTGCGATTGGCCGGCCGGGCCGCAGCGGCCGTTCCCGCCTGAGCCTTGGGGCGGAGCCAGAGCGGGAGTGTGGGGGGCGGCCGGGCCAGGAGCCGCCTGCAGAGCGCCCGGAGAGCGGGCTTCGGGGACTCTGCCCGGGAACGAGCGGCAGGAGGAGAGGAGACGGCCCCAGCGGTACCGGGTGAGCTTCTGGCTGGAGCCTGGGAGCTGTTCCTCCCAGCGAGGGCTGTCGGGCACTGAACGGGCTGCCCAGGGCAGGGCTGGAGCCGCCATCCCTGGAGGGGTTTCCACAGGAGCTCCTGAGGGCCGTGGGCAGTGCCGGGGGGTTGTGCTTGGACTCCAGCACCTTCAAGGTGTTTGACACCCAAAGGGATTCTGTGGCACACTCCATTTTCACATTGCCATGGAGCCCGGAGGTCCCAGCGGGGTTTGGATCAGCGTGTTCTGGAACATTCTCAGTGGTCGGGTCTGTGTGCAGAGTGTGGTGGGAACGAGAAGAGAGGAGATGGAGAGAACAGTGGGGAGGTGGAGGAGCAGGAGTGGAGGTGAATACCAGAGAGAGCGAGTGTGTGCGGATCAGCAGTGATCACCCCAAACCTGCCCCGCAGACACGGCACCCAAAATCCTGCACCCCAAAATACTCTTCCCAAACCCTGCACCCCAGATCCTGACCCCCAGAACCCTCAAACCCCAAATCCTGCACCCTAGATTCTGCATCCCTGTTAACCCTTCACCCCAAAACCCTGCAACACAAAATCCTGCAGCACCAAATCCTGCAACCCCAAATTCGGCCCTACCAAACTCTGCACCCCTAAACCCTACAAGCGAAATCTTGCACCCCCTAAACCTGCCCTCCCAAATCCTAAACCCCCAACAATGCACCCCCAAACCCTGCACCCCAAATCCTGCCCCCCCAGCTTGCACTCTGCACCCCCAAACCGTGCACTCCCAATCCTTGAATGCCCAAGTCCTGCACCCCCACGTCCTTAGTGCCCAAAATGTGTACCCCAGATCCTCCCCACCCAGTCCTGCACCCCTAATATTCCACCCTCTAATAATGCACCCCTAAGCCTCGCACCCTGAAAGCTGCACCCCCAGGTCCTGAGTCCCCAAACCCTGCACCCCCAAATCCCGCGCCCTTAAATCCTGTCCTCTTAAAACCCAGGACCCCCATAGTTTGCCTCCCCAAACCCTGCTCCCCAAACCACTGCACCCCCAAACACAGCACCCCCAGGTCCTGAACACCCAAACCCTGCACCCCAAACCCTGTACCCCCAAAGGCAGCACCCCCAGGCCCTGAGCTCGCAAACTCTGCACCCCAAACCCTGCCATCCCAAACCCTGCACCCATAATTCTGCCTCTCAAACCCTGATCCCTGAAACACTCCACCTCCAAACCCTGCACCCAAAAATCGTTCCCCAACACCCTGCACCCCCTAACCCTGAACCCCAAATACCAAAAACCCTGCACCCCAAGATCCTGCAAGGTTTGGTAACCTTGCACCCTCAAATATTGCACTCCCCAAACCTGCATCCCGAAAGCATTCCTGCCCAAATTCTGTACCCTAAGATCCTGTACCCCCAAAATCCTTCTCCCCAACCCTGCACCCCCAAAAACTCCACCCCCACCACCTGAACCCCCAAACCCTGTACTAAAACCTGCAACCACAGACCTGGCACGCCCAAACTCTGCACCCCAAATCCTCCCTCCCCAAAACCTGCACCCCAAAACCGTACAAGCCTGGATCTTGCACCCCTAAATCTCTGCACTCCACAACCCTGCACCCTCAAATCCCACACCCCTATATCCTGTCCCCCAAACGCATGCACCTCCAAACCCTTGACCCCCAAATCCTGCAACCCTAAGCCAGGCACCCCCAAACCCTTCCCCATTAAACCCTGCACCCCCAATTCCTCCATCCCCACGTCATGAGCCCCCAAACCCTGCTCCCTAAAACTCTGCACCCCCAAACCCTGAATTCCCAGGCCCTGCACCCCAAACTTAGCTGTCAAAACTGTGCACCCAAAATTCTGCCCCCAGCGAACCCTAACCCTGGCTCCCCAAACCCTGCCCCCCAAACCCTGCTTCCCGTTATCCTCCAACCCCACAGCCCAAATCCCCAGTACCAGCAACCCCAAAACCCTGTACCCCCATCCCTGCACCCCAAATCATTTTCCTTCAAATCCTACCTGCAAAACTTGTACACCCCAAGATCCTGCACCCCCAAACCCTGTGCCCCAAACACTGCACCCCCAAACCCTGCCCTTCTAGATCCTGCACCCCAATGCCCTGCCCCCCCAGGTTCTGGACCCCCAAAACCTGCTCCCCAAACCCTACCCCCCCTAAACTGTCCACCCCCAAACTCTGCCCTACCGAGCCCTCCACCCCCAAACCCCTGCACACCAAGATCCTGCTGCCCTAAACCCTGCACCCCCTTATCATCCTTCCCTAAACCCTGCACCCCAAACCCTGCACCCCAAACCACTGCACCCCAAACCTGACACCCCAGAACGCTGCAACACCACGTCCTGCCCCCTTAAACTGCACACCCCAGAATTCTGCACCCTAAAGTCCTGCACCCCAAAGCGTGCCCTACCAAAACTTTGTACCCCAACCCCTGCAGCCCCAACCCCGCACCCCCAAACCCTGCACCCCAAATCCTGCACTCCACAATCATACACCCTGAAACACTGAAACCCCAAATCCTACCCCTCAAACACTGCACCCCAAATCCTTCCTCCAGAACACTGCAGCCCTAAACCCTAAATCCCTGCAGCCCCAAATCCCGTCTAACCTTGGACCCCCAAAATCTGCACCCCTAGATCCTTCCCCCCAAGTGAATGCACCCCCAAAACCTGAACTCCAAACCCTGTACCCCAGATCCTGACCCCAAGCCCTGCACCAAAACCCTGCCCCTCAGTCCTGCACCCCCAAATCCTCCACCCCCGATCCTGTCTTCCCAAACCCTGCACCCCAAACTCTGCACCCCCAAATTCGGCCCCACCAAACTCTGCACCCCTAAACCCTACAACTGAAACCTTGCACCCCCTAATCCTGCCCTCCCTACCTTCCTGAACCCCGAAACCTGCACCCCAAACCCTGCATTCCCAAATCCTTCTGTCCTATACCCTACACCCCTAAACCTGCCCCCAAACCCTGCACCCCAAAGAATTCCCTCCCAAACCTTGCACCTCCAAATCCTGCACCTCAAAGGCCTGGAAACCCAAACCCTTCAACCCCATCCCTGCAACACCAAATCCTGTACCCCAAACCCAGCACCCCAGAATCCTGCACCCCAAATCCTGCCTACCAAACCTTTCACTGCAAACCCCTGCACCCCAAGATTGTGCTGCCCTAAACACTGAACCCCCAAATCCTGCAGCCCCGGATCCTTGCCTCCCAAAACTCTGCACCCCCAAATCCTGCACCCCAAATCTCTCACCCCCACCACTCTGCACTCCCAACCCCTGCACCCCAAAACTCCACACCTCCAAATCCTGAACCCTGAAACCTCGCACCCCCAAATCCTGTGCCCCAGTCCTGTGCACCCCACACTCTGCAACCTTAAATTTCCCCCCAAGCCCCTGCACCCCAAACGCTGCACTCTTAGACCTGACTTCTAAACCCTGCACCCCCAAACAGTGCACCCCCAAATCCTGAACCCCCAGATCCTGAATTCCAGGATCTTGCACCCCCAGACCCTGCACCCCCAAATCAGACACACGAACACCCTGCATCCCCAAATCTTGCACCTCTAAGCCTCCACCCCTTAACACTGCATCCCCAAATCTTTCACCCCAAAACCTCAACCCAGAACCCTGTACCCCAAAACCCTACACCTCCAAATCCTGAACCCTTAAACCCTGCACCCCCAGATCCTCCCCCCAAATGAATGAACCCCCAAAACCTACACCCCCAGATGCTGCTGCCCCATACCCCGCACCCCAAACTCTGCACCCAGAAATCCTGCACTTTCATAACCCTGCACCTCAAATAATTCCCTCGACCCTGCACCCCCAGAACCTGTAACCCCAATCGCTGCACCCCCAGGTCCTGTCCCCACACTCTGCACTGCCAGATCCTGCCCCCCTAAACCCTTAAAGCCCAAATATTGTACCCTCAGATCCTTCCTCAACACCCTGCACCCCCAAATTCCCCACCGAAAACCTGCACCCCCAGATCCTGCACCACCAAGTTCTGTACCCTGAAGCCCTGCATTGAAAATCCTGCCCCCTAACTCTGCACCCCCAAATCCTGCACCCCCAAATCCTGCATCCCTAAACCCTGCACCCCCAAATCCTTCAACCCCCAAAGCCAATGCACTGCCAAACCCTGGACCCCCAGATACTGCACCCCAGAACCCTGCACGTTGAAATCCTGCACCCCCAAACCCTGCAGCCCAGAACCCTATACCCGATATCCTGCCGCCCCACAACTTGCACCCCCCAAACCTGCAACCCCAGATACTGCACCCCAAATCCTGCATCTTGAAACCCTGCACCCCTAAATCCTTCCTCCCAAGCCATGAATCCCCAAAACCTGTAATACCAAATCCTACACCCCCAAATCCTGCACCCCAAAATCGTTGCCCCAAACCATTCGCCCCCGAATCTTTTATGTCCAAACCTGTCCCCCAAAACCTTGCACCCCTGAACTCTGCTCCCCCAAAGCCGGCCTGCGAAACCTTGTCAACCAATTCCATCACCCCCAGATCCTGCTCCCCAAACCCTGCACCCAAAATCCTGCCCCACAAACCCTGCGCCCTCAGATCCTTCCTTACCCAACCCTGCACCCCCAAATCCTCCAACCCCCAAATCCTCCATCCCCCAAGTCCTGAACCCTGCACCCCCAACTCCTCACCCCAAAGCCCTGCACCCCCAAATCCTGCCTCTAAACCCTGAACAACAAGGTTCTGCACCACAAACGCTGCTCCCCCATATCCTGCTCCCCAGATCCTGCACCCCAGAATCCTGCACCCCCATACTGTGATCCCTGCACCCTGCACCCCCAGATCCTTCCCTCCTAAAACCCATAGCCCCATAACCCTGCACCCCAAAACGCTGCACCTCCAGATCGTGAACCTTTAAACCCTGCACCCCAAATCCTTCCTCCCCAAAACCTGCACCCCAAAACCCTACAATCCCAGATCTTGCACCTGCAAATCTCTGCACTCCACAACCCTGCACCCTCAAATCCTGCACCTGTATATCCTGCCCCCCAAAACCCTGGCACCTCCAAACCCTTGACCCCCAAATCCTGCAACCCTAAACCAGGCACCCCAAACCCTTCCCCACCAAACCCTGCACCCCTCAGACCCTGAAACCCAAATCCCTCTCCCAAAGCCCCTGCACCCCTTAAATCCTGCACCCCTGAAATCCTGTTCCCTAAGACCCTGCACCCCAAAATACTGCACCCCAACCCCTGCAGGCCAACCCCGGCACCCCAGAGCCCTTCAACGCAAAATCCTGCACCCCCAGTTCTGAACATGCAAAACCTGCCCCCTAAACCCTGCACCCCAAAACCTGCCCCCTAACACTGCACCCCAAAGCCCAGCACCCCAAAATCCTTCCCCCCCAGTTTCTAAAGACATGAAACCTGCACCCCGATAACCTCACCCTAAAGCCCTGCACCTCCAAATCCTGCCCTACCAAAGCCTTCAGCCCTGCACCCCAAGATCCTCCTACCCTAAACCCCCAACACCCTGCACCCATAAATCCTGGAACCAAACCTTGCACTACAAACCCCTACACCCCCAAATCCTTCCCCCCTAACCCTGCACCCTGAAACCCTTCAACCCCAGATCATACACCCCCAAACCCTGCACCCCGAAAGCATTCACCCCCTAACACTGCACCCCCAAATCCTGGAACCCCGAATCTTGAAATCTCAAACCCTGCACTGCAACACCTTGCGCTTCCGAACCCTGCACCCCCAAACCTTGCACCCCCAGATTCTGCACCCCAAAACCCGGCACCCCAGACCCCTGCACACCTAAGTTCTGCACCTCCAGGCTCTACACGTGTGGACCCTGTACCCCCAAACCCTGCATACACAAAACCTGACCTTGGAAATCCTGCACCCCCAAATCCTCCAGCCCCACGTCCTGAACTCCCAAAGCCTGTACCCCTAAAACCTGCAACCACAAACCTGGCACCTCCAAACTCTGCACCCCAAATCTTCCCTCCCCAAAACCTGCACCCCAAAACCATACAAGCCCATATCTTGCACCCCTAAATCTCTGCACTCCACAACCCTGCACCCTCAAATCCTGCACCCCTATATCCTGCCCCCCAAAACCCTGCACCTCCAAACCCTTGACCCCCAAATCCTGCAACCCTAAACCAGGCACCCCAAACCCTTCCCCACCAAACCCTGCACCCCCAGTTCCTCCATCCCCACGTCATGAACTCCCAAACCCTGCTCCCCAAAACTCTTCACCCCCAAAGCCTGAATTCCCAACCCCTGCACCCCAAACTTAGCTGTCAAAACTGTGCTTCCCAAAATTCTGCCTCCTCAAGCCTGGCCCCACAGAACCCTGACCCTCACCCTGGCTCCCCAAACCCTGCACCCCAAACCCTGCACCCCCAAATCATTTTCCTTCAAATCCTACATCCAAAACTCGTACACCCCAAGATCATGCACCCCCAAGTCCTGAAACTTCAAACCCTGCACCCTCAGATCCTTCCTTACCCAACCCTGCACCCCCAAACACTGCACCCTAAATCCGGCTTCCCCAAACCGTGCACCCCAAAATCAAGGCCCCTCAAACTTGATTCAAAAATCTGCACCACAAAACCCTGCCCCCCCAGTTCCTAAAGACATGGAACCTGCACCCCCAAAGCCTCACCCTAAAGCCCTGCACCCCCAAATCCGGCCCTACCAAACCCTTCAGCCCTGCACCCCAAGATCCTCCTACCCTAAGCCCCCAACACCCTACACCCATAAATCCTGGAACCCCAGATCCTGCACCCCAAAACTCTGCAGCTCCAGATCCTAAACCCTTCAACCCTGCACCCCAAATCCTCCCCAAACACTCTACCCCCCAAAGCCTACAGCCCTAAATGCTGCCCCACAAACCCTGCACCCCCAGATCTGTCCCCAAAACTCTGTGCCCCAACAGCATGCACCCTCAAATCCTCCACCCCCAAATCCCTGACCCCAAAACCCTGCACCCCCAATCCCTGCACCCCCAAATCATTGTCCTTCAAATCCCACACCCAAAGCTCGTACACCCCCAGATCTTGCACTCCCACACACTGCACCCCAAATCCTGCACCCCCAAATCCTCCAGCCCCATGTCCCAAACCCCCAAACCCTGCACCCTCAAGTCTTGCACCCCCAAACCATTCTCCCCCAAATCCTGCAACCCCAAACCCCACACCTCCTGCACCCCAAAATTCGACACCTCCAAATTCTAAACCCTTAAACCCTGCATCTCGCAAATCCTTCCCCCCAAAACAGTGCCCCCCAAACCCTGCACCCCAGATCCTGCAGCCCCTAACTCTGCACCCCAAACGCTGCACCCTCAGATCCTGCGTCCCCCAACCCTGCACCCCAAATCCTTTACCGCAAAATTCCCCAAACCTGCAAACCCAAATCCTGCACCCCCAGTTCCTGAACATGTGAACCCTGCACCCCCAAACCTTCAGCCCGAAGCCCTGCACCCCCAAATCCTGCCGTACACAACCCTTCACCCTAAACCTCTTCAACCCAAGATACTGAAACCCTAAGCCATGCCCCCCCAAACCTACATCCCCAAATCCTGCACCCACAGGTCCTGAACACCCAAAATCTGCACCCCCAAATCCCTGAACTCCAAAAACCTGCACCCCCAATTCTGCCTCCCCAAGACCTGCACCCCCAAACCCTGCACCACTAAACCCTGCACCCCCAAACCCTCTACCCCAAATCCTGACCCCCACAAGTTGCACCCTAAAAACCTGCACCCCAAATCCTGTCCTACCCAACCCTTCACCCCAAATCCCTTCACCCCAAGATCGTGCTGACCTAAACCCTGCACCCCAAAATCATCCCTCCCAACCCTGCCCCCTAAACCCTCTCCCCCTAAAGCCTGACCCCTAAACCCTGCTCCCCAAAACCCTGCTACCCCCAATCTTGCACCCCCAGATCCTGCTGCTCCAAACCCTGCACCCCCAAATCCTCCAGCCCCACGTACCGATCTCCCAAACCCTGCACCCCAGAAGCCTGCACCTCACAACCCCTTCACCCCCAAATCCTGCACCCCCAGCCCTACCCCCTAAACTTTCCACCCCCAATCCTGCCCTACCAAGCCCTCCACCCCAAACCCCTGCACCCCAAGATCCTGCACCCTAAACCCTGCACCCCTATATCCTCCTTCCCCAAACCCTGCACCCCAAAACACTGCACTCCAAACCACTGCACCCCTAAACCCTGAATCCCCAAATCCTGCACCCCTGGAACCTGCAACCACAGACCCTGTAGCCCCAAATCACGCCCCGCAAAATCCTGCTCCCTTGGCCTTGCACCCCCAAATCCTGCACCACCTAATCCTCCAAACCCCTAACACAACCCCCTAACCCCTTATCCCCATGGCCCACTGTGACATCCCAGGACCCCCCATTGTCCCCAGGGCTCATTGTGACACCATGGGGACCTCCCCTTGTCCTGAGGCCATAGTGATATCCTGGGGAGCCCCCTTTGTCCCCAGGGCCCATTGTGACATCCCAGGACCCCACATTGTCCCCAGGGCCCATTGTGACATCCTGGGGACCCCTCTTTGTCCCCAGGACCCATTGTGAGGTCCCAGGACCCCCCATTGTCCCCAGAGCGCATTGTGACATCCTGGAGACCCTTTTTGTCCGTAGGGCCCATTGTGACGTCCCAGGACCCCCCATTGTCCCCAGGGTCCATTGTTACATCCTGGGGACCCCCTTGTCCCCAGGACCCATCGTGACACCATGGGCACCCTCCTTGTTACTGGGGACCCATTGTGACACCATGGAGAGCCCCCCTTGTCCTCAGGGCCCATTGTGACATCCTGGGCACCCTCCTTTGTCCCCCGCGACCATTGTAACACCGTGGGGACCCCCTTTGTCCCCAGGGCCCATTGTGACACTGTGGGGACCCCCCCTTGTCACTGGGGACCCATTGTGACACCATGGGGACCACCCCTTGTCCTCAGGGCCTATTGTGAACATCCTGGGGAACCTCCATTGTCCCCAGAGCCCAGTGTGAGATCCTGGGGACCCCCTCTGTTCCCCGGGCTCATTGTGACTTTCAGGGGACCCCCCGTTTGTCCCCAGGGCCCATCGTGACACCATGGGGACCCTCCTTGTCACTGGGGACCCATTGTGACATCCCAGGACTCCACATTGTCCCCAGGGCCCATTGTGACATCCTGGGGACCCCTCTTTGTCCCCAGGACCCATTGTGACGTCCCAGGACCCCCCATTGTCCCCAGGGCCCATTGTGACATCCTGGGGACCCCTCTTTGTCCCCAGGACCCATTGTGACGTCCCGGGACCCCCATTGTCCCCAGGGCCCATTGTGACACCTTGGGGACCCCCTTGTCACTGGGGACCCATTGTGACACCATGGGGAACACCCCTTGTCCTCAGGGCCTATTGTGAACATCCTGGGGAACCTCCATTGTCCCCAGAGCCCACTGTGAGATCCTGGGGACCCCCTTGTCCCCAGGTCCCATTGTGACATCCTGGGGAGCCTCTTTGTCCCCAGGGCCTATTGTGACATCCTGGGGACCCCCTTTGTCCCCAGGGCCCATTGTGATGTCCCAGGACCCCACATTGTCCCCAGGGCCCATTGTGACATCCTGGGGAGCCTCTTTGTCCCCAGGGCCCATTGTGACATCCTGGGGACCCCCTTTGTCCCCAGGGCCCATTGTGACGTCCCAGGACCCCCCTTTGTCTCCAGGACGCATTGTGACACCGTGGGGACCTCATTAGTCCCCGGGGCCCATTGTGACATCCTAGGGACCTCCCTTTGTCCCCAGGGCTCATTGTGGCACCATGGGGACCCCCTTTGTCACTGTGGCACATTGTGATATCCCAGAACCCCACTTTGTCCCCATGGCCCATTTTGACATCCTGGGGACCCCCTTTCTCCCCAGGGCCCATTGTAACGTCCCAGGACCCCTCCTTGTCCCCAGGGCCCATTGTGACATCTGGGGGACCCCCATTTGTCACTGGGGCTCATTGAGATATCGTGTGGACCAATTTTGTCCCCAGGGCCCATTGTGACGTCCCAGGCCCTCCCGTTGTCCCCAGGGCCCATTGCGACATTCAGGGGACCCCCCTTTGTCACTGGGGCCCATTGTGACATCCCAGGACCCCCCATTGTCCCCAGGGCCCATTGTGACATCCTGGGGACCCCCATTGTGTCCCCAGGACCCATTGTGACGTCCCAGGACCCCCCATTGTCCCCAGAGCCCATTGTGACATCCTGGAGACCCCCTTTGTCCCCAGGGCCCATTGTGATGTCCAAGGCCCCCCCATTCTCCCCAGGGTCCATTGTTACATCCTGGGGACCCCCTTGTCCCCGGGACCCATTGTGACACCATGGGGAGCCCCCCTTGTCCTCAGGGCCCATTGTGACATCCTGGGCACCCCCCTTTGTCCCCCGAGACCATTGTAACACCGTGGGGACCCCTTTTGTCCCCAGGGCCCATTGTAACACTGTGGGGACCCCCCTTGTCCCCAGGGCCTATTGTTACGTCCCAGGACCCCCATTGTCCCCAGGGCCCGTTGTGACACTTGGGGACCCCCCTTGTCACTGGGGAACCATTGTGACACCATGGGGACCACCCCTTGTCCTCAGGGCCTATTGTGAACATCCTGGGGAACCTCCATTGTCCCCAGAGCCCATTGTGAGATCCTGTAGAGCCCCTTGTCCCCAGGTCCCATTGTGACAACCTGGGGACCCCCTTTATCCCCAGGGCCCATTGTGGCATCCTGGGGACCTCCTTGTCCCCAGGACCCATCGTGGCACCGTGGCGACCGCCCTTGTCACTGGGGACCCATTGTGACACCATGGGGACCTCCCATTGTCCTCAGGGCCCATTGAGACATCCTGGGGACCCCTTTGTCACTGGGGACCCATTGTGACATCCCAGGAACCCCATTGTGCCAAGGTCCCATTGTGACATCCTGGGGACCCCCCTTTTTCTCCAGGACGCATTGTGACACCGTGGGGACCTCATTAGTCCCCAGGGCCCATTGTGACATCCTAGGGACCTCCCTTTGTCCCCAGGGCTCATTGTGGCACCATGGGAACCCCCCCTTGTAACTGGGGACCCATTGTGACACCATGGAGACCCCCCCTTGTCCTCAGAGTCCATTGTAACATCCTGGGCACCCCCCATTGTCCCCAGGACCCATTTTGACATCCTGGCCACCCCCTTCCTCCCAGGGCCCATCGTGGCACCATGGGGACACCCCCTTTGACCCCAGGGCCCATTGTGGCACCATGGCAACCAGTTTTGTCCCCAGGGCCCATTGTGACATTCTAGGACCCCACTTTCTCCCCAGGGCCTATTGTGACACCATAGGGAGCCCTCCTTATCACTGGGGACCCATTGTGACACCATGGGGACCCCCCCTTGTCCTCAGGACTCATTTTCACATCCTGGGCACCCCCCATTGTCCCCAGGGCCCATTGTGACATCCTGGGGACACTCATTGTCCCCAGGGCCCATTGTGACGTCCCAGAACCTCCTATTGTCCCCAAGGCCCATTGTGACATCCTGCGGACCCCCATAGTCCCCAGGGCCCATTGTGACATTCCAGGACCCCCCATTGTCCCCAGGGCCCATTGTGACATCCTGGGGACCCCCCCTTGTCACTGGGGCCCATTGTGACGTCCCAGGACCCCCCATTGTCCCCAGGGCCCATTGTGACATCCTGGGGATCCCTCCTTGTCCCTAGGGCCAATTGTGACGTCCCAGGACCCCACATTGTACCCAGGACCCATTGTGACATTCAGGGGACCCCCTTTGTCACTGGGGCCCATTGTGACATCCCAGGACCCCACATTGTCCCCAGGGCCCATTGTGACATCCTCGGGACCCCACTTGTACCCAGGACCCATTGTGACACTATGGGGACCCACCCTTCTTCCCAGGGCCCATTGTGACACCGTGGGTACCACCCTTGTCCGCAGGGCTCATTGTGACATCCCAGGATCCCCCATTGTCCCCAGGGCCCATTGTGACATTCAGGGGACCCCCCTTTGTCCCCAGGGCCCATTCTGATACTGTGGGGACCCCCTTTGTCCCCAGGGCATATTGTGACATCCTGGGGACGCCCTTTGTCCCCAGGACCCATTTTGACACCGTCGACACCCCCCTTTGTCCCCAGGGCCCATTGTGACATCCTGGGGACACTCCTTCTCCCCAGAGCCCATTGTGACATCCAGGGGACCCCCTGTGTCCCCAGGGCCCATTGTGACATCGCAGGACCCCCCCTGGTCCCCAGGGCCCATTGTGACATCCTGGGGACCCCCTTTGTCCCCACGGCCCATTGTGGCACCATGGGGACCCCCTTTTGTCACTGGGGCCCATTGTGACATCCCAGGACCCCACTTTGTCCCCAGGGCTTATTGTGACAGCATGGGGACCTCCCTTGTCCCCAGGGCCGACTGTGACATCCCATGACCCCCCTTTGTCCCCAGGGCCCATTGTGATATCCAGGGGACCCCCTTTGTCCCCAGAGTCCATTGTGACATCCTGGGCAACCCCATTGTCCCCAGGGCCCATTGTGACATCTGGGGGACCCCCTTCTCCCCAGGACCCATCGTGGCACCGTGGGGACCCTAATTGTCACTTGGGGCCATTGTGACACCATGGGGACCCCCCCTTTGTCTCCAGGGCCCATTGTGACATCCTGCGGACCCCCCTTTGTCCCCAGGGCCCATTTTGACATTCAGGGGACCCACCATTGTCCCCAGGGCCCATTGTGACCTTTAAGGGACCCCCATAGTTCCCAGGGCCCATTGTGACGTCCTGGGGAGCCCCCTATGTTCCCAGGGCTCATTGTGACTTTCAGGGGACCTCACCTTGTCCCCAGGGCTGATTGTGACGTCCTAGGGCCCCTCTGTGTCCCCAGGGCCCATTGTGACACTTTAGAGACCCCTCTTTGTCCCCAGGGTCCATTGTGACATCCTGGGCAACCCCATTGTCCCCAGGGCCCATTGTGACATCTGGGGGACCCCCTTGTCCCCAGGACCCATCGTGGCACCGTGGGGACCCTCCTTGTCACTTGGGCTCATTGTGACACCATGGGGACCCCCCCTTTGTCCCCAGTGCCCATTGTGACATCCTGCGGACCCCCCTTTGTCCCCAGGGCCCATTTTGACATTCAGGGGACCCACCATTGTCCCCAGGGCCTATTTTGAACTTCAAGGGACCCCCATTGTACCCAGGGCTGATTGTGACGTTCTAGGGCCCCTCTTTGTCCCGGGACCCCCCATTGTCCCCATGGCCCATTGTGACATCCTGGGGATCCCTCCTTGTACCCAGGGCCCATTGTGACGTCCCAGGACCCCCCATTGTCCCCAGGGCCCATTGTGGCATCCTGGGGACCCCTCTTTGTCCTAAAGACCCATTGTGACATCCCAGGACCCCGCATTGCCCCCAGAGCCCATTGTGACATCCTGGAGACCCCCTTTGTCCCCAGGACCCATTGTGACGTCCCAGAAGCCCCCATTGTCTCCAGGGTTCATTGTTACATCCTGGGGACCCCATTGTCCCCAGGACCCATCGTGACACCATGGGGACCCTCCTTGTCACTGGGGACCCATTGTGACACCATGGGGACCCCTCCTTGTTCTCAGGGCCCATTGTGACATCCTGGGCATCCCCCTTTCTCCCCCGGGACCATTGTAACACCGTGGGGACCCCCTTTGTCCCCAGGGCCTATTGTTAAATCCCAGGACTCCCCATTGTCCCCAGGGCCCATTGTGACACCTTGGGGACCCCCTTGTCACTGGGGACCCATTGTGACACCATGGGGACCACCCCTTGTCCTCAGGGCCTATTGTGAACATCCTGGGGAACCTCCATTGTACCCAGAGCCCATTGTGAGTTCCTGGGGACCCCCTTGTCCCCAGGTCACATTTTGACATCCTGGGGAGCCTCTTTGTCCCCATGGCCCATTGTGACATCCTGGGGACCTCCTTGTCCCCAGGACCCATCCTGGGGACCTCCTTGTCCCCAGGACACATCCTGGCACCGTGGGGACCTCCCTTGTCACTGGGGACCCTTTGTGACACCATGGGGACCTCCCATTGTCCTCAGGACCCATTGAGACATCCTGGGGACCCCCTTTGTCACTGGGGACCCATTGTGACATCCCAGGAACCCCATTGTGCCAAGGTCCCATTGTGACATCCTAGGGACCTCTCTTTGTCCCCAGGGCTCATTGTGGCACCATGGGGTCCCCCTTTGTCACTGTGTCACATTGTGATATCCAAGAACCCGACTGTGTCCCCAAGGCCCATTTTGACATCCTGGGGACCCCCTTTCTCCGCAGGGCCCATTGTGACATTCAGGGGACCCCTCTTTGTCTCCAGGGCCCATTGTGACATTCTGGGGACCCCCCCTTGTCACTGGGGCCCATTGTGACTTCCCAGGACCCCCCATTGTCCCCAGGGCCCATTGTGACATCCTAGGGATCCCTGCTTGGCCCCAGGGCCCATTGTGACGTCTTAGGACACCCCATTGTCCCCAGGACCCATTGTGACATTCAGGGCACCCCCTTGTCCCCAGGGCCCATTGTTACATTCAGGGCACCCCCTTGTCCCCATGGCCCATTGTGACATTCAGGGGATGCCTCTTTGTACCCAGGGCACATTGTGACATCCTGGGGACCCCCCCTTGTCCCCAGGACCCATTGTGATGTCCCAGAACCCCCTATTGTCCCCAGGGCCAATTGTGACATCCTGGGGATCCCTCCTTGTCCCCAGGGCCCATTGTGACGTCCCAGGACACCCCATTGTCCCCAGGACCCATTGTGACATTCAGGGGACCCCCTTTGTCACTGGGGCCCATTGTGACATCCCAGGACCCCACATTGTCCCCAGGGCCCATTGTGACATTCAGGGGACCCCTCTTTGTCCCCAGGGCCCATTGTGACATCTGGGGGACCCCCTTGTCCCCAGGACCCATTGTGACACTATGGGGACCCCGCCTTGTTCCCAGGGCCCATTTTGACACCGTGGGTACCACCCTTGTCCGCAGGGCTCATTGTGACATCCCAGGACCCCCCTTTGTCCCCAGGGCCCATTGTGACATCCAGGGGACCCCATTTGTCCCCAGAGTCCATTGTGACATCCTGGGCAACCCCATTGTCCCCAGGGCCCATTGTGACATCTGGGGGACCCCCTTGTCCCCAGGACCCATCGTGGCACCGTGGGGACCCTACTTGTCACTTGGGGCCATTGTGACACCATGGGGACCCCCCCTTTGTCCCCAGTGCCCATTGTGACATCCTGCGGACCCCCCTTTGTCCCCAGGGCCCATTTTGACATTCAGGGGACCCACCATTGTCCCCAGGGCCCATTGTGACGTCCTGGGGAGCCCCCTCTGTTCCCAGGGCTCATTGTGACTTTCAGGGGACCCCACCTTGTCCCCAGGGCTGATTGTGACGTCCTAGGGCCCCTCTGTGTCCCCAGGGCCCATTGTGACACTTTAGAGACCCCTCTTTGTCCCCAGGGCCCATTGTGACATCTTGGGGACGCCCCCTTGTCCCCAGGGCTGATTGTGACGTCCTAGGGCCCCTCTGTGTCCCCAGGGCCCATTGTGACACTTTAGAGACCCCTCTTTGTCCCCAGGGCCCATTGTGACATCTTGGGGACCCCTCTTTGTCCCCAGGGCCCATTGTGACGTCCCAGGACCCCCCATTGTCCCCAGGGCCCATTGTGACATCCTGGGGATCCCTCCTTGTCCCTAGGACCCATTGTGACATCCCAGGACCCCCCATTTTCCCCAGGGCCCAGTGTGACATTCAGGGGACCCCCTTTGTCACTCTGGCCCATTGTGACATCCCAGGACCCCACATTGTCCCCAGGGCCCATTGTGACATTCAGGGGTCCCCCCCTTGTCCCCAGGGCCCATTGTGATGTCCCAGGACCCCTCAGTGTCCCCACGGCCCATTGTGACATTCTGGGGACCCCCCTTTGTCACTGGGGCTCATTGAGACATCGTGGGGACCAACTTTGTCCCCAGTGTCCATTGTGACATCCGAGGAGCCCACTTTGTCCCCAGGACCCATTTTGATATTGAGGGGAGCCACGTTTGTACCCAGGGCCCATTGTGACACCATGGGGACCCCCCCTTGTCACTGGGGACCCATTGTGACACCATGGAGAACCCCCGCTTGTCCTCAGGGTCCATTGTGACATCTTGGGAACCTCCCATTGTCCCCAGGACCCATTGTGACATCCTGGGGACCCGCTTGCTCCCAGGGCCCATTGTGGCACCATGGGGACATACCCTTTGTCCCCAGGGACCATTGTGACATCCCAGGACCCCCCTTTGTCCCCAGGGCCCATTGTAGCACCATGGGGACCCCCTTTGACCCCAGGGCCTATTGTGGCACCATGACAACCCCTTTTGTCCCCAGGGCCCATTGTGACATTCTAGGACCCCACTTTGTCCCCAGGGCCTATTGTGGCACCATGGGGACCCCTCCTTGTCACTGGCGACCCATTGTGACAAAATGGGGACCCCCCCTTGTCCTCAGGACTCGTTCTCACATCCTGGGCACTCTCCATTGTCCCCAGGGCCCATTGTGACAACCTGGGGACCCTCAATGTCCCCAGGGCCCATTGTGACATCCCAGAACCTCCTATTGTCCCCAGGGCCCATTGTGACATCCTGGGGACCCCCATTGTCCCCAGGGCCCATTGTGACATTCCAGGACCCCCCATTGTCCCCAGGGCCCATTGTGACATCCCAGAACCTCCTATTGTCCCCAGGGCCCATTGTGACATCCTGGGGACCCCCATTGTCCCCAGGGCCCATTGTGACATTCCAGGACCCCCCATTGTCCCCAGGGCCCATTGTGACATCCTGGGGACCCCGCCTTATCACTGGGGCCCATTGTGACGTCCCAGGACCCCCCATTGTCCCCAGGGCCCATTGTGACATCCTGGGGATCCCTGCTTGGCCCCAGGGCCCATTGTGACGTCTTAGGACCCCCCATTGTTCCCAGGGCCCATTGTGACATTCAGGGCACCCCCTTGTCCCCAGGGCCCATTGTGACATTCAGGGGATGCCTCTTTCTACCCAGGGCACATTGTGACATCCTGGGGACCCCCCCTTGTCCCCAGGGCCCATTGTGACGTCCCAGGACCCCCTATTGTCCCCAGGGCCCATTGTGACATCCTGGGGATCCCTCCTTGTCCCCAGGGCCCATTGTGACGTCCCAGGACCCCCCATTGTCCACCAGGACCCATTGTGACATCCAGAACCTCCTATTGTCCCCAGGGCCCATTGTGACATCCTGGGGACCCCCATTGTCCCCAGGGCCCATTGTGACATCCACTGCACCTCCTTGTCCCCAGGGCCCATTGTGACATTCAGGGGACCCCTCTTTGTCCCCAGGGCCCATTGTGACATCCTGGGGACCCCCCCTTGTCACTGGGGCCCATTGTGACGTCCCAGGACCCCCCATTGTCCCCAGGGCCCATTGTGACATTCAGGGGACGCCTCTTTGTACCCAGGGCACATTGTGACATCCTGGGGACCCCCCCCTTGTCCTCAGGGCTCATTGTGACATCCTGGGGATCCCTCCTTGTCCCCAGGGCCCATTGTGACATCCTGGGGACCCCTTTTGTCCCCACGGACCATTGTGGCACCATGGGGACCCCCTTTGTCACTGGGGCCCATTGTGACATCCCAGGACCCCAGTTTGTCCCCAGGGCTTATTGTGACACCATGGGGACCTCCCTTGTCCCCAGGGCCCATTGTGACATCCCATGACCCCCCTTTGTCCCCAGTGCTATTGTGAAATCCTGGGGACCTCCTTTGTGCCCAGGGCCCATTGTGGCACCATGGGGAACCCCTTTGTCACTGGGGGCCATTGTGACATTCCAGGATTCCACTTTGTCCCCAGGGCTCGTTCTGACACCTTGGGGACTCCCATTGTCCCCAGGGCCCATTGTGACATCCTGGGGATCCCCCTTTGTCCCCAGGGTCCATTGTGACATCCTGGGCAACCCCATTGTCCCCAGGGCCCATTGTGACATCTGGGGGACCCCCTTGTCCCCAGGACCCATCGTGGCACCGTGGGGACCCTAATTGTCACTTGGGGCCATTGTGACACCATGGGGACGCCCCCTTTGTCCCCAGTGCCCATTGTGACATCCTGCGGACCCCCCATTGTCCCCAGGGCCCATTTTGACATTCAGGAGACCCACCATTGTCCCCAGGGCCCATTGTGACCTTCAAGGGACCCCCATTGTTCCCAGGGCCCATTGTGACGTCCCAGGACCCCCCATTGTTCCCAGGGCCCATTGTGACGTCCTGGGGAGCCCCCTCTGTTCCCAGGGCTCATTGTGACTTTCAGGGGACCCCCATTGTCCCTAGGGCTGATTGTGACATCCTAGGGCCCTCTGTGTCCCCAGGGCCCATTGTGACACTTTAGAGACCCCTCTTTGTCCCCAGGGCCATTGTGACATCCTGGGGACCCCCTCTTGTCCCCAGGGCCCATTGTGACATCCTCGGTACCCCCTTGTCCCCAGGGCCCATTGTGACATTCAGGGGACCCCACTTTGTCCCCAGGGCCCATTGTGACATCCTGGGGACCCCCTCTTGTCCCCAGGGCCCATTGTGACGTCCCAGGACCCCCCATTGTCCCCAGGGCCCATTGTGACATCTTGGGGATCCCTCCTTGTCCCCAGGGCCCATTGTGACGTCCCAGGACCCCCCGTTGTCCCCAGGGCCCATTGTGACATTCAGGGACCCCCTTTGTCACTGGGGCCCATTGTGACATCCCAGGACCCCCCCTTGTTCCCAGGGCCCATTGTGACATCCTGGGGACCCCCTTTGTCACCGGGGCCATTGTGATGTCCCAGGACCCCGCATTGTCCCCAGGGCCCATTGTGACATCCTGGAGACCCCCTTTGTCTCCAGGGCCCATTGTGACGTCCCAGGACCCCCCATTGTCCCCAGGGTCCATTGTTACATCCTGGGGACCCCCTTGTCCCCAGGACCCATCGTGACACCATGGGGACCCTCCTTGTCACTGGGGACCCATTGTGACACCATGGGGACCCCCCCTTGTCCTCAGGGCCCTTTGTGACATCCTGGGCATCCCCCTTTCTCCCCCGGGACCATTGTGATACTGTGGGGAACCTCCTTGTCCCCAGGGCCTATTGTTACGTCCCAGGAACCCCATTGTCCCCAGGGCCCATTGTGACACTTTGTGGACCCCCTTGTCACTGGAGACCCATTGTGACAGCATGGGGACCACCCCTTGTCCTCAGGGCCTATTGTGAACATCATGGGGAACCTCCATTGTCCCCAGAGCCCATTGTGAGTTCCTGGAGACCCCCTTGTCCCCAGGTCCCATTGTGACATCCTGGGGAGCCTCTTTGTCCCCAGGGCCCATTGTGACATCCTGGGGACCTCCTTGTCCCCAGGACTCATCCTGGCACCGTGGAGACCTTCCTTGTCACTGGGGACCCATTGTGACACCATGGGGACCTCCCATTGTCTTCAGGGCCCATTGAGACATCCTGGGGACCTCCTTTGTCACTGTGGACCCATTGTGACATCCCAGGAACCCCATTGTCCCAAGGGCCCATTGTGACATCCTGGGGACCCCCCTTTGTCTCCAGGACATATTGTGACACCGTGGGGACCACATTAGTCCCCAGGGCCCATTGTGACATCCTAGGGATCCTCTCTTGTCCCCAGGGCCCATTGTGACGTCCCAGGATCCCCCATTGTCCCCAGGGCCCATTGTGACCTCCTCGGCACCCCCTTGTCCCTAGGGCCCATTGTGACATTCACGGGACCCCCCTTTGTCCCCAGGGCCCATTCTGATATGGTGGGGACCCCCTTTGTCCCCAGGGCCCATTTTGACACCGTCGACACCCCCCTTTGTCCCCAGGGCCCATTGTGACATCCTGGGGACGCCCTTTGTCCCCAGGGCCCATTTTGACACGGTCGACACCCCCCTTTGTCCCCAGGGCCCATTGTGACATCCTGGGGACCCTCCTTGTCCCCAGAGCCCATTGTGACATCCAGGGGACCCCCTTTGTCCCCAGGGCCCATTGTGGCACCATGGGGACCCCCTTTGTCACTGGGGCCCATTGTGACATCCCAGGACCCCCCTTTGTCCCCAGGGCCCATTGTGGCACCATGGGGACCCCCTTTGTCACTGGAGCCCATTGTGACATCCCAGGACCCCACTTTGTCCCCAGGGCCCATTGTGACATCCCATAACCCCCCTTAATCCCCAGTGCTATTGTGAATTCCTGGGGACCCCTTTTGTCCCCATGGCCCATTGTGGCACCATGGGGAACCCCTTTGTCACTGGGGGCATTGTGACATTTCAGGATTCCACTTTGTCCCCAGGGCTCGTTCTGACACCTTCGGGACTCCCATTGTCCCCAGGGCCCATTGTGACATCCTGGGCAACCCCATTGTCCCCAGGGCCCATTGTGACATCTGGGGGACGCCCCTGTCCCCAGGACCCATCGTGGCACCGTGGGGACCCTCCTTGTCACTTGGGCCCATTGTGACACCATGGGGACCCCCGCTTTGTCTCCAGTACCCATTGTGACATCCTGGGGATCCCTCCTTGTCCCCAGGGCCCATTGTGACGTCCTAGGACCCCCCATTGTCCCCAGGACCCATTGTGACATTCAGGGGACCCCCTTTGTCACTGGGGCCCATTGTGAAATCCCAGGACCCCCCATTGTCCCCAGGGCCCATTGTGACATCCTGGGGACTCCACTTTTCCCCAGGACCCATTGTGACACTATGGGGAACCCCCTTGTGCCCAGAGCCCACTGTGACACTGTGGGTACCACCCTTGTCCGCAGGGCTCATTGTGACATCCCAGGACCCCCCATTGTCCCCAGGGCCCATTGTGACATTCTAGGACCCCCCTTTGTCCCCAGGTCTATTTGTGACACCATGGGGACCCCTCCTTGTCACTGGGGACCCATTGTGACACCATGGGGACCCCCCCTTGTCCTCAGGAATCATTCTCACATTCTGGGCACCCCCCATTGTCCCCAGGGCCCATTGTGACATCCTGGGGACCCCCATTTTCCCCAGGGCCCATTGTGACATTCCAGGACACCCCATTGTCCCCAGGGCCCATTGTGACATCCTCGGCACCCCCTTGTCCCCAGGGCCCATTGTGACATCCTGGGGACCCCCCCTTGTCCCCAGGGCCCATTGTGACGTCCCAGGACCCCCCCTTGTCTCTAGGGCCCATTGTGACATTCAGGGGAACCCTCTTTGTCCCCAGGGCCCATTGTGACATCCTGGGGATCCCTCCTTGTCCCCAGGGCCCATTGTGACGTCTCAGGACCCCCCATTGTCCCCAAGACCCATTGTGACATTCAGGGGACCCCCTTTGTCACTGGGGCCCATTGTGACATCCCAGGACCCCACATTGTCCCCAGGGCCCATTGTGACATCCTGGGGACCCCCCCTTGTCCCCAGGGCCCATTGTTACGTCCCAGGACCCCCCCTTGTCCCCAGGGCCCATTGTGACATTCAGGGGACCCCACATTGTCCCCAGGACCCATTGTGACATCCTGGGGACCCCCTTTGTCACTGGGGCCCATTGTGACATCCCAGGACCCCACATTGTCCCCAGGGCCCATTGTGACCTCCTGGGGACCCCACTTGTCCCCAGGGCCCATTGTGACACTGTGGGTACCACCCTTGTCTTCAAGGCTCATTGTGACATCCCAGGACCCCCCATTGTCCACAGGGCCCATTGTGACATTCAGGGGATCCCCCTTTGTCCCCAGGGCCCATTCTGATACCGTGGGGACCCCCTTTGTCCCCAGGGCCCATTGTTACATCCCAGGGACGCTCTTTGTCCCCAGGACCCATTATGACATCCTGGGGACCCTCCTTGTCCCCAGAGCCCATTGTGACATCCAGGGGACCCCCATTGTCCCCAGGGCCCATTGTGACATCCTGGGGACCCCCATTTTCCCCAGGGCCCATTGTGACATTCCAGGACACCCCATTGTCCCCAGGGCCCATTGTGACATCCTCGGCACCCCCTTGTCCCCAGGGCCCATTGTGACATCCTGGGGACCCCCCCTTGTCCCCAGGGCCCATTGTGACGTCCCAGGACCCCCCCTTGTCTCTAGGGCCCATTGTGACATTCAGGGGACCCCTCTTTGTCCCCAGGGCCCATTGTGCCATCCTGGGGATCCCTCCTTGTCCCCAGGGCCCATTGTGACGTCTCAGGACCCGCCATTGTCCCCAAGACCCATTGTGACATTCAGGGGACCCCCTTTGTCACTGGGGCCCATTGTGACATCCCAGGACCCCCCATTGTCCCCAGGGCCCATTGTGACATCCTGGGGACCCCCCCTTGTCCCCAGGGCCCATTGTTACGTCCCAGGACCCCCCCTTGTCCCCAGGGCCCATTGTTACGTCCCAGGACCCCCCCTTGTCCCCAGGGCCCATTGTGACATTCAGGGGACCCCACATTGTCCCCAGGACCCATTGTGACATCCTGGGGACCCCCTTTGTCACTGGGGCCCATTGTGACATCCCAGGACCCCACATTGTCCCCAGGGCCCATTGTGACATCCTGGGGACCCCACTTGTCCCCAGGGCCCATTGTGACACTGTGGGTACCACCCTTGTCTTCAAGGCTCATTGTGACATCCCAGGACCCCCCATTGTCCACAGGGCCCATTGTGACATTCAGGGGATCCCCCTTTGTCCCCAGGGCCCATTCTGATACCGTGGGGACCCCCTTTGTCCCCAGGGCCCATTGTTACATCCCGGGGACGCTCTTTGTCCCCAGGACCCATTATGACATCCTGGGGACCCTCCTTGTCCCCAGAGCCCATTGTGACATCCAGGGGACCCCCTTTGTCCCCAGGGCCCATTGTGGCACCATAGGGACCCACTTTGTCACTAGGGCCCATTGTGACATCCCAGGACCCTCCCTGGTCCCCAGGACCCATTGTGACATCCTGGGGACCCCCTTTGTCCCAAGACTTCATTGTGACATCCTGGGGACCCCCCTTGTCCTCAGGGTCCATTGTGACAGCCCAGGACCTTACTTTGTCCCCAGGGCCCATTGTGATATCTGGGGGACCCCCTTGTTCCCAGGGCCCATTGTGACATCCTGGAGACCCCCCCTTGTCCCCAGGGCCCATTGTGAGGTCCCAGGACCACCCATTGTCTCCAGGGCCCATTGTGACATCCTGGGGATCCCCCCTTGTCCCCACGGCCCATTGTGACATCCCAGGATCCCCCATTGTCCCCAGGGCCCATTGTGACATCCGGCGGACCCCCCTTTGTCCCTAGGGCCCATTGTGACATCCTGGGGACCCGTTTCTCCCCAGGGCGCATTGTGACATTCTAGGACCCCACTTTATCCCCAGGGCCTATTGTGACATCCGGCGGACCCCCCTTTGTCCCTAGGGCCCATTGTGACATCCTGGGGACCCGTTTCTCCCCAGGGCGCATTGTGACATTCTAGGACCCCACTTTATCCCCAGGGCCTATTGTGACACCATGGGGACCCCTCCTTGTCGTCAGGACGCATTCTCACATCCTGGAAACCCCCCATTGTCCCCAGGGCCCATTGTGACATCCTGGGGACCCTCATTGTCCCCAGGGCCCATTGTGACATCCTGGGGACACCCATTGTCCCCAGGGCCCATTGTGACATCTGGGGGACGCCCTTGTCCCCAGGACCCATCGTGGCACCGTGGGGACCCTCCTTGTCACTTGGGCCCATTGTGACACCATGGGGACCCCCACTTTGTCCCCAGTGCCCATTGTGACATCCTGCGGACCCCCCTTTGTCCCCAGGGCCCATTGTGACATTTAGGGGACCCACCATTGTCCTCAGGGCCCATTGTGAGTTCCCAGGACCCCCCATTGTCCCCAGGGCCCATTGTGACATGCTCGGCACCCCCTTGTCCCCAGGGCCCATTGTGACATTCAGGGGACCCCTCTTTGTCCCCAGGGCCCATTGTGACATCCTGGGGACCCCCCCTTGACCCCAGGGCCCATTGTGATGTCTCAGGACCCGCCATTGTCCCCAGGGCCCAATGTGACATCCTGGGGATCCCTCCTTGTCCCCAGGGCCCATTGTGGCGTCCCAGGACCCCCCTTTGTCCCCAGGGCCCATTGTGACATTCAGGGGCCCCCGTTTGTCACGGGGGCCCATTGTGACATCCCAGGACCCCACATTGTCCCCAGGGCCCATTGTGACTTTCAGGGGACCCCACTTCTCCCCAGGACCCATTGTGACACTATAGGGACCCCCCCTTGTGCCCAGTGACCATTGTGACACCGTGGGTACCACCCTTGTCCGCAGGGCCCATTGTGACATCCTGGGGACACCCCCTTGTCCCCAGGACCCCCCATTGTGACATCCTGGGAATCCCCCATTGTCCCCAGGGCCCATTGTGACATCCTCGGCACCCCCTTGTCCCCAGGGCCCATTGTGACATTCAGGGGACCCCTCTTTGTCCCCAGGGCCCATTGTGACATCCTGGGGACCCCCCCTTGTCACCAGGGCCCATTGTGATGTCCCAGGACCCCCCATTGTCCCCAGGACCCATTCTGACATTCAGGGGACCCCCTTTGTCACTGGGGCCCATTGTGACATCCTGCGGACCCCTCTTTGTCCCCAGGGCCCATTTTGACATTCAGGGGACCCCCCATTTTCCCCAGGGCCCATTGTGACATCCTCGGCACCCCCTTGTCCCCAGGGCCCATTGTGACATTCAGGGGACCCCACATTGTCCCCAGGGCCCATTGTTACATCCTGGGGACCCCACTTGTCCCCAGGGCCCATTGTTACACCGTGGGTACCACCCTTGTCTGCAGGGCTCATTGTGACATCCCAGGACCCCCCATTGTCCCCAGGGCCCATTCTGATACCGTGGGGACCCCCTTTGTCCCCAGGGCCCATTGTGACATGCTGGGGACGCTCTTTGTCCCCAGGGCCCATTGTGACATCTTGGGGACCCTCCTTGTCCCCAGAGCCCATTGTGACATCCAGGGGACCCACTTTGTCCCCAGGGCCTATTGTGACACCATGGGGACCCCTCCTTGTCACTGGGGACTCATTGTGACACCATGGGGACCCCCCCTTGTCGTCAGGACTCATTTGCACATCCTGGACACCCCCCATTGTCCCCAGGGCCCATTGTGACATCCACTGCACCCCCTTGTCCCCAGGGCCCATTGTGACATTCAGGGGACCCCTCTTTGTCCCCAGGGCCCATTGTGACATCCTGGGGACCCCCCCTTGTCCCCAGGGCCCATTGTGACGTCCCAGGACCCCCCATTGTCTCCAGGGGCCATTGTGACATCCTGGGGACCCCACTTGTCCCCAGGACCCATTGTGACACTATGGAGACCCCCCCTTGTGCCCAGGGCCCATTGTGACACCGTGGGTACCACCCTTGTCTGCAGGGCTCATTGTGACATCCCAGGACCCCCCATTGTCCCCAGGGCCCATTGTGACATTCAGGGGACCTCCTTTGTCCCCAGGGCCCATTGTGACATTCAGGGGACCCCCTTTGTCCCCAGGGCCCATTGTGACATTCAGGGGACCCCCTTTGTCACTGGGGCCCATTGTGACATCCCAGGACAGCACATTGTCCCCAGGGCCCATTGTGACATTCAGGGGTCTCCCCCTTGTCCCCAGGACCCATTGTGATGTCCCAGGACCCCTCATTGTCCCCACGGCCCATTGTGACATCCTGGGTACCCCCCTTTGTCACTGGGGCTCATTGAGACATCGTGGGGACCAACTTTGTCCCCTGGCCCATTGTGACGTCCCAGGACCTCCCGTTGTCCCCAGTGTCCCTTGTGACATCCAAGGAGCCCACTTTGTCCCCAGGACCCATTTTGATATTGAGGGGAGCCACGTTTGTCCCCAGGGCCCATTGTGACACCATGGGGACCCCCGCTTGTCACTGGAGACCCATTGTGACACCATGGAGACCCCCGCTTGTCCTCAGGGTCCATTGTGACATCTTGGGCACCTCCCATTGACCCCAGGACCCATTGTGACACCATGGGGACCCCCCCTTGTCACTGGGGACCCATTGTTACACCATGGAGACCCCGCTTGTCCTCAGGGACCATTGTGACATCTTGGGCACCTCCCATTGTCCCCAGGACCCATTGTGACATCCTCGGTACCCCACTTGTCCCCAGAGCCCATTGTGACATCCTGGGGACCCCCCTTGTCCCCAGGGCCCATTGTGACGTCCCAGGACCCCCCTTTGTCTCCAGGGCCCATTGTGACATCCTGGGGACCCTCCTTGTCCCCAGAGCCCATTGTGACATCCTGGGGACCCCCTTTGTCCCCAGGGCCCATTGTGGCACCATGAGGACCCTCTTTGTCACTGGGGCCCATTGTGACATCCCAGGACCCCCCTTTGTCCCCAGGGCCCATTGTGACATCCTGGGGACCCCCATTGTCCCCAGGGCCCATTGTGACATCCTGGGGATCCCTCCTTGTCCCCAGGGCCCATTGTGACATCCCAGAACCTCCTATTGTCCCCAGGGCCCATTGTGACATCCTGGGGACCCCCATTGTCCCCAGGGCCCATTGTGACGTCTTAGGACCCCCCATTGTCCCCAGGGCCCATTGTGACATTCAGGGCACCCCCTTGTCCCCAGGGCCCGTTGTGACATTCACGGGACCCCCCTTTGTCCCCAGGGCCCATTCTGATATGGTGGGGACCCCCTTTGTCCCCAGGGCCCATTGTGACATCCTGGGGACGCCCTTTGTCCCCAGGGCCCATTTTGACACCGTCGACACCCCCCTTTGTCCCCAGGGCCCATTGTGACATCCTGGGGACCCTCCTTGTCCCCAGAGCCCATTGTGACATCCAGGGGACCCCCTTTGTCCCCAGGGCCCATTGTGGCACCATGGGGACCCCCTTTGTCACTGGGGCCTATTGTGACATCCCAGGAGCCCCCTTTGTCCCCAGGGCCCATTGTGACATCCTGGGGACCCCCATTGTCCCCAGGGCCCATTGTGACATTCCAGGACCCCCCTTTGTCCCCAGGGCCCATTTTGACATTCAGGGGACCCACCATTGTCCTCAGGGCCCATTGTGACATCTGGGGGACCGCTTTGTCCCCAGGACACATCGTGGTACCGTGGATACACTCCTTGTCACTTGGGCCCATTGTGACACCATGGGGACCCCCCCTTAATCCCCAGGGCCCATTTTGACATTCAGGGGACCCACCATTGTCCTCAGGGCCCATTGTGAGGTCCCAGGACCCCCCTTTGTCCCCAGTGCCCATTGTGACATCCTGCGGACCCCCCTTTGTCCCCAGGGCCCATTTTGACATTCAGGGGACCCACCATTGTCCTCAGGGCCCATTGTGAGGTCCCAGGACCCCCCATTGTCCCCAGGGCCCATTGTGACATCCTCGGCACCTCCTTGTCCCCAGGGCCCATTGTGACCTTCAAGGGACCCCCATTGTTCCCAGGGCCCATTGTGATGTCCTGGGGAGCCCCCTCTGTTCCCAGGGCTCATTGTGACTTTCAGGGGACCCCCCCTTGTCCCCAGGGCTGATTGTGACGTCCTAGGGCCCGTCTGTGTCCACAGGGCCCATTGTGACACTTTAGAGACCCCTCTTTGTCCCCAGGGCCCATTGTGACATCCTGGAGACCCCCCCTTGTCCCCAGGGCCCATTGTGACCTTCAAGCGACCCCCATTGTTCCCAGGGCCCATTGTGACGTCCTGGGGAGCCCCCTCTGTTCCCAGGGCTCATTGTGACTTTCAGGGGAACCCCCCCTTGTCCCCAGGGCTGATTGTGACGTCCTAGGGCCCCTCTGTGTCCCCAGGGCCCATCGTGACACTTTAGAGACCCCTCTTTGTCCCCAGGGCCCATTGTGACATCCTGGGGACCCCCCCTTGTCCCCAGAGCCCATTGTGACGTCCCAGGACCCCCCATTGTCTCCAGGGCCCATTGTGACATCCTGGGGATCCCTCCTTGTCCCCAAGGCCCATTGTGACGTCCCAGGACCCCACATTGTCCCCAGGGCCCATTGTGACACCATGGGGACCCCCCCCTTGTCACTGGAGACCCATTGTGACACCATGGAGACCCCCGCTTGTCCTCAGGGTCCATTGTGACATCTTGGGCACCTCCCATTGACCCCAGGACCCATTGTGACACCATGGGGACCCCCCCTTGTCACTGGGGACCCATTGTGACACCATGGAGACCCCGCTTGTCCTCAGGGACAATTGTGACATCTTGGGCACCTCCCATTGTCCCCAGGACCCATTGTGACATCCTGGGTACCCCACTTGTCCCCAGAGCCCATTGTGACATCCTGGGGACCCCCCTTGTCCCCAGGGCCCATTGTGACGTCCCAGGACCCCCCTTTGTCTCCAGGGCCCATTGTGACATCCTGGGGACCCTCCTTGTCCCCAGAGCCCATTGCGACATCCTGGGGACCCCCTTTGTCCCCAGGGCCCATTGTGGCACCATGAGGACCCTCTTTGTCACTGGGGCCCATTGTGACATCCCAGGACCCCCCTTTGTCCCCAGGGCCCATTGTGACATTCACGGGACCCCCCTTTGTCCCCAGGGCCCATTCTGATATGGTGGGCACCCCCTTTGTCCCCAGGGCCCATTGTGACATCCTGGGGACGCCCTTTGTCCCCAGGGCCCATTTTGACACCGTCGACACCCCCCTTTGTCCCCAGGGCCCATTGTGACATCCTGGGGACCCTCCTTGTCCCCAGAGCCCATTGTGACATCCAGGGGACCCCCTTTGTCCCCAGGGCCCATTGTGGCACCATGGGGACCCCCTTTGTCACTGGGGCCTATTGTGACATCCCAGGAGCCCCCTTTGTCCCCAGGGCCCATTGTGACATCCTGGGGACCCCCATTGTCCCCAGGGCCCATTGTGACATTCCAGGACCCCCCTTTGTCCCCAGGGCCCATTTTGACATTCAGGGGACCCACCATTGTCCTCAGGGCCCATTGTGACATCTGGGGGACCGCTTTGTCCCCAGGACCCATCGTGGTACCGTGGATACACTCCTTGTCACTTGGGCCCATTGTGACACCATGGGGACCCCCCCTTAATCCCCAGGGCCCATTTTGACATTCAGGGGACCCACCATTGTCCTCAGGGCCCATTGTGAGGTCCCAGGACCCCCCTTTGTCCCCAGTGCCCATTGTGACATCCTGCGGACCCCCCTTTGTCCCCAGGGCCCATTTTGACATTCAGGGGACCCACCATTGTCCTCAGGGCCCATTGTGAGGTCCCAGGACCCCCCATTGTCCCCAGGGCCCATTGTGACATCCTCGGCACCTCCTTGTCCCCAGGGCCCATTGTGACCTTCAAGGGACCCCCATTGTTCCCAGGGCCCATTGTGATGTCCTGGGGAGCCCCCTCTGTTCCCAGGGCTCATTGTGACTTTCAGGGGACCCCCCCTTGTCCCCAGGGCTGATTGTGACGTCCTAGGGCCCGTCTGTGTCCACAGGGCCCATTGTGACACTTTAGAGACCCCTCTTTGTCCCCAGGGCCCATTGTGACATCCTGGAGACCCCCCCTTGTCCCCAGGGCCCATTGTGACCTTCAAGCGACCCCCATAGTTCCCAGGGCCCATTGTGACGTCCTGGGGAGCCCCCTCTGTTCCCAGGGCTCATTGTGACTTTCAGGGGAACCCCCCCTTGTCCCCAGGGCTGATTGTGACGTCCTAGGGCCCCTCTGTGTCCCCAGGGCCCATCGTGACACTTTAGAGACCCCTCTTTGTCCCCAGGGCCCATTGTGACATCCTGGGGACCCCCCCTTGTCCCCAGAGCCCATTGTGACGTCCCAGGACCCCCCATTGTCTCCAGGGCCCATTGTGACATCCTGGGGATCCCTCCTTGTCCCCAGGGCCCATTGTGACGTCCCAGGACCCCCAATTGTTCCCAGGGCCCATTGTGACATCCTGGGGATCCCTCCTTGTCCCCAGGGCCCATTGTGACGTCCCAGGACCCCCCATTGTCCTCAGGGCCCATTGTGACACCATGGGGACCCCCCCCTTGTCACTGGAGACCCATTGTGACACCATGGAGACCCCCGCTTGTCCTCAGGGTCCATTGTGACATCTTGGGCACCTCCCATTGACCCCAGGACCCATTGTGACACCATGGGGACCCCCCCTTGTCACTGGGGACCCATTGTGACACCATGGAGACCCCGCTTGTCCTCAGGGACAATTGTGACATCTTGGGCACCTCCCATTGTCCCCAGGACCCATTGTGACATCCTGGGTACCCCACTTGTCCCCAGAGCCCATTGTGACATCCTGGGGACCCCCCTTGTCCCCAGGGCCCATTGTGACGTCCCAGGACCCCCCTTTGTCTCCAGGGCCCATTGTGACATCCTGGGGACCCTCCTTGTCCCCAGAGCCCATTGCGACATCCTGGGGACCCCCTTTGTCCCCAGGGCCCATTGTGGCACCATGAGGACCCTCTTTGTCACTGGGGCCCATTGTGACATCCCAGGACCCCCCTTTGTCCCCAGGGCCCATTGTGACATCCTGGGGACCCCCATTGTCCCCAGGGCCCATTGTGACATCCTGGGGATCCCTCCTTGTCCCCAGGGCCCATTGTGACAGCCCAGGACCTTACTTTGTCCCCAGGGCCCATTGTGACATTCAGGGGACCCCCTTTGTCGCTGGGGCCCATTGTGACATCCCAGGACCCCAAATTGTCCCCCGGGCCCATTGTGACACTCAGGGGTCCCCCCCTTGTCCCCAGGACCCATTGTGATGTCCCAGGACCCCTCATTGTCCCCACGGCCCATTGTGGCATCCTGGGTACCCCCCTTTGTCACTGGGGCTCATTGAGACATCGTGGGGACCAACTTTGTCCCCAGGGCCCATTGTGACGTCCCAGGACCTCCCGTTGTCCCCAGTGTCCATTGTGACATCCGAGGAGCCCACTTTGTCCCCAGGACCCATTTTGATATTGAGGGGAGCCATGTTTGTCCCCAGGGCCCATTGTGACACCATGGGGACCCCCCCTTGTCACTGGAGACCCATTGTGACACCATGGAGACCCCCGCTTGTCCTCAGGGTCCATTGTGACATCTTGGGCACCTCCCATTGACCCCAGGACCCATTGTGACACCATGGGGACCCCGCCTTGTCACTGGGGACCCATTGTGACACCATGGAGACCCCCGCTTGTCCTCAGGGACCATTGTGACATCTTGGGCACCTCCCATTGTCCCCGGGACCCATTGTGACATCCTGGGGACATCCCCTTTGTCCCCAGGGCCCATTGTGACATCCCAGAACCTCCTATTGTCCCCAGGGCCCATTGTGACATCCTGGGGACCCCCATTGTCCCCAGGGCCCATTGTGACGTCTTAGGACCCCCCATTGTCCCCAGGGCCCATTGTGACATTCAGGGCACCCCCTTGTCCCCAGGGCCCATTGTGACATTCACGGGACCCCCCTTTGTCCCCAGGGCCCATTCTGATATGGTGGGGACCCCCTTTGTCCCCAGGGCCCATTGTGACATCCTGGGGACGCCCTTTGTCCCCAGGGCCCATTTTGACACCGTCGACACCCCCCTTTGTCCCCAGAGCCCATTGTGACATCCTGGGGACCCTCCTTGTCCCCAGAGCCCATTGTGACATCCAGGGGACCCCCTTTGTCCCCAGGGCCCATTGTGGCACCATGGGGACCCCCTTTGTCACTGGGGCCTATTGTGACATCCCAGGAGCCCCCTTTGTCCCCAGGGCCCATTGTGACATCCTGGGGACCCCCATTGTCCCTAGGGCCCATTGTGACATTCCAGGACCCCCCTTTGTCCCCAGGGCCCATTTTGACATTCAGGGGACCCACCATTGTCCTCAGGGCCCATTGTGACATCTGGGGGACCGCCTTGTCCCCAGGACCCATCGTGGTACCGTGGATACACTCCTTGTCACTTGGGCCCATTGTGACACCATGGGGACCCCCCCTTAATCCCCAGGGCCCATTTTGACATTCAGGGGACCCACCATTGTCCTCAGGGCCCATTGTGAGGTCCCAGGACCCCCCTTTGTCCCCAGTGCCCATTGTGACATCCTGCGGACCCCCCTTTGTCCCCAGGGCCCATTTTGACATTCAGGGGACCCACCATTGTCCTCAGGGCCCATTGTGAGGTCCCAGGACCCCCCATTGTCCCCAGGGCCCATTGTGACATCCTCGGCACCTCCTTGTCCCCAGGGCCCATTGTGACCTTCAAGGGACCCCCCTTGTCCCCAGGGCCCATTGTGACCTTCAAGCGACCCCCATTGTTCCCAGGGCCCATTGTGACGTCCTGGGGAGCCTCCTCTGTTCCCAGGGCTCATTGTGACTTTCAGGGGAACCCCCCCTTGTCCCCAGGGCTGATTGTGACGTCCTAGGGCCCCTCTGTGTCCCCAGGGCCCATCGTGACACTTTAGAGACCCCTCTTTGTCCCCAAGGCCCATTGTGACATCCTGGGGACCCCCCCTTGTCCCCAGAGCCCATTGTGACGTCCCAGGACCCCCCATTGTCTCCAGGGCCCATTGTGACATCCTGGGGATCCCTCCTTCTCCCCAGGGCACATTGTGACATTCAGGACCCCCAATTGTTCCCAGGGCCCATTGTGACATCCTGGGGATCCCTCCTTGTCCCCAGGGCCCATTGTGACGTCCCAGGACCCCCCATTGTCCCCAGGGCCGATTGTGACATCCTCGGCACCCCCTTGTCCCCAGGGCCCATTGTGACATTCAGGGGACCCCTCTTTGTCCCCAGGGCCCATTGTGACATCCTGGAGACCCCCCCTTGTCCCCAGGGCCCATTGTGAAGTCCCAGGACCCCCCATTGTTCCCAGGGCCCATTGTGACGTCCTGGGGAGCCCCCTCTGTTCCCTGGGCTCATTGTGACTTTCAGGGGACCCCCCCTTTTTCCCAGGGCTGATTGTGACATCCTAGGGCCCCTGTGTGTCCCCAGGGCCCATTGTGACACTTTAGAGACCCCTCTTTGTCCCCAGGGCCGTTGTGACATCCTGGGGACCCCCCCTTGTCCCCAGGGCCCATTGTGACGTCCCAGGACCCCCCATTGTCCCCAGGGCCCATTGTGACATCCTCGGCACCCCCTTGTCCCCAGGGCCCATTGTGACATTCAGGGGACCCCTCTTTGTCCCCAGGGCCCATTGTAACATCCTGGGGACCCTCTCTTGTCCCCAGGGCCCATTGTGACGTCCCAGGACCCCCCATTGTCCCCAGGGCCCATTGTGACATCCTGGGAAACCCTCCTTGTCCCCAGGGCCCATTGTGACGTCCCAGGACCCCCCTTTGTCCCCAGGGCCCATTGTGACATTCAGGGGACCCCTTTTGTCACGGGGGCCCATTGTGACATCCCAGGACGCCCCCTGTCCCCAGAACCTATTGTGACATCCTGGAGACCCCCTTTGTCTCCAGGGCCCATTGTGACGTCTGAGGACCCCCCATTGTCCCCAGGGTCCATTGTTACATCCTGGGGACCCCCTTGTCCCCAGGACCCATCGTGACACCATGGGGACCCTCCTTGTCACTGGGGACCCATTGTGACACCATGGGGACCCCCCGTTGTCCTCATGGCCCATTGTGACATCCTGGGCATCCCCCTTTTTCCCCCGGGACCATTGTAACACCGTGCGGACCCCCTTTGTCCCCAGGGCCCATTGTGACACTGTGGGGAACCCCCTTGTCCCCAGGGCCTATTGTTACGTCCCAGGACCCCCCATTGTCCCCAGGGCCCATTGTGACACTATAGGGACCCCCCCTTGTGCCCAGTGACCATTGTGACACCGTGGGTACCACCCTTGTCCGCAGGGCCCATTGTGACATCCTGGGGACACCCCCTTGTCCCCAGGACCCCCCATTGTGACATCCTGGGAATCCCCCATTGTCCCCAGGGCCCATTGTGACATCCTCGGCACCCCCTTGTCCCCAGGGCCCATTGTGACATTCAGGGGACCCCTCTTTGTCCCCAGGGCCCATTGTGACATCCTGGGGACCCCCCCTTGTCCCCAGGGCCCATTGTGATGTCCCAGGACCCCCCATTGTCCCCAGGACCCATTCTGACATTCAGGGGACCCCCTTTGTCACTGGGGCCCATTGTGACATCCTGCGGACCCCTCTTTGTCCCCAGGGCCCATTTTCACATTCAGGGGACCCCCCATTTTCCCCAGGGCCCATTGTGACATCCTCGGCACCCCCTTGTCTCCAGGGCCCATTGTGACATTCAGGGGACCCCACATTGTCCCCAGGGCCCATTGTGACATCCTGGGGACCCCACTTGTCCCCAGGGCCCATTGTGACACCGTGGGTACCACCCTTGTCTGCAGGGCTCATTGTGACATCCCAGGACCCCCCATTGTCCCCAGGGCCCATTCTGATACCGTGGGGACCCCCTTTGTCCCCAGGTACCATTGTGACATGCTGGGGACGCTCTTTGTCCCGAGGGCCCATTGTAACATCTTGGGGACCCTCCTTGTCCCCAGAGCCCATTGTGACATCCAGGGGACCCACTTTGTCCCCAGGGCCCATTGTGACATTCAGGGGACCCCCTTTGTCACTGGGGCCCATTGTGACATCCCAGGACCCAACATTGTCCCCAGGGCCCATTGTGACATTCAGGGGTCCCCCCCTTGTCCCCAGGACCCATTGTGATGTCCCAGGACCCCTCATTGTCCCCACGGCCCATTGTGACATCCTGGGTACCCCTCTTTGTCACTGGGGCTCATTGAGACATCGTGGGGACCAACTTTGTCCCCTGGCCCATTGTGACGTCCCAGGACCTCCCATTGTCCCCAGTGTCCATTGTGACATCCGAGGAGCCCACTTTGTCCCCAGGACCCATTTTGATATTGAGGGGAGCCACGTTTGTCCCCAGGGCCCATTGTGACACCATGGGGACCCTCCCTTGTCACTGGAGACCCATTGTGACACCATGGAGACCCCCGCTTGTCCTCAGGGTCCATTGTGACATCTTGGGCACCTCCCATTGACCCCAGGACCGATTGTGACACCATGGGGACCCCCCCTTGTCACTGGGGACCCATTGTGACACCACGGAGACCCCGCTTGTCCTCACGGACCATTGTGACATCTTGGGCACCTCCCATTGTCCCCAGGACCCATTGTGACATCCTGGGTACCCCACTTGTCCCCAGGGCCCATTGTGACATCCTGGGGACCCCCCTTGTCCCCAGGGCCCATTGTGACGTCCCAGGACCCCCCTTTGTCTCCAGGGCCCATTGTGACATCCTCTGCACCCCCTTGTCCCCAGGGCCCATTGTGACATTCAGGGGACCCCTCTTTGTCCGCAGGGCCCATTGTGACATTCAGGGGTCCCCCCCTTGTCCCCAGGACCCATTGTGATGTCCCAGGACCCCTCATTGTCCCCACGGCCCATTGTGACATCCTGGGTACCCCTCTTTGTCACTGGGGCTCATTGAGACATCGTGGGGACCAACTTTGTCCCCTGGCCCATTGTGACGTCCCAGGACCTCCCATTGTCCCCAGTGTCCATTGTGACATCCGAGGAGCCCACTTTGTCCCCAGGACCCATTTTGATAATGAGGGGAGCCACGTTTGTCCCCAGGGCCCATTGTGACACCATGGGGACCCTCCCTTGTCACTGGAGACCCATTGTGACACCATGGAGACCCCCGCTTGTCCTCAGGGTCCATTGTGACATCTTGGGCACCTCCCATTGACCCCAGGACCGATTGTGACACCATGGGGACCCCCCCTTGTCACTGGGGACCCATTGTGACACCACGGAGACCCCGCTTGTCCTCACGGACCATTGTGACATCTTGGGCACCTCCCCTTGTCCCCAGGGCCCATTGTGACATCCTTGGGTATCCCTCCTTGTCCCCAGGGCCCATTGTGACGTCCCAGGACCCCCCATTGTCCCCAGGACCTATTGTGACATTCAGGGGACCCCCTTTGTCACTGGGACCCATTGTGACACCATGGAGACCCCCGCTTATCCTCAGGGTCCATTGTGACATCCTGGGCACCCCCCATTTTCCCCAGGACCCATTGTGACATCCTGACCACCCCCTTGCTCCCAGGGCCCATTGTGGCACCATGGGGACACCCCCTTTGTCCCCAGGGCCCATTGTGACATCCCAGGACCCCCCTTTGTCCCCAGGACCCATTGTAGCACCATGGGGACCCCCTTTGACCCCAGGACCCATTGTGGCACCATGGCAACCCCTTTGGTCCTTAGGGCCCATTGTGACATTCTTGGACCCCACTTTGTCCGCAGGGCCTATTGTGACACCATGGGGACCCCTCCTTGTCACTGGGGATCCATTGTGACACCATGGGGACCCCCCCTTGTCCTCAGGACTCATTCTCACATCCTGGACACCCCCCATTGTCCCCAGGGCCCATTGTGACATCCACTGCACCCCCTTGTCCCCAGGGCCCATTGTGACATTCAGGGCCCCCTCTTTGTCCCCAGGACCCATTGTGACACTATGGAGACGCCCCCTTGTGCCCAGGGCCCATTGTGACACCGTGGGTACCACCCTTGTCTGCAGGGCTCATTGTGACATCCCAGGACCCCCCACTGTCCCCAGGGCCCATTCTGGCATTCAGGGGACCCCCCTTTGTCCTCAGGGCCCATTCTGATACCGTGGGGACCCCCTTTGTCCCCAGGGCCCATTGTGACATGCTGGGGACGCTCTTTGTCCCCAGGGCCCATTGTGACATCCTGGGGACCCTCCTTGTCCCCAGAGCCCATTGTGACATCCTGGGGAGCCCCTTTGTCCCCAGGGCCCATTGTGACACCATGAGGACCCTCTTTGTCACTGGGGCCCATTGTGACATCCCAGGACCCCCCTTTGTCCCCAGGGCCCATTGTGACATCCTGGGGATCCCTCCTTGTCCCCAGGGCCCATTGTGACATCCTGGGGATCCCTCCTTGTCCCCAGGGCCCATTGTGACATTCAGGGGACCCCCTTTGTCGCTGGAGCCCATTGTGACATCCCAGGACCCCACATTGTCCCCAGGGCCCATTGTGACATACAGGGGTCCCCCCCTTGTCCCCAGGACCCATTGTGATGTCCCAGGACCCCTCATTGTCCCCACGGCCCATTGTGACATCCTGGGTACCCCCCTTTGTCACTGGGGCTCATTGAGACATCGTGGGGACCAACTTTGTCCCCAGGGCCCATTGTGACGTCCCAGGACCTCCCGTTGTCCCCACTGTCCATTGTGACATCCGAGGAGCCCACTTTGTCCCCAGGACCCATTTTGATATTGAGGGGAGCCATGTTTGTCCCCAGGGCCCATTGTGACACCATGGGGACCCCCCCCTTGTCACTGGAGACCCATTGTGACACCATGGAGACCCCCGCTTGTCCTCAGGGTCCATTCTGACATCTTGGGCACCTCCCATTGACCCCAGGACCCATTGTGACACCCTGGGGACCCCGCCTTGTCACTGGGGACCCATTGTGACACCATGGAGACCCCCGCTTGTCCTCAGGGTCCATTGTGACATCTTGGGCACCTCCCATTGTCCCCAGGACCCATTGTGACATCCTGGGGACATCCACTTTGTCCCCAGGGCCCATTGTGACATCCCAGAACCTCCTATTGTCCCCAGGGCCCATTGTGACATCCTGGGGACCCCCATTGTCCCCAGGGCCCATTGTGACGTCTTAGGACCCCCCATTGTCCCCAGGGCCCATTGTGACATTCAGGGCACCCCCTTGTCCCCAGGGCCCATTGTGACATTCACGGGACCCCCCTTTGTCCCCAGGGCCCATTCTGATATGGTGGGGACCCCCTTTGTCCCCAGGGTCCATTGTGACATCCTGGGGACGCCCTTTTGTCCCCAGGGCCCATTTTGACACCGTCGACACCCCCCTTTGTCCCCAGGGCCCATTGTGACATCCTGGGGACCCTCCTTGTCCCCAGAGCCCATTGTGACATCCAGGGGACCCCCTTTGTCCCCAGGGCCCATTGTGGCACCATGGGGACCCCCTTTGTCACTGGGGCCTATTGTGACATCCCAGGAGCCCCCTTTGTCCCCAGGGCCCATTGTGACATCCTGGGGACCCCCATTATCCCCAGGGCCCATTGTGACATTCCAGGACCCCCCTTTGTCCCCAGGGCCCATTTTGACATTCAGGGGACCCACCATTGTCCTCAGGGCCCATTGTGATATCTGGGGGACCGCCTTGTCCCCAGGACCCATCGTGTCACCGTGGGGACCCTCCTTGTCACTTGGGCCCATTGTGACACCATGGGGACCCCCCCTTAATCCCCAGGGCCCATTTTGACATTCAGGGGACCCACCATTGTCCTCAGGGCCCATTGTGAGGTCCCAGGACCCCCCTTTGTCCCCAGTGCCCATTGTGACATCCTGCGGACCCCCCTTTGTCCCCAGGGCCCATTTTGACATTCAGGGGACCCACCATTGTCCTCAGGGCCCATTGTGAGGTCCCAGGACCCCCCATTGTCCCCAGGGCCCATTGTGACATCCTCGGCACCTCCTTGTCCCCAGGGCCCATTGTGACCTTCAAGGGACCCCCATTGTTCCCAGGGCCCATTGTGATGTCCTGGGGAGCCCCCTCTGTTCCCAGGGCTCATTGTGACTTTCAGGGGACCCCCCCTTGTCCCCAGGGCTGATTGTGACGTCCTAGGGCCCGTCTGTGTCCACAGGGCCCATTGTGACACTTTAGAGACCCCTCTTTGTCCCCAGGGCCCATTGTGACATCCTGGAGACCCCCCCTTGTCCCCAGGGCCCATTGTGACCTTCAAGCGACCCCCATTGTTCCCAGGGCCCATTGTGACGTCCTGGGGAGCCCCCTCTGTTCCCAGGGCTCATTGTGACTTTCAGGGGAACCCCCCCTTGTCCCCAGGGCTGATTGTGACGTCCTAGGGCCCCTCTGTGTCCCCAGGGCCCATCGTGACACTTTAGAGACCCCTCTTTGTCCCCAGGGCCCATTGTGACATCCTGGGGACCCCCCCTTGTCCCCAGAGCCCATTGTGACGTCCCAGGACCCCCCATTGTCTCCAGGGCCCATTGTGACATCCTGGGGATCCCTCCTTGTCCCCAGGGCCCATTGTGACGTCCCAGGACCCCCCATTGTTCCCAGGGCCCATTGTGACATCCTGGGGATCCCTCCTTGTCCTCAGGGCCCATTGTGACGTCCCAGGACCCCCCATTGTCCCCAGGGCCCATTGTGACATCCTCGGCACCCCCTTGTCCCCAGGGCCCATTGTGACATTCAGGGGACCCCTCTTTGTCCCCAGGGCCCATTGTGACATCCTGGAGACCCCCCCTTGTCCCCAGGGCCCATTGTGACGTCCCAGAACCCCCCATTGTCCCCAGGGCCCATTGTGACATCCTCGGCACCCCCTTGTCCCCAGGGCCCATTGTGACATTCAGGGGACCCCTCTTTGTCCCCAGGGCCCATTGTGACATCCTGGGGACCCCCCCTTGTCCCCAGAGCCCATTGTGACGTCCCAGGACCCCCCATTGTCTCCAGGGCCCATTGTGACATCCTGGAGATCCCTCCTTGTCCCCAGGGCCCATTGTGACGTCCCAGGACCCCCCATTGTTCCCAGGGCCCATTGTGACATCCTGGGGATCCGTCCTTGTCCCCAGGGCCCATTGTGACGTCCCAGGACCCCCCATTGTCCCCAGGGCCCATTGTGACATCCTCGGCACCCCCTTGTCCCCAGGGCCCATTGTGACATTCAGGGGACCCCTCTTTGTCCCCAGGGCCCATTGTGACATCCTGGAGACCCCCCCTTGTCCGCAGGGCTCATTGTGACGTCCCAGGACCCCCCATTGTTCCCAGGGCCCATTGTGACGTCCTGGGGAGCCCCCTCTGTTCCCAGGGCTCATTGTGACTTTCAGGGACCCCCCCCTTTTCCCCAGGGCTTATTGTGACATCCTAGAGCCCCTCTGTGTCCCCAGGGCCCATTGTGACACTTTAGAGACCCCTCTTTGTCCCCAGGGCCATTGTGACATCCTGGGGACCCCCCCTTGTCCCCAGGGCCCATTGTGACGTCCCAGGACCCCCCATTGTCCCCAGGGCCCATTGTGACATCCTCGGCACCCCCTTGTCCCCAGGGCCCATTGTGACATTCAGGGGACCCCTCTTTGTCCCCAGGGCCCATTGTAACATCCTGGGGACCCCCTCTTGTCCCCAGGGCCCATTGTGACGTCCCAGGACCCCCCATTGTCCCCAGGGCCCATTGTGACATCCTGGGGAACCCTCCTTGTCCCCAGGGCCCATTGTGACGTCCCAGGACCCCCCATTGTCCCCAGGGCCCATTGTGACATTCAGGGGACCCCTTTTGTCACTGGGGCCCATTGTGACATCCCAGGACCCCCTCTGTCCCCAGAACCTATTGTGACATCCTGGAGACCCCCTTTGTCTCCAGGGCCCATTGTGATGTCTGAGGACCCCCCATTGTCCCCAGGGTCCATTGTTACATCCTGGGGACCCCCTTGTCCCCAGGACCCATCGTGACACCATGGGGACCCTCCTTGTCACTGGGGACCCATTGTGACACCATGGGTACCCCCCGTTGTTCTCATGGGCCATTGTGACATCCTGGGCATCCCCCTTTGTCCCCCGGGACCATTGTAACACCGTGCGGACCCCCTTTGTCCCCAGGGCCCATTGTGACACTGTGGGGAACCCCCTTGTCCCCAGGGCCTATTGTTACGTCCCAGGACCCCCCATTGTCCCCAGGGCCCATTGTGACACCTTGGGGACCCCCTTGTCACTGGAGACCCATTGTGACAGCATGGGGACCACCCCTTGTCCTCAGGGCCTATTGTGAACATCCTGGGGAACCTTCATTGTCCCCAGAGCCCATTGTGAGTTCCAGGTGACCCCCTTGTCCCCAGGTCCCATTGTGACATCCTGGGGAGCCTCTTTGTCCCCAGGGCCCATTGAGACATCCTGGGGACCCCCTTTGTCCCCAGGGCCCATTGTGACATCCCAGGAACCCCATTGTCCCCAGGGCCCATTGTGACATCCCAGGAACCCCATTGTCCCCAGGGCCCATTGTGACATCCTGGGGACCCCCCTTTGTCTCCAGGACATATTGTGACACCGTGGGGACCACATTAGTCCCCAGGGCCCATTGTGACATCCTAGGGATCCCCGCTTGTCCCCAGGGCCCATTGTGACATCCCAGGACCCCCCATTGTCCCCAGGGCCCATTGTGACCCCCTCGGCACCCCCTTGTCCCTAGGGCCCATTGTGACATTCACGGGACCCCCCTTTGTCCCCAGGGCCCATTCTGATATGGTGGGGACCCCCTTTGACCCCAGGGCCCATTGTGACATCCTGGGGACGCCCTTTGTCCCCAGGGCCCATTTTGACACCGTCGACACCCCCCTTTGTCCGCAGGGCCCATTGTGACATCCTGGGGACCCTCCTTGTCCCCAGAGCCCATTGTGACATCCAGGGGACCCCCTTTGTCCCCAGGGCCCATTGAAATGTCCCAGGACCACCGTTTGTCCCCAGGGTTCATTGTGACATCCTGGGGACCCCATTTGTCTCCACGGCCCATTGTGGCACCATGGGGACCCCCTTTGTCACTGGGGCCCATTGTGACATCCTAGGACCCCACTTTGTCCCCAGGGCTTATTGTGACACCATGGGGATCTCCCTTGTCCCCAGGGCCCATTGTGACATCCCATGACCCCCCTTTATCCCCAGTGCTATTGTGAAATCCTGGGGACCCCTTTTGTCCCCAGGGCCCATTGTGGCACCATGGGGAACCCCTTTGTCACTGGGGGCAATTGTGACATTCCAGGATTCCACTTTGTCCCCAGGGCTCGTTCTGACACCTTGGGGACTCTCATTGTCCCCAGGGCTCATTGTGACATCCTGGGGATCCCCCTTTGTCCCCAGGGCCCATTGTGACATATGGGGAACGCCCTTGTCCCCAGGACCCATCATGGCACCGTGGGGACCCTCATTGTCACTTGGGCCCATTGTGACACGATGGGGACCCCCCCTTTTTCTCCAGTACCCATTGAGACATCCTGGGGACCCCCTTTGTCCCCAGGGCCCATTGTGACATCCCAGGAACCCCATTGTCCCCAGGGCCCATTGTGACATCCCAGGAACCCCATTGTCCCCAGGGCCCATTGTGACATCCTGGGGACCCCCCTTTGTCTCCAGGACATATTGTGACACCGTGGGGACCACATTAGTCCCCAGGGCCCATTGTGACATCCTAGGGATCCCCGCTTGTCCCCAGGGCCCATTGTGACATCCCAGGACCCCCCATTGTCCCCAGGGCCCATTGTGACCCCCTCGGCACCCCCTTGTCCCTAGGGCCCATTGTGACATTCACGGGACCCCCCTTTGTCCCCAGGGCCCATTCTGATATGGTGGGGACCCCCTTTGACCCCAGGGCCCATTGTGACATCCTGGGGACGCCCTTTGTCCCCAGGGCCCATTTTGACACCGTCGACACCCCCCTTTGTCCGCAGGGCCCATTGTGACATCCTGGGGACCCTCCTTGTCCCCAGAGCCCATTGTGACATCCAGGGGACCCCCTTTGTCCCCAGGGCCCATTGAAATGTCCCAGGACCACCGTTTGTCCCCAGGGTTCATTGTGACATCCTGGGGACCCCATTTGTCTCCACGGCCCATTGTGGCACCATGGGGACCCCCTTTGTCACTGGGGCCCATTGTGACATCCTAGGACCCCACTTTGTCCCCAGGGCTTATTGTGACACCATGGGGATCTCCCTTGTCCCCAGGGCCCATTGTGACATCCCATGACCCCCCTTTATCCCCAGTGCTATTGTGAAATCCTGGGGACCCCTTTTGTCCCCAGGGCCCATTGTGGCACCATGGGGAACCCCTTTGTCACTGGGGGCAATTGTGACATTCCAGGATTCCACTTTGTCCCCAGGGCTCGTTCTGACACCTTGGGGACTCTCATTGTCCCCAGGGCTCATTGTGACATCCTGGGGATCCCCCTTTGTCCCCAGGGCCCATTGTGACATATGGGGAACGCCCTTGTCCCCAGGACCCATCATGGCACCGTGGGGACCCTCATTGTCACTTGGGCCCATTGTGACACGATGGGGACCCCCCCTTTTTCTCCAGTACCCATTGTGACATCCTGGGGATCCCTCCTTGTCCCCAGGGCCCATTGTGACGTCCCAGGACCCGCCATTGTCCCCAGGACCCATTGTGACATTCAGGGGACCCCACTTGTCCCCAGTACCCATTGTGACACTATGGGGACCCCCCCTTGTGCCCAGAGCCCACTGTGACACTGTTGGTACCACCCTTGTCCGCAGGGCTCATTGTGACATCTCAGGACCCCCCATTGTCCCCTAGGCCCATTGTGACATTCTAGTACCCCACTTTGTCCCCAGGACCTATTGTGATACCATGGGGACCCCTCCTTGTCACTGGGGACCCATTGTGACACCATGGGGACTCCCCCTTTGTCCCCAATGCCCATTGTGACATCCTGCGCACCCCCCTTTGTCCCCAGGGTCCATTGTGACATCCTGGGCAACCCGATTGTCCCCAGGGCCCATTGTGACATCTGGGGGACGCCCTTGTCCCCAGGACCCATCGTGGCACCGTGGGGACCCCCATTGTCCCCAGGGCCCATTGTGACATTCTAGGACCCCCCATTGTCCCCAGGGCCCATTGTGACATCCTCGGCACCCCCTTGTCCCCAAGGCCCATTGTGACGTCCCAGGACCCCCCATTGTCCCCAGGTCCCATTGCGACATCCTGAGGATCGCTCCTTGTCCCCAGGACCCATTGTAACGTCCCAGGACCCCCCCATGTCTCCAGGGCCCATTGTGACATTCAGGGGACCCCCCCTTGTCCCCAGGGCCCATTGTGACGTCCCAGGACCCCCCATTGTCCCCAGGGCCCATTGCGACATCCTGAGGATCGCTCCTTGTCCCCAGGGCCCATTGTAACGTCCCAGGACCCCCCCTTGTCTCCAGAGCCCATTGTGACATTCAGGGGAACCCTCTTTGTCCCCAGGGCCCATTGCGACATCCTGGGGACCCCCCCTTGTCCCCAGGGCCCATTGTGACCTCCCAGGACCCGCCATTGTCCCCAGGGCCCATTGTGATATCCTGGGGACCCCACTTGTCCCCAGGATCGATTGTGACACTATAGGGACCCCCCCTTGTGCCCAGTGCCCATTGTGAAACCGTGGGTACCACCCTTGTCCGCAGGGCCCATTGTGACATCCTGGGGACCCCCCCTTGTCCCCAGGGCCCATTGTGACGTCCCAGGCACCCCAATGTCCCCAGGGCCCATTGTGACATCCTGGGGATCGCTCCTTGTCCCCAGGGCTCATTGTGACATCCCAGGACCCCCCTTTGTCCCCAGGGCCCATTGTGACATCCCAGGACCCCCCTTTGTCCCCAGGGCCCATTGTGACCTTCAAGGGACCCCCATTGTTCCCAGGGCCCATTGTGACGTCCCAGGACCCCCCATTGTTCCCAGGGCCCATTGTGACGTCCTGGGGAGCCCCCTCTGTTCCCAGGGCTCATTGTGACTTTCAGGGGACCCCCATTGTCCCTAGGGCTGATTGCGACATCCTAGGGCCCTCTGTGTCCCCAGGGCCCATTGTGACACTTTAGAGACCCCTCTTTGTCCCCAGGGCCATTGTGACATCCTGGGGACCCCCTCTTGTCCCCAGGGCCCATTGTGACGTCCCAGGACCCCCCATTGTCCCCAGGGCCCATTGTGACATCCTCGGTACCCCCTTGTCCCAGGGCCCATTGTGACATTCAGGGGACCCCTCTTTGTCCCCAGGGCCCATTGTGACATCCTGGAGACCCCCCCTTGTCCCCAGGGCCCATTGTGACGTCCCAGGACCCCCCATTGTTCCCAGGGCCCATTGTGACGTCCTGGGGAGCCCCCTCTGTTCCCAAGGCTCATTGTGACTTTCAGGGGACCCCCCCTTTTCCCCAGGGCTGATTGTGACATCCTAGAGCCCCTCTGTGTCCCCAGGGCCCATTGTGACACTTTAGAGACCCCTCTTTGTCCCCAGGGCCGTTGTGACATCCTGGGGACCCCCCCTTGTCCCCAGGGCCCATTGTGACGTCCCAGGACCCCCCATTGTCCCCAGGGCCCATTGTGACATCCTCGGCACCCTCTTGTCCCCAGGGCCCATTGTGACATTCAGGGGACCCCTCTTTGTCCCCAGGGCCCATTGTAACATCCTGGGGACCCCCTCTTGTCCCCAGGGCCCATTGTGACGTCCCAGGACCCCCCATTGTCCCCAGGGCCCATTGTGACATCCTGGGGAACCCTCCTTGTCCCCAGGGCCCATTGTGACGTCCCAGGACCCCCCATTGTCCCCAGGGCCCATTGCGACATCCTGAGGATCGCTCCTTGTCCCCAGGGCCCATTGTAACGTCCCAGGACCCCCCCTTGTCTCCAGGGCCCATTGTGACATTCAGGGAACCCCTCTTTGTCCCCAGGGCCCATTGCGACATCCTGGGGACCCCCCCTTGTCCCCAGGGCCCATTGTGACCTCCCAGGACCCGCCATTGTCTCCAGGGCCCATTGTGATATCCTGGGGACCCCACTTGTCCCCAGGATCGATTGTGACACTATAGGGACCCCCCCTTGTGCCCAGTGCCCATTGTGAAACCGTGGGTACCACCCTTGTCCGCAGGGCCCATTGTGACATCCTGGGGACCCCCCCTTGTCCCCAGGGCCCATTGTGACGTCCCAGGCACCCCAATGTCCCCAGGGCCCATTGTGACATCCTGGGGATCGCTCCTTGTCCCCAGGGCTCATTGTGACATCCCAGGACCCCCCTTTGTCCCCAGGGCCCATTTTGACATTCAGGGGACCCACCATTGTCCCCAGGGCCCATTGTGACCTTCAAGGGACCCCCATTGTTCCCAGGGCCCATTGTGACGTCCCAGGACCCCCCATTGTTCCCAGGGCCCATTGTGACGTCCTGGGGAGCCCCCTCTGTTCCCAGGGCTCATTGTGACTTTCAGGGGACCCCCATTGTCCCCAGGGCTGATTGTGACATCCTAGGGCCCTCTGTGTCCCCAGGGCCCATTGTGACACTTTAGAGACCCCTCTTTGTCCCCAGGGCCATTGTGACATCCTGGGGACCCCCTCTTGTCCCCAGGGCCCATTGTGATGTCCCAGGACCCCCCATTGTCCCCAGGGCCCATTGTGACATCCTCGGTACCCCCTTGTCCCCAGGGCCCATTGTGACATTCTGGGGACCCCACTTTGTCCCCAGGGCCCATTGTGACATCCTGGGGACCCCCTCTTGTCCCTAGGGCCCATTGTGACGTCCCAGGACCCCCCATTGTCCCCAGGGCCCATTGTGACATCTTGGGGATCCCTCCTTGTCCCCAGGGCCCATTGTGACGTCCCAGGACCCCCCATTGTCCCCAGGGCCCATTGTGACATTCAGGGACCCCCTTTGTCACCGGGGCCATTGTGATGTCCCAGGACCCCACATTGTCCCCAGGGCCCATTGTGACATCCCAGGACCCCCCTTTGTCCCCAGGGCCCATTGTGACCTTCAAGGGACCCCCATTGTTCCCAGGGCCCATTGTGACGTCCCAGGACCCCCCATTGTTCCCAGGGCCCATTGTGACGTCCTGGGGAGCCCCCTCTGTTCCCAGGGCTCATTGTGACTTTCAGGGGACCCCCATTGTCCCTAGGGCTGATTGCGACATCCTAGGGCCCTCTGTGTCCCCAGGGCCCATTGTGACACTTTAGAGACCCCTCTTTGTCCCCAGGGCCATTGTGACATCCTGGGGACCCCCTCTTGTCCCCAGGGCCCATTGTGACGTCCCAGGACCCCCCATTGTCCCCAGGGCCCATTGTGACATCCTCGGTACCCCCTTGTCCCAGGGCCCATTGTGACATTCAGGGGACCCCTCTTTGTCCCCAGGGCCCATTGTGACATCCTGGAGACCCCCCCTTGTCCCCAGGGCCCATTGTGACGTCCCAGGACCCCCCATTGTTCCCAGGGCCCATTGTGACGTCCTGGGGAGCCCCCTCTGTTCCCAAGGCTCATTGTGACTTTCAGGGGACCCCCCCTTTTCCCCAGGGCTGATTGTGACATCCTAGAGCCCCTCTGTGTCCCCAGGGCCCATTGTGACACTTTAGAGACCCCTCTTTGTCCCCAGGGCCGTTGTGACATCCTGGGGACCCCCCCTTGTCCCCAGGGCCCATTGTGACGTCCCAGGACCCCCCTTTGTCCCCAGGGCCCATTGTGACATCCTCGGCACCCTCTTGTCCCCAGGGCCCATTGTGACATTCAGGGGACCCCTCTTTGTCCCCAGGGCCCATTGTAACATCCTGGGGACCCCCTCTTGTCCCCAGGGCCCATTGTGACGTCCCAGGACCCCCCATTGTCCCCAGGGCCCATTGTGACATCCTGGGGAACCCTCCTTGTCCCCAGGGCCCATTGTGACGTCCCAGGACCCCCCATTGTCCCCAGGGCCCATTGCGACATCCTGAGGATCGCTCCTTGTCCCCAGGGCCCATTGTAACGTCCCAGGACCCCCCCTTGTCTCCAGGGCCCATTGTGACATTCAGGGAACCCCTCTTTGTCCCCAGGGCCCATTGCGACATCCTGGGGACCCCCCCTTGTCCCCAGGGCCCATTGTGACCTCCCAGGACCCGCCATTGTCTCCAGGGCCCATTGTGATATCCTGGGGACCCCACTTGTCCCCAGGATCGATTGTGACACTATAGGGACCCCCCCTTGTGCCCAGTGCCCATTGTGAAACCGTGGGTACCACCCTTGTCCGCAGGGCCCATTGTGACATCCTGGGGACCCCCCCTTGTCCCCAGGGCCCATTGTGACGTCCCAGGCACCCCAATGTCCCCAGGGCCCATTGTGACATCCTGGGGATCGCTCCTTGTCCCCAGGGCTCATTGTGACATCCCAGGACCCCCCTTTGTCCCCAGGGCCCATTTTGACATTCAGGGGACCCACCATTGTCCCCAGGGCCCATTGTGACCTTCAAGGGACCCCCATTGTTCCCAGGGCCCATTGTGACGTCCCAGGACCCCCCATTGTTCCCAGGGCCCATTGTGACGTCCTGGGGAGCCCCCTCTGTTCCCAGGGCTCATTGTGACTTTCAGGGGACCCCCATTGTCCCCAGGGCTGATTGTGACATCCTAGGGCCCTCTGTGTCCCCAGGGCCCATTGTGACACTTTAGAGACCCCTCTTTGTCCCCAGGGCCATTGTGACATCCTGGGGACCCCCTCTTGTCCCCAGGGCCCATTGTGATGTCCCAGGACCCCCCATTGTCCCCAGGGCCCATTGTGACATCCTCGGTACCCCCTTGTCCCCAGGGCCCATTGTGACATTCTGGGGACCCCACTTTGTCCCCAGGGCCCATTGTGACATCCTGGGGACCCCCTCTTGTCCCTAGGGCCCATTGTGACGTCCCAGGACCCCCCATTGTCCCCAGGGCCCATTGTGACATCTTGGGGATCCCTCCTTGTCCCCAGGGCCCATTGTGACGTCCCAGGACCCCCCATTGTCCCCATAGCCCATTGTGACATTCAGGGACCCCCTTTGTCACCGGGGCCATTGTGATGTCCCAGGACCCCACATTGTCCCCAGGGCCCATTGTGACATCCTGGAGACCCCCTTTGTCTCCAGGGCCCATTGTGATGTCCCAGGACCCCCCATTGTCCCCAGGGTCCATTTTACATCCTGGGGACCCCCTTGTCCCCAGGACCCATCGTGACACCATGGGGACCCTCCTTGTCACTGGGGACCCATTGTGACACCATGGGGACCCCCCCTTGTCCTCAGGGCCCATTGTGACATCCTGGGCATCCCCCTTTGTCCCCCGGGACCATTGTGACACTGTGGGGAACCCCCTTGTCCCCAGGGCCTATTGTTACGTCCCAGGACCCCCCATTGTCCCCAGGGCCCATTGTGACACTTTGGGGACCCCCTTGTCACTGGAGACCCATTGTGACAGCATGGGGACCAGCCCTTGTCCTCAGGGCCTATTGTGAACATCCTGGGGAACCTCCATTGTCCCCAGGTCCCATTGTGACATCCTGGGGAGCCTCTTTGTCCCCAGGGCCCATTGTGACATCCTGGGGACCTCCTTGTCCCCAGGACTCATCCTGGCACCGTGGAGACCTCCCTTGTCACTGGGGACCCATTGTGACACCATGGGGACCTCCCATTGTCCTCAGGGCCCATTGAGACATCCTGGGGACCCCCTTTGTCACTGGGGACCCATTGTGACATCCCAGGAACCCCATTGTCCCAAGGGCCCATTGTGATATCCTGGGGACCCCCCTTTGTCTCCAGGACATATTGTGACACCGTGGGGACCACATTAGTCCCCAGGGCCCATTGTGACATCCTAGGGATCCTCTCTTCTCCCCAGGGCCCATTGTGACGTCCCAGGATCCCCCATTGTCCCCAGGGCCCATTGTGACCTCCTCAACACCCCCTTGTCCCTAGGGCCCATTGTGACATTCACGGGACCCCCTTTGTCCCCAGGGCCCATTGTGACATTCAGGGGACCCGCTTTGTCACTGGGGCCCATTGTGACATCCCAGGACCCCACTTTGTCCCCAGGGCCCATTGTGACATCCCATGACCCCCCTTAATCCCCAGTGCTATTGTGAATTCCTGGGGACCCCTTTTGTCCCCAGGGCCCATTGTGGCACCATCTGGAACCCCTTTGTCACTGGGGGCATTGTGACATTTCAGGATTCCACTTTGTCCCCAGGGCTCGTTCTGACACCTTCGGGACTCCGATTGTCCCCAGGGCCCATTGTAACATCCTGGGCAACCCCATTGTCCCCAGGGCCCATTGTGACACCATGGGGACCCCCCCTTTGTCTCCAGTACCCATTGTGACATCCTGGGGATCCCTCCTTGTCCCCAGGGCCCATTGTGACGTCCCAGGACCCCCCATTGTCCCCAGGGCCCATTGTGACATTCAGGGGACCCCCTTTGTCCCCAGGGCCCATTGTGACATTCAGGGGACCCCCTTTGTCACTGGGGCCCATTGTGAAATCCCAGGACCCCACATTGCCCCCAGGGCCCATTGTGACATCCTGGGGACTCCACTTGTCCCCAGGATCCATGGTGACACTATGGGGAACCCCCTTCTGCCCAGAGCCCACTGTGACACTGTGGGTACCACCCTTGTCCGCAGGGCTCATTGTGACATCCCAGGACCCCTATTGTCCCCAGGGCCCATTGTGACATTCTAGGACCCCACTTTGTCCCCAGGTCTATTTGTGACACCATGGGGACCCCTCCTTGTCACTGGGGACCCATTGTGACACCATGGGGACCCCCCCTTGTCCTCAGGACTCATTCTCACATCCTGGGCACCCCCCATTGTCCCCAGGGCCCATTGTGACATTCCAGGACACCCCATTGTCCCCAGGGCCCATTGTGACATCCTCGGCACCCCCTTGTCCCCAGGGCCCATTGTGATATCCTGGGGACCCCCCCTTGTCCCCAGGGCCCATTGTGACGTCCCAGGACCCCCCCTTGTCTCCAGGGCCCATTGTGACATTCAGGGGACCCCTCTTTGTCCCCAGGGCCCATTGTGACATCCTGGGGATCCCTCCTTGTCCCCAGGGCCCATTGTGACGTCTCAGGACCCCCCATTGTCCTCAAGACCCATTGTGACATTCAGGGGACCCCTTTTGTCACTGGGGCCCATTGTGACATCCCAGGACCCCACATTGTCCCCAGGGCCCATTGTGACATCCTGGGGACCCCCCCTTGTCCCCAGGGCCCATTGTTACGTCCCAGGACCCCCCCTTGTCCCCAGGGCCCATTGTGACATTCAGGGGACCCCACATTGCCCCCCGGACCCATTGTGACATCCTGGGGACCCCCTTTGTCACTGGGGCCCATTGTGACATCCCAGGACCCCACATTGTCCCCAGGGCCCATTGTGACATTCAGGGGTCCCCGCCTTGTCCCCAGGACCCATTGTGATGTCCCAGGACCCCTCATTGTCCCCACGGCCCATTGTGACATCCTGGGTACCCCCCTTTGTCACTGGGGCTCATTGAGACATCGTTGGGACCAACTTTGTCCCCAGGGCCCATTGTGACGTCCCAGGACCTCCCGTTGTCCCCAGTGTCCATTGTGACATCCGAGGAGCCCACTTTGTCCCCAGGACCCATTTTGATATTGAGGGGAGCCACGTTTGTCCCCAGGGCCCATTGTGACACCATGGGGACCCCCCCTTGTCACTGGAGACCCATTGTGACACCATGGAGACCCCCGCTTGTCCTCAGGGTCCATTGTGACATCTTGGACACATCCCATTGACCCCAGGACCCATTGTGACACCATGGGGACCCCGCCTTGTCACTGGGGACCCATTGTGACACCATGGAGACCCCCGCTTGTCCTCAGGGACCATTGTGACATCTTGGGCACCTCCCATTGTCCCCAGGACCCATTGTGACATCCTGGGTACCCCACTTGTCCCCAGGACCCATTGTGACACTATGGGGACCCCCCTTGTCCCCAGGGCCCATTGTGACGTCCCAGGACCCCCCTTTGTCTCCAGGGCCCATTGTGACATCCTCTGCACCCCCTTGTCCCCAGGGCCCATTGTGACATTCAGGGGACCCCTCTTTGTCCCCAGAGCCCATTGTGACATCTTGGGGACCCCCCCCTTGTCCCCAGGGCCCATTGTGACGTCTTAGGACCCCCCATTGTCCCCAGGGCCCATTGTGACATCCTGGGGATCCCTCCTTGTCCCCAGGGCCCATTGTGACGTCCCAGGACCCCCCATTGTCCCCAGGACCTATTGTGACATTCAGGGGACTCCCTTTGTCACTGGGACCCATTGTGACACCATGGAGACCCCCGCTTATCCTCAGGGTCCATTGTGACATCCTGGGCACCCCCCATTTTCCCCAGGACCCATTGTGACATCCTGACCACCCCCTTGCTCCCAGGGCCCGTTGTGGCACCATGGGGACACCCCCTTTGTCCCCAGGGCCCATTGTGACATCCCAGTACCCCCCTTTGTCCCCAGGGCCCATTGTAGCACCATGGGGACCGCCTTTGACCCCAGAACCCATTGTGGCACAATGGCAACCCCTTTGGTCTCCAGGGCCCATTGTGACATTCTTGGACCCCACTTTGTCCCCAGGGCCTATTGTGACACCATGGGGACCCCTCCTTGTCACTGGGGACCCATTGTGACACCATGGCGGCCCCCCCTTGTCCTCAGGACTCATTCTCACATCCTGGACACCCCCCATTGTCCCCAGGGCCCATTGTGACATCCACTGCACCCCCTTGTCCCCAGGGCCCATTGTGACATTCAGGGGACCCCTCTTTGTCCCCAGGGCCCATTGTGAAATCCTGGGGACCCGCCCTTGTCTCCAGGGCCCATTGTGACGTCCCAGGACCCCCCATTGTCCCCAGGGTCCATTGTGACATCCTGGGGACCCCACTTGTCTCCAGGACCCATTGTGACACTATGGAGACGCCCCCTTGTGCCCAGGGCCCATTGTGACACCGTGGGTACCACCCTTGTCTGCAGGGCTCATTGTGACATCCCAGGACCTCCCATTGTCCCCAGGGCCCATTGTGACATTCAGGGGACCCCCCATTGTCCCCAGGGCCCATTGTGACATCCACTGCACCCCCTTGTCCCCAGGGCCCATTGTGACATTCAGGGGACCCCTCTTTGTCCCCAGGGCCCATTGTGACATCCTGGGGACCCCCCCTTGTCTCCAGGGCCCATTGTGACGTCCCAGGACCCCCCATTGTCCCCAGGGTCCATTGTGACATCCTGGGGACCCCACTTGTCTCCAGGACCCATTGTGACACTATGGAGACGCCCCCTTGTGCCCAGGGCCCATTGTGACACCGTGGGTACCACCCTTGTCTGCAGGGCTCATTGTGACATCCCAGGACCTCCCATTGTCCCCAGGGCCCATTGTGACATTCAGGGGACCCCCCTTTGTCCCCAGGGCCCATTCTGATACCGTGGGGACCCCCTTTGTCCCCAGGGCCCATTGTGACATGCTGGGAACGCTCTTTGTCCCCAGGGCCCATTGTGACATCCTGGAGACCCTCCTTGTCCCCAGAGCCCATTGTGACATCCTGGGGACCCCCTTTGTCCCCAGGGCCCATTGTGGCACCATGAGGACCCTCTTTGTCACTGGGGCCCATTGTGACATCCCAGGACCCCCCTTTGTCCCCAGGGCCCATTGTGACATCCTGGGGATCCCTCCTTGTCCCCAGGGCCCATTGTGACATCCTGGGGATCCCTCCTTGTCCCCAGGGCCCATTGTGATGTCCCAGGACCCGCCATTGTCCCCAGGGCCCATTGTGACATTCAGGGGACCCCCTTTGTCGCTGGGGCCCATTGTGACGTCCGGCGGACCCCCCTTTGTCCCTAGGGCCCATTGTGACATCCTGGGGACCCGTTTCTCCCCAGGGCGCATTGTGACATTCTAGCACCCCACTTTATCCCCAGGGTCTATTGTGACAACATGGGGACCCCTCCTTGTCGTCAGGACGCATTCTCACATCCTGGGCACCCCCCATTGTCCCCAGGGCCCATTGTGACATCCTGGGGACCCTCATTGTCCCCAGGGCCCATTGTGACATCCTGGGGACACCCATTGTCCCCAGGGCCCATTGTGACATCTGGGGGACGCCCTTGTCCCCAGGACCCATCGTGGCACCGTGGGGACCCTCCTTGTCACTTGGGCCCATTGTGACACCATGGGGACCCCCCCTTTGTCCCCAGTGCCCATTGTGCCATCCTGCGGACTCCCCTTTGTCCCCAGGGCCCATTTTGACATTCAGGGGACCCACCATTGTCCTCAGGGCCCATTGTGAGTACCCAGGAACCCCCATTGTCCCCAGGGCCCATTGTGACATCCTCGGCACCCCCTTGTCCCCAGGGCCCATTGTGACATTCAGGGGACCCCTCTTTGTCCCCAGGGCCCATTGTGACATCCTGGGGACCCCCCCTTGTCCCAGGGGCCCATTGTGATGTCCCAGGACCCGCCATTGTCCCCAGGGCCCATTGTGACGTCCCAGGACCCCACATTGTCCCCAGGGCCCATTGTGACTTTCAGGGGACCCCACTTCTCCCCAGGACCCCTTGTGACACTATAGGGACCCCCCCTTGTACCCAGTGACCATTGTGACACCGTGGGTACCACCCTTGTCCGCAGGGCCCATTGTGACATCCTGGGGACACCCCCTTGTCCCCAGGGCCCATTGTGACATCCTGGGAAGCCCTCCTTGTCCCCAGGGCCCATTGTGACGTCCCAGGACCCCCCATTGTCCCCAGGACCCATTCTGACATTCAGGGGACCCCCTTTGTCACTGGGGCCCATTGTGACATCCTGCGGACCCCCCTTTGTCCCCAGGGCCCATTTTGACATTCAGGGGACCCCCCATTGTCCCCAGGGCCCATTGTGACATCCTCGGCACCCCCTTGTCCCCAGGGCCCATTGTGACATTCAGGGGACCCCACATTGTCCCCAGGGCCCATTGTGACATCCTGGGGACCCCACTTGTCCCCAGGGCCCATTGTGGCACCATGAGGACCCTCTTTGTCACTGGGGCCCATTGTGACATCCCAGGACCCCCCATTGTCCCCAGGGCCCATTCTGATACCGTGGGGACCCCCTTTGTCCCCAGGGCCCATTGTGACATGCTGGGGACGTTCTTTGTCCCCAGGGCCCATTGTGACATCTTGGGGACCCTCCTTGTCCCCAGAGCCCATTGTGACATCCAGGGGACCCACTTTGTCCCGAGGGCCTATTGTGACACCATGGGGACCCCCCCTTGTCCTCAGGACTCATTCGCACATCCTGGACACCCCCCATTGTCCCCAGGGCCCATTGTGACATCCTGGGGATCCCTCCTTGTCCCCAGGGCCCATTGTGACATCCTGGGGATCCCTCCTTGTCCCCAGGGCCCATTGTGACGTCCCAGGACCCGCCATTGTCCCCAGGGCCCATTGTGACATTCAGGGGACCCCCTTTGTCGCTGGGGCCCATTGTGACATCCGGCGGACCCCCCTTTGTCCCTAGGGCCCATTGTGACATCCTGGGGACCCGTTTCTCCCCGGGGCGCATTGTGACATTCTAGGACCCCACTTTATCCCCAGGGCCTATTGTGACAACATGGGGACCCCTCCTTGTCGTCAGGACGCATTCTCACATCCTGGGCACCCCCCATTGTCCCCAGGGCCCATTGTGACATCCTGGGGACCCTCATTGTCCCCAGGGCCCATTGTGACATCCTGGGGACACCCATTGTCCCCAGGGCCCATTGTGACATCTGGGGGACGCCCTTGTCCCCAGGACCCATCGTGGCACCGTGGGGACCCTCCTTGTCACTTGGGCCCATTGTGACACCATGGGGACCCCCCCTTTGTCCCCAGTGCCCATTGTGCCATCCTGCGGACCCCCCTTTGTCCCCAGGGCCCATTTTGACATTCAGGGGACCCACCATTGTCCTCAGGGCCCATTGTGAGTTCCCAGGACCCCCCATTGTCCCCAGGGCCCATTGTGACATCCTCGGCACCCCCTTGTCCCCAGGGCCCATTGTGACATTCAGGGGACCCCTCTTTGTCCCCAGGGCCCATTGTGACATCCTGGGGACCCCCATTGTCCCCAGGGCCCATTGTGATGTCCCAGGACCCGCCATTGTCCCCAGGGCCCATTGTGACGTCCCAGGACCCCACATTGTCCCCAGGGCCCATTGTGACTTTCAGGGGACCCCACTACTCCCCAGGACCCATTGTGACACTATAGGGACCCCCCCTTGTGCCCAGTGACCATTGTGACACCGTGGGTACCACCATTGTCCGCAGGGCCCATTGTGACATCCTGGGAACACCCCCTTGTCCCCAGGGCCCATTGTGACATCCTGGGAATCCCTCCTTGTCCCCAGGGCCCATTGTGACGTCCCAGGACCCCCCATTGTCCCCAGGACCCATTCTGACATTCAGGGGACCCCCTTTGTCACTGGGGCCCATTGTGACATCCTGCGGACCCCCCTTTGTCCCCAGGGCCCATTTTGACATTCAGGGGACCCCCCATTGTCCCCAGGGCCCATTGTGACATCCTCGGCACCCCCTTGTCCCCAGGGCCCATTGTGACATTCAGGGGACCCCACATTGTCCCCAGGGCCCATTGTGACATCCTGGGGACCCCACTTGTCCCCAGGGCCCATTGTGACACCGTGGGTACCCCCCATTGTCCCCAGGGCCCATTCTGATACCGTGGGGACCCCCTTTGTCCCCAGGGCCCATTGTGACATGCTGGGGACGCTCTTTGTCCCCAGGGCCCATTGTGACATCTTGGGGACCCTCCTTGTCCCCAGAGCCCATTGTGACATCCAGGGGACCCACTTTGTCCCGAGCGCCTATTGTGACACCATGGGGACCCCCCCTTGTCCTCAGGACTCATTCGCACATCCTGGACACCCCCCATTGTCCCCAGGGCCCATTGTGACATCCACTGCACCCCCTTGTCCCCAGGGCCCATTGTGACATTCAGGGGACCCCTCTTTGTCCCCAGGGCCCATTGTGACATCCTGGGGACCCCCCCTTGTCCCCAGGGCCCATTGTGACGTCCCAGGACCCCCCATTGTCCCCAGGGGCCATTGTGACATCCTGGGGACCCCACTTGTCCCCAGGACCCATTGTGACACTATGGAGACCCCCCCTTGTGCCCAGGGCCCATTGTGACACCGTGGGTACCACCCTTGTCTGCAGGGCTCATTGTGACATCCCAGGACCCACCATTGTCCCCAGGGCCCATTGTGACATTCAGGGGACCCCCTTTGTCACTGGGGCCCATTGTGACATCCCAGGACCCCACATTGTCCCCAGGGCCCATTGTGACATTCAGGGGTCCCCCCCTTGTCCCCAGGACCCATTGTGATGTCCCAGGAGCCCTCATTGTCCCCATGGCCCATTGTGACATCCTGGGTACCCCTCTTTGTCACTGGGGCTCATTGAGACATCGTTGGGACCAACTTTGTCCCCAGGGCCCATTGTGACGTCCCAGGACCTCCCGTTGTCCCCAGTGTCCATTGTGACATCCGAGGAGCCCACTTTGTCCCCAGGACCCATTTTGATATTGAGGGGAGCCACGTTTGTCCCCAGGGCCCATTGTGACACCATGGGGACCCCCCCTTGTCACTGGAGACCCATTGTGACACCATGGAGACCCCCGCTTGTCCTCAGGGTCCATTGTGACATCTTGGGCACCTCCCATTGACCCCAGGACCAATTGTTACACCATGGGGACCCCGCCTTTTCACTGGGGACCCATTGTGACACCATGGAGACCCCCGCTTGTCCTCAGGGACCATTGTGACATCTTGGGCACCTCCCATTGTCCCCAGGACCCATTGTGACATCCTGGGTACCCCACTTGTCCCCAGGACCCATTGTGACACTATGGGGACCCCCCTTGTCCCCAGGGCCCATTGTGACGTCCCAGGACCCCCCTTTGTCTCCAGGGCCCATTGTGACATCCTCTGCACCCCCTTGTCCCCAGGGCCCATTGTGACATTCAGGGGACCCCTCTTTGTCCCCAGGGCCCATTGTGACATCCTGGGGACCCCCCCCTTGTCCCCAGGGCCCATTGTGACGTCCCAGGACCCCCCATTGTCCCCAGGGCCCATTGTGACATCCTGGGGATCCCTCCTTGTCCCCAGGGCCCATTGTGACGTCCCAGGACCCCCCATTGTCTCCAGGACCTATTGTGACATTCAGGGGACCCCCTTTGTCACTGGGGCCAATTGTGACACCATGGACACCCCCGCTTATCCTCAGGGTCCATTGTGACATCCTGGGCACCCCCCATTTTCCCCAGGACCCATTGTGACATCCTGACCACCCCCTTGCTCCCAGGGCCCGTTGTGGCACCATGGGGACACCCCCTTTGTCCCCAGGTCCCATTGTGACATCCCAGGACCCCCCTTTGTCCCCAGGGCCCATTGTAGCACCATGGGGACCCCCTTTGACCCCAGGACCCATTGTGGCACCATGGCAAACCCTTTGGTCCCCAGGGCCCATTGTGACATTCTTGGACCCCACTTTGTCCCCAGGGCCTATTGTGACACCATGGGGACCCCCTCTTTTCCTCAGGACTCATTCTCACATCCTGGACACCCCCCATTGTCTCCAGGGCCCATTGTGACATCCACTGCACCCCCTTGTTCCCAGGGCCCATTGTGACATTCAGGGGACCCCTCTTTGTCCCCAGGGCCCATTGTGACATCCTGGGGACCCCCCCTTGTCCCCAGGGCCCATTGTGACGTCCCAGGACCCCCCATTGTCCCCAGGGTCCATTGTGACATCCTGGGGACCCCACTTGTCCCCAGGACCCATTGTGACACTATGGAGACTCCCCCTTGTGCCCAGGGACCATTGTGACACCGTGGGTACCACCCTTGTCTGCAGGGCTCATTGTGACATCCCAGGACCCCCCATTGTCCCCAGGGCCCATTGTGACATTCAGGGGACCCCCCTTTGTCCCCAGGGCCCATTGTGACATGCTGGGAACGCTCTTTGTCCCCAGGGCCCATTGTGACATCCTGGGGACCCTCCTTGTCCCCAGAGCCCATTGTGACATCCTGGGGACCCCCTTTGTCCCCAGGGCCCATTGTGGCACCATGAGGACCCTCTTTGTCACTGGGGCCCATTGTGACATCCCAGGACCTCCCTTTGTCCCCAGGGCCCATTGTGACATCCTGGGGATGCCTCCTTGTCCCCAGGGCCCATTGTGACATCCTGGGGATCCCTCCTTGTCCCCAGGGCCCATTGTGACGTCCCAGGACCCCCCATTGTCCCCAGGGCCCATTGTGACATTCAGGGGACCCCCTTTGTCGCTGGGGCCCATTGTGACATCCCAGGACCCCACATTGTCCCCAAGGCCCATTGTGACATTCAGGGGTCCCCCCCTTGTCTCCAGGACCCATTGTGATGTCCCAGGAGCCCTCATTGTCCCCACGGCCCATTGTGACATCCTGGGTACCCCCCTTTGTCACTGGGCTCATTGAGACATCGTGGGGACCAACTTTGTCCCCAGGGCCCATTGTGACGTCCCAGGACCTCCCATTGTCCCCAGTGTCCATTGTGACATCCGAGGAGCCCACTTTGTCCCCAGCACCCATTTTGATATTGAGGGGAGCCACGTTTGTCCCCAGGGCCCATTGTGACACCATGGGGACCCCCCCTTGTCACTGGAGACCCATTGTGACACCATGGAGACCCCCGCTTGTACTCAGGGTCCATTGTGACATCTTGGGCACCTCCCATTGACCCCAGGACCCATTGTGACACCATGGGGACCCCGCCTTGTCACTGGGGACCCATTGTGACACCATGGAGACCCCCGCTTGTCCTCAGGGTCCATTGTGACATCTTGGGCACCTCCCATTGTCCCCAGGACCCATTGTGACATCCTGGGTACCCCCTTGCTCCCAGGGCCCATTGTGGCACCATGGGGACATCCCCTTTGTCCCCAGGGCCCATTGTGACGTCCTAGAACCTCCTACTGTCCCCAGGGCCCATTGTGACATCCTGGGGACCCCCATTGTCCCCAGGGCCCATTGTGACGTCTTAAAACCCCCCATTGTCCCCAGGGCCCATTGTGACATTCAGGGCACCCCCTTGTCCCCAGGTCCCATTGTGACATTCACGGGACCCCCCTTTGTCCCCACGGCCCATTCTGATATGGTGGGGACCCCCTTTGTCCCCAGGGCCCATTGTGACATCCTGGGGATGCCCTTTGTCCCCAGGGCCCATTTTGACACCGTTGACACCCCCCTTTGTCCCCAGGACCCATTGTGACATTCAGGGGGCCCCTTTGTCACTGGGGCCCATTGTGACATCCCAGGACCCCACATTGTCCCCAGGACACATTGTGACATCCTGGGGACCCCACTTGTCCCCAGGACCAATTGTGACACTATGGGGACCCCCCCTTGTTCCCAGGGCCCATTGTGACACCGTGGGTATCACCCTTGTCCGCAGGGCTCATTGTGACATCCCAAGACCCCCCTTTGTCCCCAGGGCCCATTCTGATACCCTGGGGATCTCCTTTGTCCCCAGAGCCCATTGTGACATCCAGGGGACCCCCTTTGTCCCCAGGGCCCATTGTGACATCGCAGGACCCCCCTGGTCGCCAGGGCCCATTGTGACATCCTGGGGATGCCCCCTTGTCACTGGGGCCCATTGTGACGTCCCAGGACCCCCCATTGTCTCCAGGGCCCATTGTGACATCCTGGGGTTTCCTGCTTGGCCCCAGGGCCCATTGTGACGTCTTAGGACCCCCCATTGTCCCCAGGGCCCATTGTGACATTCAGGGGATTCCTCTTTGTACCCAGGGCACATTGTGACATCCTGGGGACCCCTTTTGTCCCCACGGCCCATTGTGGCACCATGGGGACCCCCTTTGTCACTGGGGCCCATTGTGATATCCCAGGACCCCACTTTGTCCCAAGGGCTTATTGTGACACCATGGGGACCTCTCTTGTCCCCAGGGCCCATTGTGACATCCCATGACCCCCGTTTGTCCCCAGTACTATTGTGAAAACCTGGGGACCCCCTTTGTGCCCAGGGCCCATTGTGGCACCATGGGGAACCCCTTTGTCACTGGGGGCCATTGTGACATTCCAGGATTCCACTTTGTCCCCAGGGCTCGTTCTGACACCTTGGGGACTCCCTTTGTCCCCAGGGTCCATTATGACATCCTGGGCATCCCCATTGTCCCCAGGGCCCATTGTGACATCTGGGGGACCCCCTTGTCCCCGGGACCCATCGTGGTACCGTGGGGCCCTCCTTGTCACTTGGGCCCATTGTGACACCATGGGGACGCCCCCTTTGTCCCCAGTGCCCATTGTGACATCCTGCGCACCCCCCTTTGTCCCCAGGGCCCATTTTGACATTCAGGGGACCCACCATTGTCCCCAGGGCCCATTGTGACATCCTGGGCAACCCCATTGTCCCCAGGGCCCATTGTGACATCTGGGGGACCGCCTTGTCCCCAGGACCCATCGTGGCACCGTGCGGACCCTCCTTGTCACTTGGGCCCATTGTGACACCATGGGTACCCCCCCTTTGTCCCCAGTGCCCATTGTGACATCCTGCGGACCCCCCTTTGTCCCCAGGGCCCATTTTGACATTCAGGGGACCCACCATTGTCCTCAGGGCCCATTGTGACATCTGGGGGACCGCCTTGTCCCCAGGACCCATCGTGGCACCGTGGGGACCCTCCTTGCCACTTGGGCCCATTGTGACACCATGGGGACCCCCCCTTTGTCCCCAGGGCCCATTGTGACACTTTAGAGACCCCTCTTTGTCCCCAGGGCCCATTGTGACATCTGAGAGACCCCCCCTTGTCCCCAGGGCCCATTGTGACGTCCCAGGACCCTCCATTGTTCCCAGGGCCCATTGTGACGTCCTGGGGAGCCCCCTCTGTACCCAGGGCTCATTGCGACTTTCAGGGGACCCCCCCTTGTCCCCAGGGCTGATTGTGACATCCTAGGGCCCCTCTGTGTCCCCAGGGCCCATTGTGACACTTTAGAGACCCCTCTTTGTCCCCAGGGTCATTGTGACATCCTGGGGACCCCCCCTTGTCCCCAGGGCCCATTGTGACGTCTCAGGACACCCCATTGTCCCCAGGGCCCATTGTGACATCCTCGGCACCCCCTTGTCCCCAGGGCCCATTGTGACATTCAGGGGACCCCTCTTTGTCCCCAGGGCCCATTGTAACATCCTGGGGACCCCCTCTTGTCCCCAGGGCTCATTGTGACGTCCCAGGACCCCCATGTTCCCCAGGGCCCATTGTGACATCCTGGGGAACCCTCCTTGTCCCCAGGGCCCATTGTGACGTCCCAGGACCCCCCATTGTTCCCAGGGCCGATTGTGACATTCAGGGGACCCCTTTTGTCACTGGGGCCCATTTGTGACATCCCAGGACCCTCCCTGTCCCCAGAGCCCATTGTGACATCCTGGAGACCCCCTTTGTCTCCAGGGCCCATTGTGACGTCTGAGGGCCCCCCATTGTCCCCAGGGTCCATTGTTACATCCTGGGGACCCCCTTGTCCCCAGGACCCATCGTGACACCATAGGGACCCTCCTTGTCACTGGGGACCCATTGTGACACCATGGGGACCTCTCTTGTCCCCAGGGCCCATTGTGACATCCCATGACCCCCGTTTGTCCCCAGTACTATTGTGAAAACCTGGGGACCCCCTCTGTGCCCAGGGCCCATTGTGGCACCATGGGGAACCCCTTTGTCACTGGGGGCCATTGTGACATTCCAGGATTCCACTTTGTCCCCAGGGCTCGTTCTGACACCTTGGGGACTCCCTTTGTCCCCAGGGTCCATTATGACATCCTGGGCATCCCCATTGTCCCCAGGGCCCATTGTGACATCTGGGGGACCCCCTTGTCCCCGGGACCCATCGTGGTACCGTGGGGCCCTCCTTGTCACTTGGGCCCATTGTGACACCATGGGGACGCCCCCTTTGTCCCCAGTGCCCATTGTGACATCCTGCGCACCCCCCTTTGTCCCCAGGGCCCATTTTGACATTCAGGGGACCCACCATTGTCCCCAGGGCCCATTGTGACATCCTGGGCAACCCCATTGTCCCCAGGGCCCATTGTGACATCTGGGGGACCGCCTTGTCCCCAGGACCCATCGTGGCACCGTGCAGACCCTCCTTGTCACTTGGGCCCATTGTGACACCATGGGTACCCCCCCTTTGTCCCCAGTGCCCATTGTGACATCCTGCGGACCCCCCTTTGTCCCCAGGGCCCATTTTGACATTCAGGGGACCCACCATTGTCCTCAGGGCCCATTGTGACATCTGGGGGACCGCCTTGTCCCCAGGACCCATCGTGGCACCGTGGGGACCCTCCTTGCCACTTGGGCCCATTGTGACACCATGGGGACCCCCCCTTTGTCCCCAGGGCCCATTGTGACACTTTAGAGACCCCTCTTTGTCCCCAGGGCCCATTGTGACATCTGAGAGACCCCCCCTTGTCCCCAGGGCCCATTGTGACGTCCCAGGACCCTCCATTGTTCCCAGGGCCCATTGTGACGTCCTGGGGAGCCCCCTCTGTACCCAGGGCTCATTGTGACTTTCAGGGGACCCCCCCTTGTCCCCAGGGCTGATTGTGACATCCTAGGGCCCCTCTGTGTCCCCAGGGCCCATTGTGACACTTTAGAGACCCCTCTTTGTCCCCAGGGTCATTGTGACATCCTGGGGACCCCCCCTTGTCCCCAGGGCCCATTGTGACGTCTCAGGACACCCCATTGTCCCCAGGGCCCATTGTGACATCCTCGGCACCCCCTTGTCCCCAGGGCCCATTGTGACATTCAGGGGACCCCTCTTTGTCCCCAGGGCCCATTGTAACATCCTGGGGACCCCCTCTTGTCCCCAGGGCTCATTGTGACGTCCCAGGACCCCCATGTTCCCCAGGGCCCATTGTGACATCCTGGGGAACCCTCCTTGTCCCCAGGGCCCATTGTGACGTCCCAGGACCCCCCATTGTTCCCAGGGCCGATTGTGACATTCAGGGGACCCCTTTTGTCACTGGGGCCCATTTGTGACATCCCAGGACCCTCCCTGTCCCCAGAGCCCATTGTGACATCCTGGAGACCCCCTTTGTCTCCAGGGCCCATTGTGACGTCTGAGGGCCCCCCATTGTCCCCAGGGTCCATTGTTACATCCTGGGGACCCCCTTGTCCCCAGGACCCATCGTGACACCATAGGGACCCTCCTTGTCACTGGGGACCCATTGTGACACCATGGGGACCCCCCCTTGTCCTCATGGCCCATTGTGACCTCCTGGGCATCCCCCTTTGTCCCCCGGGACCATTGTAACACCGTGCGGACCCCCTTTGTCCCCAGGGCCCCTTGTGACACTGTGGGGAACCCCCTTGTCCCCAGGGCCTATTGTTACGTCCCAGGACCCCCCATTGTCCCCAGGGCCCATTGTGACATCTTGGGGACCCCCTTGTCACTGGAGACCCATTGTGACAGCATGGGGACCACCCCTTGTCCTCAGGGCCTATTGTGAACATCCTGGGGAACCTTCATTGTCCCCAGAGCCCATTGTGAGTTCCAGGAGACCCCCTTGTCCCCAGGTCCCATTGTGACATCCTGGGGAGCCTCTTAGTCCCCAGGGCCCATTGAGACATCCTGGGGACCCCCTTTGTCACTGGGGACCCATTGTGAAATCCCAGGAACCCCATTGTCCCCAGGGCCCATTGTGACATCCTGGGGACCCCACTTGTCCCCAGGATCGATTGTGACACTATAGGGACCCCCCCTTGTGCCCAGTGCCCATTGTGAAACCGTGGGTACCACCCTTGTCCGCAGGGCCCATTGTGACATCCTGGGGACCCCCCCTTGTCCCCAGGGCCCATTGTGACGTCCCAGGCACCCCAATGTCCCCAGGGCCCATTGTGACATCCTGGAGATCGCTCCTTGTCCCCAGGGCTCATTGTGACATCCCAGGGCCCCCCATTGTCCCCAGGGCCCATTGTGACGTCCCAGGCACCCCAATGTCCCCAGGGCCCATTGTGACATCCTGGGGATCGCTCCTTGTCCCCAGGGCCCATTTTGACGTCCCAGGACCCCCCATTGTCCCCAGGACCCATTGTGACATTCAGGGGACCCCCTTTGTCACTGGGTCCCATTGTGACATCCCGGGACCCCACATTGTCCCCAGGGCCCATTGTGACATCCTGGGGACCCCACTTGTCCCCAGGACCCATTGTGACACTATGGGGACCCCCATTTGTCCCCAGAGCCCATTGTGACATCCAGGGGACCCCCTTTGTCCCCAGGGCCCATTGTGGCACCATAGGGACCCACTTTGTCACTAGGGCCCATTGTGACATCCCAGGACCCACCCTGGTCCGCAGGGCCCATTGTGACATCCAGGGGATCCCTCCTTGTCCCCAGGGCCCATTGTGACATCCTGGGGACCCGTTTCTCCCCAGGGCGTATTGTGGCACCATGGGGACCCCCCCTTGTCACTGGGGGCCCATTGTGACACCATGGAGACCCCTGCTTGTCTTCAGGGTCCATTGTGACATCCTGGGCACCCCCCATTTTCCCCAGGACCCATTGTGACATCCTGGCCACCCCCTTGCTCCTAGGGCCCATTGTGGCACCATGGGGACACCCCCTTGTCCCCAGGGCCCATTGTGACATCCCAGGATCCCCCTTTGTCCCCAGGACCCATTGTAGCACCATGGAGACCCCTTTTGTCCCCAGGGCCCATTGTGACATTCTTGGACCCCACTTTGTCCCCAGGGCCTATTGTGACACCATGGGGACACCTCCTTGTCACTGGGGACCCATTGTGACACCATGGGGACCCCTCCTTGTCCTCAGGACTCATTCTCACCTCCTGGGTACCCCACATTGTCCCCAGGGCCCATTGTGACATCGTGGGGACCCTCATTGTCCCCAGGGCCCATTGTGACATCCTGGGGACCCCCATTGTCCCCAGGGCCCATTGTGACATTCCAGGACCCCCCATTGTCCCCAGGTCCCATTGTGACATCCTCGGGATCCCCTTGTCCCCAGGGCCCATTGTGACATTCAGGGGAACCCTCTTTGTCCCCAGGGCCCATTGTGACATCCTGGGGACCCCCCCTTATCCCCAGGGCCCATTGTGACGTCCCAGGACCCTCCATTGTCCTTAGGGCCCATTGTGACATCCTGGGGATCGCTCCTTGTCCCCAGGGCCCATTGTGACGTCCCAGAACCCCCCATTGTCCCCAGGACCCATTGTGACATTCAAGGGACCCCCTTGTTCACTGGGGCCCATTGTGACATCCCAGGACCCCACATTGCCCCCAGGGCCCATTGTGACATCCTGGGGACCCCACTTGTCCCCAGGACCCATTGTGACACTGTGGGGACCCCCCCTTGTCCCCAGGGCCCATTGTGACACTGCGGGTACCACCCTTGTCCGCAGGGCTCATTGTGACATCCCAGGACCCCCCATTGTCCCCAGGGCCCATTGTGACCTTCAGGGGACCCCCCATTGTCCCAGGGCCCATTCTGATACCGTGGGGACCCCCTTTGTCCCCTGGGCCCATTGTGACATCCTGGGGACGCTCTTTGTCCCCAGGGCCCATTGTGACATCCTGGGGACCCTCCATGTCCCCAGAGCCCATTGTGACATCCAGGGGACCCCCTTTGTCCCCAGGGCCCATTGTGGCACCATGGGGATACCCCCTTGTCCCCAGGGCCCATTGTGACATCCCAGGACCCCCCTTTGTCCCCAGTGCTATTGTGAAATCCTGGGGACCCCTTTTGACCCCAGGGCCCATTGTGGCACCATGGGGAACCCCTTTGTCACTGGGGGCTATTGTGACATTCCAGGATTCCACTTTGTCCCCAGGGCTCGTTCTGACACCTTGGGGACTCCCATTGTCCCCAGGGCCCATTGTGACATCCTGGGCAACCCCGTTGTTCCCAGGGCCCATTGTGACATCTGGGGAACGCCCCTGTCCCCAGGACCCATCGTGGCACCGTGGGGACCCTCCTTGTCACTTGGGCCCATGGTGACACCATGGGGACCCCCCCTTTGTCCCCAGTGCCCATTGTGACATCCTGCGGACCCCCCTTTGTCCCCAGGGCCCATTGTGACATCCTGCGGACCCCCCTTTGTCCCAGGGCCCATTGTGACATTCAGGGGACCCACCATTGTCCTCAGGGTCCATTGTGAGGTCCCAGGAGCCCCCATTGTCCCCAGGGCCCATTGTGACATCCTCGGCACCCCTTGTCCCCAGGGCCCATTGTGACATTCAGGGGACCCGACTTGTCCCCAGGACTCATTGTGACACTATAAGGATCCCCCCATGTGCCTAGTGCCCATTGTGACACCGTGGGTACCAGCCTTGTCCGCAGGGCCCATTGTGACATCCTGGGGACACCCCCTTGTCCCCAGGGCCCATTGTGACATCCTGGGAATCCCTCCTTGTCCCCAGGGCACGTTGTGACATCCTGGGGACCCCCCCCTTGTCCCCAGGGCCCATTGTGACGTCCCAGGACCCGCCATTGTCCCCAGGGCCCATTGTGACATCCTGGGGATCCCTCCTTGTCCCCAGGGCCCATTGTGACGTCCCAGGACCCCCCATTGTCCCCAGGGCCCATTGTGACATTCAGGGGCCCCCGTTAGTCACCAGGGCCCATTGTGACATCCTGGGGATCCCTCCTTGTCCCCAGGGCCCATTGTGACGTCCCAGGACCCCCCATTGTCCCCGGGGCCCATTGTGACATTCAGGGGCCCCCGTTAGTCACCAGGGCCCATTGTGACATCCCAAGACTCCACATTGTCCCCAGGGCCCATTGTGACGTTCAGGGGACCCCACTTGTCCCCAGGACCCATTGTGACACTATAGGGACCCCACCTTGTGCCCAGTGCCCACTGTGACACCGTGGGTACCACCCTTGTCCGCAGGGCCCATTGTGACATCCTGGGGACACCCCCTTGTCCCCATGGCCCATTGTGACATCCTGGGTATCCCTCCTTGTCCCCAGGGCCCATTGTGACGTCCCAGGACCCCCCATTGTCCCCAGGACGATTGTGACATTCAGGGGACGCCCTTTGTCACTGGGGCCCATTGTGAAATCCCAGGACCCCACATTGTCCCCAGGGCCCATTGTGACATCCTGGGGACCCCGCCTTTGTCCCCAGTGCCCATTGTGACATCCTGCGGACCCCCCTTTGTCCCCAGGGCCCATTTTGACATTCAGGGGACCCCCCATTGTCCCCAGGGCCCATTGTGACATCCTCGGCACCCCCTTGTCCCCAGGGCCCATTGTGACATTCAGGGGACCTTACATTGTCCCCAGGGCCCATTGTGACATCCTGGGAACCCCACTTGTCCCCAGGACCCATTGTGACACTATGGGGACCCCACCTTGTGCCCAGGCCCCATTGTGACACCGTGGGTACCACGCTTGTCTGCAGGGCTCATTGTGACATCCCAGGACCCCCCATTGTCCCCAGGGCCCATTGTGACATTCAGGGGACCCCCCTTTATCCCCAGGGCCCATTCTGATACCGTGGGGACCCCCTTTGTCCCCAGGGCCCATTGTGACATGCTGGGGACGCTCTTTGTCCCCAGGGCCCATTGTGACATCCAGGGGACCCCCTTTGTCCCCAGGGCCCATTGTGGCACCATAGGGACCCCCTTTGTCACTAGGTCCCATTGTGATATGCCCAGGACCCCCCCTAGTCCCCAGGGCCCATTGTGACATCGTGGGGACCCCCCCTTGTCCCCAGGGCCCATTGTGACGTCCCAGGACACCCCATTGTCCCCAGGGCCCATTGTGACATTCAGGGGACCCTCTTTTGTACCCAGGGCCCATTCTGATACCGTGGGGACCCCCTTTGTCCCCAGGGCCCATTGTGACATGCTGGGGACGCTCTTTGTCCCCAGAACCCATTGTGACATCCAGGGGACCCCCTTTGTCCCCAGGGCCCATTGTGGCACCATGAGGACCCTCTTTGTCACTGGGGCCCATTGTGACATCCCAGAAGCCCCCTTTGTCCCCAGGGCCCATTGTGACATCCTGGGGACCCTCCTTGTCCCCAGAGCCCATTGTGACATCCCAGGACCCCACTTTGTCCCCAGGGCTTATTGTGACACCATGGGGATCTCCCTTGTCCCCAGGGCCCATTGTGACATCCCAAGACCCCCCTTTGTCCCCAGTGCTATTGTGAAATCCTGGGGACCCCTTTTGTCCCCAGGGTTCATTGTGACACCATGGGGAACCCCTTTGTTACTGGGGGCCATTGTGACACTCCAGGATTCCACTTTGTCCCCAGGGCTCGTTCTGACACCTTGGGGACTCCCATTGTCCCCAGGGCCCATTGTGACATCCTGGGGACCCCCATTGTCCACAGGGCCCATTGTGACATTCCAGGATCCCCCATTGTCCCCAGGGCCCATTGTGACATCCTCTGCACCCCCTTGTCCCCAGGGCCCATTGTGACATTCAGGGGACCCCTCTTTGTCCCCAGGGCCCATTGTGACATCCTGGGGACCCCCCCCTTGTCACTGGGGCCCATTGTGACGTCCCAGGACCCCCCATTGTCCCCAGGGCCCATTGTGACATCCTGGGGATCCCTCCTTGTCCCCAGGGCCCATTGTGACGTCCCAGGACCCCCCATTGTCCCCAGGACCTATTGTGACATTCAGGGAACCCCTTTGTCACTGGGGCCCATTGTGACACCATGGAGAACCCGCTTGTCCTCAGGGTCCATTGTGACATCCTGGGCACCCCCCATTTTCCCCAGGACCCATTGTGACATCCCGGCCACCCACTTGCTCCGAGGGCCCGTTGTGGCACCATGGGGACCCCCTTTGACCCCAGGGCCCATTGTGGCACCATGGCAACCCCTTTTGTCCCCAGGGCCCATTGTGACATTCTTGGACCCCACTTTGTCCCCAGGGCCTATTGTGACACCATGGGGACCCCTCCTTGTCACTGGGGACCCATTGTGACACAATGGGAACCCCCCCTTGTCCTCAGGACTCATTCTCACATCCTGGACACCCCCCATTGTCCCCAGGGCCCATTGTGACATCCACTGCACCCCCTTGTCCCCAGGGCCCATTGTGACATTCAGGGGACCCCTCTTTGTCCCCAGGGCCCATTGTGACATCCTGGGGACCCCGCCTTGTCCCCAGGGCCCATTGTGACGTCCCAGGACCCCCCATTGTCCCCAGGGCCCATTGTGACATTCAGGGGACCCCCCACTTGTCCCCAGGGCCCATTCTGATACCGTGGGGACCCCCTTTGTCCCCAGGGCCCATTGTGACATGCTGGGGACGCTCTTTGTCCCCAGGGCCCATTGTGACATCCTGGGGACCCTCCTTGTCCCCAGAGCCCATTGTGACATCCCAGGACTCCACTTTGTCCCCAGGGCCCATTGTGACACCATGGGGAACCCCTTTGTCACTGGGGGCCATTGTGACATTCCAGGATTCCACTTTGTCCCCAGGGCTCGTTCTGACACCTTGGGGACTCCCATTGTCCCCAGGGCCCATTGTGACATCCTGGGCAACCCCAATGTCCCCAGGGCCCATTGTGACATCTGGGGAACGCCCTTGTCCCCAGGATCCATCGTGGCACCGTGGGGACCCTCCTTGTCACTTGGGCCCATTGTGACACCATGGGGACCCCCCCTTTGTCCCCAGTGCCCATTGTGATATCCTGCGGACCCCCCTTTGTCCCCAGGGCCCATTGTGACATTCAGGGGACCCACCATTGTCCTCAGGGCCCATTGTGACGTCCCAGGACCCCCGATTGTCCCCAGGGCCCATTGTATCATCCTCGGCACCCCCTTGTCCCCAGGGCCCATTGTGACATTCAGGGGACCCCTCTTTGTCCCCAGGGCCCATTGTGACATCCTGGGGATCCCTCCTTGTCCCCAGGGCCCATTGTGACGTCCCAGGACCCCCCATTGTCCCCAGGGCCCATTGTGACATTCAGGGGCCCCCGTTTGTCACTGGGGCCCATTGTGACATCCCAGGACCCCACATTGTCTCCAGGGCCCATTGTGACTTTCAGGGGACCCCACTTGTCCCCAGGACACATTGTGACACTATAGGGACCCCCCTTGTGCCCAGTGACCATTGTGACACCGTGGGTACCACCCTTGTCCGCAGGGCCCATTGTGACATCCTGGGGACACCCCCTTATCCCCAGGGCCCATTGTGACATCCTGGGAATCACTCCTTGTCCCCAGGGCCCATTGTGACGTCCCAGATCCCCCATTTTCTCCAGGGCACATTGTGACATCCTCGGCACCCCCTTGTCCCCAGGGCCCATTGTGACATTCAGGGGACCCCTCTTTGTCCCATGGACCCATTGTGACATCCTGGGCACCCCCCCTTGTCCCCAGGGCCCATTGTGACGCCCCAGGACCTGCCATTGTCCCCAGGGCCCTGTGTGACATCCTGGGGTGCCCTCCTTGTCCCCAGGGCCCATTGTGACGTCCCAGGACCCCCCATTGTCCCCGGGGCCCATTGTGACATTCAGGGGACCCCCTTTGTCACTGGGGCCCACTGTGAAATCCCAGGACCCCACATTGTCCCCAGGGCCCATTGTGACATCCTGGGGACCCCCCTTTTGTCCCCAGTGCCCATTGTGACATCCTGCGGACCCCCCTTTGTCACCAGGGCCCATTTTGACATTCAGGGGACCCACCATTGTCCTCAGGGCCCATTGTGAGATCCCAGGACCCCCCATTGTCCCCAGGGCCCATTGTGACATCCTCGGCACCCCCTTGTCCCCAGGGTCCATTGTGACACTATGGGGACCCCCCCTTGTGCCCAGGGCCCATTGTGACACCGTGGGTACCACCCTTGTCTGCAGGGCTCATTGTGACATCCCAGGACCCCCCATTGTCCCCAGGGCCCATTGTGACATTCAGGGGACCCCCCTTGTCCCCAGGGCCCATTCTGATACTGTGGGGACCCCCTTTGTCCCCAGGGCCCATTGTGACATGCTGGGGACGCTCTTTGTCCCCAGGGCCCATTGTGACATCCTGGGGACCCTCCTTCTCCCCAGAGCCCATTGTGACATCCAGGGGACCCCCTTTGTCCCCAGGGCCAATTGTGGCACCATGAGGACCCTCTTTGTCACTGGGGCCCATTGTTACATCCCAGGACCCCCTCTAGTCCCCAGGGCCCATTGTGACATCCTGGGGACGCTCTTTCTCCCCAGGGCCCATTGTGACATCCTGGGGACCCTCTTGTCCCCAGAGCCCATTGTGACATCCAGGGGACCCCCTTTGTCCCCAGGGCCCACTGTGGCACCATAGGGACCCCCTTTGTCACTGGGGCCCATTGTGACATCCCAGGCCCCCCCTGGTCCCCAGGTCCCATTGTGACATCCTGGGGACCCCCTTTGTCCCAAGACTTCATTGTGACATCCTGGGGACCCCCCTTGTCCTCTGGGTCCATTGTGACAGCCCAGGACCTTACATTGTCCCCAGGGCCCATTGTGACATTCAGGGGAACCCTCTTTGTCCCCAAGGCCCATTGTGACATCCTGGGGATCCCTCCTTGTCCCCAGGGCCCATTGTGACGTCCCAGGACCCCCCATTGTCCCCAGGGCCCATTGTGACATTCAGGGGCCCCCGTTTGTCACGGGGGCCCATTGTGACATCCCAGGACCCCACATTGTCCCCAGGGCCCATTGTGACTTTCAGGGGACCCCACTTGTCCCCAGGACCCATTGTGACACTATAGGGACCCCCCTTGTGCCCAGTGACCATTGTGACACCGTGGGTACCACCCTTGTCCGCAGGGCCCATTGTGACATCCTGGGGACACCCCCTTGTCCCCAGGGCCCATTGTGACATCCTGGGAATCACTCCTTGTCCCCAGGGCCCATTGTGACGTCCCAGGACCCCCATTTTCTCCAGGGCACATTGTGACATCCTCGGCACCCCCTTGTCCCCAGGGCCCATTGTGACATTCAGGGGACCCCTCTTTGTCCCCAGGGCCCATTGTGACATCCTGGGCACCCCCCCTTGTCCCCAGGGCCCATTGTGACGCCCCAGGACCCGCCATTGTCCCCAGGGCCCTGTGTGACATCCTGGGGTGCCCTCCTTGTCCCCAGGGCCCATTGTGACGTCCCAGGACCCCCCATTGTCCCCGGGGCCCATTGTGACATTCAGGGGACCCCCTTTGTCACTGGGGCCCTTTCTGACATCCCAGGACCCCACATTGACCCCAGGACCTATTGTGACATCCTGGGGACCCCACTTGTCCCCAGGACCCATTGTCAGACTATGGGGACCCCCCCTTGTACCCAGGGCCCATTGTGACACCGTGGGTACCACCCTTGTCCGCAGGGCTCATTGTGACATCCCAGGACCCCCTATTGTCCCCAGGGCCCATTGTGACATCCTGGGGACGCCCTTTGTCCCCAGGGCCCATTTTGACACCGTTGACACCCCCCTTTGTCTCCAGATCCCATTGTGACATCCAGGGGACCCCCTTTGTCCCCAGGGCCCATTGTGGCACCATGAGGACCCTCTTTGTCACTGGGGCCCATTGTGACATCCCAGGACGCCCCCTGGTCCCCAGGGCGCATTGTGACATCCCGGGGACCCCGCTTGTCCTCATGGTCCATTGTGACAGCCCAGGACCTTACTTTGTCCCCAGGGCCCATTGCGATATCTGGGGGACCCCGTTGTCCCCAGGGCCCATTGTGACTCCATGGGGACCCCCCTTTTCCCCAGTGCCCATCGTGACATCCTGGGCACCCCCTTTGTCCCCAAGGCCCATTGTGACATCCCAGGACCCCCCATTGTTTCCAGGGCCCATTGTGACATCCTGCGGACCCCCCTTTGTCCCCAGGGCCCATTGTGACGTCCTGGGGTTCCCCCTTTGTCCCCAGGGCCCATTGAAATGTCCCAGGACCAACCTTTGTCACCAGGGTTCATTGTGATATCCTGGGAACCCCATTTGTCCCCACGGCCTATTGGGGTACCATGAGGACCCCGTTTGTCACTGGGGCCCATTGTGACATCCCAGGACCCCACTTTGTCCCCAGGGCTTATTGTGACACCATGGGGATCTCCCTTGTCCCCAGGGCCCATTGTGACATCCCAAGACCCCCCTTTGTCCCCAGTGCTATTGTGAAATCCTGGGGACCCCTTTTGTCCCCAGGGCCCATTGTGACACCATGGGGAACCCCTTTGTCACTGGGGGCCATTGTGACGTTCCAGGATTCCACTTTGTCCCCAGGGCTCGTTCTGAACACCTTGGGGACTCCCATTCTCCCCAGGGCCCATTGTGACATCCTGGGGATCCCCCCTTTATCCCCAGTGCCCATTGTGACATCCTGCGGACCCCCCTTTGTCCCCAGGGCCCATTGTGACATTCAGGGCACCCACCATTGTCCTCATGGCCCATTGTGACGTCCCAGGACCCCCCCTTGTCCCCAGGGCCCATTGTGACATCCTCGGCACCCCCTTGTTCCCAGGGCCCATTGTGACATTCAGGGGACCCCTCTTTGTCCCCAGGGCCCATTGTGACATCCTGGGGACCCCTCCTTGTCCCCAGGGCCCATTGTGACGTCCCAGGACCCCCCATTGTCCCCAAGGCCCATTGTGACATTCAGGGGCCCCCGTTTGTCACTGGGGCCCATTGTGACATCCCAGGACCCCACATTGTCCCCAGGGCCCATTGTGACTTTCAGGGGACCCCACTTGTCCCCAGGACCCATTGTGACACTATAGGGACCCCCCTTGTGCCCAGTGACCATTGTGACACCGTGGGTACCACCCTTGTCCGCAGGGCCCATTGTGACATCCTGGGGACCCCCCCTTGTCCCCAGGGCCCATTGTGACATCCTGGGCACCCCCCCTTGTCCCCAGGGCCCATTGTGACGCCCCAGGACCCCCCATTGTCCCCAGGGCCCATTGTGACATTCAGGGGACCCCTCTTTGTCCCCAGGGCCCATTGTGACATCCTGGGGACCCCTCCTTGTCCCCAGGGCCCATTGTGACGTCCCAGGACCCGCCATTGTTTCCTGGGCCCATTGTGACATCCTGGGGATCCCTCCTTGTCCCCAGGGCCCATTGTGACGTCCCAGGACCCCCCATTGTCCCCAGGGCCCATTGTGACATTCAGGGGCCCCCGTTTGTCATTGGGGCCCATTCTGAGATCCCAGGACCCCACATTGTCCCCAGGGCCTATTGTGACTTTCAGGGGACCCCACTTGTCCCCAGGAGCCATTGTGACACTATAGGGACCCCCCTTGTGCCCAGGGCCCATTGTGACACCGTGGGTACCACCCTTGTCCGCAGGGCCCATTGTGACATTTTGGGAATCCCTCCTTGACCCAGGGCCCATTGTGACGTCGCAGGACCCCCATTGTCCCCAGGACCCATTGTGACATTCAGGGGACCCCCTTTGTCACTGGGGCCCACTGTGAAATCCCAGGACCCCACATTGTCCCCAGGGCCCATTGTGACATCCTGGGGACCCCCCCTTTGTCCCCAGTGCCCATTGTGACATCCTGCGGACCCCCCTTTGTCCCCAGGGCCCATTTTGACATTCAGGGGACCCACCATTGTCCTCAGGGCCCATTGTGAGATCCCAGGACCCCCCATTGTCCCCAGGGCCCATTGTGACATCCTCGGCACCCCCTTGTCCCCAGGGTCCATTGTGACACTATGGGGACCCCCCCTTGTGCCCAGGGCCCATTGTGACACCGTGGGTACCACCCTTGTCTGCAGGGCTCATTGTGACATCCCAGGACCCCCCATTGTCCCCAGGGCCCATTGTGACATTCAGGGGACCCCCCTTGTCCCCAGGGCCCATTCTGATACCGTGGGGACCCCCTTTGTCCCCAGGGCCCATTGTGACATGCTGGGGACGCTCTTTGTCCCCAGGGCCCATTGTGACATCCTGGGGACCCTCCTTGTCCCCAGAGCCCATTGTGACATCCAGGGGACCCCCTTTGTCCCCAGGGCCCATTGTGGCACCATAGGGACCCCCTTTGTCACTGGGGCCCATTGTGACATCCCAGGACCCCCCCTGGTCCCCAGGGCCCATTGTGACATCTTGGGGACCCCCTTTGTCCCAAGACTTCATTGTGACATCCTGGGGACCCCCCTTGTCCTCAGGGTCCAATGTGACATCCTGGGGACCCTCCTTGTCCCCAGTACCCATTGTGACATCCAGGGGACCCCCTTTGTCCCCAGGGCCCATTGTGGCACCATAGGGACCCCCTTTGTCACTGGGGCCCATTGTGACATCCCAGGACCCCCCCTGGTCCCCAGGTCCCATTGTGACATCCTGGGGACCCCCTTTGTCCCAAGACTTCATTGTGACATCCTGGGGACCCCCCTTGTCCTCTGGGTCCATTGTGACAGCCCAGGACGTTACATTGTCCCCAGGGCCCATTGTGATATCTGGGGGACCCCCTTGTTCCCAAGGCCCATTGTGACATCCTGGGGACCCCCCCTTGTCCCCAGGGCCCATTGTGACATCCCAGGACCCCCCATTGTCCCCAGGGCCCATTGTGACATCCTCGGTACCCCCTTCTCCCCAGGGCCCATTGTGACATCCTGGGGACCCCCCCTTGTCCCCAGGGTCCATTGTGATGTCCCAGGACCCCCCATTGTCCCCAGGGTCCATTGTGACATCCTGGGGATCCCTCCTTGTCCCCAGGGCCCATTGTGACGTCCCAGGACCCCCCATTGTCCCCAGGGCCCATTGTGACATCCTCTGCACCCCCTTGTCCCCAGGGCCCATTGTGACATTCCCAGGACCCCTCTTTGTCCCCAGGGCTCATTGTGACATCCTGGGGACCCCCCCTTGTCCCCAGGGCCCATTGTGACGTCCCAGGAACCCCCATTGTCCGCAGGGCCCATTGTGACATCCTGGGGATCCCTCCTTGTCCCCAGGGCCCATTGTGACGTCCCAGGACCCCCCATTGTCCCCAGGACCTATTGTGACATTCAGGGTACCCCCTTTGTCACTGAGGCCCATTGTGACACCATGGAGACCCCCGCTTGTCCTCAGGGTCCATTGTGACATCCTGGGCACCCCCCATTTTCCCCAGGACCCATTGTGACATCCTGGCCACCCCCTTGCTCCCAGGGCCCGTTGTGGCACCACGGGGACACCCTCTTTGTCCCCAGGGCCCATTGTGACATCCCAGGACCCCCCTTTGTCCTCAGGGCCCATTGTAGCACCATGGGGACCCCCTTTGACCCCAGGACCCATTGTGGCACCATGGCAACCCCTTTTGTCCCCAGGGCCCATTGTGACATTCTTGGACCCCACTTTGTCCCCAGGGCCTATTGTGACACCATGGGGACCCCTCCTTGTCACTGGGGACCCATTGTGACACCATGGGGACCCCCCCTTGTCCTCAGGACTCATTCTGACATCCTGGACACCCCCCATTGTCCCCAGGGCCCATTGTGACGTCCCAGGAGCCCCCCCTTGTGCCCAGGGCCCATTGTGACACCGTGGGTACCACCCTTGTCTGCAGGGCTCATTGAGACATCCCAGGATCCCCCATTGTCCCCAGGGCCCATTGTAACATCCTGGGGACCCCCCCTTGTCCCCAGGGCCCATTGTGACATCCTGGGAATCCCTCCTTGTCCCCAGGGCCCATTTTGACATCCTGGGTACCCCCCCTTGTCCCCAGGGCCCATTGTGACTTCCCAGGACCCCCCATTGTCCCCAGGGCCCATTGTGATATGCTGGGGAGCCCTCTTTGTCCCCAGTGCCCATTGTGAAATTCAGGGGACCCCAACTTGCCCCCAGGGCCCATTCTGACATCCTGGGGACACTCTTTGTCCCCAGGGCCCATTGTGACATCCCAGGACCGCCTGTTGTCCCCAGGGCCCATTGTGACATCCTGGGGACCCCATTGTCACCAGAGCCCATTGTGATATCCTGGCGATCACCCTTTGTCCCCAGGGCCCATTGTGACATCCCAGGACCCTTTTTGTCCCTGTCGAGGTTTAAGATTGCGGGGTGACAATCAAACCCTGCCAGATGTGTTGTCAACCTCCTCTCCCCCCCCAATTCCCCCTTTTTCCCCTCCCTCTCCCCCTTCCCACTCAGCACAGGCGATTGGGAGGGGAAGAAGCACAGAGGGAAGAGAGTTGGAAAAGTTAAAGATGTTTTACTGATGCTACTGATAAGAATAGAGAAAATAATACAAATATACAAAACCAATCTTGTAAGTCTGAGCAACTGCAGGGCAGGCACCCAAAGTCCTGGATTAGACTCTGTAGCCAACCGGAGCTGGATTCAGTCTGTCACTGGCCTCAGTTCGCAGGGACGACCAGCAAGGTCCTCTCCTAATGTCGGCCATGAGGAAAAAAGGGCCGAGATCCTCGTGATCTCCCGCTTTTATATGAAGTATTCACGTGAACGGAATGTTATACACAGTTGTCACCGGTTTCTTATTGCCCCTCTCGCGAGATGTGCATCCGTGCTTATCAATAAGTTTTCATTCCATTGCTGGGTTTGCCAAAACATGTGTCCGGTTCTCCAGGAAAATCCAGCTGATATGAAGCTTGAGCTGACAGGCAAATTCACTAAAAGAGAAACTTGTTTTTTAACAAAACCAGGACATTCCACCCCTTATAATATGACATTCACTGAATACTTAAACCTTATCAATACAATCTATCAATACAATCTAATTAATCACTACTATATATATATATATATATACATATGTACATATATACACAGGAGTAATTAATCAGTGGACCATCCTTTGAAAAGTTCATTAAGTTCATTTTGTCACCACAGTCTCCCAGGGCAGGAAAACTGGTCCAAGTGCATCTCATGACCCCTGTTGGTGGGTTAAGGACACCAACTTCCAAGAAGGTGTCGGGCGCCACTCGAAGAAGCCAGCGCTGGTTTCATCACCATTGTCTTGATCTGAAAGACACTTATTAAACATTGTTAGTGCAGCAATTCACATCATACAGTTCAGCATTGCATATTTTCACCTAAAATCAAATCCACTTGAGGTACACACCGAACTTCTCCATCCTTAAGCATCAATCACCAGGTGCTGCCAGGTCCCTGGGCAAAAACAATCCCACGAATAGGTTTGCCTGTGCCTGAGGCAGGAGTAACCCAGACTGCCTTTCCTATGATATTTTTCATGTGTACTACAGGACTTTATCTCCTTCTACAGTCCGTAGAATTTCTGATTGGGCAGGCCCGGCTCGATTGGTTGATCCCCTGGTGTTGACCAACCAAGTGGCTTTTGCTAAATGTGAATCCCAGTTTTTAAAGGTTCCACCACCAAGTGCCTTTAGTGTAGTTTTTAACAAACCATTGTACCTTTCAATTTTCCCAGAGGCTGGTACATGATATGGAATATGATATACCCACTCAATACCATGTTCTTTGGCCCAATTGTCTATAATACTGTTTTTGAAATGAGTACCATTGTCTGATTCAATTCTTTTTGGCGTACCGTGCCGCCAAAGGACTTGCTTCTCAAGGCCCAAGATGGTATTTCAGGCTGTAGCATGAGGTACGGCAGATGTTTCCAACCATCCAATGGTTGCTTCCACCATTGTAAGTACATAACGCTTACCTTGACGTGTTTGTGGAAGTGTAGTATAATCAATCTGCCAAGCTTCTCCATACTTACACTTTAACCATCGCCCCCCATACCATACAGGTTTTAACCATTTTGCTTGTTTGATTTTGGCGCAAGTTTCACATTCATGAATAACCTGTGAAACAGTGTTCATAGTTAAATCCACCCCTCGATCACGAGCCCATTTGTATGTTGCATCTCTACCTTGATGCCCTGAAGCATCATGGGCCCACCGAGCTAGGAAAAGTTCACCTTTATGTTGCCAGTCCAAGTCCACCTCAGCTACTTGAATCTTAGCAGCTTGATCTGTTTGTTGGTTGTTTAGATGTTCCTCGGTGGCTCGACTTTTAGGCACATGAGCATCTACATGACGAACTTTCACAGGCAGGCTCTCTAGCCGAGCAGCAATGTCTTGCCACAGTGTGGCAGCCCAAATGGTTTCACCTCTGCGCTGCCAGTTGCTTTTCTTCCATTGCTGTAGCCACCCCCACAAGGCATTTGCTACCATCCATGAGTCAGTATAGAGATAAAGTATTGGCCACTTCTCTTGTTCAGCAATGTCCAAAGCCAGCTGGATGGCTTTCACTTCTGCAAACTGACTGGATTCACCTTGTCCTTCAGTGGCTTCTGTAACTTGTCGTGTGGGACTCCACACAGCAGCTTTCACCTTCGATGTTTTCCTACAGACGACAGGATCCACCTGTGAACAGTGCACACTGCTTATCAGTCTCTGAAAGCGTATTATATGGTGGTGATTCTTCAGCACGTTTTACTTCCTCCTCGTCTGGAGACATCCCAAAGTCTTTGCTTTCTGGCCAGTCTGTAATCACTTCTAATATCCCTGGACGGTTGGGACTTCCAATTCGAGCTCATTGTGTGATCAGTGCAATCCATTTACTCCATGTAACTTCGGTTGCATGATGTGGAGAGGGAACCGTCCCGTTGAACACCCAGCTCAGCACCGGCAGTCGAGGTGCAGGAGGAGCTGTGCTTCAGTGCCCATCACTTCTGAAGCAGCTCGAACTCCTTCATATGCTGCCAGTATCTCCTTTTCAGTTGGAGTACAGTTGGCCTCAGATCCTTTGTATCCTCGACTCCAAAAACCTAAGGGTCGACCTCGGGTTTCTCCTGGTGCTTTCTGCCAGAGGCTCCAGGTAAGTCCATTATCTCCGGCTGCGATGTAGAGCACATTTTTAACATCTAGTCCAGTTTGGACTGGTCCAAGGGCCACCGCATGAGTTATCTCACGCTTAATTTGTTCAAAGGCTTGTCGTTGTTCAGGGCCCCACTCAAATTGGTTCTTTTTACGAGTCACTCGATAGAGAGGCTCACAATGTGGCTGTAGTCAGGAATATGCATTCTCCAAAAACCTACAACGCCCAAGAAAGTCTGTGTCTCCTTTTTATTAGTAGGTGGAGACATTGCTGCAATTTTGTTGATCACATCCATTGGGATCTGACGACGGCCATCTTGCCATTTTATTCCTAAAAACTGGATCTCTCATGCAGGTCCCTTGACCTTGCTTTGTTTTATGGCAAAACCAGCATCCAAAAGAATATTAATTATTCTCTCACCTTTCTCGAAGACTTCTTCCGCTGTGTCGCCCCATACGATGATGTCATCAATATATTGCAAGTGTTCTGGAGCTTCACCTTGCTCCAGCGTGGTCTGGATCAGTCCATGGCAGATGATAGGACTGTGTTTCCACCCCTGGGGCAAGCGATTCCATGTATACTGGATGCCCCTCCAGGTGAAAGCAAACTGCGGCCTGCACTCTGCTGCTACAGGAATAGAGAAAAATGCATGAGCAATGTCAATTGTAGCATCGCACTTCACTGCCTTTGACTGCAGTTCAAATTGCAGTTCTAGCATGTCAGGCACAGCAGCACTCAGTGGTGGTGTAACTTCATTCAGGCCACGATAGCCTACAGTTAGTCTCCACTCGTTATTAGACTTACACACTGGCCAGACTGGGCTGTTAAAAGGTGAGCGAGTCTTACTGATCACACCCTGGCTTTCCAATTGACGGATCGGCTTCTGGATAGGAATCAAAGAGTCTCGATTGGTGCGATATTGCCGGCGATGCACCGTCGTGGTAGCAATTGGCACCTGCTGATCGTCAACCATCAGCAGTCCTACAACAGAGGGGTCATCTGAAAGACCAGGCAAATCAGACAGCTGTTCAATTTTCTCAGTGTCCACAGCTGCTATACCAAATGCCCACCTATACCCTTTTGCGTCCTTAAAATACCCTCTCCTGAGGTGGTCTATACCAAGGATGCACGGAGCATCTGGACCAGTCACAATGGGATGCTTTTGCCAGTTTTTTCTAGTTAGGCTCATTTCAGCCTCTACAACAGTCAGCTCCTGGGATCCCCCAGTCACTCCAACAATATTGATGGATTGCGTTCCTTTATAGTTAGAAGGAATTATTGTGCACTGAGCACCAGTGTCCACTAAAGCTTTGTACTCCTGGGGTTGTGTTGTACCAGGTCATAGTATTTGTACAGTCCAATAAACTCTGTTATCCCTTTCCTCCACCTGGTTAGAGGCAGGGCACCTCTAATTCCTGTTTTGCACAGTCTCTGAGTGTGAATTAGAGGTTCCTTCAAGAGCATCAGAATCTCTTCTGCTCCTTTTGTAAACTGGAGCAGCCACCTTCCTAGGAGTTTTTCCTTTTATCTCACGTACTCGTTCCTGAAGTTCTGAGGTAGGCCTTCCATGCCACTTATTCATGTTTTCTCCCTGCTCATGTAGGAAGAACCACAGTGAACCTCTTTTTGTGGGCTGTCTCTGCCCTCTCTCTCGAGATTGGAAACGCCTTCTCCTAACAGCTGAAACATAGGTTTGTGCAGGTCGTGAACGGTACGAGTGTGCTCTGAGCTCTTTGATTTCTTGTAACAGCTTTTCAAACCGGTCATCAGATTTTTCACACAGTTTCTCCACAGTGGAGACACAAGCCCGTAGAGAACCAGCAAGGCTGTCCTCAAAGTACCGGAGCTGCTCAATCACTTCATTAATTTCTTGTACACCTCTAGCTGACCAGACCATTCCTGCCAATGACTTAGCATATGCAGGTGGTGCACTTTGTACAAATCTGCACCACATAGATTTTGTACAATTGATTCTATCTGGGTCTGTCCCCTCTTGGCTGTTTGGTCCTAGATAGATGATCTCTCACACAGCTAATTCTCTCAGGAACTGGATACCTCTCTCCATAGTATTCCATTTCCCTAACTTGGATATACAATCTTCCTTGTAGGGAAATCTGACTTTCATAGCTGCAGGAGTCGGGTCCAGAGAGTAGTGGCATTAGACTCTCTTGAAATTACCCTATCAATGGTGGAATCTTTTGACAGAGATCCCAGCTGCCTGGATTCACCACCTTCTAATTCAATTGTTTCTGCCCCATTGTCCCAGCATCGCAGCAGCCAGGTTAAAATATTCTCGCCTTCACGACGACTGAAGTCTTTTCGCAGATCTCTCAGCTCACCTGGAGAAAAGGACCGAGTGGTGGTCACTTCATCTCCACCCTGTCCTGATGATGCCTCTTGGGTTGATGTTGGCCCTGTGCCATCACCTGCTGCACAGGTAGTCTTTCTAGTGACTTTCTTACAACCAGCAACTGATGCTGATATGGGTTCACCATCATTTGATTCATTTTCAGAGTCTGAATGACTGTCACAGTGATTGCTGTGGTTACAGCAGCAACAGTGCCCAGTGTGTGAAAACGGGGGGGCTGCCTTGTTAGCCTTTGAGGCTGGAGAGGTAACGTTATCTGCAGCGACCTTGGCAGAGGAGCAATGCGGAGGAGCTGTAGCTTCAGCCTGTGAAGCCGCGGTTGTGGGGGCAGTGGCTGCAGCAGCAGCTTTGGCTGTTTTGCCTTTTCTCGAGCGGCCAGGAGTGCTTTTTGCTAAAGCTTCCGAAGACGCACCGCAAATCTCAGGACTAAAAAGAGACACAAACCTCCTATTGAACCTCATTTCTCTTAACAGTAACACAAACTGACACACATTCAGCAAACCAGATAACACCATCACAGTTCTATCAAAGCTCCAAGGATATTCAAAGTTCTCTAAAACATTTGCAAACTGTCCTAGCGAAAACACAAAAGTATTGTTAGTCAGCCTTTCTAAAGATTCGCTTGACCAATTAGCAAATATAGAGCCATTCTGCTCTTTAATCTCTCCTGGAGGTTTTTCAAGGTAAAGCAGAAGCGAGTAGAAATTCATTAGCGGCTGCAGTATAATGAAATAAACCAGTGCCATACCACACAGTATCATCATGACCGCTGTCCAGTTTCTTGTTATATAATGAATACTTCGATTCAGAAAGAAACACCAACACAGATATGGGATCAGCGAGCACAATGTAGAAAATAACTGATACAACTCATGCCACAACATCTTTAAGTCAATGTAATTCATTTTGCCTTAATAACACTAAATAATATCCGAAGCAAACAGACGCGCGAGTATCACAACTCTATGAGTTGGCATGGTGCCAAGAAAATTGAAAGGTACGTCAGAGCAGTAGAAAAGTCAAAAATCTCCAAATTTACCCCTTTCTCTTGCCCCACGTTGGGCGCCAATTATCTGTCGAGGGTTAGGATTGCGGGGTGACAATCAAACCCTGGCAGATGTATTGTTAACCTCCTCTCCCCCCCACTTCCCCCTTTTGCCCCTCCCTCTCCCCCCTTCCCACTCAGGACAGGCAATTGGGAGGGAAAGAAGGACAGAGAGAAGAGAGTTGGAAAAGTTAAAGATGTTTTACTGATGCTACTAATACGAATAGAGAAAATAATACAAAATATACAAAACCAATCTTGTAAGTCTCAGCAACTGCAGAGCCAGCACCCAAAGTCCTGTATTAGGCTCTGTAGCCAACCGGATCTGGATTCAGTCTGTCACTGGCCTCAGTTCGCAGGGACGACCAGCAAGGTCCTCTCCTAATGTCAGCCATGAGGAAAAAGGAAAAAAGGAATGAGATCCTCGTGATCTCCCACTTTTATATGAAGTATTCACGTGAATGGAATGTTATACACCGTTGGTCAGTCTCTCGATCATCAGTTTTCTCGTTGCCCCTCTCGCGAGATGTCCATCCGTGCTTATCAATAAGTTTGCATTCCATTGCTAGGTTTAACCAAAACATGTGTTGGGTTCTCCAGGAAAATGCAGCTAACATGAAGGCTTTAGCTGACAGGCAAATTCACTAAAAGAGAAACTTGTTTTTAACAAAACCAGGACACAGCCTCTCTCACTAACCCCTCGTCTGGCTGCATGTCTCTTCTTTCCTCTCTCCTTTTCTCAAACTCTCCTGCTTCCTGGCTCTTGTCTTTCAATTCCTCCATTTCAGTCCTGCAACCCAGCACTAGCTTTTCCTCTTCCCAACCTTTGTCCTGCTCCCTTAAACAGATATCCACAAAGAAAACAGGTTAATGAGGAAAGCATCTTGTGGACTTCAGCAAGTTTTCTGACCTGTGTGTTATCAGGTAACTCTCTCAGCCTGTTGAAGTTCAAACTGTTCACCTGTAGAACTGTCTGAAATGATCTAATGATCTCTTGTTGAGATTTATTTTTGTCCTTTTCTTCTGGCCTTAAAACCAACATTAGTTGCAACAAGGTGTTATATTTCGAGATTCTATTCTCCAAACACTTTTCCCAGTCATTTAACTTATACAGCAGCCAACACTAATTTCAGTATTTAACGAGATCATATTTTCTCCTATTTCCAAGTGCTTTCCTATGTTCTAAAACACCTCCCAGTACCGATGACTTAGGAACACGACTGGAAACAGTCATTTCTGACCCCATCTCGTAAGTAAACCCCTTGAGAAGAGGGAGCGGGGAGGGGAAGCACAGGGCTGCTGGCAGCGCGAGCGGGAAAAGTGGGGAGAGGGTTTTACGGCGCACTTAAAAACAACCAGTAAAACAATTAACTCACATTCCTGACAAGCTGCTGGATTTGCAGAGAAGCAACACACAGAAGCACATAATATGTACTGTAAAACTCGCAGATAACACGTTGATAGCAAGCATTAGCATTCTCTACTGCAAATTTCAACACCAGTGCTTCCTTTTCTTCTAAGTTTTCAACCTGCTTATTGATGGCCTCTTGAAGATGGTCAGTCAATTGCATGTAATTCTCACTGGGACCCTGATAATAGTTGTAAATAATTTGGCTGCTTTGTTGGTTTCAGATACCTCTACTATAGCTTGATAGGCAAGGTCTGCTGACTGCCTCAAGATTTCAGAAGCTCATAGCGCCTGTAATTGTGGTGTGTCAATTAGTGTCTGTTCTAGGAGCTGGGGGATACCTGCCCCTTTCAACGAGTCCTCGTCATTCTGTCCTAAATGATCTAGAGCTGTTACATTGCACAGGTCTAATTTTGCTTGAGTCTTTCATGGTCTTACCTGATCTCGGGCAACCCGTACACATACTCTTTTTCCTGTTAACTTTTGAAGAAAATGCTGCAAACCCCCATCCCCATCCGAGTCATCAGATAACACGGACTTGAACGGTGCTGGAGAATCACTGGTAACAAGGGGTTCGGAACAGTGCACATTCTCGCCAATACTTTCTAGCATCATAATTATTCGTATAACCTGAGTCCCCAGGTGCACTCCCCTTCCCATCACGATCAGCGGGTATGTTCAGCCAGAGGCCGACAGAAGGGAGCATCAGAGGGTGAAATGTCCTGTGGAAGGAGCAGAAAGTTACCATCCTCTGTAGGTTTCTCCCCACCTGGCCCATGAATACCTCTGCTTTATTTTGGGCAATGGACCTTGTTCAAATGCCTTGTTCTGGGGAAAAAATAAAATGAGTGTTTTTAAAAAGAGCTATTTTTTTTAGCGAATGACAGACTTCAGTGCCACACAGGGAACCATGGGCAGTGCAGTGATCAAACATCCCTGAGGATGTACCTCAGCTTCAGTGTCTTTGCATCTGGTGTTTGGGGAGAGAAGGAGCAAACTCAGGTCCTGAGCTCTGAGACCATGGGACGTGGATGGGGGGGAGTGCAGAAATACCTGCCCAAGACAGCAGAGAGCACAGGGCACTGGGGCTGGATTTTAGCAGAGGAAAAATGGGGAAAAACCAGAGGAAGGGAAAGAAATCTGCATTTGTTCAGATTTCCTTCAGTGCTGAAGGGTCCTGGTGCTGGACACAGTGGTCAGTCCCCCTCGCCGGTGAGCGGGCATCACCCGCTTCGGTTGCCAAGGAACCACCGGAGCATAATGCAGCTGCTCCTGGCAACCATTCCACACCAGCTGGGCACCAGCAGCTGGTGGCTACAGGCAGGACCGAGGCGAGGAAGGTCCTGGGAAAGCAGAGGGAAGAGGCACCCAGGGGCTCATCCCCTGCCTGGCTGTCTCTCCCAGGCTTGCAGAGCAGTTCCTGGGTGACCCGGTAGAGCAGCAGTGCCAGGAGGACCTGGGCTTTCTGGGCCCTGCTGGTGGCTGAAGCGATGACCGCCAAAGATGAGGAGGACCTGCCGGCCTATTTCCTCAAGCAGTACAGGCAGAACCTCCTGCCCTTGCTCAGGTGAGGGGACTCCTCCACCCACCTCCATGCCCTCCATCCTCTTCTCCTGTTTCCTCCATCCCTCCTTCCCCCACGATGGCAAACTCCCCGATCTCCACCGCTTCAGTCTCCTCTCCTCCCTCCCTTGCCCAGCCCTGTTCCTCCCTGTGACCCCCCTTGCTTTGTCAGAGGGTTCCGTGCTGGGGATGCCGTGCTGCCAGACGGGATCTGAGATGGTGCTGGGTTGCTCTGGCCCGTCATCCCACTCTGGACACAGTCCAGCACCCTGCCCAGGCACCAGACCCAGCGTGTAACCTTGATGGAAACTTGTGTGGCAGGAAACACAGGCTGACAGAGGAGGGCTCCCTGTCTCCATTTGTTCACCTCCAGGAGAAGAGGAAAGAAACCAAACAGGTGCAAAAGGCTCTGGAAGAGAAGCGAGAGGTGAGAAAGATGGGAGGGTGCTGGGGCATGGTAGGGGTGTTGTGTTTTGTTGGAGGGCAGCAACGGGCAGGTGAGTGGCTCCGGGTGCGGGCGGCCACGTCACGCTCACTCTGGTGCTGCCAGGCCTTCAAGGAGAAGATGGCTGACATAGCCCGCCGGTGGAGGGAACTCCATGCCAAGAAGGACCAGCTGAAAAGCTACATGGAGAAATCTATGAGGAGGTTAAAGGTACGCCTGCTCCTGATCAGCTCCGCGGACGTGACCCTGAGCCACAGCGCCACCTTCTCACCTCCCCTGGGGAGACAGTCTTGGGCCAGCACTTCTGTCCAAGCCTCCCTTGAGCCTGGCGGGGTGAGGAACAGGACTGGCAGGGCATGGGGGTTTGTACTGCAGATGGGGAAAGCCCTGATAGCGCTTGGGCAGCAGGGAGCTTGTCCAGTACCAGTGTGATCTCCTGAGGGCCCCAAACATCCCCCAAGAAGGATCTCAGCCTGTCCCCACTGTTGACACCCAGGTGACTCCCAAGGGCAGATCCCAGTAGGTCTGAAAAGCAGAGTTCTGTCCCAGGTGCCTGTCTCCAAGAGCCAAGGGTCAGTGCAAGAGGGGTGGCCATGTGTTGTGGGGGCGAAATTTAGGGTTCTGCTTACTGCAGAACAATGCTTAGATGTCTCAAAGAGAAGTGCGACGTGGAAGAGTTCGGTGGCAGGTTCACTCTGTTATTCACTGCGTGGGGGAAATATGTCAAGCCGAACACTGCTGACCTTCTCTCCAGGAGCCTGCACCCTGATAACCGTTCACTCTGGAGTCTGTGTCTCGAGCTCCAGAGGTGAACTTTCAGGCGAGGCCGTATCCGTCACAGTGCGAACTCTCAGGATTCTTCTCTCCCTGAGAACAGTTTGCTGCAGAGTCTGTATTTTGGAGCTCTGGAAGCAAACTCCCAGGGCAGGCCTGTACCACGCCATGTTGAACAGGGAGGGAAGATGTTCCCCAGGGTGCTGCAGCACTGCTCTGTCCCCTGTGAGTGTATCTCCTCCCAGTGCTGCTGGGTGACCCAGCTCCATCTGCCCTTGCCTTCCTTTCCTTCTGTGTGTGTGTGTATTGGTGGGGGAAACATCACTAGGAAGATGATCAGCTGCGAGTCCAAGCTCTGAAGAAAGCCGTGAGAGAAAGAGAGGAGAAAACACAAAAGGAGATGGAGCTTTTGAGGGCTAAGAAGAAACTCAAAGCCCTGAAAAAGGAACACCAGAAGCTCAGCAGCCAAGTGCAGAAGCACTCCATCTTCAAAAACTACCTGGAGGATGTGGTGAAGATCTCCCCACAGGTGAGTTTGGACATGAGAGACAGATCATGGCCTCAGGGAGGGCTGTATGTGGATGTTAAACCTGGAGGAGATAAGGCAAGTCCAGGGAAATCATGACACTTGGTCAAACCCAGAGACCTCAGGTGGGATGGGAGGAGGTTCCCTGCAAGCCAGGTGAGCCAAGGGGACCAGAGTGAGGGGAGGAAAAGCAGAAAAGGAGATGAAGGCTTGAGAAAACCCAAGAAAAAGTGTTAGAAGGGGGAACAGCACAGAGCTGAGGGGCATGGGGACCCCTTTGTGTCACTGTTTCACGTGGCATGGATGGTTTGGGAGAAGGGCCAAGCTGCCCAAGAATGGGAGCCCAGGCAGCTGTCGGGAAAGCTGAGCCTTCTCTCAAGGGTGTGCGGGCGTCCCTCCCTGCATCGCTTGCACTCCTGCGGCCCGGCTGCCCCACTCCCATGGCTGGGTGACTTGGCCCTGGCAGCTGCACTTGTGCTTTGTTTCCTATCAGAGCACTGGGGGGTGGTACAACATCTCCCCTTGCTGCTGGCAGTGGCAGCTCTGGGACCAGCACAATGGGGCCATCAAACAGGGAATGTGGCGACGCTCACAAACCAACTGGGGCAGCAGGATCGCCAAGAGGGGAAATCTTTCAGCTGGGGGAGGTGTTGTCCCTGGTCAGGACAGGGTGCCAAACAGCACGAGACTTGCAGTCATGAGGGGAGGGCAGGGGCATTACTAAACCCAGGATCCTTGTGCTGCAGTTTGAGGACATCCAGGACGTCATTTCCCGCTACAAGCTGCTGGTGAGGACGCGCAAGGACCTGCAGCAGTCCCAAGAGAAGGACAGGGAAATGATGGAGCAAGCCAAGGTGCTCCTGGATCAGTACGAGGCAGAGAAAGCAGCTGAGATCCTGCAGTGCCGAAATGAGCTGGAGCAGCTCCAGCGACGTTTTGTGCAGGCTCAAAGTGATGTCCGCTTCTGGGTGAGGAACTGCGGGATGGGCAGGGGAAGATCTCCAAGGCCTGGCTGGGTGAAGCCACAGGGTCATGGCAAGGCACAGTGGCAGACTTTGTAATTGGAGGAGATGCCTCATTTCATCCCTGCAGCAGGGGGTGCAGAATGACAAATGACAGACCAGGTCTGGAGCAGGTTATGTCAGGGCTTAAAACAAGGCCCTCACAAAACCGCCAGGATCTTTCCCTTCTTGTTTGAACTCACAGTCAAAAGAGATCTGCTACCCAGTCCTTGGGGAGGTTTGCCTCGGCACAGACCCCAAGCTTGCTCCATCACACGCCTGTTGGGTTTGTGTAGCCTGGTCAGACTCATTTCCATTCACCATTCCTTGCAGTATCATCCCTGTCATCGGGCTTCAGTGTGGACCATCTCGTGGTCTCCACTGTTCATGGCTCGGGCCTCAGAGTGAAGCTGGTGTTGCTGATTTTTTTATTTGTTTTCATCCTTTGCACAGCATCTGCACACCAGGGCTCACCCCTTCTCCTCCCTCCTTCCCAGTCCAACAATGACCCAACTGGTGGTCATCTGGGCTGTACCAAGGCACATGAATGTGTAGAAACGCGCGCAGCTCTGCTGGCCTCTGTTCCCTTTGCATCACTCTGAGGGGGCCTTGCCAAATTCCCTTCCTGGATACTCCAGGCTGCAGGAGTTGAGTCCCACCAGGCAAAGCTGGAAAGCGCGTGGTCTGGGCAGGTGGTGGTGGGATGCGCTGCCCCCAGGGTGTCAACTATTGGGGTATCTGGAGGACCCACTAGAAGGAGGGGTGCAGGAGCTGGCAGAGAGATGGGGCTGCTCAAGGAGCAGCTGTGGTAGTTCCTGGATCTGCTTCCACCACACCAAGCTGAACCAGCTCCAGCATAGCCCTGGGTGAGGACAGGTTCTTCCTAGCAAAACAAAGGAGTGCGGAAGCCAGGCTCTCCAGCACTGAAGCAGCATCTTTGCTGGGACATATCACCATGCTGTGTGTCTCTCCTTCTCCTCCCCTCCTCAGACTGCTCGCTGGGCCGACATCCAGAACAGGAATGCCAAGAATGCCCTGATGCTGACGACTATGAAGATGGCCGTCCATAACCTCTTCCAGTGCGTGAACACGCAGCTGAAAGCCAAAGTGCATGTGCCGGAGGATGACAGCCTCAGACAGCTGGACATGGTAGAACCAAGCCAGACCCCCTCCCTGCCCAGAAAGAGGAGCAGTAATGACCCTCAGCTGCCCAAAGGGAGGGGAAAGCCCAGAGAAATCAAGGTGCCCAACAGACACTTCCCTTTCCCCCTGGGCTGTCTCTTGGGCATGGGGAATGGGCGGAGGACACCAGGCAAACCTGTCTCGTCCCAGGAGGCAGAGCAGGGGGTGGATGCCTGTTGGGAGCTGGGCAGGCTGGGGCAGGGGGTGCAGATCCACCCATGGCTATAGTCTGGCTTCATTCACCCCTCTGAGTCACCTGTAAAAGCCCATTGTGGTGGTGCAGATCCAGCAGGGCAATTGCCTTCATCCTCCTGCTCACTTTGGTTGGTGAAATTTGCACTCCAAAAGGGCCAATGGGCTCCTCTCTGCCTCCTGTTCCCACCCCTGCTGTGACCTCTACCATCTCTCTTCCCTACCTTAGATTCAGCAGTCTATCCTGGACCTCAAAGGCATCGTTACGGAGGTGAAACGGAAGGGCATGGAGAGCCACCGGCGAGCAGCTAAGCGCGAGCATTAAGGGCAAGAGGAGGACAGAGAGCCCTAGGGATGTTGTGTTACGTCAGTGAAGTTTCAAAACCTTTCTAGCTGTTTTGTCCTGCCCAGTTGTTGAGTCCCTTTCATACTATTAAAATAACCGAAGATTTTGAAGTGTCTCTCCGTTTCCTGGGAGGGTTGGAAGCATCAGAGCATCTTCACCCCAGAGGCCGTGGGGTGCCTTTTCTGGCAGGTGGGATTCTGGTTGCAGGAGACAGTGTCCCAGCAAAGCAGGCAAAATAGGGAGAGCAGGCCGGGACAGGAGTGGAGCTTCAAATAAGGATTAGTACTGGTGTTCACACTGGGACCTTCCAGCCAGACTAAGCTCTGAGATGTTGAAGAGGGACGTCACAGCAGGGGGGCCGGTGCTTTGGAAGAGCTTCAGAGATTTTCCACCACCCCACCCAGCACATCTACAGATGTGGGTTTTGCTGCACAGCCATGTGCTGCGTACTAAAACTCACCTTCCCCCTCAAGATGTTGGGAAGGTGTGGAGAATGGATATAGGTGAAGGATGAACCAGCCAGGGCGGTTGCACCAAGCATTTGGCTGTTCATGGCGAGGGCTGACATGATGAATGCAAAACAAGAGGCCTAAAAATGGCTCTGGAGTCCCACTGTGGAGTTCAGGCTGGGCTCAGAGTCTGTTAGGGAGGACATTTGAATGCACCAAAGACCCAATGACATAAGCTTACAGATTTGTGCATCAAAGAGACCATTGATCACATACTTGCTCCCTTCTCTCCAGTGGTTTTTCCTGTCCTGAGCCCAGAGCAGTGGATTCGGCTAATGCATCCTCCAGGAAAGTCTGAGAACAGAAGGCTGCTATCAGTGAACAAATATATCAAGATTTCAGGGCTTTGAGCATTAAAGGAGATTAACCTAGGGAGGCAGTTTCTTGCCTTTCCAAAGATTTCTCAGCCTGGCCCAAAAGAGAAACATTAGGTCAAAAGCCAGAAATGGAAGGGCTGGATGTCTCGCTGCTCTGTACTCTTGCAATACCAGAGAACTCCAAAGGATCATGTTTCTGTTCCACTTCAACCACCCTGCTGTGACACAGCCTGAGACATCTCTCTGCAAAGGTCAGAGGTGCAGAAATCATCCAGGAGCCAAGCTTCCAACAGACATTTGTAGTGGCAGAGCCGCCCCCCTGCCCCGGGGGATGGGGTTGTCCCCAGCCTGGCTGAGAGGTGAAGCCAGAGGCAAAAGAAACTGAAGGAGCACCATTAGAAGGTAATAATGAGTGAGCAATCGCTGAACACATGCGTGCAGAGCGCTGGCCAGTACATGCAGCCTATCATGTTATTGTATAGCACGAGTTACAACCAATCACGTTATTGTAAGGCGCGTGGACAGAGCAGCTTTGCTATAAAGCCAGCCCGGTCCGACAATAAAGCGAACTCTGTGAACATCCCATTGGTGTGTCAGGTTCCGTGTCTCGCATGGAAAAAGCAACATCTCTGCTTTGCTGTAACGTGGGGGAGCCCCTCGCTGCCCCCCTAATTGGCTTGTGGGAGTCAGCAGCGTGGAAGGGAACTAAATCCTTGGAGCAAATGTCCTGCTTGCACTGAGAGCCCGCGGCCACCAGCCAAAATACCCTGGGTCTGTCCCCGCAGGGCAGCCACCCCCTGGCTCAGCACCGCCTTGTCCTCTTAGTCCCTGCAGCAGGACGAGCAGCTCAAGTGCCTCCAGGCCAGCATCATGCAGCTCCAAGAGGACTACGAGAAGTTCAGCTCAGCCCTTGCAAACCTCCAGCAGGATGGCCAGCAGGAGCAGAAGGACATCAAGGTGGGTGGCTGTAACCCGCAGGCAGAGCCCAGGCTGGGACCCCAAGGGATCTGTCCCCCTGCCACCCTGCTCGCAGCCCTGCACAGCTTCCCGATGCCTTTCCTGGAGGTTTCTGATGGGGTGGGGAGGGGAGGCAGGGGGTGCTCGGCTGGCCGGAGGGCAGCTCTGACCCTGCCGTGGTGTTACGGGCTGCTGTCTGCCTTGGGAGGCTCTGTCCCAGGCCCTGGAGAGGCTCAAGAAGCAGAAAGCAGACAAGGAGCAGCTGCTGGTGCTGAGAATCGATGAGGTAGGGGCTCGAGGGGCCCTGGTGCCAGCCAAGGGTGTCCCGGGCAGGGTGACAAACGCCCCTTGTCCCTTGGGTGCCGGCTGGCAGAACCAGCCAGGGGGAGGGAGGATTTCCAGCCCGGCTGCGGGTCCCTTGCCACGTCCCTCTGTGACCCCGAGTGCCTTTGGCTGGTGGGAGCAACCCCACGGGGGTGATAGGGTGAACAGGGCCACGTAGCCACTTCTCCCTCTCGCGTTGTCCCTGGATCCTGTCCCCACTGCTCTCACGCCTTTCCCCGCTACTAGAAAGCAGACAAAGCCGCCCTGGCTGACAAAGTCAGTCGCAGCCAGTTTGAGGCGTGCGAGGAGCGGCTGAACAAGGTGGTGGAGGAGGTGACGAGCCGGGTGACGGGCCAGGAGGAGGGCTGGCACCGGTCCCAGAAAGAGCTGCAGAGACAGATGGACTGCAAGGTGAGGGCTCGTCCCCTCCACGCAGAACTGGCACCTTGGGGGCCTGGCAGCCTGAGGCAGCATCCTTGCGAGGGTGCCCCCTCCCGGCTGTCCCCCTGGGGACCGCCATGTCCCATCCTGGGGTAGATGGCTGAGGGTGTCACCCGTCCACAGCTGGACCGCTGGGAGGGACCCCGGGAGCAGCAGGAGGAGCGGTGGAAGAGTCTCAGCGGGCAGCTCCAGAAGGCGCTGCAGCCAGAGCGTGACGATGCCGCTGGGATTAGGAAGTGAGTGCGATGAGGACAGCGGTGCCTTTGGCAGTGCCGGCCCTGTTCCTGCTGGCTTCCCAGCTCGTGCCGCTGTGGTACCCTGGCGTGGGAGCCATGTGGGCAGCGCCCCTGGGGATGCTGAGCAAGTGGCTGTGCCTTGTGCTCCTGCCAGCTGCAGCTTCCCAGTGATGGAGGGGGCACAATGAGGGGGCACGTGTGGGAGGAGCCCTCCCGAACCAATCTTGGGGGGTGGGTGCAGAGGCTTTTTGTGGCAGGGGACGGTGTGCAGGTGGGGCTGTGCCCCCCAGGAGCTCCCCAGCCCTTTTCTCCCCTCTCCAGGCAGCTGCTGCCTGGTTTCCACTGCCTGTCCTGCGACCGGCCCCTCCACATGCTGGCGCCTGTATTAGCAATCAGGACACATAACCACGGGCGTAGTTATATGCGATGCTTTATTTCAGCGCTGGGAAACCAGGGGTTCACACCCAAAACTGGCTTCCATCGTCAGTTTAGGTTACACAGTATTTATGCAGTCCATTTACATACATATTCATATATTCATTAGGATCATTAGAATATGTAACAGTTGCTCAACATTTATTGCAACATCGATTGCAACACCTTGGAACTACTTTGATCATGCGCAGTGTCCTCTGGTGGTCTTTCAGGGGGTCTTCAGGATGAAGTAAGTAGTCTTCATCGCCTCTGTCCTTTTCACCTTTTGATGCGGCACATGCACACTACTCTATAATTGCACAACTGCTGACTAGCTTAATTTCCAGAGGTACTGTATATATTTCTGCTCATTCTAAGCATATTTGGGCTAAGATAAACGCTAGCTTGATAAGATAAAGGTATGCTCAATTCCCTTATTAGGTAACACACGGTATGCAAAGGTTGAATCAGCCTGGTACCCATCCCAGAAAAGAACATCTTGTAAAATTGATCCTGTTAGTCTCCTATTAAGATTGACTGTGTTGACTGTATTAGTATAATCCCCTATAAAATTGATTCTATCTCTAACATGTCCCCCCTTTGAGAATGCTTTTCTATTCTTAGACAATGCATTCTCACCTTAATCAACTATTTTGATTATTCTTCATAAGCTGGAGGGTTTTCGAATACAGGATTATCATAATTCCTGCTCGAGACACTAAAAATGCGATCACTTGTTTGACTAAGTACACGCCTAATACCTACATACAATAAGCAAAGAAGCACAATCACAATTTCAAGTACCACTACACTTTCTAGTAGTGAATGTACCCATCCTCCCAAATTTAAGCCAAATGTATTCAACAGAGCGCCTATCCAGCTCTGTTCTGCATCCTGCTTTTCTTCTTGCAGCCTCATCTCTGTTTGGGTCAGTTGGGAAATGTCCTTCTCAACTTCTGAAGTTACGTTTGGAATATGGATGCAGCAATGATCAATTCTGTCTTTCAAATATCCACAGACACCATTTTCTTTCAGTAACATTATGTCGAGTGCCATTCTATTCTGCAAGGTCATTTTAGTCGTAGCCTGTAATTGTATATTAAGTTCCCGAAAACCCTTTTTAGTTATTCTAGCCAATCGATCCATTTGCCCAATCAATTTATCAATCATTTCTCTATTTCTGTAGGCCGCAATTGGTGCAAAGAAAGATTCTAGTGCCCAGCCAAATTTGACACTGCTTGATGGTTCGTGCCACACATCTTCATCTACCTCTCGTTTGTGCCTAACCTGTAGAAGTTCTTGCCTATTTTTCAAGGGTGACTTTTTCCAAATAGGACATAGGGTCGGCAGTCCCAGAGTAATTTCCCTTACTGGTCCTCCTATTGGTAGGTGAGTTGTCCAGGTCCCATCACTTAAGGCCCAAACCAGATGTCCCACACTACCTATAACGCCTCTACAATCAATTCTATCTCCATCAATGCCTATTTTGGTTGCTTCCTTTGGATCCAATTGTTTCTGACAAACGCAACCTGCAATTGTTGCAACTTTAATGATGGACAGAGGTATTTCTTTTACATCTGTCTGGCAGGTTATTACTTGTGAACAATTCCACCATGGTACTGTTGTTCCTCCTGTTACATTGGACCACCGTACACACCATGGAAATGCTTCACTATATTGGTATTGTTGTACAATACTCAGTGTCCACATGTTATTCCATGATTCAGTTCTATTTTTGCTATTTTGATCTTTGCATTCCCAGTAAGTCCGTTCAACCTTTTCATTTACCGTCTCTTTGGTCCAGCTTTCATAGGTGCACTTGGTTTTCCACCCAGCACCTGAACCAAGTTTTCCTCTGAGTCTCATACAATCTTCTACTGTCATTACTTCTGTCTGGGGTCCGCTTTTTACCCATTGCTCAGTTGGGACTTCTTCTATTCTAGTGTGAGATTCACATGCTATTTTACTAGTTTTATTTACTTCTGGTAAGGTGGTAGATATTATTCCCCACTGTATTGGATCTTCAGCCGATTTTGGAATTGGAAGGCAAGCAGTGATGCTACTGGTATTCTGGGTCAATGCAAAATCTCGAATTAGCCCTATCATCAGATTCTCTGCCTGATTCTGTACGCTTTGTACTACCTGTGGCACCTGGGTACTTTCATTATTGTTTACTGCTCTTCGTGGCCTAATTTGCAATCCCATTTGAATTGTCCCATTTTCCCACCGTTTATCAGAGGCCTTGTGGAATAGAGTGGCACTTCCCCCTCCAATTTTCAAAAGTACAAACACTCTAACCAAAATCACAATTCGGTAATGAAAACCAGACATTATTGCGATGTAATCTTGAGCGTGGTAGGACCCACTATCTGCGATTTCCACAGTCTTGGAACTCTTTTCACTCGGGTATAATGTATCCAGGAGTCTACTCCAGCAACTTTGACTGCGGTGAATGTAGTCAGGAGTACTTGATAGGGTCCATCCCAGCGCTCTTTTAAGGGTTCTTCATTCCAGGTTCTTATATACACCGTGTCTCCAGGCTCTATATCATGTACCGGATTCTCGAGCGCTAGTGGGCGATTCCACACTAGTGCGGATCTGAGTCGATTCAATGTCCTGCCAAGAGACAACACGTAATTGTGCAAGTCCTGATTACCTTTCACATGTACCTCTGGGTTTGGGTCTGGTGCTTCATATGGTTTGCCATACAAAATCTCGTATGAACTTACTGACATCCCACTCCTAGGTTTAATCCTAATGCGCAGCAATGCTATTGGCAAGGCCTGAGGCCATTGAATTTTTGCTTCCTGACAGATCTTGCTAAGTTGCCTTTTTAGAGTTTGATTCATTTTCTCCACTTGCCCACTAGACTGGGGTCTCCATGGGGTATGTAACTCCCATTTAATTCCCAAACATCTGCTGGTTTCTTTTACTAATTGTGCCACAAAGTGTGGTCCCCTATCGGAAGATATCCCCAGTGGTACCCCAAATCTAGGGATTATTTCCTTTAGTAACCATTTTACAGTTTCTTTTGCTTGGTTGGTGCGACAAGGGAAAGCTTCTGGCCATCCTGAAAAGGTATCTACCCCAACTAGTATATACCTGAATCCTCGGGTTCTGGGGATCTCTACATAATCTATTTGCCAATAATCCCCAGGTTGTACACCCCTCTTAATTTTCCCCATTTCTATTTTTCTTCTTACTAAAGGATTATTTTTCAAGCAAATTTCACACTTAGCTGTAATAGACTTTGCCATTGTTAACATCTGGACCGAGATAATTTGTTTTCTTAGGTAAGCCACCAATGCTTCTGCACCCCAGTGACACTTCTGTTGTTCCGTCTGAAGTATTCCTCTCATAATAGTGGTTGGTACCACAACTTGTCCGTTGGTGGTTACATACCACCCAGAATTATTTTTGCTGGCTCTTACTAGACTTGCCAATTTTTCATCTTCTGTAGAATATTTAGGTGGTTCTGAAGGTAATAAATCAATTGCTCTTACCTTCTGGGAGACAAGGCCCACCATTGTTCTTACTTGCCGTGCTACTGACCGAGCTGTTTGATCAGCAAGCCGATTTCCCTCAATGAGTTTTGATGTTCCACCTTGATGAGCTTTACAGTGCATTACAGCAACTTGTGATGGCTTTTGAATGGTCTTAAGCAGGTTCAGTATCTCCTCCTGGTACTTCATGTTTGTTCCTTGTGAAGAGAGCAGTCCCCGCTCTTTCCAAAGGGCTCCATGCACATGAACAACTCCGAAAGCATATTTTGAATCAGTCCATATATTAACTTTCTTGTTTTCGCTGAGTTCCAATGCTCTGGTTAAGGTGATTAACTCTGCTTTTTGTGCTGAGGTGTTTGATGGTAAGGGCTTAGCCTCAATTACTGTCTTGGCAGTAGTGATGGCATATCGTGCATACCACATTCCGTTCTCCACAAAGCTACTGCCATCAGTAAAGAGTTCCCAGTCAGTTTCTGCCAGCGGAGTGTCTTTCAAATCAGGGCGACTTGCGTGGGTATATTCGATGACTTCCACGCAATCATGTTCCAGGTCTCCTTCTTCAGTACCTGCACCCAAAAACTCAGCAGGGTTCATTAGGTTAGTAGTTTTTAGAATAACATCATCTTGTTCTGTCAGAATTACCTGGTATTTCATCATTCTGCTTGCGGAAAGCCAATGGCCCCCCTTTTGTTCCAGTACTGTTGTCACCATATGGGATACAAACACTTCTATCCTTTTTCCCATAGTTAGTTTTCGGACCTCCTGGATCAGTATTACTGTAGCAGCTACCGCCCGCAAGCACGCCGGCCACCCAGCACTTACCGGATCTAGCTGTTTAGAAAAATAGCCGACAGGTCTTTTCCAAGATCCCAGTCGTTGGGTTAATACCCCCAAGGCAAGTCTTTGTCGCTCATGTACAAACAACTGAAAATCTTTGCTCAAGTCTGGCAGACCCAAGGCAGGTGCCTGCATCAAAGCTGGTTTCAATTTCTGGAAAGCCTCTCGTTGTGGCTTTCCCCACACTAAGGTCTTATTCTTCTGTGCCTCATATAAAGGTTTGGCAATAAGTCCATAGTCCATGATCCAGAGCCTGCACCATCCTGTCATTCCTAAAAAGGATCTTAATTCATGTAAGTTTCGTGGTTCTGAAATAGCACAGATAGCATGCACACGGTTTGTGTTTTCTGCTGTCCTTGAGAAAGCTCGCATCCTAAATAAATCACAGTCTCGGATACAATTTGAGCTTTATTTTTCGATACTTTGTACCCATTCATTCCCAATTGGTTCAGTATTTCAATCGTTACCTGGATGCAGAGTTCTCGCGTCTCAGTCGCGATCAAAATGTCGTCTACGTATTGTAGCAACAGGTACCGTTGTCGAGGGATTATGATGTGGCCTTTCGTAGTCCATTCCTCGAGCTCCTTAGCCAACTGATTTCCAAAAATAGTTGGGCTATCCTTGAATCCTTGCGGAAGACGTGTCCAGGTTAACGGAGTTTTCCTTCCATTGTGTGGATTTTCCCATTCAAAGGCAAACAATTTTTTGCTTTCCTGGTCGAGGGGTATGCAGAAGAAGGCATCTTTTAAATCAAGTACAGTAAACCATTTCTATTTCTCCTTCACAGATGTTAACAAGGTATATGGGTTTACAAATACCGGATAAATGTCCTTAGTGATCTGGTTTACAGCCCGCAAATCTTGGACTAATCGGTAACTACCATCAGGCTTCTTTACTGGAAAAATTGGAGTATTATATTCTGATTCACATTCCTCTAGAATTCCATACCTCAAAAATTTTTCAATTAGAGGCACTATTCCTAACCTAGCTTCTAGTTTCAGTGGGTACTGCCTCAACTGTACTGGCTTGGCATCTTCCTTCAGTTCCACTTTAACGGGCTGGGCCGTTTTCGATTTCCCAGGTATGTCAGTCGCCCATACCGTGGGGATCACTGCCTCCTCCACAGCTTGTGGTACCTCTGCTACTGGGTTTTCTTTTAACAGCAAAACTTGTCCTACCTTAGATTCTGGAATTTTCATTACCAGGTTTCCATTCTCGAATGTTATTACAGCATCCAATTTGGTCAATAAGTCCCGTCCTAAAAGGGAAACTGGACAATCTGGAACATATAAGAACTCATGGGTTAACTTTTTTTCTCCAAAACACAGATCTAAGGGTTGTAGGAATGGCTGTACTTCTTCCTTCCCTGTGGCACCAACAATCGTTGTCTTTTTATTACTTACTGTTCCCTGTAAAGAATTTAGCACAGAATAAGTAGCCCCTGTGTCCACCAAAAAATCTCACATCCTGATCCCCCACTTGTATCGTCACCAGGGGTTCCTTACTCTGGGTATCTGTTTCTGTGCTGCCATATAGTCAGCTGTTGTTATTACACTCCCCCAACACCAGAGTTTGTATTGCATTCCCTGCTGCGCTTGGTACCCGACCCGTAGGGCCCGGACGATTCGGGCATTCATTTTTCCAGTGTCCTCCCTCCTTGCAATAAGCACATTGATTTATACCAAGCTTTACAACAGGCCTCAGAGGAGTTCCCTGAACATTCCGAAAACCGCGCCCTCGGCCGCCTCTAGCTCCCCTGCCGCGGGCTTCCATTCCTATTCCCCTGCCTTGCCCTTGGACCAGAGCCAACAAGTCTTGCTGAGAACACCTCGACTGCTCCTTTTCTCTATTATTATAAACTTTCCAGGCTGTTTCTAACATAACATCCAGATCTCGCAATTGTGCCCCCTCCAGTTTCTGTAATTTCTCCCGAATATCATCCTGAGACTCCCCCAAAAAGATCAAAGCCAACTGGACCCTTGCTTGTTCCGTTTCAATATCTAAATCCATATATCTTTTTGCAGTTTCCTTCAATCTTTCTAAAAAGGCTGAAGGGGATTCATTCTTTTCCTGCCTAACATTATACAATTTTGACCAATTCATTTGTTTTGGCATAGCAGTCTGAACGCCAATTAATAACCAGTCCTGATACCTCCGGAGGCGAAGCTGACCAGCCCCAGTATTATAATCCCACCGGGGTTCCTCTTTTGGGAAATTCTCATCAACATTACCGCCCACAGCCCCATTCCGAATATCCTCTCTTACTTTATCTCTTGCTACCCGTATAACCATATCTTTTTCTGTAGAATCCATTCATGTGTCAAGAATCACCTGCAAATCATCCCAATCGGGATTCTGCGTTTTAATTATCATCTTAATTATCCTTGCAACCTTGTCTGGGTTTTCCCGGTAAGGACCAGCTGATTGTTTCCAAATCATTAGATCTCCTGGTGAAAATGGGACTTTTACATAAACTGGTTCTCCCCCCACTCCTACCGCCTGTCTCAAGGGTGCTATTACATTTGACGGTTCACCCCCCTTTTGGGCTTCCTTTTCTCTGTTCCTAGTTCTGTGGGATATTGGTGTAGTTGTTACTCCTTTTACTCCGGTTGCTGCCCCCTCATCCCCACTGGAATCGATATCACTTTCAGTAAGACGCACAGGTGCCGAGGGTTTAAGGGGTTTAGGTGCAGAGGGTTCAATTTCTGAAGGCGCAACGTCTAAACACGGCAGATCTGAAGCGTTGCCGCGGCTGCTCTCTACTGCCAAACACGTTATGCATTTCTTTTCCACCGTACAGCCCGTACATTTATCATTAATACCGTTCCTCTGGACTAACATTAACCCACATTCCTTCGTCCAGTCCTGTTTTTGTTCAAGATAGAAAAAGAGATCCACATACTGTACTTCATCCCATTTACCTTCCCTTTGACAAAACCTCATTAATTCAACAATAGTTCCATGTTCTAAAGTACCCTCTGGTGGCCAACGTACTTCATTAGGCAAGTCATATTCAGGCCACCAGTGAGTACAATATTCAATTAATTTCTTTTTACTCATAGATTGTCCAAATCCAGCCTCCTTCCAATGTTTCAACAAACAGTCTAATGGTGACATCTTTGTACCACACATACCAACACAAAAGAGTAACGCAGAGACGGGTTAATACAGAAAGATAACACACGGATAACTTTGAAATCACCAGTCTCAACAGCGAACACAGGTCAAATTACCAGAACGATGATCTGTATTCACTGTTGAAACCGGCGACCCCAGACAACCAGATAAATAACCAGACCAAGTGGTGAGCCTGAATATCACAAATAACAGACCAGGTGTGTGCACAAATAACCAGACCCTAGGTGCACGCAGATAACCAGACAGGCAAAACCAGAACCAGATAACCAGATACCAGATGCTGAACCTGCAGAGGTTTCCCTCTGTCTAACGGACGGCTGCCTAGGCAATACCTCAGGAGCTCCCTGCCCAACCGAGCGTGGCTTTCGCCGCATCTGACCGGCAGGCTACCGGATGCCTGACCAGCAGGCTACAGGACCAGAACAGAACCAGACCAGATGGGTACCCAATAATACAGGTAAAACAACAGATAAAGCACCTTCTTACCAATCAGAGGTCCGTCGTGAGCAGCAGAGAGCCGGTCGCGTCCGACGCACTCCCCAAGAATACCTCGGTGCTAGCCAGAGCAGGATCGAGACGCGAGCCGTCTCAGCAATTCCCGCGAGGTCCCATCTGGGTTGCCAAAATGTTAGCAATCAGGACACATAACCACGGGCGTAGTTATATGCGGTGCTTTATTTCAGCGCGGGGAAACCAGGGGTTCGCACCCAAAACTGGCTTCCATCGTCAGTTTAGGTTACACAGTATTTATGCAGTCCATTCACATACATATTCATATATTCATTAGGATCATTAGAATATGTAACAGTTGCTCAACATTTATTGCAACATCGATTGCAACACCTTGGAACTACTTTGATCATGCGCAGTGTCCTCTGGTGGTCTTTCAGGGGGTCTTCAGGATGAAGTAAGTAGTCTTCATCGCCTCTGTCCTTTCCACCTTTTGATGCGGCACATGCGCACTACTCTATAATTGCACAACTGCTGACTAGCTTACTTTCCGGAGGTACTGTATATATTTCTCCTCATTCTAAGCATATTTGGGCTAAGATAAACGCTAGCTTGATAAGATAAAGGTATGCTCAATTCCCTTATTAGGTAAAACACGGTATGCAAAGGTTGAATCAGCCTGGTACCCATCCCAGAAAAGAACATCTTGTAAAATTGATCCTGTTAGTCTCCTATTAAGATTGACTGTATTGATTGTATTAGTATAATCCCCTATAAAATTGATTCTATCTCTAACACCTGGACCGTGAGTAACTGCCCCCTGACCCCTCCCTGGCGTCGAGTGACACATGGGGTGCCACCTGCCAGGCACTGAGCACCCCATGTCCTGTCCCACAGGGAGCGGACGGGCGAGTGCAGGTACCCCACTGTTCCGCGGAGCTGCGGGGGCCCACACAGCCTCACGCCCCCGCTCTTCCAGCCCCAGCCGCCCAGCACCCCATGACCGTCCCCATCCGGCGCCCGCAGCCCCAGCAAGGTAGGGATGACGGAGGTGGGGAGGGGGATGCTGAGCCTGCGGGGGGATCTATCCGTGCCTCAGTTTCTCCAGGGAGAGCTGGCTGGGGGAGGGTTGCTGGGGGATGCGGAGTGGGGCCCCGTGTTTGGGTCACATGCTCTCCCCTTCCCAGAAGGACTCGATGCAGCTTTCGGGCCAGGACGGCACTGATGGGAACCGGCAGGACGAGCAGCTCTCCATGATGGGGGGCTCTCAGCTGCCCACAATGCCAAGGGCCACCCCAGACACCACGACCTCGAAGAGCCGGCCAGGTATGGCCCTGTCAGGGCACCAGGGGGCAGAGGACACCCTGCTGTCTGTGGGGACGGGTCTGTGCCCGCAGCTGGGCAGGGCGGGACGGGAGTCTGGGGTCTGGACTGGGATGTGGGGGCAGCACGGGCTGCTGGGGCAGCCGCTCCTCGTGGTGGAGCTGGAGGGAGCTGGGGGGACATTGGGGGTGGTGCTGGCAGTGTGGGACAACAGCCTGCGTGCTTCAGGGTGGGGGAAGGACCCTGTTTGTGGGTGTCTGTGGCTGACCCTGCCCCTCGCCCCCAGGCACCCCCTCCTCGCTGCTCTCAGCCATGCTGCTGCACCAACCAGTCCCGTCTCCCAGGCGCTTCACCCTGGCACCGAGTCTGCTGCCGCCCATCCAGCCCCCCCGCACTGAATCACTCCCTGACAGCCGGGCAGGACAGGGGTCCTGGCCCCGGTCCCAATGGCCCGGGCGCTGAGCAGGCAGCGGCTCCAATAAATGGCGATGGGCAACCAAGCGCTGGTGTGATCTGAGTGGGGGTCCCTGGGGCAGGATGGCAGAAAGCCCCGCTGTGTTTGCTTTTCAGGAGAAAAATAAGCGCTAAAAAGGCACTTTGGGGGTGCCCAGGTGGATCCGGTGGTACCCAGGGCCCCCCCAGAGGGAGCACTGGCAGCAAACCGGTGGGCACCAGGGCAGAGCCAGCAAAGGCCCATCCTGCACCCCGGGGTGGGGCTGAGGTGTCCACGGGCTTCAGAAACACCCCCTGGGACTAACTGGGGGGATGGGGTGAGGGGGTAACCAGGGGGCTGTGCAAGAAGCCGGGCTGACTGTCGGCAGCCGGAGGAGGGGAGCGCTTTGCTCTGGGTCGGGGGACCCAGAACTGGGGGGACGCAGCAGCTCCGCGCCCCGCCCTGGGGGGCCCACAGCCCCATGTCGCAGCACTTTGCAGCCGTTGGAAAGCGCCCGGCACTTCCGGCTGATGGGCGCTCTGGTCACGCCCACAGCCCTCGGCTGACAGACGGGGCCCTCGTTTAGTGAAACGCCTGGGAGCAGAGAAGCTTCTGGAGCACTGACCGTATACGGGCCCAGCTCGGATTCCCTTGGGCTTGACAAGGAGGCTGTGGGACCTTCCAGCGGTTTCGGTGCGGGGCTGTGGGCGGAGCGTTGTCCTCAGACTGCGGACCCTGCGGGAGCTCCCCGGGCAGAGCCCCCCCCGCCCCGCCGGCCGGTGGTTGTGTCTGCTGGGGACCCTGCGGAGCCGCCAGCTTTCGTGAGTGGGGATGTGCCTTTGGAATTGTCATTCAAAGGGTAGATGAGCACAGCTCGGCTTCAGCCAGGACGCCTCTGTGCCTTTAGTTTTTGTTTTTCCCTCACCTTCCCTTTCGTGCGGAGCGGCCCGGCCCGGGACGGGGGGTGTGGGTGTGTGTACTGAGGGAACACCTCGTACCCAGCAGCCTGCTCCGTGCCGCTGCTCCTTGTCCCTGCATTTATATACGATACACAAATGTAAAGCAAACGGGGGGGGTGCGTGGGAGCAGGAGCGGCTGGGGGCTCCTGGGCCGGGCCTGACGCCTGCAGTGCCTCACACTTTCCCACTCCCGTCGCGCCGCCATCTTCGGCGTGGGCAGTGAAGCCGCTGCACTGAGGCCGTGCCTCGTGCCGCCGGGGAGGAGGGGAGCTGGTCGCTCTGGGAGCCGCTCTTGGGAAGCGGGCGGCGCACCCCGCCGAGGAGGGGGAGTTAACGTCCTTCAAGTCCTCCTCCTCGGGTACCGGTGCCGTTCGGGCGGTGGCTGATGAGGTGTCTGTCGCGGGGCGGGGAGAACGCGGCCGCTGTGCCCTCACTAGAGATGGCGGCGGGGCGGTCTCTCACGCAGACAGGACGGCGGCTGCGTGGAGCGGCGCTCCAGCCCCTGGCGGAGCTCGCGTGGCTGGGTGAGGGGACGGGATCCCCCCTCCAGCCTCGCTGCCTGCCAGGGAAACCCCTTCCCCTTTTCCAAACCTCCTGTTCCCCCTCAGCTCAATCCACCTTTCCCAGCCAGAGGGAACCCGTTCTCTGCCCAGCCACCCCCATCTTGGGGTCACTTGTCCCTGGTTCCTGAGGTTCCGCCGAGTGGGCGTGGGGCGAGTTTGGGTCGGGCTGAGCCGAGGCCCAGCTCCCGGGGGGATGCTCTGCAAGGAACACCCCCCGCCCCAGGAGCACTGCTGCTCCGGTTTATTTTCATATTTCCCGCGCCTAGCACTGCGCCCCAGCAGTGAACCAGCAGACTGCAGGTACCGAAGGGATCTCCTCCTCCTCCCCACCCCTTAAGGGGCGGTGATCCCTGCAGGAGTAAGAAAAGGATGCTGCAGGAGCTGAGGTTGCCTTCTACATCTGTTGTTTCTCGCTTCAGAGCTGCGCCGGGGCTGCAGGACTCTCTGGCTGTGATGGTGAGCGGAAACAACTTTACAACCTGTAAAGTCATAAAACTTCCCAACTCACAAGGTTATAAAGCAGGTATGTTCATTTCGACGTCGGGCGCAAGGGGGATCGTTCCACCGTTCATGCGCAACTTCTAACAATATGAGGTGTGTTTAAATACAGTAAGGTGTTACATATTCATAATGACCCCAGGAACACCTCTACATATTCATAACCTTTCCTGCTTCTTATTAAAATGAGTCCCAGGTGATCATTTCCATAGTCTCCTCCTTGACCCCTCCCTGTTGCACCTGCGCAGTGCCATCTGGTGGTCTTGAGGAGGGGTCTTTGGATGAAGGCTCCTTCAGCCTCGTCACAGTGACCTCTTTACCTTTGGCTCATTATGTTGAATGGACTGGAACCCAAGCTGCCAAGTCGATTGAAATCAGACCGGTTCCCCCCTTTTGCTGTAAATCTTCGTTATCTCGTCTTCTCAAGTTTACATCTAGGTGCTGTAAAACCTCTTACCTTGGCATTCGACGAGGTTCTGTTTTTTCTTAACATAATGGGTTAGTTAGTTAGTTAGTTCCCTCTGTCAGTTCCCCCCTTTTCGGGAAGGTTAGTAAATTCTTGTACTAACATGATGATTTCCTATTTAACCTTTTCTCGGACCACAAGTAAGAAGGCTGTTTCGACAGGAGAAGACTTATCTTTCTCCCTCAAAGAACAAACAAATTCTCATGTTGAACAAAACATTTGTGTTGCTCTTCTGGGGCAGCTGATGACCGGGTGGCTGGTGCCCCAGCAGCAATGGCATCTGTCGCGCTGCAGCGGGAGCTCGCACTCTTTGGCGTGGTGACCCCGCTCACTGCAGTTCCTAGCGCTTTCCTTTTGGGTTTCTTCTTCCCAGTGCGATCGCCAGGTCCAGTTTGGTTTTATCTTTTAAAATCATTTAAAATCATTCTGCAAGTTTTCTACGATTCATTTGTTATCAACTAATTCTCTCTCTGCTTGCTGAAGTTTACTCCATTGTGCTTGTAAATCTGTGTAAGGTGATTTAATGACCTCTTGCTCAGTTTGCTTGTCGTTCGTGGCAGCTATCAATGCTGCTTCCAAAACAGCAGAGATCTCAAATCTGCTTTCTTTTGCCAAGTCCCTTATTTGCTCAGTTACAATATCTGGAGCCGACCAACGTCCAGAAGCCCTCCTAAGACCCTCAGGAGTCCGGCAAGCCTTATAATCTTTCAGGAAACTCAACATCAGGGAGCAGTCCAGGCCTGGCTTGACCCGGGATGCCATGACCCACTGCCGGAGAACGCGGCACAGACCGATCAGTCCTCCTTTAGAGCCTCTGGCTCCTATCCCGCCCGAACCGCTTCTCACAGAATATCCCACTTCTGACACCCAATAAACTGTCCCGTCCCAACAGGTGGGATGAGGGATGAGTTAACTCTTGGTTTCTCCTTAGCTCTTTGAGTTTTTCTAGTTTCTTTCTTATATCTCCCCAGGACTTTGTTACAAACTGGGGGGTCCACTCCAGGAGCCTGTTTATCCTTTGCTTTTTCCTTGGGTGAACTTCTCTTCATCCCAGAATTGTAGCATGATCCTCCCCAAGAGACTGTTGGGGGGTCCAAAATTCTCACGTGACCCCCCCACCAAGGGACTGTCAGGGGGTACCTCTGGCAGGTCACTCGCCTTCGACCTCTTGTGAGGATCAAACCCACAAAACCTGGCTCACAACGTGGGGCTCAAACCCACGACACAAAGTTCTTCACTCACTTTGTCCCTTCAGTGGCCAAGGCCCTCGCGGGGTGTTGGAAGCGCACTTAGAAGGACTCCACGCTCCCTTCGCAACCAGGTTGCGTCTCAGCCAACACCAGTCACACAGTCAAACTGCCCGACCCGGCGGTACTTACAGTCCACTTTTCCTGTCGGGACCGTCGTGCACTCTGGATTACGGGTAAACTGCAGTATTCAGGGGGAGTGAGCTTCTTTCTTTTGCTTCTGCTTTAATTTTGAATAACGTTGGTAGCTCTCCGCACACCCGAGTGCAAGGGCCACTGTTAAAGTGGGGCGCCTCCCTTGAACCTGAGGTAACACAGAGCCATCCAAGGTTGTCACGTCGGGGTCACCAATTGAAATAAATAGCTTACACTTTTTCTATGGATAAACAACGTTTAATCCAATTCCTTAGTTGTATTCCTTAAATACGTGTTCATTAGAGCATAAGCAAAACAGCGCTGGGTGCGCGGGGATTCGCTCTGCCCAACACATACATCTTTTAACAATGGGAAGTGTGCTTAAATATAGTAAGGTGTTACATATTCATAATGACCCCAGAAACCCCTCTACATATTCATAACCTTTCCCTGCTTCTTATTAAAATGAGTCTCAGATAACCATTTCCATAGTCTCCTCGTTGACCCTCCCCAGTTACACCTGCGCAGTGCCATGAAGATTGGAGAGCCGCGGGTCAAAGATGAGTCCTCATGGAGGGATGATTAATGCTCGTTTTATTACAATTCTGATTCTATTCTATAGGGTTAATCTAAGGTTCACGTGGTATATGACACAAGGTAATTAGTTACAACGTAATGTTCACCCGTTACAGCAATAGCACGTCTTTGTTCTACAAAATAGCACGTCTTTGTTCTACAAGACAGCATACCTTTGTTCTACATCCTCTTTTCGTGTTTTACTTCTTAATAAGTTTCTTTCTATTGATTACCCAAGGACAAATCCTTGCTGTCCGACACGTACGCTGGGTTGTGCAAGTGGGACTGGAAAAGTACCGAGTGCCCTGTTTCTTCAAGCATATTCTCTACAGTGTCACTTGGTGATTTTGAGGAGGGGTCTTTGGATGAAGGCTCCTTCAGCTTCGTCACAGTGAACTTTTTACCTGTGGCTCGTTATGATGAATTGGCTGGAACCCAAGCTGCCAAGTCGACTGAAATCAGACTGGCGCCCCCTTTTGCTGTAAATCTCGGCTGTCTTGTCTCCTGAAGGTTACAGCTGTCTTCCCAAACCCTGTCTTCCCAAACCCTGCACCCCAAATCCTGCACCCCCAAATTCGGCCCTACCAAACTCTGCACCCCTAAACCCTACAACTGAAACCTTGCACCCCCTAATCCTGCCCTCCCTACCTTCCTGAACCCTGAAACCTGCACCCCAAATCCTGCATTCCCAAATCCTTCCTATACACTACACCCCTAAACCTGCCCCCAAACCCTGTACCCCAAAGAATTCCCTCCTAAACCTTGCACCTCCAAATCCTGCACCTCAAAGGCCTGGAAACCCAAGCCCTTCAACCCCATCCCTGCACCCCCAAATCCTGCACCCAAATCTCTCACCCCCACCACCCTGCACTCCCAACCCCTGCACCCTAAAACTCCACACCTCCAAATCCTGAACCCTGAAACCCCACACCCCCAAATCCTGTGCCCCAGTCCTGTGCACCCCATACTCTGCAACCTTAAATTTCCCACCAAGCCCCTGCACCCCAAACGCTGCACTCTTAGACCTGACTTCTAAACCCTGCACCCCCAAACAGTGCACCCCCAAATCCTGACGCCCCAGATCCTTCCCTCCCATGCCCTGCAGCCCCAAATCCTGAACCCCCAGATCCTGAATTCCAGGATCTTGCACCCCCAGACCCTGCACCCCCAAATCTTGCACCTCTAAACCTCCACCCCTTAACACTGCACCCCCAAATCTTTCACCCCAAAACCTCAACCCAGAACCCTGTACCCCAAAACCCTACACCTCCAAATCCTGAACCCTTAAACCCTGCACCCCCAGATCCTCCCCCCAAATGAATGAACCCCCAAAACCTGCACCCCCAGATCCTGCTGCCCCATACCCAGCACCCCAAACTCTGCACCCAGAAATCCTGCACTCTCATAACCCTGAACCTCAAACAATTCCCTCGACCCTGCACCCCCAAACCTGTAACCCCAAACGCTGCACCCCCAGGTCCTGTCCCCAAACTCTGCACTGCCAGATCCTGCCCCCCTAGACCCTTAAAGCCCAAATATTGCACCCCCAGATCCTTCCTCAACACCCTGCACCCCCAAATTCCCCACCGAAAACCTGCACCCCCAGATCCTGCACCACCAAGTTCTGTGCCCTGAAACCCTGCACTGAAAATCCTGCCCCCTAACTCTGCACTTCCAAATCCTGCACCCCCAAATCGTTCCCCCAAACCATTCGCCCCCGAATCTTTTATGTCCAAACCTGTCCCCCAAACCTTGCACCCCTGAACTCTGCTCCCCCAAAGCCGGCCTGCGAAACCTGGTCAACCAATTCCATCACCCCCAGATCCTGCTCCCCAAACCCTGCACCCAAAATCCTGCCCCACAAACCCTGCGCCCTCAAATTCTGACCCCCAATCAATGCACTGACAAACCCTGCACCCGCAGATCCTTCCCCCCCAAACCTGGCACCCTGAAATCGCTCACCCCAAATCCCTGCACTCTCAAATCTTGCACACCCCAAAAATGTGCACCCCCAAATCGTTCACCCCATATCCTGCCCCTTTAAACCCTGCACTTCAAAACCCTGCACCCCCAAATCCTTTCCCCAAACACCCTGCACCCATTAATCCTGTAGCCCCAAATCCTGCACCCCAAGTCCTGAAACTTCAAACCCTGCGCCCTCAGATCCTTCCTTACCCAACCCTGCACCCCCAAATCCTCCAACCCCCAAATCCTCCAACCCCCAAGTCCTGAACACCTGAACCCTGCACCCCCAACTCCTCACCCCAAAGCCCTGCACCCCCAAATCCTGCCTCTAAACCCTGAACAACAAGGTTCTGCACCCCATATCCTGCTCCCCAGATCCTGCACCCCAGAATCCTGCACCCCCATGCTGTGATCCCTGCACCCTGCACCCCCAGATCCTTCTCTCCCCAAACCCATAGCCCCATAACGCTGCACCCCAAAACGGTGCACCTCCAGATCGTGAACCTTTAAACCCTGCACCCCAAATCCTTCCTCCCCAAAACCTGCACCCCAATACCCTACAATCCCAGATCTTGCACCTGCAAATCTCTGCACTCCACAACCCTGCACCCCAAATTCTGCCCCCCAAAGCCTGATCCCTGAAACACTGCACCTCCAAACCCTGTACCCCCAAATCCTTCCCCAACACCCTGCTCCCCCAAACCCTGCACCCCAAGATCCTGCTCCCCTAAATCTTGAACACCCAAACCTTGCACCCTCAAACCCTGCACCCCCAAACCCTGCATCCCAAACCCTACACCCCTAAATTCAGCCCTACCAAACTTTGCACCCCTAAACCCTGAAATCTTACACCCCTAATCCTGCCCTCCCAAATCCTGAGCCCTGCACCCCCAAAGCCTGCATTCCCAAACGCAGCACCCCCAGGTCCTGAACACCCAAATACTGCACCCCCAAATTAGGCAGTCCCAAAACCAGCACCCCAAAATCCTCCATTCACAAACTCTGCACCCCTCAAACACTGCACCCCCACATGTGCACCCCCAAAATCATGCTCCCCTGAAACGCTGCACTTCAAAACCCTGCACCCCCAAATCTTTCCCCCAAAACCCTGCCCCCCCAAACCCTACACCCCAAGGTCCTTCCCCCACCTCCTGGAACCCCAAACCCTGCACCCCAAAGAATTCCCTCCCAAACCTTGCACCTCCAAATCCTGCACCTCAAAGGCCTGGAAACCCAAGCCCTTCAACCCCATCCCTGAACACCAAATCCTGTACCCCAAAAACAGCACCCCAGAATCCTGCACCCCAAATCTGTCACCCCCAAATCCTTCCCCCACCACCCTACACCCTCAGATCCTTCACCCCCATCCCCTGCACCCCAAAACCCCACACCTCCAAATCCTGAACCCTGAAATCCCGCACCCCCAAATCCTGTGCCCCAGTCCTATGCATCCCACACTCTGCACCCCAAACCCTGCACTCTTAGACCTGACTTCTAAACCCTGCACCCCCAAACAGTGCACCCCCAAATCCTGAAGCCCCAGATCCTTCCCTCCCATACCCTGCAGCCCCAAATCCTGAACCCCCAAATCCTGCACCCCTAATCCTCCACCCTCTTAACACTGCACCCCCAAAACCTGCACCACCAAATCCTTCACCCCCAAAACCTCCCTCCTCCAAACCCTGCACTTCAAAATGCTGCACCCCCAGATCCTGACCCCAAAACCCTGCACCCCAAATCCTGTACCCCAAAGCCCTGCACTCTCAAATCATACATGCCCAGAACGTGCACCCTAAACTGTGCACCCCAAAATCCTAAACCCCTTAACCCTGCACCCCCAAATCCTCCAGACCCATGTCCCGAACCCAGCACCCCAAAATCTACCCCCCAAAACCTGCATCCCCAAATCCTGCACCCCCAGGTCCTGAATACCCAAAATCTGCACCCCCAATTCTGCCTCCACAAGACCTTCACCCCCAGTCCCTGCTCCACTAAATCCTACACCCCAAACCCTGCACCCCCAACCTCCTGTACCCCAAATCCTGCCCCCACAAGTTGCACCCTAAAATCCTGCACCCCAAATCCTGTCCTACCCACCCTTCACCCCAAACCCCTTCACCCCAAGATCCTCCTGCCCTAAACCCTGCACCCCCAAATCATCCCTCCCTATCCTGCCCCCCAAACCCTGTCCCCCTAAAGCCTGACCCCGAAACCCTGCTCCCCAAAACCCTGCTACCCCAAACCTTGTACCCCCAGATCCTTCCCCCAACACCCTGCAATCCCACACCCTGCACCCCCAATTCTGGCGCTAAACCCTGCACCCCCAGAACGCTGCACCACTGAACCTTGCACCCCAAAACCGTGCTCCCCCAATCCTCCCCCCCCAAAACTCTGCACCCCAAAACCCTATACCCAAAACCCTGCACCCCACAAGTTGCACCCCATATCCCTGCACCCCCAAATCCTCCAGCCATCAGGTCCTGCACCCCCAGGTGCTGAACACCTGAACCCCTCACCCCAGACCCCTCACCCCAAAGCCCTGCACCCCCAAATCCTGCCTCTAAACGCTGAAATACAAGGTTCTGTACCCCAACAGCCTGCTCACCCAGATCTGCACCCCAGAACCCTGCACCCCCATATTCTGATCCCTACAGCCTGCACCCCCAGCTCCTGCACCCCCAAAACCTGTACCCCTAAATCCTGCACCCTTCAACCCTGCAGCCCACAGCGCTGCACCCCCAACCTCTGCAGCCCCAGTTCCTTAACGTGTGAAACCTGCGCCCCCAAGTCCTGCACCTCAAAACCTTACACCCGGAATCCTGCCCCCCAAACCATGCACCCCAAAATCAAGGCCCCTCAAACTTGCACTCAAAAGTCCGCACCAAGAAACCCTCCCCGCCCAGTTCCTAAAGACAGGGAACCTGCACCCCCAAATCCCGCACCCCAAACCCCTGCACCCCAGTACCCCAGACCACCAAATCTTGCACCTCCAAATCCTGCCCCTATTAGCCCTGCACTTCAAACCGTGCACCCCAAATCCTGCAACCAAACCCTGTACCCCAAATCCTGCAGCCAGCCCTTGTACCCCTAAATCCTTGACCTCCACATCCCGAATCTCCAAACGCAGCAACCCCAAAACCCTACACCCCCAATCCCTGCACCCCCAAATCATTGTCCTTCAAATCCCACACCCAAAGCTCGTACACCCCAAGATCTTGCACCCCCACACACTGCACCCCAAATCCTGCACCCCCAAATCCTCCAGCCCCATGTCCCAAACCCCCAAACCCTGCACCCTCAAGTCTTGCACCCCAATTCTGCCTCCCCAAGACCTGCACCCCCAAACCCTGCACCACTAAACCCTGCACCCCCAAACCCTGTACCCCAAATCCTGACCCCCACAAGTTGCACCCTAAAAACCTGCACCCCAAATCCTGTCCTACCCAACCCTTCTCCCCAAACCCCTTCACCCCAAGATCCTGCTGCCCTAAACCCTGCACCCCAAAATCATCCCTCCCAACCCTGCCCCCAAACCCTGTCCCCCTAAAGCCTGACCCCTAAACCCTGCTCCCCAAAACCCTGCTACCCCCAATCTTGCACCCCCCAACTCTGCACCCTCAGATCCTGCTGCTCCAAACCCTGCACCCCCAAATCCTCCAGCCCCACGTACCGATCTCCCAAACCCTGCACCCCAGAACCCTGCACCGCACAACCCCTTCACCCCCAAACCCTGCACCCCCAGCCCTACCCAATAAACTTTCCACCCCCAAATCCTGCCCTACCAAGCCCTCCACCCCAAACCCCTGCACCCCAAGATCCTGCACCCTAAACCCTGCACCCCCATATCCTCCTTCCCCAAACCCTGCACCCCAAAACACTTCACTCCAAACCACTGCACCCCTAAATCCTGCAACCCCAAATCCTGGCCCCCAAACCCGGCACCCCAAACTCCTGCACCCAAAGATCCTACTGCCCTAACCCTGAACCCCCAAATCCTGCACCCCTGGAACCTGCAACCCCAGACCCTGTAGCCCCAAATCAGGCCCCGCAAAATCCTGCTCCCCCAGCCTTGCACCCCCAAATCCTGCACCACCTAATCCTACAACCCCCTAACACAACCCCATAACCCCTTGTCCCCAGGGCCCATTGTGACATCCCAGGACCCCCCTTTGTCCCCAGGGCCCATTGTGAAGTTCCAGGACCCCCTTTGTCCCCAGGGCCCATTGTTGCATCCTGGGGTCCCCCGTCATCCCCAGGGCCCATTGTGACATCCTGGGGACGCCCTTGTCCCCAGTGCCTATTGTGACATCCTGGGGACCCCCTTTGTCCCCAGTGCCCATTGTGACGTTCCAGGAACCCCCTTTGTCCCCAGGGCCCATCGTGACACCATGTGGACCCCCCTTGTCACTGGTAAGCCATTTTGACTGCATGGGGACCCCCCCTTGTCCTCAGGGCCCATTGTGACATCCTGGGCACACCTCATTGTCCCCAGGGCCCATTGTGACATCTTGGGGACCGCCTTGGACCTCTGGCCCATTGTGGCACTGTGGGGACCCCCCTTATCACTCGGGACCCATTGTGACACCATGGGGACCCCTTTTTCTCCCCAGGGGCCATTGTGACATCCTGGGGACCCTCTTTGTCCCCAGGGCCCATTGTGGCACCATGGGGACCCCCTTTGTCACTGTGGCCCAATGTGACATCCCAGCACCCCACTTTGTACCCAAGACCCATTGTGACACCATGGGGACCCCCTATGTCACTGGGGCGCATTGTGACTTCCCAGGACCTCACTTTGTCCCCAGGGCCCATTGTGACATCCTGGGCACACCCCATAGTCCCCAGGGCCCATTGTGACTTCCGGGGGACCCCCTTTGTCCCCAGGGTCCATTGTGACATCCCAGGACCTCCCCTTGTCCCCAGGGCCCATTGTGACATTCAGGGGACCCCTCTTTGTCCCCAGGGCCTGTTGTGAGATCCTGGGGACCCCCTTTGTCCCCAGCGCCCATTGTGACACCATGGGGACCCCCTTTGTCCCTAGGGCCCATTGTGACATCCCAGGACCCCCCCTTGTCTCCAGGGCGCATTGTGACATTCAGGGGACCCCTCTTTGTCCCCAGAGTCCATTGTGACATCCTGGGGAGCTCCCTTTGTCTCCAGGGCCCATTGTGACATCCCAGGACCCCCATTTTTCCCCAGGGCCCATTGTGACATCCTGGCGACCTCCCTTTGTCCCCAGGGGCCATTGTGACATCCCAGGACCCCCAATTGTCCCCAGGGCCCATTGTGACACCATGGGGAACGCCCTTGTTACTGGGGACGCATTGTGACACAATGGGGTCCCCCCCTTTGTCTCAGGTGTCCATTGTGACATCCTGGGGACCCCCCTTGTCCCCAGGGCCTATTGTGACATCCTGGGGACCCCCTTTATGCCCAGGACCCATTGTGACGTCCCAGGACCCCCCATAGTCCCCAGAGCCCATTGTGACATCCTGGGGACTCCCCTTTCCCCCAGGGCCTAATGTGACATCCTGGGGACTCCTCTTTGTCCCCTGGGCCCATTATGACATCCCAGGACCCCACTTTGTCCCCAGGGCCCATTGTGACATCCTGGTGACTCCCTTTGTTCCCAGGGCCCATTGTGGCACCATGGGGACCCTCTTTGTCACTGGGGCCCATTGTGACATCCCAGGACCCCACTTTGCCTTAGAAGGTCACTGATCGGACTACTGGTACATCCTGACTCTGCTTTCTCAATAAACATTGAAGAACACCTGGGGTTTGTTTGCTCCAAGGGAAAACTTCCCTCCCACGGTTCCTGGTTCCCGGTCCTGTTTCCCGGTCCGGTTTGGCTTCGCTATCAGAACAGCTGCTGCCTCCACAGCCACGCTCGAAGTCCCCGTTGTGACACCGGGATGGCGGGAGAACGGGGGTGGCGGGGGCGGCAGCGGCGGCGATTGGGGGGGGGCAGTCGGGGCTGGGCGGACAAGCGGCGGCTGCTGCGGCTCCTCAGGCAGCGACAGCAGCAGCGATCGGGGGGACGTGGGGGGGCGGAAAAGCGGCGGCTCCTGCGGCTCCTCAGGCAGCGACAGCAGCAGCGATCGGGGGGACGTGGAGGGGCGGAAAAGCGGCGGCTGCTGCGGCTCCTCAGGCAGCGACAGCAACAGCGATCGGGGGGACGTGGGGGGCGGACAAGCGGCGGCTGCTGCGGCTCCTCAGGCAGCGACAGCAGCAGCGATCGGGGGGACGTGGAGGGGCGGACAAGCGGCGGCTCCTGCGGCTCCTCAGGCAGCGACAGCAGCAGCGATCGGGGGGACGTGGCGGGGCGGAAAAGCGGCGGCTCCTGCGGCTCCTCAGGCAGCGACAGCAGCAGCGATCGGGGGGACGTGGAGGGGCGAACAAGCGGCGGCTGCTGCGGCTACTCAGGCAGCGACAGCAGCAGCGATCGGGGGGACGTGGGGGGGCGGACAAGCGGCGGCTCCTGCGGCTCCTCAGGCAGCGACAGCAGCAGCGATCGGGGGGACGTGGAGGGGCGAACAAGCGGCGGCTGCTGCGGCTACTCAGGCAGCGACAGCAGCAGCGGTCGGGGGGACGTGGGGGGCGGACAAGCGGCGGCTCCTGCGGCTCCTCAGGCAGCGACAGCAGCAGCGATCGGGGGGACGTGGGGGGCGGACAAGCGGCGGCTGCTGCGGCTCCTCAGGCAGCGACAGCAGCAGCGATCGGGGGGACGTGGGGGGGCGGACAAGCGGCGGCTCCTGCGGCTCCTCAGGCAGCGACAGCAGCAGCGATCGGGGGGACGTGGGGGGCGGACAAGCGGCGGCTCCTCCGGCCGCGGCCAGGACGTGGCTTCGCCGGCACCGGGGCCCGAGACCGCGCGCTGTGGGGCTGCGGGGCGGGTGTGGGGCCGGGGGGCTCCGGGGGTCCCGCAGCGGCCGCTGTGGGGCGGGATGGGGCGGCTGTGGAATTACCTGTGGGGCACTCATGGGGCTGCTGTAGGGGTCTTAAGAGGCATGTCTGGAGCACTTATGGGGCGACTATGGGGCAGGTGCTGGGCTGCTACAGCGGGACCTGTGGGGCACCCAGGTATGTGCACCCAGCACCGCGTGCACGCACACGCAGCTACACACTGATGTGTAAGCAAACACGTGGCCACACACACGCACACTTCCACAAGCGTGCCCAGTCCCATCTATTGACAGAAAGACGTATGTGAAATGTACTGAGATGCTTGAGGGTAAACACGTGCGTGGATGTTTGGCATACTGCACACACGCACACGTCTGAACGATAATGCTCCAGCTTTAGCATAAATGGAGCTGACATCAAGGCACTCACATGTGGACAGACCAACGTTTATAGGCACTAAGGCTTTCGCGCACAGGTTCGTCCAAGAACAGGCACATACCTGCAGGCACCCTCCGAATGCGTGTTCTGTGCATTCTCTTAAGGGACGCTAGATGGCAGCAAAGACCATGAAATTATTAACCTCAGTCTAACCCTAGGTTTATGACACTTTTTCTTACTATAGATGCGTTTGATGCTAAAAATTCCCCCAAATTGTAATGAATATGCGATAATTGTGTGAATACAAGCATCGCAAGAGCATCCAGTTTTTGGAGCACTTATGGAACATGATAAAGCCAGGCAGAGCCTGACAAAGCGCAACAGAGCCCAACAGGGCTTGACAGAGCCTGATAGAACTCAACAGGGGCCGACAAATCCCGACAGCTCCTGACAGCGAACAGTGGAGTCTGGCAGGGCCTGACAGAGGCTGTCAAAGCACGACAGAGCCAGAGGAGCCTGACAGAGCCCAGCAAACCCGACAGGAATAGACAAGGCCTGGGTGCACAGACCTGGGTGCGTGTGGAAAGGTTTCTGCCTGTTTTCCAGTGAGGAATGGTGTGTGTGCACGTGGACAAACAGAAGGCGAAGCAACTCGGTTCCAACACTGAAGAAGGCTGTACAGTCACGTAGACACGGGGGCTGCTCCACTCCTGCTCTCCTGCTCTCTTGCAGGACACAGAGGCCTCAGAGCCCTGTTCAGTTCAGTTCAGTTCCATACAATGTTCACTGACTGCAAGAAAATCCCTCAAATCCCCCACAATGTGGGGCTCAAAAGGGAGTCCCCCTGAAAAGAGGGGGTCACAGTCCAAAAATGCCTGAAAATTCCTGGGGGAGGATAAAACTTATTAAACCCTGTAAATATGAGCGTGAGAATTTCAAACAGAGAGAAGTCTGTCGTTTGTATTTATATATTGCAGAATGGTATTCATGTAGACATAAAATGATTTTAAAATAAAACCCCTTTTCTACTCTGTTATATAAAGGATTTTAGAATGTAAAAAATTTCTGTTGATGGTTTTAAGAATACAAACATCTTATCTATTTGTAGATTAAAAAGTGAAGGACTTGAAAAAGAAAAAAATATCTAGATAGGAACTTAAAATAGAAAAAAGTGTGAGTAGGCAGAGCTATGTATAATTACTACGTGTTACATAGTCTAAATAGGTAATAAATATCATCTATATATATCCACTCACACCCGTATACATACCTTTAATTTATTAATAAATGTAAATCGATATCCCAGTCTAAATATATATAATTGTAAATATGTCAAAATCTGTAAATTTGAAAAGATACCTGAGTGTTAAAATGGAAGTTTAAATGTATTTAAGTGTAAATAGACACTGGATCAGAGCGCAGCGCGGGGCAAACGGGGACGGGTGATGATAGGCAGAGAGAATGGAAATTGACGTGCTTAGCTGGCCAATCAGATTGCGGAGAGGGAAGAGAAGGGGCGGGCCGCGGGGGAAGGGTTGTCTCGAGGGCTTCCCAATGCGCATGCGCAGAAATGGGCGCTGCGAGGTGCACGGGGCGCTCTCGGCGGCCCCGTGCGCGCACCGTTGGAGCCCGGAGCGGACTCGCTGCGCCGCTGTTTCTGCGAGGCCCCGGGGAGTGCCCGGCCCGGCCCCGCCCGGCCCGCTCCGCTCCGTCTCAGAGCCGCCTGGAGAGCCGGGTCGGGCAGCCCCTTCTCGGCTCCACCTCTTCCCGAGCTAAGCCACGCCCCCTTGGGGCCGTGCCATGTTGACCGCACCCTCTCCCTACCCCAAGAGGCTCCTCCCATGGGGGCGTGCCCCAGAGAATGCCCGCCCCCAGACCACCTCCCATGGGGCGTGACACAGAGGCTCCGCCCCCCCGAGGGGCTCCCCGTGGGCGTGCCCTCTCAGTACCCGCCCCTCGGCACTGACCCCACCCCATGTAGGCGGGGCCACACCCAGCTGCCCCCTCCCATCTGTGACCCATAACCAACCCCATAGCAGCCCTATGGCTGCCCCACAGGTCCCGCTGTAGCAGCCCAGCACCTGCCACATAGTCGCCCCATAAGTGCTCCAGACATGCCTCTTAAGACCCCCTACAGCAGCCCCATGAGTGCCCCACAGGTAATTCCACAGCCGCCCCATCCCGCCCCACAGCGGCCGCTGCGGGACCCCCGGAGCCCCCCGGCCCCACACCCGCCCCGCAGCCCCACAGCGCGCGGTCTCGGGCCCCGGTGCCGGCGAAGCCACGTCCTGGCCGCGGCCGGAGGAGCCGCCGCTTGTCCGCCCCCCACGTCCCCCCGATCGCTGCTGCTGTCGCTGCCTGAGGAGCCGCAGCAGCCGCCGCTTGTCCGCCCAGCCCCGACTGCCCCCCCCCAATCGCCGCCGCTGCCGCCCCCGCCACCCCCCTTCTCCCGCCATCCCGGTGTCACAACGGGGACTTTGAGCGCGGCTGTGGAGGCAGCAGCTGTTCTGATAGCGAAGCCAAACCGGACCAGGAAACAGGACCGGGAACCAGGAACCGTGGCAGGGAAGTTTTCCCTTGGAGCAAACAAACCCCAGGTGTTCTTCAATGTTTATTGAGAAAGCAGAGTCAGGATGTACAAGTAGTCCGATCAGTGACCTTCTAAGACAAAGTGGGGTCCTGGGATGTAACAAAGGGCCCCAGTGACGAAGAGGGTCCCCATGGTGCCACAATGGGCCCTGGGGACAAAGGGAGTCACCAGGATGTCACAATGGGCCCTGGGGACAAACGGGGTGCCCAGGATGTCATAATGGGCCCAGGGGACACAGAGGAGTCCCCAGGATGTCACAATGGGCCCTGGGGGAAAGGGGGGACCCCAGGATGTCACAATGGGCTCTGGGGACTATGGAGGGTCCTGGGACGTCACAATGGGTCCTGGGGATAAAGGGGGTCCCCAGGATGTCACAATGGGCACCTGAGACAAAGGGGGGGTCCCCATTGTGTCACAATGCGTCCCCAGTGACAAGGGGGTTCCCCATGGTGTCACAATGGGCCCTGGGGAAAAAGGGGGCTCCCCAGGATGTCACAATGGGCCCTGAGGACAAGGGGGGGTCCTGGGATGTCACAATGCGCCCTGAGGACAATGGGGGGTCCTGGGACGTCACAATGGGCCCTGGGGACATAGGGGTACCCAGGATGTCACAATGGGCACTGGGGACAAAGGGGGTTCCCCATGGTGTCACAATGGGCGCTGGGGACAAAGGGGGCTCCCCAGGATGTCACAATAGGCCCTGGGGACAAATGGGGGTCCCCTGAATGTCACAATGCACCCTGAGGACAATGGGGGTTCCTGGGACGTCACAATGGGCCCTGGGGACACAGGGGTCCCAGGATGTGATAATGGGTTCTGGGGACAAGTGGGGTCCCCAGGATGTCACAATGGGCACTGGGGAGAAAGGGGTGGTCCCCATGGTGTCACAATGGGCCCAAGTGACAAGGAGGGTCCCCACGGTTCCACGATGGGCCCTGGGGACAACGGGGTCCACCGGATGTCACAATGGGCCCTGGGGACAAAGTGGGGTCCCCTGAATGTCACAATGGGACCTGGGGACAAAGGGGGTCCTGGGATGTCACAATGGGCCCTGGGGACAAAGGGGGTCCCCATGGTGTCACAATGGCCCTGGGGACAACGGGGGTTCCCCAAGATGTCTCAATGGACCCCGGAGACAATGGGGGGTCCTGGAACATCACAATGGGCCCTGGGGACAAAGGGGGGTTCTGGGACTTCACAATGGGCCCTGGGGAAAAGGGAGGGTCCCCAGGATGCAACAATGGGCCCTGGGGACAAAGAGGGGTCCCCTGAATGTCACAATGGGCCCTGGGAACAAGGGGGGTCCTGGGATGTCACAATGGGCTCCAGTGACAAAGGGGGTCCCCATGGTGCCAAAATGGGCGCTCAGGACAAAGTGGGTCCCGAGGATGTCACAATGGGCCCTGGGGACAAAGGGGGTCCTGGGACGTCACAATAGGCCCTGGGGACAAAGGGGGTCCCCATGGTGTCACAATGGGCCCTGGGGACAAGGGGTTAGGGGGTTGTGTTAGGGGGTTGGAGGATCAGGTGTTGCAAGGCCGGGGGAGCAGGAGTTTGGGGGGCCTGATTTGGGCCTACAGGGTCTGGGGTTGCAGGTTCCAGGGGTGCAGGATTTGCGGGTTCAGGGTTTAGGGGTGCAGTGGTTTGGAGTGCAGTGTTTTGGGGTGCACGGTTTAGGGGAGCAGGATCTTGGGGTGCAGGGGTTCGGGGTGGAGGGCTTGGTAGGGCAGGATTTGGGGATGGAAAGTTTAGGGGGTAGGGCTGGGGGTGCAGGATTTGGGGGTGAAGGGGTTGTGGGGTGCAGGGTTCTGGGGTGCAGGGTTTGGGAGATCGGTACGTGGGGCTGGAGGATTTGGGGGTGCAGGGTTTGGAGCAGAAGGATCTGGGGGTGCAAGATTGGGGGTAGCAGGGTTTTGGGGAGCAGGGTTTCGGGGTCAGGCTTTAGGGGGACAGGGTTTGGGGGGCAGGGCTGGGAGGGATGATTTTGGGGTGCAGGGTTTAGGTCAGCAGGATCTTGGGGTGAAGGGGTTTGGGGTGAAGGGTTGGGTAGGACAGGATTTGGGGTGCAGGTTTTTAGGGTGCAACTTGTGGGGGTCAGGATTTGGGGTACAGGGTTTGGGGGTGCAGGTCTTGGGGAGGCAGAATTGGGGGTGCAGGTTTTTGGAGTTCAGGGATTTGGGGGTGCAGATTTTGGGTGTTCAGGACCTGGGGGTGCAGGATTTGGGGATGTAGGTTTGGGGGGGCAGGGCTTAGGGTTTCAGTACCTTGGGTTGAAGAGGTTTGGGGGGAAGGGTTGTGTACGGCAGGATTTGGGGGTGCAGGGCTTTGGGCTGAATGTTTGGGGGTGCAGGGTTCGCATGTTCAGGAAGTGGGGGTGCAGGATTTGGGTTTGCAGGTTTGGGAATTTTGGGGTAAAGGATTTGGGGTGCAGGGTTGGGGACGCAGGATCTGAGGGTGCAGCGTTTGGGGTGCAGAGTTAGGGGCTGCAGGATCTGGGGTGCAGGGTTTGGGGGGCACTGTTTTGGGGGGAAGGATTTGCGAGATGGAGGGTTTAAGGGTTTAGAATTGGAGGTGTCGAATTTTGGGGTGCAGGAGGTGTGGGGTTTGGGGTTGCAGGATTTGGGGGAGAATGGTTTGGGGGTGCAAGACTTGAGGGTGCAGGGTTTGGGGGTTTGGGACATGGGGCTGGAGGATTTGGGGGTGCAGGATTTGGGGTGCAGTGTGTGGGGGTGCAAGATCTTGGGGTGTACGAGCGTTGGGTGTGGGATTTGAAGGACAATGATTTGGGGGTGCAGGGATTGGGGGTGTAGGGTTTTGGGGTTGCTGCGTTTGGAGATTCGGGATGTGGAGGTCAAGGATTTAGGGGTACAAGGGCTGGTTGCAGGATTTGGGGTACAGGGTTTGGTTGCAGGATTTGGGGTGCAGGGTTTGAAGTGCAGGGCTAATAGGGGCAGGATTTGGAGGTGCAAGATTTGGTGGTCTGGGGTACTGGGCTGCAGGGTTTTGGGGTGCGGGATTTGGGGGTGCAGGTTCCATGTCTTTAGGAACTGGGCGGGGAGGGTTTCTTGGTGCGGACTTTTGAGTGCAAGTTTGAGGGGCCTTGATTTTGGGGTGCATGGTTTGGGGGGCAGGATTCCGGGTGTAAGGTTTTGGGGTGCAGGACTTGGGGTGCAGGTTTCACACGTTAAGGAACTGGGGCTGCAGAGGTTGGGGGTGCAGCGTTGTGGGCTGCAGGGTTGAAGGGTGCAGGATTTAGGGGTACAGGTTTTGGGGGTGCAGGAGCTGGGGGTGCAGGCTGTAGGGATCAGAATATGGGGGTGCAGGGTTCTGGGGTGCAGGATCTGGGTGAGCAGGCTGTTGGGGTACAGAACCTTGTAGGTCAGCGTTTAGAGGCAGGATTTGGGGGTGCAGGGCTTTGGGGTGAGGGGTCTGGGGTGAGGGGTTCAGGTGTTCAGCACCTGGGGGTGCAGGACTTAGGGGGTTGGAGGATTTGGGGGTTGGAGGATTTGGGGGTGCAGGGATATGGGGTGCAACTTGTGGGGTGCAGAGTTTTGGGTATAGGGTTTTGGGGTGCAGAGTTTTGTGGGGGAGGATTGGGGAAGCAGGGTTTTGGGGTGCAAGGTTCAGTGGTGCAGCATTCTGGGGGTGCAGGGTTTAGCGCCAGAATTGGGGGTGCAGGGTTTGGGATTGCAGGGTGTTGGGGGAAGGATCTGGGGATACAAGATTTGGGGTAGCAGGGTTTTGGGGAGCAGGGTTTCGGGGTCAGGCTTTAGGGGGACAGGGTTTGGGGGGCAGGGCTGGGAGGGATGATTTGGGGGTGCAGGGTTTAGGGCAGCACGATCTTGGGGTGAAGGGGTTTGGGGTGAAGGGTTGGGTAGGACAGGACTTGGGGTGCACGATTTTAGGGTGCAACTTGTGGGGGCAGGATTTGGAGTCCAGGAGGTTGGGGGTACAGGGTTTGGGGGTGTAGGATTTAGTGGAGCAGGGACTGGGGGTGAAGGTCTTGTGGAGGCAGAATTGGGGGTGCAGGTCTTGGGGAGGCAGAATTGGGGGTGCAGATTTTGGCTGTTCAGGACCTGGGGGTGCAGGATTTGGGGATGTAGGTTTTGGGGGGTAGATTTTGGGGTGCTGGGTTCGGCACATGGGTCTGGAGGATTTGGGGGTGCAGGGTTAAGGGGTTTAGGATTTTGGGGTGCACAGTTTAGGGTGCACGTTCTGGGCATGTATGATTTGAGAGTGCAGGGCTTTGGGGTACAGGATTTGGGGTGCAGGGTTTTGGGGTGGGGATCTGGGGGTGCAGCATTTTGAAGTGCAGGGTTTGGAGGAGGGAGGTTTTGGGGGTGAAAGATTTGGTGGTTCAGGTTTTGGGGGTGCAGTTTTAAAAGAGTGAAGGATTAGGGGTGCAGGATTTGGGGGTTCAGGATTTGGGGCTGCAGAGTATGGGAGGGAAGGATCTGGGGCTTCAGGATTTGGGGGTGCACCGTTTGGGGGTGCAGGGTTTAGAAGTCAGGTCTCAGAGTGCAGCGTTTGGGGTGCAGGGGCTTGGGGGGAAATTTAAGGTTGCAGAGTGTGGGGTGCACAGGACTGGGGCTCAGGATTTGGGGGTGCGGGGTTTCAGGGTTCAGGATTTGGAGGTGTGGAGGTTTGGGGTGCAGGGGATGGGGGTGAAGGATCTGAGGCTGCAGGGCGGTGGGGGAAGGATTTGGGGGTGAGAGATTTGGGGTGCAGGATGTGGGGGTGCAGAGTTTTGGGAGGCAAGGACCTGGGGGTGCAGGATTTGGGGGTTCAGTGTTTAGGGCAGCACAATCTTGGGGTGCAGCGGTTTGCAGTGAAAGGTTTGGTAGGCAGGATTTGGGGTGCAGGATTCTGGGGTGCTGGTTTGGGGTACAGGATTTGGTGTTGCAGGGATGGGGTTGAAGGGCTTGGGTTTCCAGGCCTTTGAGGTGCAGGATTTGGAGGTGCAAGGTTTGGGAGGGAATTCTTTGGGGTGCAGGTTTAGGGTTCCAGGAGGTGGGGGAAGGACCTTGGGGTGTAGGGTTTGGGGGGGCAGGGTTTTGGGGGAAGGATTTGGGGGTGCAGGGTTTAGGGGTGCAGGATTTAAGGGTGCGGGGGTTTGGGTGAAGGGCTTGGTAGGGCAGGAATTTGGGGTGCAGGGTTTGTGGGTGCAGGGTGTTTGGGGAACGATCTGGGGGTACAGGGTTTGGGGTGCTGGGTTTGGGGGTTAAAGGATTTGCGGGGGCAGGGTTCAGGTGTTCAGGACCTGGGCGTGCAGGCTTTGCGGGTTCAAGGTTCCAGGTGCATTGTTTGGGGGGAGAGGATTTGGGGGTGCAGAGTTTTGGGGTGCAGGGCTTGTGAGAGAGGAATCGGGGGTGCAGGATTTGGGGGTTCAGGGTTTAGGGTAGCAGGATCTTGGGGTGCAGGATATGGGGGTGTAGTGTTTGTGAATGCAGGGTTTGGGGGTCAGGATCTGGGGGTGCATGATTTGGGGGCTCAGGGTTTGGGAATGAAGGGTCTTGGGGTGCTGGGCTTTGGGCTGCAGTGTTGGGGGGCAGGTTTTGGGGTGCAGGGTTTGGGGGCAGGATTTGCGTGTTCAGGAACTGGGGGTGCAGGATTTTGCGTTGAAGGGCTCTGGGGTGCCGGGGTTGGCCTGCAGGGATTGGGGTGCAGTATTTTGGGGTGCAGGGGTTTGGGGTTCAGGACCTGTGGCTGCAGGGTCTTAGGGAACAGGATTTCAGGGGTGCAGGATTTAAGGGGTGCAGGGGCTTTGGGAGAGGGATTTGGGCTTCAGGGTCTGAGGGGTGCAGGGTTTGGTGGGGAAGGGTTTGGGGGTGCCTGGTTTAGGGTTGCAGGATTTGGGGATCAAGGGTTTGGAGGTGCCAGGGTTTTGGGGGGCAGGATATAGGGGTGCAGGATTTGAGGGTGCAGAGTTGTGGAGTGCAGAGATTTGCAGGTGCAAGATCTGGGATTGTAGGGTTTTGGGGTGCAGGTTTTGGGGAGGAAGGATTTGGGGTGCAGGGTTTAAAGGTTCACGATCTGGAGGTGCAGCGCTTTGGGGTGCAGGGTTATGGGGCTATGGGTTTTGGGAGGGAAGGATCTGGGGGTCAGGGTGCAGGGATCACAGCATGGGGGTGCAGGATTCTGGAGTGCAGGATCTGGGGAGCAGGATCTGAGGGAGCAGGGTTTGGGGTGCAGAACCTTGTTGTTTAGGGTTTAGAGGCAGAATTTGGGGGTGCAGGGCTTTGGGGTGCAGGGTTCAGGTGTTCAGGACTTGGGGGTTGGAGGATTTGGGGGTTGGAGGATTTGGGGGTGCAGGGTTGGGTAAGGAAGGATCTGAGGGCGCAGGGTTTGAAGTTTCAGGACCTGGGGTGCAGGATTTGGGGCTACAGGATTAATGGGTGCAGGGTGTTTGGGGAAAGGATTTGGGGGTGCAGGGTTTTGAAGTGCAGGGTTTAAAGGGGCAGGATGTGGGGTGAACGATTTGGGGGTGCACATTTTTGGGGTGTGTAAGATTTGAGAGTGCAGGGATTTGGGGTGAGCGATTTCAGGGTGCCAGGTCTGGGGGGGAAGGATCTGCGGGTGCAGGGTTTGTCAGTGCATTGATTGGGGGTCAGAATTTGGGGGTGCAGGGTTTGTGGGGCAGGATTTTGGGTGCAGGGTTTGGGGAGCAGGATCTGGGGGTGATGGAATTGGTTGACAAGGTTTCGCAGGCCGGCTTTGGGGGAGCAGAGTTCAGGGGTGCAAGGTTTGGGGGACAGGTTTGGACATAAAAGATTAGGGGGCGAATGGTTTGGGGGAACGATTTTGGGGTGAAGGATTTGGGGGTGCAGGATTTGGGGGTGCAGGTTTTGGCGATTCATGGCTTGGGAAGAAGGATTTAGGGGAGCAGGGTTTCAAGATGCAGGATTTGGGGTGCAGTATTTGGGGTTGCATGTTTGGGGGTGCAAGTTGTGGGGCGGCAGGATATCGGGTATAGGGTTCTGGGCTGCAGGGTTTGGGGGTGCAGGATTTCAACGTGCAGGGTTCTGGGGTGCAGGATCTGGGGGTCCAGGGTTTGGCAGTGCATTGGCTTTGGGGGTTGAAGTATTTGGGGGTGCAGGATTCGGGGGTGCAGAGTTAGGGGGCAGGATTTTCAGTGCAGGGTTTCAGGGCACAGAACTTGGTGGTGCAGGATCTGGGGGTGCAGGTTTTAAGTGGGGAATTTTGGGGTGCAGGGTGTTGAGGAAGGATCTGGGGGTGCAATATTTGGGCTTTAAGGGTTTAGGGGGGCAGGATCTGGCAGTGCAGAGTTTGGGGACAGGACCTGGGGGTGCAGCGTTTGGGGTTACAGGTTTTGGGGGTGCAGGGTTGAGGGAATTGTTTGAGGTGCAGGGTTATGAGAGTGCAGGATTTCTGGGTGCAGAGTTTGGGGTGCTGGGTATGGGGCAGCAGGATCTGGGGGTTGAGGTTTTGGGGGTTCATTCCTTTGGGGGGAGGATCTGGGGGTGCAGGGTTTAAGGGTTCAGGATTTGGAGGTGTAGGGTTTTGGGGTACAGGGTTCTGGGTTGAGGTTTTGGGGTGCAAGATTTGGGGGTGCAGTGTTAAGGGGTGGAGGCCTAGAGGTGCAAGATTTAGGGGTGCAGGGTGTTCGTGTGTCTGATTTGGGGCTGCAGGGTCTGGGGGTGCAAGATCCTGGAATTCAGGATCTGGGGGTTCAGGATTTGGGGGTGCAGGGTATGGGAGGGAAGGATCTGGGGCTTCAGGATTTGGGGTGCACCGTTTGGGGGTGCAGGGTTTAGAAGTCAGGTCTCAGAGTGCAGCGTTTGGGGTGCAGGGGCTTGGGGGGAAATTTAAGGTTGCAGAGTGTGGGGTGCACAGGACTGGGGCACAGGATTTGGGGGTGCGGGGTTTCAGGGTTCAGGATTTGGAGGTGTGGAGTTTTGGGGTGCAGGGGTTGGGAGTGCAGGGTGCTGGGGGTGAGAGATTTGGGGTGCAGGATTTGGGGGTGCAGAGTTTTGGGAGGCAAGGATCTGGGGCTGCAGGATTTGGGGGTTCAGTGTTTGGGGCAGCACAATCTTGGGGTGCAGGGGTTTGCAGTGAAAGGTTTGGTAGGCAGGATTTGGGGTGCAGGATTCTGGGGTGCTGGTTTGGGGTACAGGATTTGGTGTTGCAGGGATGGGGTTGAAGGGCTTGGGTTTCCAGGCCTTTGAGGTGCAGGATTTGGAGGTGTAAGGTTTGGGAGGGAATTCTTTGGGGTGCAGGGTTTGGGGGCAGGTTTAGGGGTGTAGGGTATAGGACGGAAGGATTTGGGAATGCAGGGTTTGGGGGCAGGGTTTGGGGGTGTAGGCAACGAGAAGAGAGGAGGTGGAGAGAACAGTGGGGAGGTGGAGGAGCAGGAGTGGAGGTGAATACCAGAGAGAGCGAGTGTGTGCAGATCAGCAGTGATCACCCCAAACCTGCCCCGCAGACACGGCACCCAAAATCCTGCACCCCAAAATACTCTTCCCAAACCCGCACCCCAGATCCTGACCCCAAGCCCTGCACCAAAACCCTGCCCCTCAATCCTGCACCCCCAAATCCTCCACCCCCGATCCTGTCTTCCCAAACCCTGCACCCCAGATCCTGCACCCCCAAATTCGGCCCTACCAAAGTCTGCACCCGTAAACCCTACAACTGAAACCTTGCACCCCCTAATCCTGCCCTCCCTACCTTCCTGAACCCCGAAACCTGCACCCCAAACCCTGCATTCCCAAATCCTTCCGTCCTATACCCTCCACCCCTAAACCCTGCCCCCAAACCCTGCACCCCAAAGAATTCCCTCCCAAACCTTGCACCTCCAAATCCTGCACCTCAAAGGCCTGGAAACCCAAGCCCTTCAACCCCATCCCTGCAACACCAAATCCTGTACCCCAAAACCCAGCACCCCAGAATCCTGCACCCCAAATCCTGCCTACCAAACCTTTCACTGCAAACCCCTGCACCCCAAGATTGTGCTGCCCTAAACACTGAACCCCCAAATCCTGCAGCCCCAGATCCTTGCCTCCCAAGACTCTGCACCCCCAAATCCTGCACCACAAATCTCTCACCCCCACCACCCTGCACTCCCAACCCCTGCACCCCAAAACTCCACACCTCCAAATCCTGAACCCTGAAACCGCGCACCCCCAAATCCTGTGCCCCAGTCCTGTGCACCCCACACTCTGCAACCTTAAATTTCCCCCCAAGCCCCTGCACCCCAAACGCTGCACTCTGAGACCTGACTTCTAAACCCTGCACCCCCAAACAGTGCACCCCCAAATCCTGAAACCCCAGATCCTTCCCTCCCATACCCTGCAGCCCCAAATCCTGAACCCCCAGATCCTGAATTCCAGGATCTTGCACCCCCAGACCCTGCACCCCCAAAACCTGTAACCCCAATCGCTGCACCCCCAGGTCCTGTCCCCACACTCTGCACTGCCAGATCCTGCCCCCCTAAACCCTTAAAGCCCAAATATTGCACCCCCAGATCCTTCCTCAACACCCTGCACCCCCAAATTCCCCACCGAAAACCTGCACCCCAGATCCTGCACCACCAAGTTTTGTGCCCTGAAACCCTGCACTGAAAATCCTGCCCCCTAACTCTGCACTTCCAAATCCTGCACCCCCAAATCCTGCATCCCTAAACCCTGCACCCCCAAATCCTTCAACCCCCAAAGCCAATGCACTGCCAAACCCTGGACCCCCAGATACTGCACCCCAGAACCCTGCACGTTGAAATCCTGCACCCCCAAACCCTGCAGCCCAGAACCCTGTACCCGATATCCTGCCGCCCCACAACTTGCACCCCCAAACCTGCAACCCCAAATACTGCAGCCCAAATCCTGCCTCTTGAAACCCTGCACCCCTAAATCCTTCCTCCCAAGCCATGAATCCCCAAAACCTGTAATACCAAATCCTGCACCCCCAAAATCGTTCCCCCAAACCATTCACCCCCAAATCTTTTATGTCCAAACCTGTCCCCCAAAACCTTGCACCCCTGAACTCTGCTCCTTCAAAGCCGGCCTGCGAAACCTTGTCAACAAATTCCATCACCCCCAGATCCTGCTCCCCAAACCCTGCACCCAAAATCCTGCCCCACAAACCCTGCGCCCTCAGATCCTTCCTTACCCAACCCTGCACCCCCAAATCTTCCAACCCCCAAGTCCTGAACACCTGAACCCTGCACCCCCAACTCCTCACCCCAAAGCCCTGCACCCCCAAATCCTGCCTCTAAACCCTGAATAACAAGGTTCTGCACCCCATATCCTGCTCCCCAGATCCTGCTCCCCAGATCCTGCACCCCAGAATCCTGCACCCCCATACTGTGATCCCTGCACCCTGCACCCCCAGATCCTTCCCTCCCAAAACCCATAGCCCCATAACCCTGCACCCCAAAGCGCTGCACCTCCAGATCGTGAACCTTTAAACCCTGCACCCCAAATCCTTTCTCCCCAAAACCTGCACCCCAAAACCCTACAATCCCAGATCTTGCACCTGCAAATCTCTGCACTCCACAACCCTGCACCCTCAAATCCTGCACCCCTATATCCTGCCCCCCAAAACCCTGGCACCTCCAAACCCTTGATCCCCAGATCCTGCAACCCTAAACCAGGCACCCCCAAACCCTTCCCCATCAAACCCTGCACCCCTCAGACCCTGAAGCCCAAATCCCTCTCTCAAAGCCTCTGCACTCCTTAAATCCTGCACCCCTGAAATCCTGTTCCCTAAGACCCTGCAGCCACAGGTCCTGAACCCCAAACCCCTGCACCCCAAAATACTGCACCCCAATCCCTGCAGGCCAACCCCGGCACCCCAGAGCCCTTCAACGCAAAATCCTGCACCCCCAGTTCCTGAACACGCAAATCCTGCCCTCCTAAACCCTGCACCCCAAAACCTGCCCCCCAACACTGCAGCCCAAAGCCCAGCACCCCAAGATCCTTCATTCCCAAACCCTGAGCCCCCAAATCATGCACCCCCAGATCCTGACCCCCAAACCCTGCATTCACAAACACTACACCACCATATCCTGCACCCCAAGATCCTGCTACCCTAAACCCTGAACCCCCAAATCCTGCACCCCCGATTCCTCTCTCACAAGCCCTGCACCCCAAAACTCTGCACCCCCAAATCCTCTCCCCCCAAACAATGCACCTGGAACCTTGAACCCGCAAAGCCTGCACGCCCAGGTCCTGAACACCTGAACCCTGCCCCCGCAAATCCTTTAACCCCCAAACCCAGCACCCCAAACCCTCTACCCCCAGATCGTTTCCCAAACACCCTGCACCCCCAAACCCTGCACCTCAAATTCCTGCCCTGCCAAGCCCTTCACCCAAACCCCCGCACCCTTAAATCCTGCACCCCTAAACCCTGCACCCCCAAATCCTGCACCTCCAGATCCTTCTTTCCTTCCTTCCTTCCTAAAGCCTGCACCCCAAACCCCTGCATTCCACAGTCTTGCTCCCCCTAATCCTGCCATCCGAAACCCTGCACCCCAAATTTTGCCCCCCAAACCCTGATCCCTGAACGACTGCACCTCCAAACCCTGTACCCCCAAATCCTTCCCCAACACCCTGCGCCCCCAAACCCTGCACCCCTAAGCCTGAACCCTAAATCCCTCACCCAAAACCCCTGCAGCCCCAAACCCTGCACCCCAAGATCCTGCTCCCCTAAATCTTGAACAACCAAACCTTGCACCCTCAAATCTTGCACCCCCAAACCCTGCACCCCCAAATCTCGCAGCACCAAACCCTACACCCCGAATCCTGCACCCCTAAATTCATCCCTACCAAACTTTGCACCCCTAAACCCTGAAATCTCACACCCCCTGATCCTGCCCTCCCAAATCCTGAGCCCTGCACCCCCAAAGCCTGCATTCCCAAACGCAGCACCCCCAGGTCCTGAACACCCAAACACTGCACCCCCAAATTAGGCAGCCCCATACCCAGCACCCCAAAATCCTCCATTCACAAACTCTGCACCCCCCAAACCTGGATCCCCACATGTGCACCCCCAAAATCATGCCCCCCTGAAACGCTGCACTTCAAAACCCTGCACCCCCAAATCCTTCCCCCAAAACCCTGCCCCCCCAAACCCTACACCCAAAGGTCCTTCCCCCACCTCCTGGAACCCCAAACCCTGCACCCCAAAGAATTCCCTCCCAAACCCTGCACCTCCAAATCCTGCACCTCAAAGGCCTGGAAACCCAAGCCCTTCAACCCCATTCCTGCAACACCAAATCCTGTACCCCAAACCCAGCACCCCAGAATCCGGCACCCCAAATCCTGCCCTACCAAACCTTTCACTGCAAACCCCTGCACCCCAAGATTGTGCTGCCCTAAACACTGAACCCCCAAATCCTGCAGCCCCAGATCCTTGCCTCCCAAAACTCTGCACCCCCAAATCCTGCACCCCAAATCTCTCACCCCCAAATCCTTCCCCCACCACCCTACACCCTCAGATCCTTCACCCCCATCCCCTGCACCCCAAAACTCCACACCTCCAAATCCTGAACCCTGAAACCCTGCACCCCCAAATCCTGTGCCCCAGTCCTGTGCACCCCACACTCTGCACCCCAAACGCTGCACTCTTAGACCTGACTTCTAAACCCTGCACCCCCAAACAGTGCACCCCCAAATCCTGAAGCCCCAGGTCCTGAACACCCAAAATCTGCACCCCCAATTCTGCCTCCACAAGACCTTCACCCCCAGTCCCTGCTCCACAAATCCTACACCCCCAAACCCTGCACCCCCAACCTCCTGTACCCCAAATCCTGCCCCCACAAGTTGCACCCTAAAATCCTGCACCCCAAATCCAGTCCTACCCAACCCTTCAGCCCAAACCCCTTCACCCCAAGGTCCTGCTGCCCTAAACCCTGCACCCCCAAATCATCCCTCCCAGCCCTGCCCCCCAAACCCTGTCCCCCTAAAGCCTGACCCCGAAACCCTGCTCCCCAAAACCCTGCTACCCCAAATCTTGTACCCCTAGATCCTTCCCCCACACCCTGCAATCCCAAACCCTGCACCCCCAATTCTGTCTCCCCAAACCCTTCACCCCCAAAACCCTGCACCACTGAACCTTGCACCCTGAAACCCCGTACTCCACAAGTTGCACCCTAAAAGCCCGAAGCCCCAAAACCTGTACCCCCAGATCCTTCCCTCCCAAACCCGGCACCCTGAAATCCCTCACCCCAAAGCCATGCTCCCCAAATCCTGCCCTACCGAACCTTGCACTACAAACCCCTACACCCCAAAATCCTGCACGCTTAAACCCTGCAGCCCCACATCCCACCTAACCCTGCCCCCCAAATCCTTCCCCCTGACCCTGCACCCTGAAACCCTTCACCCCCAGATCATACACCCCCAAACCCTGCCCCCCGAAAGCATTCACCCCCTAACACTGCACCCCCAAATCCTGGAACCCCAAACCTTGATTTCCCAAACCCTGCGCCCCAAAACCCTGCGCTTCCAAACCTTGCACCCCCTGATCCTGCACCCCAAAACCCAGCACCCCAGACCCCTGCACACCTAAATTCTGCACCCCCAGGTCCTAAACATGTGAACCTTGCACCCACAAACCCTGCGCCCCGAATTCCTCCATCCCCACGTCATGAAGCCCCAAACTCTGCTCCCCAAAATCCTGCACCCCCAAACCCTGCCCTTCTATATCCTGCTCCCCAATACCCTGCACCCTCAGGTTCTGAACCCGCAAATCCTGCTCCCCCAACCCCTGCCCTACCAAACCCTTCAGCCCAAACCCTGCCCCCCCAGATCCTTCTCTCCCAAATCCTGCACCCCCCATTGTGCTGTCAAACTGTGCCCCCCGAGGTCCTGACCCTTCCAAACCTGCACCCCCAAATTCTGCCTCCCCAAGCCTGCACCCCCAAACCCTGTACTCCAAAATCCTGCACTCCCAAGCCCGGATCCCCCGAAATCCTGCCCACCCAGACCCTGCACCCCGAAATTCTACCCCACACAAACTTATCCCCCCAGCCCTGATTGCCCTAATCCTGCACCCCAGATCCTTGCCCCCAAACCCTTCACCCCAAACCTGGCATCCCAAACCCTGCACCCCAAATATCTCACCCCCAGATCCTTCCCCACTGCCTTTCACCCCCAGATCCTGACCCCCAAACCCCGCACCCCCAAATCCTTCACCCCAAAACCAATGCAACCCACACTGCGCAACGTTAAATTTCCCCCCAAACCCCTGCACCCCAAACCCCTGATCTCCCAAACTCTGCACCCCAGAACCCCGCACCCCCACATTCTGCCAACAAACCCCTGCCCCCCAGGCTCTGCAGCCCTAAATCGTGCACCTCCTCATCCAGCCCCCCAAACAATGCACCCCCAGATCCTTCCTCAACACCCTGCACCCCAAATTCCCCACCCAAACCCCTGCACCCCCAAGTCCTGTACCCCAAAGCCCTGCACCAAAAATTCTGCCCCCCAACTCTGCACTCCCAAATCCTGCACCCCCACATCCTGCACCCTGAAACCCTGTGTCCCCCAGTCCTCCACCCCCAAAACCAATGCACCACCAAACCCTGCACCCCAAATCCCTGCAACCCCAAATCCCAACTAACCCTGCACCCCAAAGTCCTCCACTCCAAAACCCTGCACCTCCAGATCCTTCCCTCAAACCCTGAACACCTGAACCCTGCACCTCAAAACCCTGCACCCCAAATCCTGACCCCCAGATAATGTCCCCAAAACCCCTACATCTCCGATTCTTCCCCCTAAGCTCTGCACCCTTAAAACGTGCACCCCTAAATTCTGCACCCCCAAATCCTTCCTCCCAAGCCATGAACCCCTCAAACCTGTGATACCAAACCCTGCAACCCTGAACCCTGCGCCCCCAAACCCTGCACATCCCATAATCCTGTACCCCCAGATACTGCTCCCCAAAACCCTGCACCCCCAAACTGTATACCCGAAATGCTGCCATCCCCAAACTTGCACCCCAAACCCTGCACCCTAAAATCAAGTCCTCCCCCAACTTGCACTCAAAACGCTGCCCCCTAAGCTTTGCACCCCCAAATGCTGACCCCAAAACCCCGTGCCCCCAAATCCCACCACCCTAAATCCTTCCCCCTAATCAATGCACTTCCAAACCTTGCACCCCCAAATCCTCAACCCCATGTCCTGAACCCCAAAACCCTGCACCCCCAATTCTGCCTCCCCAAACCCGGTACCCACGGGTTCTGCACCCCAAACTCTGCACCCACAGGTTCTGAACCCCAAACTCCTGCTCCCCCAAGCCCTGCCCCCCAAACTCTGCACCCTCAATTCCCGCACTACCAAACCCTGCACCCCCAGATCCCTCACCCAAACCTGCACCCCAAATCTGGCCTCACCCAGCCCTGTGCCCCAAAACCATGAAACCCAAAAACCTGCACCCTAAATCCTGCACCCCAAATCAGGTACCCCAGATGCCGCATTCCCAAATCCTGCACCCCCAGATCCTGCACCCCAAAACCTTCACCACAAACCCTGCACCCTCCACCACCTTAACACTGCACGCCCAAACCCTGCACCCCCAAATCCTGCACCCCAAATCCTGCTCCTTCAAACCCTTTGCCCCCAAATTTTACCCCCCTAGACCTGCACCCCCAAGCCTTTCTCCCTAAAACCCTACAAACCCAAATTCTGCACCCTAAACCCTGCACCCCCAGATCCTTCCTGCAAGACTCTGCACCCCAAAATCAAGCACCCCAGATCCCGCACTTCAAAACACTGCATCCCTGAACCCCAAACACTAGATCCTGCCCCCACCAATCCTGCTCTACCATCCTCTTCACCCCAAGCCCCTGCACCCCAAATTCCGGTTACCCTAAACCCTGAAACCCCAAATCCTGCACCCAGATCCTGCAGCCCAAAGCGAGCACCCTAAAATCAAGTCCCCCCAAAACCTGCACTGAAAATGCTGAACCCCAAATCCTGCCCCCCAGATGCTGCACCCTCAGATCCTCCTGCCAAAAACCCTGCACCCCAAACCCTGAACTCCCAAACTCTGCACCCAGAGCCCTGCACCCTCAAATCCTGCACCCCCAGTTCCTGAACACATGAACCCTGCACCCCCAAACCTCACCCGAAAGTCCTGCACCTGCGTATCCTGCTCTACCAAACCCTTCAGTGCAGACCCCTGCACCACAAGATTGTGCTGCCCTAAACACTGAACCCCCAAATCCTGCACCCCCAGGTCCTTGCCTCCCAAAACTCTGCACCCCCAAATCCTGCACCCCAAATCTCTCACCCCCAAATCCTCCCCCCACCACCCTGCAGCCTCAAATCCTTCACCCCATCCCCTGCACCCCAAAACTCCACACCTCCAAATCCTGAACCCTGAAACCCCGCACCCCCAAATCCTGTGCCCCAGTCCTGTGCACCCCACACTCTGCAACCTTAAATTTCCCCCCAAGCCCCTGCACCCCAAACGCTGCACTCTGAGACCTGACTTCTAAACCCTGCACCCCCAACAGTGCACCCCCAAATCCTGAAGCCCCAGATCCTTCCCTCCCATACCCTGCACCCCCAAATCCTGAACCCCCACAAATCCTGTACCACTAATCTTCCACGCCCTTAACACTGCACCCCCAAAACCAGCACCACCAAATCCTTCACCCCCAAAACCTCCCTCCTCCAAACCCTGCACTTCAAAATGCTGCACCCCCAAATCCTTCTCCCCAACATCCTGCACCCCCAGATCCTGACCCCAAAACCCTGCATCCCAAATCCTGTACCCCAAAGCCCTGCACTCTCAAATCATACATGCCCAGAACGTGCACCCTAAACTGTGCACCCCAAAATCCTAAACCCCTTAACCCTGCACCCCCAAAACCTGTACCCCAGATCCTTCCCCCCCATAACTGGCACCCTGAAATCCCTCACCCCAAATCCCTGCACCCTCAAATCCTCCAGCCCACAAGTCCTGCACCCCCAGGTCCTGAACACCTGAACCCTGCAGACCCAAATGCTGCACCCAGAACTCTTGGTGCCCAAATCCCTGCACCCAAAAGTCTGTCTCCCGAACCTTCACACCAAAGCCCTGCACCCCAATATCCAAAAGCATCCTCTTGTGACTGGCCCAGATGCTCCGTGCATCCTTGGCATAGAGCACCATCATCATCCAACCACCATCATAACTCATGCGGTGGCCCTTGGACCAGTCCGAACTGGACTAGATGTTAAAAATGTGCTCTACACCGCAGCCGGAGATAATGGACTTACCTGGAGCCTCTGGCAGAAAGCACCAGGAGAAACCCGAGGTCGACCCTTAGGTTTTTGGAGTCGAGGATACAAAGGATCTGAGGCCAACTGTACTGCAACTGAAAAGGAGAGACTGGCAGCATATGAAGGAGTTGGAGCTGCTTCAGAAGTGATCGACACTGAAGCACAGCTCCTCCTGCACCTCGACTGCCGGTGCTGAGCTGGGTGTTCAAAGGGACGGTTCCCTCTCCACATCATGGCACCGAAGTTACATGGAGTAAATGGATTGCACTGATCACGCAATGAGCTCGGATTGGAAGTCCCAACCGTCCAGGGATATTAGAAGTGATTACAGACTGGCCAGAAAGCAAAGACTTTGGGATGTCTCCAGATGAGGAGGAAGTAAAACGTGCTGAAGAAGCACCACCATATAATCCGCTTTCAGAGACTGATATGCAGTGTGCACTGTTCACAGGTGGATCCTGTCGTCTGTAGGAAAACATCGAAGGTGAAAGCTGCTGTGTGGAGTCCCACACGACAAGTTACAGAAGCCACTGAAGGACAAGGTGAATCCAGTCAGTTTGCAGCAGTGAAAGCCATCCAGCTGGCTTTGGACATTGCTGAACGAGAGAAGTGGCCAATGCTTTGTCTCTATACTGACTCATGGGTGGGAGCAAATGCCTTGTGGGGGTGGCTACAGCAATGGAAGAAAAGTAACTGGCAGCGCAGAGGTGAAACCATTGGGAACCACGCTGTGGCAAGACATTGCTGCTCGGCTGGAGAGCCTGCCTGGGGAAGTTGGTCATGTAGATGCTCATGTGCCTAAAAGTCAAGCCACCGAGGAACATCGAAACAACCAACAAGCAGATCAAGCTGCTAAGATTAAAGTAGCTGAGGTGGACTTGGACTGGCAACATAAAGGTGAACTTTTCCTAGCTCGGTGGGCCCATGGTGCTTCAGGGCATCAAGGTAGAGATGCAACATACAAATGGGCTCGTGATCGAGGGGTGGATTTAACTATGGACACTGTTTCACACGTTATTCATGAATGTGAAACTTGCGCCGAAATCAAACAAGCAAAACGGTTAAAGCCTGTATGGTATGGGGGGCGATGGTTAAAGTGTAAGTATGGAGAAGCTTGGCAGATTGATTATATTACACTTCCACAAACACGTCAAGGTAAGCGTTATGTACTTACAATGGTGGAAGCAACCACTGGATGGTTGGAAACATCTGCCGTACCTCATGCTACAGCCCGAAATACCATCTTGGGCCTTGAGAAGCAAGTCCTTTGGCGGCACGGTACGCCAGAAAGAATTGAATCAGACAATGGTACTCATTTCAAAACCAGTATTATAGACAATTGGGCCAAAGAACATGGTATTGAGTGGGTATATCATATTCCATATCATGCACCAGCCTCTGGGAAAACTGAAAGGTGCAATGGTTTGTTAAAAACTACACTAAAGGCACTGGGTGGTGGAGCCTTTAAAAACTGGGATTCACATTTAGCAAAAGCCACTTGGTTGGTCAACACCAGGGGATCAACCAATCGAGCCGGGCCTGCCCAATCAGAAATTCTATGGACTGTAGAAGGAGATAAAGTCCCTATAGTACACATGAAAAATATGTTAGGAAAGGCAGTCTGGGTTCCTCCTGCCTCAGGCACAGGCAAAGCCCATTCGTGGGATTGTTTTTGCCCAGGGACCTGGCAGCACCTGGTGGGTGATGCTCAAGGATGGAGAAGTTCGGTGTGCACCTCAAGGGGATTTGATTTTAGGTGAAAATATGCAATGCTGAACTGTACGATGTGAATTGCCGCACTAACAATGTTTAATAAGTGTCTTTCAGATCAAGACAACGGTGATGAAACCAGCGCTGGCTTCTTCGAGTGGCGCCCGACACCTTCTTGGAAGTTGGTGTCCTTAACCCACCAACAGGGGCCATGAGATGCACTTGGACCATTTTCCCTGCCCTGGGAGACTGTGGTGACAAAATGAACTTAATGAACTTTTCAAAGGATGGTCCACTGATTAATTACTCCTGTGTATATATGTACATATGTATATAAATATATATAGTAGTAGTGATTAATTAGATTGTATTGATAGATTGTATTGATAAGGTTTAAGTATTCAGTGAATGTCATATTATAAGGGGTGGAATGTCCAGGTTTTGGTAAAAACAGGTTTCTCTTTTAGTGAATTTTGCCTGTCAGCTAAAGCCTTCATGTCAGCTGCATTTTCCGGGAGAACCAGACACATGTTTTGGCAAACCCAGCAATGGAATGGAAACTTATTGACAAGCACAGATGCACATCTCGCGAGAGGGGCAATAAGAAACCGGTGACCAACTGTGTATAACATTCCGTTCACGTGAATACTTCATATAAAAGCGGGAGATCACGAGGATCTCGTCCCTTTTTCCCTTCCCTTTTGCCTTTTTCCTTCCCTTCTGCTCATGGCCGACATCAGAGAGGACCTTGCTGGTCGTCCCTGCGAACGGAGGCCAGTGAGAGACTGAATCCAGCTCCGGTTGGCTGCAGAATCTGATCCAGGACTTTGGGTGCTGGCTCTGCAGTTGCTCAGACTTACAAGATGGGTTTTGTATATTTTGTATTATTTTCTCTGTTCTCATCAGTAGCATCAGTAAAACACCTTGAACTTTTCCAACTCTCTCCCCTCTGTGCTTCTTCCCCTCCCAATCACCTGTGCTGAGTGGGAAGGGGGAGAGGGAGGGGCAAAAGGGGGAGTGGGGGGGAGAGGAGGGTTTGATTGTCACCCCGCAATCCTAACCCTCGACAGGGACAAAGGGGGTCCTGGGATGTCACAATGGGCCCTGGGGACAAGTTGGGGTCCCCTGAATTTCACAATGGACCCTGGGGAAAAAGAGGGCTCCCCAGCATATCACAATGGGCCCTGGGGACAATGGGGGGTCCTGGGACGTCACAATGGGCCCTGGGGACAAGGAGGGTCCCCAGCATGTCACAATGGGCCCTGGGGACAAAAGGGGTCCCCACGGTATCAGAATGGGCCCTGGGGACAAAGGGGGGTCCCCTGAATGTCACAATGGGCCCTGGGGACAATGGGGGGTCCTGGGATGTCTCAATGAGCCCTGCAGACAAGGGTGGTACCCACGGTGTCACAATGGGCCCTGGGCACAACGGGGGGTCCCCATAGTGTCACAATGGGTCCTGGGGACAATGGGGGGTCCTGGGACGTCACAATGGGCCCTGGGGACAAGGGGGGGTCCGCAGGATGTCACAATGGGCCCTGGGGACAAAGAGGGGTCCCCTGAATGTCACAATGAGCCCTGGGGACAAGGGGGTGCAGAGGATGTCACAATGGGCCCTGGGGACAATGGACGGTCCTGAAATGTCACAATGGGCCCTGGGGACAAGGAGGGATCCCCAGGATGTCACAATGGGCCCTGGGGACAATGGGGGGTCCTGGGACGTCTCAATGGGCCCTGGGGACAAGGGGGGGTCCCCAGGATGTCACAATGGGCCCTGGGGACAAAGTAAGGTCCTGGGATGTCACAATGGGCCCTGGGGACAAGGGGGGGTCCCCAGGATGTCACAATGGGCCTTGGGAACAAGGGGGTCCCCCAGATATCACAATGGGCCCTGGGGACAAAGTAAGGTCCTGGGCTGTCACAATGGACCCTGAGGACAAGGGGGGTCCCCAGGATGTCACAATGAAGTCTTGGGACAAAGGGGGTCCCCAGGATGTCACAATGGGCCCTGGGGACCAGGGGGGGTCCTGGGATGTCACAATGGGCCCCAGTGACAAAGGGGATCCCTATGGTGCCACAATGGGCCCTGGGGACAAATGGGGTCCCCTGGATGTCACAATGGGCTCTGGGGACAAGGAGGGTCCCCAGGATGTCACAATGGGCCCTGGGGACAAAGAGCATCCCCAGCATGTCACAATGGGCTCTGGGGACAAAGGGGGTCCCCACGGTATCAGAATGGGCCCTGGGGACAAAGGGGGGTCCCCTGAATATCACAATGGGCCCTGGGGACAATGGGGGGTCCTGGGATGTCACAATGATCCCTGCAGACAAGGGTGGTACCCACAGTGTCACAATGGGCCCTGGGCACAAGGGGGGGTCGCCATAGTGTCACAATGGACCCTGGGGACAAGGGGGTGCCGAGGATGTCACAATGGGCCCTGGGGAAAATGGGGGGTCCTGGGACCTCACAATGGGCCCTGAGGACAATGGTGGGTCCCCTGAATGTCAAAATGGGCCCTGGGGACAAAGGGGGGTCCGCAGGATGTCACAATGGGCACTGGGGACAAAGGGGGGGTCCCCAGGATGTCACAATGGGCCCTGGGGACAATGTGGGGTCCTGGGATTTCACAATGGGCCCCAGTGACAAAGGGGGTCCCCTGAATGTCACAATGGGTCCTGGGGACAATGGGGGGTCCTGGGACGTCACAATGGGCCCTGCGGACAAGGAGGGATTCCCAAAATGTCACAATGGGCCCTGGGGACAAGGGGGTGTCCCCAGGATGTCACAATGGGCCCTGCGGACAAGGGTGGTACCCAGGGTGTCACAATGGGCACTGGGCACAAGGGGGGGTCCCTATAGTGTCACAATGGGTCCTGGGGACAAGTGGAGTCCCCTGAAAGTCACAATGGGCCCTTGGGACAATGTGGGGTCCTGGGATCTCACAATGGGCCCCAATGACAAATGGGGGCCCCTGAATGTCACAATGGGCCCTGGGGACAATGGGGGGTCCTGGGACGTCACAATGGGCCATGGGGACAAAGGGTGGTCGCCAGGATATCACAATGGGCTCTGGTGACAATGGGGTCCCCAGGATGTCACAATGGGCCCTGGGGACAACAGGCGGTCCTGGGATGTCACAATGGGCCCTGGGGACAAAGAGGGCTCCCCAGCATATCACAATGGGCCCTGGGGAAAATGGGGGGTCCTGGGACGTCACAATGGGCCCTGGGGACAAGGAGGGATCCACAGGATGTCACAATGGGCCCTGGGGACAATGGGGGGTCCTGGGACGTCACAATGGGCCCTGGGGACAAGGAGGGATCCACAGGATGTCACAATGGGCCCGGGGGACAATGGGGGGTCCTGGGACGTCACAATGGGCCCTGGGGACAAGGAGGGATCTCCAGGATGTCACAATGGGCCCTGGGGACAAGGAGGGATCCCCAGGATGTCACAATGGGCCCTGGGGACAAAGAGGGGTCACCTGAATGTCACAATGGGCCCTGGGGACAAGGGGGTGCAGAGGATGTCACAATGGGCCCTGGGGACAATTGGGGGTCCTCGGACATCACAATGGGCCCTGAAGACAAGGAGGGATCCCCAGGATGTCACAATGGGCCCTGGGGACAATGGGGGGTCCTGGGACGTCACAATGGGCCCTGGGGACAAGGGGGGGTCCCCAGGATGTCACAATGGGCCCTGGGGACAAAGGGGGGTCCTGGGATGTCACAATGGGCCCTGGGGACAAAGGGGGTGTCCCCATGGTGTCACAACGGGCCCTGGGAGCAAGGGGGTGGCCAGGATGTCACAATGGGCCCTGGGGACAAAGAGGGGTCCCCTGAATGTCACAATGGGCCCTGGGGACAGGGGGGTGCAGTGGATGTCACAATGGGCCCTGGGGACAATGTGGGGTGTCCAGGATGTCAGAATGAGTCCTGAGGACAAGCGGGGGTCTCCATGGTGTCACAATGGGCCCCAGTGACAAAGGGGTGCCCTGAGTGTCACAATAGGTCCTGGGGACAATGGGGGGTCCTGGGACGTCACAATGGGCCCTGGGGACAAGGGAGATACCCATGGTGTCAAAATAAGCCCTGGGGACAAAGTGGGGTCCTGGGATGTCACAATGGGCCCTGGGGACAATGGGGGTCCTGGGACGTCACAATGGGCCCTGGGGACAATGGGGGTCCCCACGGTGCCACGATGGGTCCTGGGGACAAAGGGGGGTGCGCAGGATGTCACAATGGGCACTGGGGGCAAAGGGGGGGTCCCCATGGTGTCACAATGGGTCCCCAGTGACAAGGAGGGTTCCCCATGGTGTCACAATAGGCCCTGGGGACAAAGTGGGGTCCTAGAATGTCACAATGAGCCCTGGGGACAAAGGGGGGTCCTGGGATGTCACAATGAGCCCTGCGGACAAGGGTGGTACCCACAGTGTCACAATGGGCCCTGGGCACAAGGGGGGGTCCCCATAGTGTCACAATGGGTCCTGGGGACAAGTGGAGTCCCCAGGATGTCACAATGGGCTCTGGGGACAAGGAGGGTCCCCAGGATGTCACAATGGGCCCTGGGGACAAAGACCGTCCCCAGCATGTCACAATGGGCCCTGGGGACAAAGGGGGTCCACACGGTATCAGAATGGGCCCTTGGGACAAAGGGGGGTCCCCTGAATGTCACAATGGGCCCTGGGGACAATGGGGGGTCCTGGGATGTCACAATGAGCCCTGCGGACAAGGGTGGTACCCACAGTGTCACAATGGGCCCTGGGCACAAGGGGGGGTCCCCATAGTGTCACAATGGGTCCTGGGGACAAGTGGAGTCCCCAGGATGTCACAATGGGCCCTGGGGACAATGGGGGGTGTCCAGGATGTCAGAATGAGTCCTGAAGACAAGGGGGGGTCCCCATGGTGTCACAATGGCTCCCCAGTGACAAGGAGGGGTCCCCATGGTGTCACAATAGGCCCTGGGGACAAAGCGGGGTCCAAGAATGTCACAATGGGCCCTGGGGACAAAAGGGGTTGCCATGGTGCCACAATGGGCTCTGGGGTCAAAGGGGGTCCCCATGGTGCTACAATGGGTCCTGGGGACAAAGGGGGGTCCTGGGATGTCACAATGGTTCCTGGGGACAAAGGCGGTGTCCCCATGGTGCCACAATGGGCCCTGGGAGCAAGGGGGTGGCCAGGATGTCACAATGGGTCCTGGGGAAAATGGGGGGTGCCCAGGATGTCACAATAGACGCTGAGGACAAGCGGGGGTCTCCATGGTGTCACAATGGGCCCCAGTGACAAAGGGGGTCCCCTGAATGTCACAATAGGTCCTGGGGACAATGGGGATCCTGGCACGTCACAATGGGCCCTGGGGACAAAGAGGGATCCCCAGGATGTCACAATGGGCCCTGGGGACAAAGAGGGGTCCCCTGAATGTCACAATGGGCCCTGGGGACAAGGGGGTGCAGAGGATGTCACAATGGGCCCTGGGGACAATGGGGGCCCTAGGACGTCACAATGGGCCCTGGGAACAATGGGGGGTCCTGGGACGTCACAATTGGCCCTCGGGACAAGGGCGGGTCTCCAGGATGTCACAATGGGCCCTGGGAACAAGGGGGGGTACCCATAGTGTCACAATGGGTCCTGGGGAAAATGGGGTCCCCAGGATGTCACAATGGGCCCTGGGGACAATGTGGGGTCCTGGGATGTCACAATGGGTCACAGTGACAAAGGGGGTCCCCTGAATGTTACAATGGGTCCTGAGGACAGTGGGGGGCCTGGGACGTCACAATGGGCCCTGGGGACAAAGAGGGGTCCCCTGAATGTCACAATGGGCCCTGGGAACAATGGGGGGTGTTGGGATGTCACAATGGGCCCTGGGGACAATGGGGGGTCCTGGGACGTCACAATGGGCCCTGGGGACAAGAGGGGGTCCCCAGGATGTCACAATGGGCCCTGGGGACAAAGAGGGGTCCCCTGAATGTCACAATGGGCCCTGGGGACAATGGGGGGTCCTGGGATGTCACAATGGGCCCTGGGGACAATGGGGGGTCCTGGGACGTCACAATGGGCCCTGGGGACAAGAGGGGGTCCCCAGGATGTCACAATGGGCCCTGGGGACAAAGAGGGGTCCCCTGAATGTCACAATGGGCCCTGGGGTGTGGCGGTAGCAAATTCGACGAATCCAGACGCCGGCATAAGCTCTTTGATCGAACGGGCGGGCCGGGCGAGAGTAAGGAGTCTAATTCAATGTGAATTTACCATCCGTACTCTTTAATGAACTCTTAAACAACACTGAATATCAATGTCCCCGAGACCACGTTTTTCCAAGCCTTATATACTCTATACCAAAAGGCCATGCGGCAAGTGCAGGCTACAATTGGTTACACTCACAGTCACTCATCCCCCCCCACTATGGTGATTGGCTGCAGGGCACTGTTCACAGACTGTTCATGCGCAGCGGCAACGCCCCTCCTGCAGCCTGGGTCGAGGGCAGAACGGCTTCTGTTTACTTTCCTTTTGTCTCTGGTGTCTCAGGGAAATCCTTCCGTGTAGCACAGCCGCATCAAGCCCTGGCTTGTTCACAGCACACAGCCAGAGACTCTCCACAATTCCTCCTTTTTTTTTTTCTTTTTGGACAAGCCAGGATTGATTAGCTGTGTGTTCTAATCCTTTTTTGATATGTGATAAAAAACAACTTATACATAACATATAAATAACAACAACAATCAACGTAAACAGTGCACTTTGCAATAAACCTGAGGTATTCCATTGCCATTTAAATATCGCAATGGATTGATTAAACAAATTCCAAGAACTTTGGTTTAAAGATACTCAACTTATAACAAACGATGTGCTGGGTGTTGATAAACTTACTCAAGAGGTAGTGGTGTTTAAAGATCTACTTATATAACTATAGTACGCATACATGTCACAGCTAAATCAATGCAAAGGTTACACCTCACTCTGTGACCTCCAAAGGTTCTGCTGCAGGGAGTTGACTTGGTTGAGTTTGTTTCAACTCCGGCTTTACTGCTCGGCTTGGAACCCATAGTGGACCTTGATCTGTGGAGAGACACATATACCCTCTACCATTAAAAATAACAGGTACTGGTCCCTTCCACAATCCAGTGGTGGGATCACGATATCTCACCATGAATTCCGGTAAAGTGTTTTTCCTTCCTAGTCTGATCTGATAATGATGAATGATCACAGGAGGCTCCTCATGATCTCCAGTTAGACATAAATAATTCAAGGTAAACAACACCTTTGCTAAACGCTGTTGACAATCTAACTCTTCCTGCTTCTGTTTGCTCAAATACCCTTTAATCATTTGATGTGCTCTCTCGATGATTCCTTGGCCTGTTGGGGAATGAGGTATACCTGTAACGTGTTTCACTCCCCATTTCATTAGAAAAGTTCTAACTTTCTGGCTAACATAGGCAGGGCCATTGTCTGTCTTAATCTTTTCTGGGACACCCATTACAGCAAAACAAGCTGTAAGATGTTTACATACATGTAGTGCTTTTTCCCCTGGTAAAGCAGTAGCCCATATCATTTTTGAAAAAGTATCAATTGTGACATGCACATATTTAAGTCTTCCAAATTCTGGCACATGTGTCACATCCATTTGCCATACTTCTAAGGCTTTTAAACCTCGAGGATTGACACCGATTCCTATACCTAACATCTGGCTTCCACACTGAGGACATGCCTGTACAATACTTCTTGCTTCATTTAAAGTTAAATCAAATTGTCTTTGGAGACCTCTGGCATTCTGATGAAAGCTCTCATGACTTTGTCTCGCTTGTTGGAATTTATCTGTTGGAGGCATGTGCTGTACTGAACTTACTAAACTATCTGCAATTTGATTTCCTTCACCTAGACCAAGATTCCATTGATGACTGCGGATGTGAATCACACAACAGGGTTCTTTTCTTTGATTTAAAATAGCTCTCAATTGTACAAACAATTTTCCTAATCGAGGATTATTCGATTGTCTTAACAGGGCATTTTCCATTCTGGGTATTACACCTGCTACATACAAAGAATCTGTGACAACATTTAAAGCAAATTTCAGCCAATTATTTAAGGCCCATATTACTGCCGTGAGCTCTAAAGTCTGCAAATGAATCCTCTTTTGAACCTTCAATTAAATGCTGTTTCCATTGGCTATTCTCTTGCCAGACACATGCTGCCTGGTGTCTTCGTTTTCCTGCATCTGTATATACTGTAAGGCCTTCAACAGGTTTTGCTTTTACTTTGCTTCTCTCTAACCACTGATTTGTTCTAAGGAATTGCCATAGTTTACCTTTTGGTTGTCGTGAATGTACCTTGCCTATAAATCCTAATAATGCATTCTGTATAGGCATCGAATGTCTCAGCCACCATTCTAAATCGGCTCCATTTATCGGAATACTGATGTCATCTGGTTCCTGACCGCTAATTTCTAATATTCGAGATCTTCCTTTTCGAATCAATTCTCCAATTGCTTCTGGTCTCGTTTGAATACTGAATTTTGGTTGGACACTGAGAAAAATCCACTCTAATAATCGCAAATCATTTTCTGTTTTCAATCTGACAGTGGCACAAAAGGAAGAATCTGCAGCAACATCTATGGGGAATTCCCCGTTTTTGTTTTGCCACTGGCAGATGATTGCACACGGATGTTCTAGACTGCTAATAAGGAGGGAAATTGGTCGATCAGAAAGTCTTCGGCTAGACCAATTTGTCTGTAATTTTTGTGTAATATCAGAAAGACATTTGAGATGCACGGACTCTAAGCTTATTTTCTTAGCTGGATCACCTCCTTTTAGAAGTGAAGTAAGAGGTGCTATATCATTGTTAGTAATGCCTACGCAATTTCTAATCCATTGTATGTCCCCTAACAATTTTTGGACATCATTTAATGTCTGTAAATCAGTATGTAATTCAATTTTTTGTGGACGAATCTGTGCATCACAAATGGACCAACCAAGGTATTTCCAAGGTGCAGACTTTTGAACTTTCTCTGGAGCTATAACCAACCCCTTTTCTTTGAGTTTGATCGTAATTTGGACTATGGAACTTTCTGTGAACTCAGCGTGTTGACAGAACAGAATATCATCCATATAATGATAAATAATTGTTTGTTTCCATGATGCACGAATAGGTTGAAGTGCCCATGCAACATACATTTGGCACAGTGTAGGAGAATTTTTCATACCTTGCGGTAGCACTACCCACTCATACCTTTTAGCTGGTTCCGCTTTGTTTACTGAAGGCAGTGTAAATGCAAAACGCTGTGTATCTTGTTCATGTAAAGGAATGGTAAAGAAACAATCCTTTAAATCTATAATTAGAATATGCCAATTTTCTGGTAGCATTACAGGTGATGGTAATCCAGGCTGTAAAGCACCCATGGCTTGCATTTGATCATTTACCTTTCGCAAGTCATGTAATAATCGCCACTTTCCACTCTTTTTTGGTATTACAAAAATTGGGGTATTCCATGGACTAGTAGAAGGCTTAATATGGCCTGCAATTAATTGCTCTTCTACTAATTCACGTGCCTTTTGCAGTCGCTCTTCTGTTAATGGCCACTGGTCAACCCAAACTGGGCTATCTGTTAGCCAGGTCAATGGAGGGTTGGGCAACTGCTTTCCAGTGACCACTAAGGAAAAGGTGAAGTAGTTAACACAGCACCAAGTTGCCCCAAGACATCACGGCCAATAAGCGCCTCAAGGCTGCTTGGCAATTCCATTACATACACCCTAAGGGTAACACATTGACCTTCAGGGAAACTAATCGAAATGGGATCAACACTTATATTTGGAGTAGTTTGACCCCCTACTCCAGCTACAGTGGAAGAGATTGATTTTTGAAGTTTCCAATTTCGTGGCCATTTGAATTGACTAATGATGGAGACATCAGCTCCAGTATCAAGCATTGCATTTACCTCTACAACAACAGTAGAATCAGACTGAAATAGTTGCACACGTAACATGGGACGCTGAGTCATTGATGAGGTGAAGCAAACTGCAGGACCTGTCGATCCAAATCCTTTATCACGCCTTTCTGTTGAGGATGCTGGAGGAACTCCTGGAAGCATTGGTAGGCAGTTTTCCAGTGCTACTACCTGAGCTATTCTACTCCCAGAAGGAATAAAAATTGGCGGATGCAGAGTGTAGGCCAGGATTTGAACAGTTCCTGTGAAATCTGCATCAATTATACCTGGTATTACTATAAGACCTTTGATACTAGCAGAAGAACGGCCAATCAATAGGCCTCCAATGAGACTATCTTGTCGAAATAAAGGTCCTTTAGCATTAGTTGGTATTCTATGAATTGCAATATTGGTCAATGTTATATCTACTGCTGTCTCCACATCAACTCCGAGGCTTCCTGCGGTGCTTGGCTTGTTGAGGTGAAAGAAGCCTGGTTCACAGTTGGTCGCTGATTGGGATACAGGTTCGGAGATGTTCTTTATGTCCTCGCGCGCACTCCGTTCGCGCTCACTTGACCGTTTCCCGATCTCCGGCAAATTTTTGTAGCATGAGTGTTAGACTGGCATCTGTCACACCAAACTGCTGCAGTACAGTTCGTACGGACGTGTTCTTTACTTCCACAGCGATGACAGGAATTGTATGATGATTTACAGAATTTATTTGTTGATCGCTGAACTGCTGCTACAACTGGTTGCATTGTAGATGAGACTTGCTGGCTAACTTGTCGGAGAGATCTCTGCATGACCCCTTCGAAAGCGGCAGCCATCACCTCTGCACTTCGGTGTTCTTCTGATCTGGCTACTCGTGTCAGCATTTGTTCTACTGATGATCCTGGTGGCAGAGTTGCTAATATTTGTTTAGTCTTTGAATTTGCATTATCAAAAGCTAACAGCCGAAACATTTGATTTTTCATTTCTTCTGATAAGTCCGGATTTTGCATTACTCCCTCATGTAGCCGGTCAATAAAATGTGAGAAATCTTCTGTGGTGCCTTGGCGTATTCCGCTGAATGAGGGAGCTAATGGTCCCGGTAAGGTTAAGAAGGCATCTAGGGCAAGTTGTGCAGCTTTTCGGTGAATTTCAGCTGTAAATCGCAGTTGAACTTCTATGGTAGCATACTGTCCACGACCTGTATAGGCATCAGGTACCACATTGGTTAATGGGTCATTTGGACTGGTGTGTTTTGCTGTTTCTTGCTGCGGTCGTTGATACCAAGCTGATTCCCACAGGAGGAATTGCGCTGGAGTTAATAATAGGCGCATTAAATTTTGACAGTCCATGGGACACAATAAGTCAGCGGTAAAAATCCAATGCAGTATTTGTCTGGTCGCTTCTGAACGTATACCATAGTTGGTGATTGTTTGTTTTGCTTGCTGCAAAATTTTCCAATCGTGTGGTTCCCATACCGCTGTCTGAGTGATCATATTTTGAATTACCGGTAGGGCTAATTTTGCTGGAGACCAATCACCTTCTAGAATGGCATCTTTGATGACCCCTGACCATCTGCTACGTCGGGGCTGCGGCTGGTCAGTAGAGTCTATAGGCACCTTTGATTGCATTGTTTGTGAAGGGCAAGCTGGTTTTTGAAACTCAATTTGTTCCTTATTTTTCTCTACATTTGACACTCTTAAGTTAAGTTGTTCAAGCTTGTTGGTAATAACTTGCAGTAACTGCTCTACTGCTTGGGGTGAGCCCAATGATGTAGGAGGAGGCTCACAAAAAACTTCCGCGGGTGCTTGCGGAGGCAAAGTTTGAGGCGACCCCGGCCCCGGCGGCTGCGCCGCGGCCGGTCCGGGCCGGGCCCCCACGTTTTTCTCGGAGGGAGGTGGGGCGTCCGGCTCGGGGCAGGGCAGAGGCGGAGCGGTAGGAGGAGGGCGGCACTCAGGGCCTCCCACATCCGGACAGTCGACTAGTTGCACTTCCGCCTTCTTGGCACATTGCCCCAGAGACTCGGAGGGGGAAACTTCCGGTTCTTTGTTTACGAGCCGCGCAGTTTCTAATCCGCGTTGCAGATCGGATTGTGAAAATATTGGCTGAGCCGGGACCCCGCGACCACCCCGAACGGCAGGCAGACCCCACAGAGTAGCCCACAGGCCCCTCTTTTCTTTTGGACGACAAGTTTTATCAGTCCAGGTTTGTTCTGGGACAAGTGCCTCCGCGGCTCTTAGGGCGGCACATTGTTCCGATTTCAAAACTTCTAATGATTCTAATACGGTTTTCCACAATTCTCTCACAGCTTTAATTTCTTTCTCTTCTTCCCCTCTGATAGTTTTGTCCCACATAGTGTCCCCCACTGATCTCCATTCCGTTGGGGAAAACAAAAGTGGAACTTCCCCAAAGTGTCCCCACTTCTGAGCTAAAAAAATCAATGTGATTAGCTTTTCCTGTGACGATTCAATACCTCTCTTAGAGAGAATAGTCGTCAGCAGTGCCGCGGCTGTTTCAATATCCATTATCTTATCAGCGCGGTCTTAACGTAGGATGCGAGTGGCCAGCTCGACTGGTGCCCGTCTTTTGATACCGGACTAAGCACACTATCCCACACCCCGGCTTGGCTCCGTTTTTATGAACGCTGCTCACCGCAGTAATTTCGATCCGGAGCGATATGCTTTGCTAACGATCCATCCTTCTGCTACCATATGTAGATCCGAAGCGTTATGCTCTGCTAACGAACCATCCTCTGCTACCAAATGTGGCGGTAGCAAATTCGACGAATCCAGACGCCGGCATAAGCTCTTTGATCGAACGGGCGGGCCGGGCGAGAGTAAGGAGTCTAATTCAATGTGAATTTACCATCCGTACTCTTTAATGAACTCTTAAACAACACTGAATATCAATGTCCCCGAGACCACGTTTTTCCAAGCCTTATATACTCTATACCAAAAGGCCATGCGGCAAGTGCAGGCTACAATTGGTTACACTCACAGTCACTCATCCCCCCCCACTATGGTGATTGGCTGCAGGGCACTGTTCACAGACTGTTCATGCGCAGCGGCAACGCCCCTCCTGCAGCCTGGGTCGAGGGCAGAACGGCTTCTGTTTACTTTCCTTTTGTCTCTGGTGTCTCAGGGAAATCCTTCCGTGTAGCACAGCCGCATCAAGCCCTGGCTTGTTCACAGCACACAGCCAGAGACTCTCCACACTGGGGACAATGGGGGGTGTTGGGATGTCACAATGGGCCCTGGGGACAATGGGGGGTCCTGGGACGTCACAATGGGCCCTGGGGACAAGAGGGGGTCCCCAGGATGTCACAATGGGCCCTGGGGACAAAGAGGGGTCCCCTGAATGTCACAATGGGCCCTGGGGACAATGGGGGGTCCTGGGATGTCACAATGAGCCCTGCGGACAAGGGTGGTACCCACAGTGTGACAATGGGCCCTGGGAACAAGGGGGGGTCCCCATAGTGTCACAATGGGTCCTGGGAACAAGTGGGGTCCCCAGGATGTCACAATGGGTCCTGGGGACAATGTGGGGTCCTGGGATGTCACAATGGGCCCCAGTGACAAAGGGGGTCCCCTGAATGTCACAATGGGTCCTGGGTACAATGTGGGGTCCTGGGACGTCACAATGGGCCCTGGGGACAAGGAGGGATCCCCAGGATGTCACAATGGGCCCTGGGTACAAAGACGCGTCCCCGAAATGTCACAATGGGCCCTGGGGACACGGGGTGCCCTGAATGTCACAATGGGCCCTGGGGACAAAGAGGAGTCCCCTGAATGTCACAATGGGCCCTGGGGACAATGGGGGGTCCTGGGATGTCACAATGAGCCCTGCGGACAAGGGTGGTACCCACAGTGTGACAATGGGCCCTGGGAACAAGGGGGGGTCCCCATAGTGTCACAATGGGTCCTGGGAACAAGTGGGGTCCCCAGGATGTCACAATGGGTCCTGGGGACAATGTGGGGTCCTGGGATGTCACAATGGGCCCCAGTGACAAAGGGGGTCCCCTGAATGTCACAATGGGTCCTGGGTACAATGTGGGGTCCTGGGACGTCACAATGGGCCCTGGGGACAAGGAGGGATCCCCAGGAGGTCACAATGGGCCCTGGGTACAAAGACGCGTCCCCGGAATGTCACAATGGGCCCTGGGGACAAGGGGGTGCCCTGAATGTCACAATGGGCCCTGGGGACAATGGGGGGTCCTGGGACGTCACAATGGGCCCTGGGCACAAGGAGGGATCCCCAGGATGTCACAATTGCCCCTGGGGACAATGGGGGGTCCTGGGACGTCACAATGGGCCCCAGTGACAAGGGGGGGTCCCCAGGATGTCACAATGGGCCCTGGGGACAAAGAGGGGTTTCCTGAATGTCACAATGGGCCCTGGGGACAAGGGGGTGCCGAGGATGTCACAATGGGCCCTGGGGACTATGGGGGTCCCCAGGATGTCACAATGGGCCTTGGGGACAATAGGAGGTTCTGGGATGTCACAATGGGCCCTGGGGACAATGAGGGTCCCCAGGATGTCACAATGGGCCCTGGGGACAATGGGGGGTGCCCAGGATGTGAAAATGAGTCCTGAGGACAAGGAGGGGTCCTCATGGTGTCACAATAGGCCCTGGGGACAAAGTGGGGTCCTAGAATGTCACAATGGGCCCTGGGGACAAAAGTGGTTGCCATGGTGCCACAATGGGCCCTGGGGTCAAACGCGGTCCCCATGGTGCTACAATGGGCCCTGGGGACAAAGGGGGGTCCTGGGATGTCAGAATGGGCCCTGGGGACAAAGGGGGTGTCCCTATGGTGCCACGATGGGCCCTGGGAGCAAGGGGGTGGCCAGGATGTCACAATGGGTCCTGGGGACAATGGGGGGTGCTCAGGATGTCACAATGGACCCTGAGGACAATGGGGGGTCTCCATGGTGTCACAATGGGTCCCCAGTGACAAGGGGGGGTCCCCATGGTGCCACAATGAGCCCTGGGGACAAAGGGAGGTCCCTAGGATGTCACAATGGGCCCTGGGGACTAATGAGGTCCCCACGGTGTCACAATGCGTCCTGGAGAAGAAGGGGGTCCCCAGGATGTCACAATGGGCCCTTGGCACAATGGGGTTCCTGGGATGTCACAATGGGTCCCCAGTGACAAAGGGGGTCCCCAGGATGTCTCAATGGGCCCTGAGGACAATGGGAGGTCCCCATGGTGTCACAATGGGTCCCCAGTGACAAGGGAGGTCCCCACGGTGCCACGATGGGTCCTGTGGACAAGGAGTTCCCCAGGATGCCACAATGGGCCCTGGGGACAATGTGGGGTCCTGGGACGTCACAATGGGCCCTGGGGATACAGGGGGTCCCCAGGATGTCACAATGGGACCTGGGGACAAGGGGCTCCACAGGATCTCACAATGGGCTCTGGGGACAATGGAGGTTCCCCAGGATGTTCACAATAGGCCCTGAGGACAAGGGGTGGTCCCCATGGTGTCACAATGGTACCCCAGTGACAAGGGGGGTCCTCAAGTGTCACAATGGGCCCTGGGGACAATGGGGGTTCTGGGACGTAACAATAGGCCCTGGGGACAAGGGGGGTCCCCACGGTGTTACAATGGTCTCGGGGGACAAAGGGGGGTGCCCAGGATGTCACAATGGGCCCTGAGGACAAGGGAGACTCCCCATGGTGTCACGATGGGTCCTGGGGACAAGGGGGTCCCCAGAATGTAACAATGGACCCTGGGGACAATGGGGGGTCCTGGGACATCACAATGGGCCCTGGAGACAAAGGGGGTCTCCAGGATGTTTTCACAATGGGCTCTGGGGACAATGGGGGGTCCTGGGACGTCACAATGGGTCCTGGGGACAAAGAGGTGTCCCCAGGATGTCACAATGGCCCCTGGGGACAATGGGGGGTCCTGGGATGTCACAATGGGCCCCAGTGACAAAGGGGGGTCCCGTGAATGCCACAATGGGCCCTGGGGACAACGGGAGGACCTGGGACGTCACAATGGGCCCTGGGGACAAAATTGGTCCCCACGATGTCTCAATGAGCCCCAGTGACAAAGGGTGGTCCCCAGGATGTCACAATGGGCCCTGGGGACAACAGGGAGTCATGGGTCGTCCAATGGGCCCTGGGGACAAAGGGGGTCCCCAGGATGTCACAATGGGCCCTGGGGATAATGGGGCGTCCTGGGACGTCACAATGGGCCCTAGGGACAAGGCGGGGTTCCCAGGATGTCACAATGGGTCTGTGGACAAAGAGGCGTCCTCTGAATGTCATAATGGGCCCTGGGGATAAAGGGGGTCCCCAGGATGTCACAATGGCCCCTGGGGACAAAGTGGAGTTCTGGGATATCATAATGTGCCACAGTGACAAAGGGGGACCCCATGGTGCCACAGTGAGCCCTTGGGACAAAGGGAGGTCCCCAGGATGTCACAATGGGCCCTGGGGACTAAAGGGGTCCCCACGGTGTCACAATGGGCCCTAGATATAATGGGGTATCCTTTGATGTCATAAGGGGCCCTGGAGACAAGGGGGGTCCCCAGGATGTCACAATGGGCCCTGGGATAAAAGGGGGTCCTGGGATGTCACAATGAGCCCTGCGGACAAGGGTGGTACCCACGGTGTCACAATGGGCCCCGGGGACAAGGGGGGTCCCCATAGTGTCACGATGCGTCCCCAGTGACAAGGGGGGTCCCCACGGTGCCACGATGGGCCCTGGGGACAAGAAGGGGTTCCCATTGTCACAGTGGGCCCTGGGGTCAAAGGGGTTTCCCAGGACATCACAATGGGTTCTGGGGACAATGGGGATCCTGGGACATCACAATGGGCCCTTGGGACAACGAGGGGTCCTGGGACGTCACAATGGGCCCTGGAGACAAAGGGATTCCCCAGGATGTCACAATGGACCCTGGGGACAAAGGAGGTCCCCAGAATGTTACAATGGGCCTGGGGGACAGTTGGGGGTCTTGGGATGTCACAATGGGCCCCAGTGACAAAAGGGGTCCCCATGGTGCCACAATGAGCCCTGGGGACAAAGGGAGGTCCCCAGGATGTCACAATGGGCCCTGGGGACTAATGGGGTCCCCACGGTGTCACAATGGGCCCTGGAGACAAAGGGGGTTCTTCACGATGTCACAATGGGCCCTTGGGACACATGGGGGTCCTGGGATGTCACAATGGGTCCCCAGTGACAAGGGGGGTCCCGACGGTGCCACGATGCGTCCTGGGGACAAGGGGGTCCCCAGGATGTCACAATGCGCCCTGGGGACAAAGGGGCTCCCCAGGATGTTCACAATGGGCCCTGAGGACAAGGGGTGGTCCCCATGGTTTCACAATGGGCCCTGGGGACAATGGGGGGTCCTGGGACGTCACAATGGACCCTGGGGACAAAGGGGGTCCCCATGGTGCCGCAATGGGCCCTGGGGAGAAAGCGGGGGTCCCCAGGATGTCACAATGGGTCCTGAGGACAAGGGGGTTCCCCATGGTGTCACAATGAGCCCTGGGGACAATGGGGGCTCCTGGGATGTCACAATGGGCCCTGGGGACAAGGGGTTAGGGGGTTGTGTTAGGGGTTTGGAGGATTAGGTGGTGCAGGATTTGGGGGTGCAAGGCTGGGGGAGCAGGATTTTGCGGAGCCTGATTTGGGGCTACAGGGTCTGGGGTTGCAGGTTCCAGGGGTGCAGGATTTGGGGGTTCAGGGTTTCGGGGTGCAGTGGTTTGGAGTGCAGTGTTTTGGGGTGCAGGGTTTGGGGAAGGAGGATATGGGGGTGCAGGGTTTAGGGTGCAGGATCTTGGGGTGCAGGGGTTTGGGGTGGAGGGCTTGGTAGGGCAGGATTTGGGGGTGGAAAGTTTAGGGGTAGGGCTGGGGGTGCAGGATTTGGGGGTGAAGGGGTTGTGGGGTGCAGGGTTTGGGAGATCGGTACGTGGGGCTGGAGGATTTGGGGGTGCAGGGTTTGGAGAAGCAGGATCTGGGGGTGCAAGATTGGGGGTAGCAGGGTTTTGGGGAGCAGGGTTTAGGGGTCAGGCTTTAGGGGGACAGGGTTTGGGGGCAGGGTTGGAAGGGATGATTTTGGGGTGCAGGGTTTAGGGCAGCAGGATCTTGGGGTGAAGGGGTTTGGGGTGAAGGGTTGGGTTGGACAGGATTTGGGGTGCAGGTTTTTAGGGTGCAAATTGTGGGGGTCAGGATTTGGGGTACAGGGTTTGGGGGTGCAGGGTTTAGTGGTGCAGGGTTTGGGGGTGCAGGTCTTGGGGAGGCAGAATTGGGGGTGCAGGTTTTTGGAGTTCAGGGATTTGGGGGTGCAGATTTTGGGTGTTCAGGACCTGGGGGTGCAGGATTTGGGGATGTAGGTTTGGGGTGCAGGGCTTAGGGTTTCAGTATCTTGGGTTGAAGAGGTTTGGGGGGAAGGGTTGTGTACGGCAGGATTTGGGGGTGCAGGGCTTTGGGCTGAGGGTTTGGGGGTGCAGGGTTCGCATGTTCAGGAACTGGGGGTGCAGGATTTGGGTTTGCAGGTTTGGGGAATTTTGGGGTTGCAGGATTTGGGGGAGAATGGTTTGGGGGTGCAAGACTTGAGGGTGCAGGGTTTGGGGGTTTGGGACGTGGGGCTGGAGGATTTGGGGGTGCAGGATTTGGGGTGCAGTGTGTGGGGGTGCAAGATCTTGGGGTGTACGAGCTTTGGGTGTGGGATTTGAAGGACAATGATTTGGGGGTGCAGGGATTGGGGGTGTAGGGTTTTGGGGTTGCTGCGTTTGGAGATTCGGGATGTGGAGGTCAAGGATTTAGGGGTACAAGGGCTGGTTGCAGGATTTGGGGTACAGGGTTTGGTTGCAGGATTTGGGGTGCAGGGTTTGAAGTGCAGGGCTAAAGGGGGCAGGATTTGGAGGTGCAAGATTTGGTGGTCTGGGGTACTGGGCTGCAGGGTTTTGGGGTGCGGGATTTGGGGGTGCAGGTTCCATGTCTTTAGGAACTGGGCGGGGAGGGTTTTTTGGTGCGGACTTTTGAGTGCAAGTTTGAGGGGCCTTGATTTTGGGGTGCATGGTTTGGGGGGCAGGATTCCAGGTGTAAGGTTTTGAGGTGCAGGACTTGGGGGCGCAGGTTTCACACGTTAAGGAACTGGGGCTGCAGAGGTTGGGGGTGCAGCGTTGTGGGCTGCAGGGTTGAAGGGTGCAGGATTTAGGGGTACAGGTTTTGGGGGTGCAGGATTTGGGGGTGCAGGCTGTAGGGATCAGAATATGGGGGTGCAGGGTTCTGGGGTGCAGGATCTGGGTGAGCAGGCTGTTGGGGTACAGAACCTTGTAGGTCAGCGTTTAGAGGCAGGATTTGGGGGTGCAGGGCTTTGGGGTGCAACTTATGGGGTAGAAGGTTTTGGGGTGCAGGGTTTTGGGGGTGCAGGGTTTAGCGCCAGAATTGGGGGTGCAGGGTTTGGGATTGCAGGGTGTTGGGGGAAGGATCTGGGGGTACAAGATTGGGGGTAGCAGGGTTTTGGGGAGCAGGGTTTCGGGGTCAGGCCTTAGGGGGATAGGGTTTGGGGGGCAGGGCTGGGAGGGATGATTTGGGGGTGCAGGGTTTAGGGCAGCACGATCTTGGGGTGAAGGGGTTTAGGGTGAAGGGTGGGTAGGACAGGATTTGGGGTGCAGGTTTTTAGGGTGCAACTTGTGGGGGCAGGATTTGGGGTACTTGAGGTTGGGTGTGCAGGGTTTGGGGTGTAGGATTTAGTGGAGCAGGGACTGGGGGTGAAGGTCTTGTGGAGGCAGAATTGGGGGTGCAGGTCTTGGGGAGGCAGAATTGGGGGTGCAGATTTTGGGTGTTCAGGACCTGGGGATGCAGGATTTGGGGATGTAGGTTTTGGGGGGTAGATTTTGGGGTGCTGGGTTCGGCACATGGGTCTGGAGGATTTGGGGGTGCAGGGTTAAGGGGTTTAGGATTTTGGGGTGCACAGTTTAGGGTGCACGTTCTGGGCATGTATGATTTGAGAGTGCAGGGCTTTGGGGTACAGGATTTGGGGTGCAGGGTTTTGGGGTCAGGATCTGGGGGTGCAGGATGTTGGGGAGAAGGATTTGGGGGTGCAGCATTTTGAAGTGCAGGGTTTGGAGGAGGGAGGTTTTGGGGGTGAAAGATTTGGTGGTTCAGGTTTTGGGGGTGCAGTGTTAAGAGGGTGGAGGATTAGGGGTGCAGGATTTGGGGGTTCAGGATTTGGGGCTGCAGGGTATGGGAGGGAAGGATCTGGGGCTTCAGGATTTGGGGGTGCACTGTTTGGGGGTGCAGGGTTTAGAAGTCAGGTCTCAGAGTGCAGCGTTTGGGGTGCAGAGGCTTGGGGGGAAATTTAAGGTTGCAGAGTGTGGGGTGCATAGGACTGGGGCTGCAGGATTTGGGGGTTCAGTGTTTAGGGCAGCACAATCTTGGGGTGCAGGGGTTTGCAGTGAAAGGTTTGGTAGGCAGGATTTGGGGTGCAGGATTCTGGGATGCTGGGTTTGGGGTACAGGATTTGGTGTTGCAGGGATGGGGTTGAAGGGCTTGGGTTTCCAGGCCTTTGAGGTGCAGGATTTGGAGGTGCAAGGTTTGGGAGGGAATTCTTTGGGGTGCAGGGTTTGGGGTTCCAGGAGGTGGGGGAAGGACCTTGGGGTGTAGGGTTTGGGGGGCAGGGTTTTGGGGGAAGGATTTAGGGGTGCAGGGTTTTGAAGTGCAGCGTTTCAGGGGGGCATGATTTTGGGGGTGCACATGTGGGGGTCCAGGTTTGGGGGATGCAGAGTTTGTGAATGGAGGAATTTGGGGTGCTGGGTTTGGGGCTGCCTAATTTGGGGGTGCAGTGTTTGGGTGTTCAGGACCTGGGGGTGCTGCGTTTGGGAATGCAGGCTTTGGGGGTGCAGGGCTCAGGATTTGGGAGGGCAGGATCAGGGGGTGTAAGATTTCAGGGTTTAGGGGTGCAAAGTTTGGTAGGGCTGAATTATAGGGGTGCAAAGTATGGTAGGGCTGAATTTAGGGGTGCAGGATTTGGTATTACAGGTTTTGGGGAATCATGGCTTGGGAGGAAGGATTTAGGGGTGCAGGGTTTCAAGATGCAGGATTTGGGGTGCAGTATTTGGGGTTGCAGGTTTGGGGGGTGCAAGTTGTGGGGCGGCAGGATATCGGGTATAGGGTTCTGGGCTGCAGGGTTTGGGGGTGCAGGATTTCAACGTGCAGGGTTCTGGGGTGCAGTATCTGGGGGTCCAGGGTTTGGCAGTGCATTGGCTTTGGGGGTTGAAGGATTTGGGGGTGCAGGGTTTAGGGATGCAGGATTTGGGGGTGCAGGATTTGGGGGTGCAGAGTTAGGGGGCAGGATTTTCAGTGCAGGGTTTCAGGGCACAGAACTTGGTGGTGCAGGATCTGGGGTGCAGGTTTTCGGTGGGGAATTTGGGGGTGCAGGGTGTTGAGGAAGGATCTGAGGGTACAATATTTGGGCTTTAAGGGTTTAGGGGGGCAGGATCTGGCAGTGCAGAGTTTGGGGACAGGACCTGGGGTTGCAGCGATTGGGGTTACAGGTTCTGGGGGTGCAGGGTCGAGGGAATTGTTTGAGGTGCAGGGGTATGAGAGTGCAGGATTTCTGGGTGCAGAGTTTGGGGTGCGGGGTATGGGGCAGCAGCATCTGGCGGTGTAGGTTTTGGGGGTTCATTCATTTGGGGGGAGGATCTGGGGGTGCAGGGTTTAAGGGTTCAGGATTTGGAGGTGTAGGGTTTTGGGGTAAAGGGTTCTGGGTGGAGGTTTTGGGGTGAAAGATTTGGGGATGCAGTGTTAAGGGGTGGAGGCTTAGAGGTGCAAGATTTGGGGGTGGAGAGTTTTCGTGTGTCTGATTTATGGGTGCAGGGTCTGGGGATGCAAGATCCTGGAATTCAGGATCTGGGGGTTCAGGATTTGGGGGTGCACAGTATGGGAGGGAAGGATCTGGGGCTTCAGGATTTGGGGGTGCACTGTTTGGGGGTGCAGGGTTTAGAAGTCAGGTCTCAGAGTGCAGCGTTTGGGGTGCAGGGGCTTGGGGGGAAATTTAAGGTTGCAGAGTGTGGGGTGCACAGGACTGGGGCACAGGATTTGGGGGTGCGGGGTTTCAGGGTTCAGGATTTGGAGGTGTGGAGTTTTGGGGTGCAGGGGTTGGGAGTGCAGGGTGGTGGGGGTGAGAGATTTGGGTGCAGGATTTGGGGGTGCAGAGTCTTGGGAGTCAAGGATCCGGGTCTGCAGGATTTGGGGGTTCATTGTTTAGGGCAGCACAATCTTGGGGTGCAGGGGTTTGCAGTGAAAGGTTTGGTAGGGCAGGATTTGGGGTGCAGGATTCTGGGGGGCTGGGTTTGGGGTACAGGATTTGCTGTTGCAGGGATGGGGTTGAAGGGTTTGGGTTGCCAGGCCTTTGAGTTGCAGGATTTGGAGGTGCAAGGTTTGGGAGGGAATTCTTTGGGGTGCAGGGTTTGGGGGCAGGGTTTAGGGGTGGAGGGTATAGGACAGAAAGATTTGGGAATGCAGGGTTTAGGGTGCAGGTTTCGGGGTTCAGGAAGGTAGGGAGGGCAGGATTAGGGGGTGCAAGGTTTCAGTTGTAGGGTTTAGGGGTGCAGAGTTTGGTAGGGCCGAATTTGGGGGTGCAGGATCTGGGGTGCAGGGTTTGGGAAGACAGGATCGGGGGTGGAGGATTTGGGGGTGCAGGACTGAGGGGCAGGGTTTTGGTGCAGGGCTTGGGGTCAGGATCTGGGGTGCAGGTTTGGGAAGAGTATTTTGGGGTGCAGGATTTTGGGTGCCGTGTCTGCAGGGCAGGTTTGGGGTGATCACTGCTGATCCGCACACACTCGCTCTCTCTGGTATTCACCTCCACTCCTGCTCCTCCACCTCCCCACTGTTCTCTCCATCTCCTCTCTTCTCGTTCCCACCACACTCTGCACACAGACCCGACCACTGAGAATGTTCCAGAACACGCTGATCCAAACCCCGCTGGGACCTCCGGGCTCCATGGCAACGTGAAAATTGAGTGTGCCACAGAATCCCTTTGGGTGTCAAACACCTTGAAGGTGCTGGAGTCCAAGCACAACCCCCCGGCACTGCCCACGGCCCTCAGGAGCTCCTGTGGAAACCCCTCCAGGGATGGCGGCTCCAGCCCTGCCCTGGGCAGCCCGTTCAGTGCCCGACAGCCCTCGCTGGGAGGAACAGCTCCCAGGCTCCAGCCAGAAGCTCACCCGGTACCGCTGGGGCCGTCTCCTCTCCTCCTGCCGCTCGTTCCCGGGCAGAGTCCCCGAAGCCCGCTCTCCGGGCGCTCTGCGGGCGGCTCCTGGCCCGGCCGCCCCCCGCACTCCCGCTCTGGCTCCGCCCCAAGGCTCAGGCGGGAACGGCCGCTGCGTCCCGGCCGGCCAATCGCAGCTCGCCGCCTCAGCCCCGCCCCCTCAAACCAGCCCTTGGCCCCGCCCCCTCCCCCCAGCCCCTCAGGAGGAGCCGCACCCGCTGGTGCTGAGTGCGGAGCTCAGCGCACAAAGAGCTGCACAGGGTGAGAGGGGCAGGGGGATTCGAGCTGGGATGGGCGCTGTTTGCAGACGGAACCAAGTGAGGCACGGGCTCTGCACCTGGAGAAAGGAAAAGGTGCAGTGATCACCCCAAACCTGCCCCGCAGACACGGCACCCAAAATCCTGCACCCCAAAATACCCTTCCCAAACCCCGCACCCCAGATCCTGACCCCAAGCCCTGCACCAAAACCCTGCCCCTCAATCCTGCACCCCCAAATCCTCCACCCCGATCCTGTCTTCCCAAACCCTGCACCCCAAACCCTGCACCCCCAAATTCGGCCCTACCAAACTCTGCACCCCTAAACCCTACAACTGAAACCTTGCACCCCCTAATCCTGCCCTCCCTACCTTCCTGAACCCCGAAACCTGCACCCCAAACCCTGCATTCCCAAATCCTTCCGTCCTATACCCTACACCCCCAAACCCTGCCCCCAAACCCTGCACCCCAAAGAATTCCCTGCCAAACCTTGCACCTCCAAATCCTGCACCTCAAAGGCCTGGAAACCCAAGCCCTTCAACCCCATCCCTGCAACACCAAATCCTGTACCCCAAACCCAGCACCCCAGAATCCTGCACCCCAAATCCTGCCTACCAAACCTTTCACTGCAAACCCCTGCACCCCGAGGTTGTGCTGCCCTAAACACTGAACCCCCAAATCCTGCACCCCCAGGTCCTTGCCTCCCAAAACTCTGCACCCCCAAATCCTGCACCCCAAATCTCTCACCCCCAAATCCTCCCCCCACCACCCTGCAGCCTCAAATCCTTCACCCCCATCCTCTGCACCCCAAAACTCCACACCTCCAAATCCTGAACCCTGAAACCCCGCACCCCCAAATCCTGTGCCCCAGTCCTGTGCACCCCACACTCTGCAACCTTAAATTTCCCCCCAAGCCCCTGCACCCCAAACGCTGCACTCTGAGACCTGACTTCTAAACCCTGCACCCCCAAACAGTGCACCCCCAAGTCCTGCACCCCTAATCCTCCACCCTCTTAACACTGCACCCCCAAAACCTGAACCACCAAATCCTTCACCCCCAAAACCTCCCTCCTCCAAACCCTGCACTTCAAAATGCTGCACCCCCAAATCCTTCTCCCCAACATCCTGCACCCCCAGATCCTGACCCCAAAACCCTGCACCCCAAATCCTGTACCCCAAAGCCCTGCACTCTCAAATCATACATGCCCAGAACGTGCACCCTAAACTGTGCACCCCAAAATCCTAAACCCCTTAACCCTGCACCCCCAAATCCTCCAGACCCATGTGCCGAACCCAGCACCCCAAAATCTACCCCCCAAAACCTACATCCCCAAATCCTGCACCCCCAGGTCCTGAACAGCCAAAATCTGCACCCCCAATTCTGCCTCCCCAAGACCTGCACCCCCAATTCTGCCTCCACAAGACCTTCACCCCCAGTCCCTGCTCCACTAAATCCTACACCCCAAACCCTGCACCCCCAACCTCCTGTACCCCAAATCCTGCCCCCACAAGTTGCACCCCAAAACCCTGCTACCCCACATCTTGTACCCCCAGATCCTTCCCCCAACACCCTGCAATCCCAAACCCTGCACCCCCAATTCTGGCGCTAAACCCTGCACCCCCAGAACCCTGCACCACTGAACCTTGCACCCTGAAACCCTGCTCCCCCAATCCCCCCCCCCAAAACTCTGCACCCCAAAATCCCATACCCAAAACTCTGCACCCAAGTTGCCCCCCGATATCCCTGCACCCCCAAATCCCTGCACCCCCAAATCCTCCAACCCCCAAGTCCTGCACCCTCAGGTGCTGAACACCTGAACCCCTCACCCCAGACCCCTCACCCCAAAGCCCTGCACCCCAAATCCTGCCTCTAAACGCTGAACTGCAAGGTTCTGTACCCCAACAGCCTGCTCACCCAGATCCTGCACCCCAGAACCCTGCACCCCCATATTCTGATCCCTACAGCCTGCACCCCCAGCTCCTGCACCCCCAAAACCTGTACCCCTAAATCCTGCACCCTTCAACCCTGCAGCCCACAACGCTGCACCCCCAACCTCTGCAGCCCCAGTTCCTTAACGTGTGAAACCTGCGCCCCCAAGTCCTGCACCCCAAAACCTTACACCCGGAATCCTGCCCCCCAAACCATGCACCCCAAAATCAAGGCCCCTCAAACTTGCACTCAAAAGTCCGCACCAAAAAACCCTCCCCGCCCAGTTCCTAAAGACATGGAACCTGCACCCCCAAATCCCGCACCCCAAAACCCTGCACCCCAGTACCCCAGACCACCAAATCTTGCACCTCCAAATCCTGCCCCCTTTAGCCCTGCACTTCAGACCCTGCACCCCAAATCCTGCAACCAAACCCTGTACCCCAAATCCTGCAACCAGCCCTTGTACCCCTAAATCCTTGACCTCCACATCCCGAATCTCCAAACGCAGCAACCCCAAAACCCTACACCCCCAATCCCTGCACCCCCAAATCATTGTCCTTTAAATCCCACACCCAACGCTCGTACACCCCAAGATATTGCACCCCCACACACTGCACCCCAAATGCTGCACCCCTAAATCCTCCAGCCCCATGTCCCAAACCCCCAAACCCTGCACCCTCAAGTCTTGCACCCTAATTCTGCCTCCCCAAGACCTGCACCCCCAAACCCTGCACCACTAAACCCTGCACCCCCAAACCCTGTACCCCAAATCCTGACCCCCACAAGTTGCACCCTAAAAACCTGCACCCCAAATCCTGTCCTACCAAACCCTTCACCCCAAACCCCTTCACCCCAAGATCCTGCTGCCCTAAACCCTGCACCCCAAAATCATCCCTCCCAGCCCTGCCCCCCAAACCCTGTCCCCCTAAAGCCTGACCCCTAAACCCTGCTCCCCAAAACCCTGCTACCCCCAATCTTGCACCCCCCAACTCTGCACCCCCAGATCCTGCTGCTCCAAACCCTGCACCCCAAATCCTCCAGCCCCACGTACCGATCTCCCAAACCCTGCACCCCACAACCCTGCACCCCACAACCCCTTCACCCCCAAATCTTGCACCCCCAGCCCTACCCAATAAAATTTCCACCCCCAAATCCTGCCCTACCAAGCCCTCCACCCCAAACCCTTGCACCCCAAGATCCTGCTCTCCTAAACCCTGCACCCCCATATCCTCCTTCCCCAAACCCTGCACCCCAAAACACTTCACTCCAAACCACTGCACCCCTAAATCCTTCAACCCCAAATCCTGGCCTCCAAACCCGGCACCCCAAACTCCTGCACCCAAAGATCCTACTGCCCTAAACCCTGAACCCCCAAATCCTGCACCCCTGGAACCTGCAACCCCAGACTCTGTAGCCACAAATCAGGCCCCGCAAAATCCTGCTCCCCTGGCCTTGCACCCCCAAATCCTGCACCACCTAATCCTCCAACCCCCTAACACAAACACCTAACCCCTTCTCCTCAGGGCCCATTGTGACACCCTGGGGACCCCCTTGTCCCCAGGGCCCATTGTGACACCATGGGGACTCCCTTTTGTCCCCAGGGCCCATTGTGGCACCATGGGGACCCCCTTTGTCCCCAGGGCCAATTGTGACATCCCAGGACCCCCCTTTGTCCCCAGGGCCCATTGTGACAGGGTGGAGATCCCCCTTGTCCCCAGGCCTGTTGTGATGTCCCAGGACCCCCCATTGTCCCCAGGGCCCATTGTGACACCTTGGGGACCCCCCTTGTCACTGGGGACCCATTGTGACACCATGGGGACCACCCGTTGTCCTAAGGGCCCACTGTGACATCCTGGGGACCCCCTTGTCCCCAGGGCCCATTGTGACATCCTGGGGACCCCCTTGTCCCCAGGACCCATTGTGACATCTTGGGGACCCCCCCTTGTCCCCAGGGCCCATAGTGAAGTCCCAGGACCCCCTTTGTCCCCAGGGCCCATTGTGACATCCTGGGGACCCCCCTTGTCACTGGGGACCCACTGTAACACTATGGGGACCCCCCCTTGTCCCCAGAGCCCATTGTGACATCCTGGGGAACCCCTTTTTCCCCAGGACCCATTGTGGCACCATTGGGACCCCCTTTGTCACTGGGGCCCATTGTGACGTCCTGGGGACCCCCTTTGTCCCCAGGGCCCATTGTGACGTCCCCGGATCCCCCATTGTCCCCAGAGCCCATTGTGACATCCTGGGGACCCCCATTGTCCACAGGGCCCATTGTGACATTCAGGGGACAGCCTTTGTCCCTAGGGCCCATTGTGACACCGTTGGGACCCCCGTTGTCCCCAGGGGGCCCATTGTGACATCCCAGGACCCCGCATTGTCCCCAGGGCCCATTGTGACATACTGGGGACTCCCCTTTGTGCCCAGAGCCCATTGTGACACCGTGGGGACCCCCTTTGTCCCCAGGGCCCATTGTGGCATCTAAGGACCCCCCAATTGTGCCCAGGGTTCATTGTAACATATCAGGACGCCCCATTGTCCCCAGGGCCCATTGTGACGTCCCAGGACCCCCTTTGTCCCCAGGGCCCATTGTGTCATCCTGGGGACCTCCTTTGTCCCCAGAGCCCATTGTGACATCCTGGGGAACCCTTTGTCCCCAGGGTCCATTGTGAAATCCTGGGGACCCCTCTTTGTTCCCACGGCCCACTGTGAGATCCTGGGGACCCCCTTGTCCCCAGGGCCCATTTTGAAACCGTGGGTATCCCCCTAGTCCCCAGGGCCCACTGTGACATCCTGAGGACCCCCTTTGTCCCCAGGGCCCACTGTGACAACCTGGGGACCCCCTTTGTCCCCAGGATCCATTGTGACATCCCAGGACCCCCTTTGTCCCCAGCCCCATTGTGACATCCAAGGGACCCCGCTTTGTCCCTAGGGCCCATTGTGACATCCCCGGACCCCCCATTGTCCCCAGAGCCCATTGTAACATCCAGGGCACCATCCTTGATCCACAGGGCCCATTGTGACGTCCCAGGACCCCCCTTTGTCCCCAGGGCCCATTGTGACATCCCAGGACCCCACTTTATACTGAAGGCCCATTGTGACATCCTGGGGACCCCCTTTGCCCCAGGGCCCATTGTGACGTCCCCGGACCCCCCATTGTCCCCAGCGCCCATTGTGACATTCAGGGGACAGCCTTTGTCCCAAGGGCCCATTGTGACACCGTCGGGACCCCTGTAGTCCCCAGAGCCCATTGTGACATCCTGGAAACCCCCTTTGTCCCCAGGGCCCATTGTGACCTCCCAGGACCCCACTTTGTCCCCAGGGCCCATTGTGACATCCTCGGGACGCCCCTGGTCCCCAGAGCCCGTTGTGAAATCCTGGGGAGCCCCCTCTGTCCCCTGGGCCCATTGTGACACCGTGGGGACCCCATTTGTCCCCAGGGCCCATTGTGAGATTTAGGGACCTCCCAGTTGTGCCCAGGGCTCATTGTGACATCCCAAGACCCCCCTTTGTCCCCAGGGCCCATTGTGACGTCCCAGGACCCCCCGTCATCCCCAGGGCCCATTGTGACATCCTGGGGACCCCCTTGTCCCCAGTGCCTATTGTGAAATCCTGGGCACCCCCTTTGTCCCCAGGGCCCATTGTGACGTCCCAGGACCCCCCTTTGTCCCCAGGGTCCATTGTGACATCCTGGGGACCCTCTTTGTCCCCAGGGCCAATTGTGACAGGGTGGGGACTCCCTTTGTCCCCAGGGGCCATTGTGACGTCCCAGGATCCTCCTTTGTCCCCAGGGCCCATTGTGACATCTCAGGACACCCCAATTGTTTCCAGGGCCCATTGTGACGTCCTGGGGACCGCCCAGTTGTCCCCAGGGCCCATTGTGACATCCTGGGGACCCCCCTTTTTCCCCAGGGCCCATTGTGACATTCAGGGAACATTGTTTTGTCCCCAGGGCACATTGCGACAACTCAGGACCCCCCAATTGTCCCCAGGGCCCATTGTGGCATCCTGGGTACCCCTTTTATCCCCGGGGCCCATTGTGACATCCTGGGGACTCCCCTTGTCACTGGTGACCCATTGTGACACCATGGGGACCACCCCTTTCTCCCCAGTGCCCATTGTGACATCCTGGGGACCCCTTTGTCCCCAGAGCCCATTGTGACATCCTGGTGAGCTCCCTTTGTCCCCAGGGCCCATTGTGACATCCCAGGACCCCCCTTTGTCACCAGGGCCCATTGTGACGTCCAGGGGACCCCTCTTTATCCCCAGGGCCCATTGTGACATCCCCGGACCCCCCATTGTCCCCAGAGCCCATTGTGACATTCAGGGGACAGCCTTTTTCCCAAGGGCCCATTGTGACACCATGGGGACCTGCCCTTGTCCTCAGGGCCCATTGTGACATCCTGGAGACCCTCTTGTCCCCAGGGCCCATAGTTGCACCCTGGGGACCCCCTCTTTATTCCCAGTGCCCATTGTGACATCCCAGGACCCCCCTATGTCCCCAGGGCCCATTGTGACATCCCAGGACCCCCCATTGTCCCCAGGGCCCATTGTGACATCCTGGGGACCCCCTTGTCCCCAGGGCCCATTGTGACACCATGGGGACTCCCTTTTGTCCCCAGGGCCCATTGTGGCACCATGGGGACCCCCTTTGTCCCCAGGGCCAATTGTGACATCCCAGGACCCCCCTTTGTCCCCAGGGCCCATTGTGACAGGGTGGAGATCCCCCTTGTCCCCAGGCCTGTTGTGATGTCCCAGGACCCCCCATTGTCCCCAGGGCCCATTGTGACACCTTGGGGACCCTCCTTGTCACTGGGGACCCATTGTGACACCATGGGGACCACCCGTTGTCCTAAGAACCCACTGTGACATCCTGGGGACCCCCTTATCCCCAGGGCCCATTGTGACATCCTGGGGACCCCCTTGTCCCCAGGACCCATTGTGACATCTTGGGGACCCCCCCTTGTCCCCAGGGCCCATAGTGAAGTCCCAGGACCCCCTTTGTCCCCAGGGCCCATTGTGACATCCTGGGGACCCCCCTTGTCACTGGGGACCCATTGTAACACTATGGGGACCCCCCCTTGTCCCAAGAGCCCATTGTGACATCCTGGGGAACCCCTTTTTCCCCAGGACCCATTGTGGCACCATTGGGACCCCCTTTGTCACTGGGGCCCATTGTGACGTCCTGGGGACCCCCTTTGTCCCCAGGGCCCATTGTGACGTCCCCGGATCCCCCATTGTCCCCAGAGCCCATTGTGACATCCTGGGGACCCCCATTGTCCACAGGGCCCATTGTGACATTCAGGGGACAGCCTTTGTCCCTAGGGCCCATTGTGACACCGTTGGGACCCCCGTTGTCCCCAGGGGGCCCATTGTGACATCCCAGGACCCCGCATTGTCCCCAGGGCCCATTGTGACATACTGGGGACTCCCCTTTGTGCCCAGAGTCCATTGTGACACCGTGGGGACCCCCTTTGTCCCCAGGGCCCATTGTGGCATCTAAGGACCCCCCAATTGTGCCCAGGGTTCATTGTAACATATCAGGACGCCCCATTGTACCCAGGGCCCATTGTGACGTCCCAGGACCCCCTTTGTCCCCAGGGCCCATTGTGTCATCCTGGGGACCTCCTTTGTCCCCATAGCCCATTGTGACATCCTGGGGAACCCTTTGTCCCCAGGGTCCATTGTGAAATCCTGGGGACCCCTCTTTGTCCCCACGGCCCACTGTGAGATCCTGGGGACCCCCTTGTCCCCAGGGCCCATTTTGAAACCGTGGGTATCCCCCTAGTCCCCAGGGCCCACTGTGACATCCTGAGGACCCCCTTTGTCCCCAGGGCCCACTGTGACAACCTGGGGACCCCCTTTGTCCCCAGGATCCATTGTGACATCCCAGGACCCCCTTTGTCCCCAGCCCCATTGTGACATCCAAGGGACCCCGCTTTGTCCCTAGGGCCCATTGTGACATCCCCGGACCCCCCATTGTCCCCAGAGCCCATTGTAACATCCAGGGCACCATCCTTGATCCACAGGGCCCATTGTGACGTCCCAGGACCCCCCTTTGTCCCCAGGGCCCATTGTGACATCCCAGGACCCCACTTTATACTGAAGGCCCATTGTGACATCCTGGGGACCCCCTTTGCCCCAGGGCCCATTGTGACGTCCCCGGACCCCCCATTGTCCCCAGGGCCCATTGTGACATTCAGGGGACAGCCTTTGTCCCAAGGGCCGATTGTGACACCGTCGGGACCCCTGTTGTCCCCAGAGCCCATTGTGACATCCTGGAAACCCCCTTTGTCCCCAGGGCCCATTGTGACCTCCCAGGACCCCCCGTCATCCCCAGGGCCCATTGTGACATCCTGGGGACCCCCTTGTCCCCAGTGCCTATTGTGAAATCCTGGGCACCCCCTTTGTCCCCAGGGCCCATTGTGACGTCCCAGGACCCCCCTTTGTCCCCAGGGTCCATTGTGACATCCTGGGGACCCTCTTTGTCCCCAGGGCCAATTGTGACAGGGTGGGGACTCCCTTTGTCCCCAGGGGCCATTGTGAGGTCCCAGGATCCTCCTTTGTCCCCAGGGCCCATTGTGACATCTCAGGACACCCCAATTGTTTCCAGGGCCCATTGTGACGTCCTGGGGACCGCCCAGTTGTCCCCAGGGCCCATTGTGACATCCTGGGGACCCCCCTTTTTCCCCAGGGCCCATTGTGACATTCAGGGAACATTGTTTTGTCCCCAGGGCACATTGCGACAACTCAGGACCCCCCAATTGTCCCCAGGGCCCATTGTGGCATCCTGGGTACCCCTTTTATCCCCGGGGCCCATTGTGACATCCTGGGGACTCCCCTTGTCACTGGTGACCCATTGTGACACCATGGGGACCACCCCTTTCTCCCCAGTGCCCATTGTGACATCCTGGGGACCCCTTTGTCCCCAGAGCCCATTGTGACATCCTGGTGAGCTCCCTTTGTCCCCAGGGCCCATTGTGACATCCCAGGACCCCCCTTTGTCACCAGGGCCCATTGTGACGTCCAGGGGACCCCTCTTTGTCCCCAGGGCCCATTGTGACATCCCCGGACCCCCCATTGTCCCCAGAGCCCATTGTGACATTCAGGGGACAGCCTTTTTCCCAAGGGCCCATTGTGACACCATGGGGACCTGCCCTTGTCCTCAGGGCCCATTGTGACATCCTGGAGACCCTCTTGTCCCCAGGGCCTATAGTTGCACCCTGGGGACCCCCTCTTTATTCCCAGTGCCCATTGTGACATCCCAGGACCCCCCTATGTCCCCAGGGCCCATTGTGACATCCCAGGACCCCCCATTGTCCCCAGGGCCCATTGTGACATCCTGGGGACCCCCTTGTCCCCAGGGCCCATTGTGACACCATGGGGACTCCCTTTTGTCCCCAGGGCCCATTGTGGCACCATGGGGACCCCCTTTGTCCCCAGGGCCAATTGTGACATCCCAGGACCCCCCTTTGTCCCCAGGGCCCATTGTGACAGGGTGGAGATCCCCCTTGTCCCCAGGCCTGTTGTGATGTCCCAGGACCCCCCATTGTCCCCAGGGCCCATTGTGACACCTTGGGGACCCTCCTTGTCACTGGGGACCCATTGTGACACCATGGGGACCACCCGTTGTCCTAAGAACCCACTGTGACATCCTGGGGACCCCCTTATCCCCAGGGCCCATTGTGACATCCTGGGGACCCCCTTGTCCCCAGGACCCATTGTGACATCTTGGGGACCCCCCCTTGTCCCCAGGGCCCATAGTGAAGTCCCAGGACCCCCTTTGTCCCCAGGGCCCATTGTGACATCCTGGGGAACCCCCTTGTCACTGGGGACCCATTGTAACACTATGGGGACCCCCCCTTGTCCCAAGAGCCCATTGTGACATCCTGGGGAACCCCTTTTTCCCCAGGACCCATTGTGGCACCATTGGGACCCCCTTTGTCACTGGGGCCCATTGTGACGTCCTGGGGACCCCCTTTGTCCCCAGGGCCCATTGTGACGTCCCCGGATCCCCCATTGTCCCCAGAGCCCATTGTGACATCCTGGGGACCCCCATTGTCCACAGGGCCCATTGTGACATTCAGGGGACAGCCTTTGTCCCTAGGGCCCATTGTGACACCGTTGGGACCCCCGTTGTCCCCAGGGGGCCCATTGTGACATCCCAGGACCCCGCATTGTCCCCAGGGCCCATTGTGACATACTGGGGACTCCCCTTTGTGCCCAGAGTCCATTGTGACACCGTGGGGACCCCCTTTGTCCCCAGGGCCCATTGTGGCATCTAAGGACCCCCCAATTGTGCCCAGGGTTCATTGTAACATATCAGGACGCCCCATTGTACCCAGGGCCCATTGTGACGTCCCAGGACCCCCTTTGTCCCCAGGGCCCATTGTGTCATCCTGGGGACCTCCTTTGTCCCCATAGCCCATTGTGACATCCTGGGGAACCCTTTGTCCCCAGGGTCCATTGTGAAATCCTGGGGACCCCTCTTTGTCCCCACGGCCCACTGTGAGATCCTGGGGACCCCCTTGTCCCTAGGGCCCATTTTGAAACCGTGGGTATCCCCCTAGTCCCCAGGGCCCACTGTGACATCCTGAGGACCCCCTTTGTCCCCAGGGCCCACTGTGACAACCTGGGGACCCCCTTTGTCCCCAGGATCCATTGTGACATCCCAGGACCCCCTTTGTCCCCAGCCCCATTGTGACATCCAAGGGACCCTGCTTTGTCCCTAGGGCCCATTGTGACATCCCCGGACCCCCCATTGTCCCCAGAGCCCATTGTAACATCCAGGGCACCATCCTTGATCCACAGGGCCCATTGTGACGTCCCAGGACCCCCCTTTGTCCCCAGGGCCCATTGTGACATCCCAGGACCCCACTTTATACTGAAGGCCCATTGTGACATCCTGGGGACCCCCTTTGCCCCAGGGCCCATTGTGACGTCCCCGGACCCCCCATTGTCCCCAGGGCCCATTGTGACATTCAGGGGACAGCCTTTGTCCCAAGGGCCGATTGTGACACCGTCGGGACCCCTGTTGTCCCCAGAGCCCATTGTGACATCCTGGAAACCCCCTTTGTCCCCAGGGCCCATTGTGACCTCCCAGGACCCCACTTTGTCCCCAGGGCCCATTGTGACATCCTCGGGACGCCCCTGGTCCCCAGAGCCCGTTGTGACATCCTGGGGAGCCCCCTCTGTCCCCTGGGCCCATTGTGACACCGTGGGGACCCCATTTGTCCCCAGGGCCCATTGTGAGATTTAGGGACCTCCCAGTTGTGCCCAGGGCTCATTGTGACATCCCAAGACCCCCCATTGTCCCCAGGGCCCATTGTGACGTCCCAGGACCCCCCGTCATCCCCAGGGCCCATTGTGACATCCTGGGGACCCCCTTGTCCCCAGTGCCTATTGTGAAATCCTGGGCACCCCCTTTGTCCCCAGGGCCCATTGTGACGTCCCAGGACCCCCCTTTGTCCCCAGGGTCCATTGTGACATCCTGGGGACCCTCTTTATCCCCAGGGCCCATTGTGACAGGGTGGGGACTCCCTTTGTCCCCAGGGGCCATTGTGACGTCCCAGGATCCTCCTTTGTCCCCAGGGCCCATTGTGACATCTCAGGACACCCCAATTGTTTCCAGGGCCCATTGTGACGTCCTGGGGACCGCCCAGTTGTCCCCAGGGCCCATTGTGACATCCTGGGGACCCCCCTTTTTCCCCAGGGCCCATTGTGACATTCAGGGAACATTGTTTTGTCCCCAGGGCACATTGCGACAACTCAGGACCCCCCAATTGTCCCCAGGGCCCATTGTGGCATCCTGGGTACCCCTTTTATCCCCGGGGCCCATTGTGACATCCTGGGGACTCCCCTTGTCACTGGTGACCCATTGTGACACCATGGGGACCACCCCTTTCTCCCCAGTGCCCATTGTGACATCCTGGGGTCCCCTTTGTCCCCAGAGCCCATTGTGACATCCTGGTGAGCCCCCTTTGTCCCCAGGGCCCATTGTGACATCCCAGGACCCCCCTTTGTCACCAGGGCCCATTGTGACGTCCCAGGACCCCTCTTTGTCCCCAGGGCCCATTGTGACATCCCCGGACCCCCCATTGTCCCCAGAGCCCATTGTGACATTCAGGGGACAGCCTTTTTCCCAAGGGCCCATTGTGACACCATGGGGACCTGCCCTTGTCCTCAGGGCCCATTGTGACATCCTGGGGACCCTCTTGTCCCCAGGGCCCATAGTTGCACCCTGGGGACCCCCTCTTTATTCCCAGTGCCCATTGTGACATCCCAGGACCCCCCTATGTCCCCAGGGCCCATTGTGACAGCATGGGGACACCCCTTTGACTCCAGGGCCCATTGTCACATCCCAGGACCCCCCAATTGTCCCCAGGGCCCATTGTGACATCCTGGGGTCCCCCTTGTCACTGGGGACCCATTGTATACACCATGGGGACCCCCATTGTCCCCAGGGCCCATTGTGACATCCTGGGGACCCCCCTTGTCACTGGTGACCCATTGTGACACCATGGGGACCCCCGTTTGTCCCCAGGGCTCATTGTGACATCCCAGGACCCCCCATTGTCCCAAGGACCCATTGTGACATCTCAGGACCCCCCTTGTCACTGGTGACCCATTGTGACACCATAGGGACCCCCGTTTGTCCCCAGGGCTCATTGTGACATCCCAGGACCTCCCATTGTCCCCAGGGCCCATTGTGACACCATGGGGACCACCTTGTCCCTCTGGCCCGTTGTGGCACCGTGGGGACCTCCTTTGTCCCCAGGGCCCGTTGTGACACCATGGGGACCCTTTTTGTCACTGTGGCCCAATGTGACATCCCAGGACCCCACTTTGTACCCAAGGCCCATTGTGACACCGTGGGGACCCCCCTTGTCACCAGAGCCCATTGTGACATCCTGGGGACCCCCCTTGTCTCCAGGGCCCACCGTGGCACCGTGGGGACCACCCTTGTCACTGGGACCCATTGTAACACTATGGGGATCCCCCCTTGTCCCCAGAGCCCATTGTGACATCCTGGGGACGCCCTTTTTCCCCAGGACCCATTGTGGCACCATTGGGACCCCCTTTGTCACTGGGGCCCATTGTGACATCCCAGGACCTCACTTTGTCCCCAGGGCCCATTGTGACTTCCGGGGGACCCCCTTTGTCACCAGGGCCCATTGTGACGTCCCCGGACCCCCCATTGTCCCCAGACCCATTGTGACATCCTGGGAACCCCCTTTGTGCCCAGGGCCCATTGTGACATTTCAGGACCCCACTTTGTCCCCAGGGCCCATTGTGACATCCTGGAGACGCCCTTTGTCCCCAGAGCCCGTTGCGACATCTAAGGACCCCCCAATTGTGCCCACGGCTCATTGTGACATCCCAGGACCCCCCATTGTCCCCAGGGCCCATTGTGACGTCCCAGGCCCCCCCTTTGTCCCCAGGGTCCATTGTGAGATCCTGGGGACCCCCCTTTGTCCCTAGGGCCCGTTGTGACATCTTGGGGACCTCGTTTGTCGCTAGGGTCCATTGTGGCACCATGGGGATGCCCTTTGTCCCCAGGACCCATTGTGACATCCTGGGCACCCCCTTTGTCCCCAGGGCCTTTTGTGACAGTGTGGGGACTCCCTTTGTCCCCAGGGTCCATTGTGAAATTCTGGGGACCCCCTTTGTCCGCAGGGCCCATTGTGACATCTCAGGACCCCCCAATTGTTTCCAGGGCTTATTGTGACATCCTGGGGACCCCCCTTTGTCCCCAGGGCCCATTGTGACATTCAGGGGACCCCTCTTTGTCCCCAGGGCCTATTGTGACATCCTGGGGACCCCCCTTTGTCCCCAAGGCCCATTGTGATAGGGTGGGGAACCCCTTTGTCTCCAGGGCCCATTGTGCCATCCTGGGGACCCCACTTTGTTCCCAGGACCCATTGTGATGTCCACAATGGCCCCGTTGTCCCAAGGGGTCATTGTGACATCCTGGGGACCTCCATTGTCCCCAGGGCCCATTGTGACGTCCCAGGACCCCCCGTCATCCCCAGGGCCCATTGTGACATCCTGGGGACCCCCTTGTCCCCAGTGCCTATTGTGAAATCCTGGGCACCCCCTTTGTCCCCAGGGCCCATTGTGACGTCCCAGGACCCCCCTTTGTCCCCAGGGTCCATTGTGACATCCTGGGGACCCTCTTTATCCCCAGGGCCCATTGTGACAGGGTGGGGACTCCCTTTGTCCCCAGGGGCCATTGTGACGTCCCAGGATCCTCCTTTGTCCCCAGGGCCCATTGTGACATCTCAGGACACCCCAATTGTTTCCAGGGCCCATTGTGACGTCCTGGGGACCGCCCAGTTGTCCCCAGGGCCCATTGTGACATCCTGGGGACCCCCCTTTTTCCCCAGGGCCCATTGTGATATTCAGGGAACATTGTTTTGTCCCCAGGGCACATTGCGACAACTCAGGACCCCCCAATTGTCCCCAGGGCCCATTGTGGCATCCTGGGTACCCCTTTTATCCCCGGGGCCCATTGTGACATCCTGGGGACTCCCCTTGTCACTGGTGACCCATTGTGACACCATGGGGACCACCCCTTTCTCCCCAGTGCCCATTGTGACATCCTGGGGTCCCCTTTGTCCCCAGAGCCCATTGTGACATCCTGGTGAGCCCCCTTTGTCCCCAGGGCCCATTGTGACATCCCAGGACCCCCCTTTGTCACCAGGGCCCATTGTGACGTCCCAGGACCCCTCTTTGTCCCCAGGGCCCATTGTGACATCCCCGGACCCCCCATTGTCCCCAGAGCCCATTGTGACATTCAGGGGACAGCCTTTTTCCCAAGGGCCCATTGTGACACCATGGGGACCTGCCCTTGTCCTCAGGGCCCATTGTGACATCCTGGGGACCCTCTTGTCCCCAGGGCCCATAGTTGCACCCTGGGGACCCCCTCCTTATTCCCAGTGCCCATTGTGACATCCCAGGACCCCCCTATGTCCCCAGGGCCCATTGTGACAGCATGGGGACACCCCTTTGACTCCAGGGCCCATTGTCACATCCCAGGACCCCCCAATTGTCCCCAGGGCCCATTGTGACATCCTGGGGTCCCCCTTGTCACTGGGGACCCATTGTATACACCATGGGGACCCCCATTGTCCCCAGGGCCCATTGTGACATCCTGGGGACCCCCCTTGTCACTGGTGACCCATTGTGACACCATGGGGACCCCCGTTTGTCCCCAGGGCTCATTGTGACATCCCAGGACCCCCCATTGTCCCAAGGACCCATTGTGACATCTCAGGACCCCCCTTGTCACTGGTGACCCATTGTGACACCATAGGGACCCCCGTTTGTCCCCAGGGCTCATTGTGACATCCCAGGACCTCCCATTGTCCCCAGGGCCCATTGTGACACCATGGGGACCACCTTGTCCCTCTGGCCCGTTGTGGCACCGTGGGGACCTCCTTTGTCCCCAGGGCCCGTTGTGACACCATGGGGACCCTTTTTGTCACTGTGGCCCAATGTGACATCCCAGGACCCCACTTTGTACCCAAGGCCCATTGTGACACCGTGGGGACCCCCCTTGTCACCAGAGCCCATTGTGACATCCTGGGGACCCCCCTTGTCTCCAGGGCCCACCGTGGCACCGTGGGGACCACCCTTGTCACTGGGACCCATTGTAACACTATGGGGATCCCCCCTTGTCCCCAGAGCCCATTGTGACATCCTGGGGACGCCCTTTTTCCCCAGGACCCATTGTGGCACCATTGGGACCCCCTTTGTCACTGGGGCCCATTGTGACATCCCAGGACCTCACTTTGTCCCCAGGGCCCATTGTGACTTCCGGGGGACCCCCTTTGTCACCAGGGCCCATTGTGACGTCCCCGGACCCCCCATTGTCCCCAGACCCATTGTGACATCCTGGGAACCCCCTTTGTGCCCAGGGCCCATTGTGACATTTCAGGACCCCACTTTGTCCCCAGGGCCCATTGTGACATCCTGGAGACGCCCTTTGTCCCCAGAGCCCGTTGCGACATCTAAGGACCCCCCAATTGTGCCCACGGCTCATTGTGACATCCCAGGACCCCCCATTGTCCCCAGGGCCCATTGTGACGTCCCAGGCCCCCCCTTTGTCCCCAGGGTCCATTGTGAGATCCTGGGGACCCCCCTTTGTCCCTAGGGCCCGTTGTGACATCTTGGGGACCTCGTTTGTCGCTAGGGTCCATTGTGGCACCATGGGGATGCCCTTTGTCCCCAGGACCCATTGTGACATCCTGGGCACCCCCTTTGTCCCCAGGGCCTTTTGTGACAGTGTGGGGACTCCCTTTGTCCCCAGGGTCCATTGTGAAATTCTGGGGACCCCCTTTGTCCGCAGGGCCCATTGTGACATCTCAGGACCCCCCAATTTTTTCCAGGGCTTATTGTGACATCCTGGGGACCCCCCTTTGTCCCCAGGGCCCATTGTGACATTCAGGGGACCCCTCTTTGTCCCCAGGGCCTATTGTGACATCCTGGGGACCCCCCTTTGTCCCCAAGGCCCATTGTGATAGGGTGGGGAACCCCTTTGTCTCCAGGGCCCATTGTGCCATCCTGGGGACCCCACTTTGTTCCCAGGACCCATTGTGATGTCCACAATGGCCCCGTTGTCCCAAGGGGTCATTGTGACATCCTGGGGACCTCCTTTGTCCCCAGGGCCCATTGTGACGTCCCAGGACCCTCCATTTTTCCAAGAGCCCATTGTGACATCCTGGCGACCCCGCTTTTTCCTCAGGGCCCATTGTGGCACCATGGGGAGCCCCTCTGTCTCCAGGGCCCATTGTGACATTTAGGGGACTCATCTTTGTCCCCAGGGCCCATTGTGACATCCCAGGATCCCCCAATTGTCCCCAGGGCCCATTGTGACATCCTCGGGACCCCCCTTTGTCCCCAGGGCCCACTGTGACACCGTGGGTATCCTGCTTGTCCCCAGGGCTCATTGTGACATCCTGGGGACCCCCCGTTGTCCCAGGTCCCGTTGTGACATCCCAGGACCCCCCTTTTCCCCAGGGCCCATTGTGACTTCCTGAGGACCCCCTTTGTCCCCAGGGCCCATTTTGGCACCATAGGGACGCCCTTTGTCACTGGGGCCCATTGTGACATCCCAGGACACCCCCTTGTCCCCAGGGCCCATTGTGATATTCAGGGAACCCCTCTTTGTCCCCAGGGTCCATTGTGGCATCCTGGGGTCCCCCCTTGTCCCCAGGGCCCATTTTGACATTCAGGAGAGCCCTCTTTGTCCCCAGGGCCTGTTGTGACATCCTGGGGACCCCCTTTGTCACTGGGGCCCATTGTTACATCCCAGGACCCCCCTTTGTCTGCAGGTCCCATTGTGACATTCAGGGGACCCCACTTTGTCCCCAGGGCCCACTGTGACGTCCTAGGACCTCCCTTTGTCCCCAGGGCCCATTGTGACACCGTGGGGACCCCCTGTTTTCCCCAGGGCCCATTGTGACATCTGGTGGACCCCCTTGTCCCCAGGGCCCATCGTGGAACCGTGGGGACCCTCCTTGTCACTAGGGCCCATTGTGACACCATGGGGACCACCCCTTTCTCCCCAGTGCCCATTGTGACATCCTGGGGACCCCACTTGTCCCCAGAGCCCATTATCACATCCTTGGGACCCCTGTGTCCCCAGGGCCCATTGTGACGTCCCAGGACCCCCCATTGTCCCCAGGGTGCATTGTGACACCATGGGGACCCCCTCTGTCCCCAGAGCCCATTGTGACATCCTGGGGAGCCCCCTTTGTCCCCAGGGCCCATTGTGACATTTCTGGACCCCCCACTGTCTCCAGGGCCCATTGTGAACATCCTGGGGACCCCTCTTTGTCCCCAGGGCCCATTGTGACATCCTGGGCTGCCCCGTATGTCACCAGGGCCCATTCTGACACCGTGTGGACCCCCTGTTGTCCTCAGGGCCCATTGTGACATCCCAGGACCCCCAATTGTCCCCAGGGCCCATTGTGACACCATGGGGAACCCTCTTGTCACTGGTGACGCATTGTGACGCAATGGGGACCCCACCTTTGTCTCAAGTGCCCATTGTGACATCCTGGGGACCCCCTTTATCCCCAGGATCCATTGTGACGTCCCAGGGCCCCACTTTGTCCCCAGGGCCCATTGTTACAGGGTGGGACCCCCCTTGTCCCCAGGGCCCATTGTGACATCCTGGTGACTCCCTTTGTCCCCAGGGCCCATTGTGGCACCATGGGGACCCTCTTTGTCACTGGGGCCCATTGTGACATCCCAGGACCCCACTTTGCCTTAGAAGGTCACTAATCAGACTACTGGTACATCCTGACTCTGCTTTCTCAATAAACATTGAAGAACACCCGGGGTTTGTTTGCTCCAAGGGAAAACTTCCCTGCCACGGTTCCTGGTTCCCGGTCCTGTTTCCCGGTCCGGTTTGGCTTCGCTATCAGAACAGCTGCTGCCTCCACAGCCGCGCTCGAAGTCCCCGTTGTGACACCGGGATGGCGGGAGAAGGGGGGTGGCGGGGGCGGCAGCGGCGGCGATTGGGGGGGGGCAGTCGGGGCTGGGTGGACAAGCGGCGGCTGCTGCGGCTCCTCAGGCAGCGACAGCAGCAGCGATCGGGGGGACGTGGGGGGCGGACAAGCGGCGGCTGCTGCGGCTCCTCAGGCAGCGACAGCAGCAGCGATCGGGGGGACGTGGGGGGCGGACAAGCGGCGGCTCCTGCGGCTCCTCAGGCAGCGACAGCAGCAGCGAATGGGGGGACGTGGGGGGCGGACAAGCGGCGGCTCCTGCGGCTCCTCAGGCAGCGACAGCAGCAGCGATCGGGGGGACGTGGGGGGCGGACAAGCGGCGGCTCCTGCGGCTCCTCAGGCAGCGACAGCAGCAGCGATCGGGGGGACGTGGGGGGCGGACAAGCGGCGGCTCCTCCGGCCGCGGCCAGGTCGTGGCTTCGCCGGCACCGGGGCCCGAGACCGCGCGCTGTGGGGCTGCGGGGCGGGTGTGGGGCCGGGGGTCTCCGGGGGTCCCGCAGCGGCCGCTGTGGGGCGGGATGGGGCGGCTGTGGAATTACCTGTGGGGCACTCATGGGGCTGCTGTAGGGGTCTTAAGAGGCATGTCTGGAGCACTTATGGGGCGACTATGGGGCAGGTGCTGGGCTGCTACAGCGGGACCTGTGGGGCACCCAGGTATGTGCACCCAGCACCGCGTGCACGCACACGCAGCTACACACTGATGTGTAAGCAAACACGTGGCCACACACACGCACACTTCCACAAGCGTGCCCAGTCCCATCTATTGACAGAAAGACGTACGTGAAATGTACTGACATGCTTGAGGGTAAACACGTGCGTGGATGTTTGGCATACTGCACACACGCACACGTCTGAACGATAATGCTCCAGCTTTAGCATAAATGGAGCTGACATCAAGGCACTCACATGTGGACAGACCAACGTTTATAGGCACTAAGGCTTTTGCGCACAGGTTCGTCCAAGAACAGGCACATACCTGCAGGCACCCTCCGAATGTGTGTTCTGTGCATTCTCTTAAGGGACGCTAGATGGCAGCAAAGACCATGAAATGATTAACCTCAGTCTAACCCTAGGTTTATGACATTTTTTCTTACTATAGATGCGTTTGATGCTAAAAATTCCCCCAAATTGTAATGAATATGCGATAATTGTGTGAATACAAGCATCGCAAGAGCATCCAGTTTTTGGAGCACTTATGGAACATGATAAAGCCAGGCAGAGCCTGACAAAGCGCGACAGAGCCCAACAGGGCTTGACAGAGCCTGATAGAACTCAACAGGGGCCGACAAATCCCGACAGCGCCTGACAGTGAACAGTGGAGTCTGGCAGGGCCTGACAGAGGCTGTCAAAGCACGACAGAGCCAGAGGAGCCTGACAGAGCCCAGCAAACCCGACAGGAATAGACAAGGCCTGGGTGCACAGACCTGGGTGCGTGTGGAAAGGTTTCTGCCTGTTTTCCAGTGAGGAATGGTGTGTGTGCACGTGGACAAACAGAAGGCGAAGCAGCTCGGTTCCAACACTGAAGAAGGCTGTACAGTCACGTAGGCACGGGGGCTGCTCCACTCCTGCTCTCCTGCTCTCTTGCAGGACACAGAGGCCTCAGAGCCCTGTTCAGTTCAGTTCAGTTCCATACAATGTTCACTGACTGCAAGAAAATCCCTCAAATCCCCCACAATGTGGGGCTCAAAAGGGAGTCCCCCTGAAAAGAGGGGGTCACAGTCCAAAAATGCCTGAAAATTCCTGGGGGAGGATAAAACTTATTAAACCCTGTAAATATGAGCGTGACAATTTCAAACAGAGAGAAGTCTGTCGTTTGTATTTATATATTGCAGAATGGTATTCATGTAGATATAAAATGATTTTAAAATAAAACCCCTTTTCTACTCTGTTATATAAAGGATTTTAGAATGTAAAAAATTTCTGTTGATGGTTTTAAGAATACAAACATCTTATCTATTTGTAGATTAAAAAGTGAAGGACTTGAAAAAGAAAAAAATATCTAGATAGGAACTTAAAATAGAAAAAAGTGTGAGTAGGCAGAGCTCTGTATAATTACTACGTGTTACATAGTCTAAATAGGTAATAAATATCATCTATATATATCCACTCACACCCGTATACATACCTTTAATTTATTAATAAATGTAAATCGATATCCCAGTCTAAATATATATAATTGTAAATATGTCAAAATCTGTAAATTTGAAAAGATACCTGAGTGTTAAAATGGAAGTTTAAATGTATTTAAGTGTAAATAGACACTGGATCAGAGCGCAGCGCGGGGCAAACGGGGACGGGTGATGATAGGCGGAGAGAATGGAAATTGACGTGCTTAGCTGGCCAATCAGATTGCGGAGAGGGAAGAGAAGGGGCGGGCCGCGGGGGAAGGGTTGTCTCGAGGGCTTCCCAATGCGCATGCGCAGAAATGGGCGCTGCGAGGTGTACGGGGCGCTCTCGGCGGCCCCGTGCGCGCACCGTTGGAGCCCGGAGCGGACTCGCTGCGCCGCTGTTTCTGCGAGGCCCCGGGGAGTGCCCGGCCCGGCCCCGCCCGGCCCGCTCCGCTCCGTCTCAGAGCCGCCTGGAGAGCCGGGTCGGGCAGCCCCTTCTCGGCTCCACCTCTTCCCGAGCTAAGCCACGCCCCCTTGGGGCCGTGCCATGTTGACCGCACCCTCTCCCTACCCCAAGAGGCTCCTCCCATGGGGGCGTGCCCCAGAGAATGCCCACCCCCAGACCACCTCCCATGGGGCGTGACACAGAGGCTCCGCCCCCCCGAGGGGCTCCCCGTGGGCGTGCCCTCTCAGTACCCGCCCCTCGGCACTGACCCCACCCCATGTAGGCGGGGCCACACCCAGCTGCCCCCTCCCATCTGTGACCCATAACCAACCCCATAGCAGCCCTATGGCTGCCCCACAGGTCCCGCTGTAGCAGCCCAGCACCTGCCCCATAGTCGCCCCATAAGTGCTCCAGACATGCCTCTTAAGAGGACCCTACAGCAGCCCCATGAGTGCCCCACAGGTAATTCCACAGCCGCCCCATACCGCCCCACAGCGGCCGCTGCGGGACCCCCGGAGACCCCCGGCCCCACACCCGCCCCGCAGCCCCACAGCGCGCGGTCTCGGGCCCCGGTGCCGGCGAAGCCACGACCTGGCCGCGGCCGGAGGAGCCGCCGCTTGTCCGCCCCCCACGTCCCCCCGATCGCTGCTGCTGTCGCTGCCTGAGGAGCCGCAGCAGCCGCCGCTTGTCCGCCCCCCCACGTCCCCCCGATCGCTGCTGCTGTCGCTGCCTGAGGAGCCGCAGCAGCCGCCGCTTGTCCGCCCCCCCACGTCCCCCCGATCGCTGCTGCTGTCGCTGCCTGAGGAGCCGCAGCAGCCGCCGCTTGTCCGCCCCCCCACGTCCCCCCGATCGCTGCTGCTGTCGCTGCCTGAGGAGCCGCAGCAGCCGCCGCTTGTCTGCCCCCCCACGTCCCCCCGATCGCTGCTGCTGTCGCTGCCTGAGGAGCCGCAGCAGCCGCCGCTTGTCCGCCCCCCCACGTCCCCCCGATCGCTGCTGCTGTCGCTGCCTGAGGAGCCGCAGCAGCCGCCGCTTGTCCGCCCAGCCCCGACTGCCCCCCCCCAATCGCCGCCGCTGCCGCCCCCGCCACCCCCCTTCTCCCGCCATCCCGGTGTCACAACGGGGACTTCGAGCGCGGCTGTGGAGGCAGCAGCTGTTCTGATAGCGAAGCCAAACCGGACCGGGAAACAGGACCAGGAACCAGGAACCGTGGCAGGGAAGTTTTCCCTTGGAGCAAACAAACCCCAGGTGTTCTTCAATGTTTATTGAGATAGCAGAGTCAGGATGTACCAGTAGTCCGATCAGTGACCTTCTAAGGCAAAGTGGGGTCCTGGGATGTCACAATGGGCCCCAGTGACGAAGAGGGTCCCCATTGTGCCACAATGGGCCCTGGGGACAAAGGGAGTCACCAGGATGTCACAATGGGCCCTGGGGACAAAGTGGGGCCCTGGGATGTCACAATGGGCCCTGGGGACAAACGGGGTGCCCAGGATGTCATAATGGGCCCAGGGGACACAGAGGAGTCCCCAGGATGTCACAATGGGCCCTGGGGGAAAGGGGGGACCCCAGGATGTCACAATGGGCTCTGGGGACTATGGAGGGTCCTGGGACGTCACAATGGGCCCTGGGGACACAGGGGTCCCCAGGATGTGATAATGGGCTCTGGGGACAAGTGGGGTCCCCAGGATGTCACAATGGGCACTGGGGAGAAAGGCGTGGTCCCCATGGTGTCACAATGGGCCCAAGTGACAAGGAGGGTCCCCATGGTTCCACGATGGGCCCTGGGGACAACGGGGTCCACCGGATGTCACAATGGGCCCTGGGGACAAAGTGGGGTCCCCTGAATGTCACAATGGGACCTGGGGACAAAGGGGGTCCTGGGATGTCACAATGGGCCCTGGGGACAAAGGGGGTCCCCATGGTGTCACAATGGCCCTGGGGACAACGGGGGTTCCCCAAGATGTCTCAATGGACCCCGGAGACAATGGGGGGTCCTGGAACATCACAATGGGCCCTGGGGACAAAGGGGGGTTCTGGGACTTCACAATGGGCCCTGGGGAAAAGGGAGGGTCCCCAGGATGCAACAATGGGCCCTGGGGACAAAGAGGGGTCCCCTGAATGTCACAATGGGCCCTGGGAACAAGGGGGGTCCTGGGATGTCACAATGGGCTCTGGGGACAAAGGGGGTCCCCAGGGTGTCACAATGGGCCCTGCGGAGAAGGGGTTAGGGGGTTGTGTTAGGGGGTTGGAGGATCAGGTGTTGCAAGGCTGGGGGAGCAGGAGTTTGGGGGGCCTGATTTGGGCATACAGGGTCTGGGGTTGCAGGTTCCAGGGGTGCAGGATTTGGGGGTTCAGGGTTTAGGGGTGCAGTGGTTTGGAGTGCAGTGTTTTGGGGTGCAGGGTTTGGGGAAGGAGGATATGGGGGTGCAGGGTTTAGGGTGCAGGATCTTGGGGTGCAGGGGTTTGGGGTGGAGGGCTTGGTAGGGCAGGATTTGGGGGTGGAAAGTTTAGGGGTAGGGCTGGGGGTGCAGGATTTGGGGGTGAAGGGGTTGTGGGGTGCAGGGTTCTGGGGTGCAGGGTTTGGGAGATCGGTACGTGGGGCTGGAGGATTTGGGGGTGCAGGGTTTGGAGCAGAAGGATCTGGGGGTGCAAGATTGGGGGTAGCAGGGTTTTGGGGAGCAGGGTTTCGGGGTCAGGCTTTAGGGGGACAGGGTTTGGGGGGCAGGGATGGGAGGGATGATTTTGGGGTGCAGGGTTTAGGTCAGCAGGATCTTAGGGTGAAGGGGTTTGGGGTGAAGGGTTGGGTAGGACAGGATTTGGGGTGCAGGTTTTTAGGGTGCAACTTGTGGGGGTCAGGATTTGGGGTCCAGGAGGTTGGGGGTGCAGGGTTTGGGGGTGTAGGATTTAGTGGAGCAGGGACTGGGGGTGAAGGTCTTGTGGAGGCAGAATTGGGGGTGCAGGTCTTGGGGAGGCAGAATTGGGGGTGCAGATTTTGGCTGTTCAGGACCTGGGGGTGCAGGATTTGGGGATGTAAGTTTTGAGGGGTAGATTTTGGGGTGCTGGGTTTGGGACATGGGTCTGGAGGATTTGGGGGTGCAGGGTTAAGGGGTTTAGGATTTTGGGGTGCACAGTTTAGGGTGCACGTTCTGGGCATGTATGATTTGAGAGTGCAGGGCTTTGGGGTACAGGATTTGGGGTGCAGGGTTTTGGGGTCAGGATCTGGGGTTGCAGCATTTTGAAGTGCAGGGTTTGGAGGAGGGAGGTTTTGGGGGTGAAAGATTTGGTGGTTCAGGTTTTGGGGGTGCAGTGTTAAGAGGGTGGAGGATTAGGGGTGCAGGATTTGGGGGTTCAGGATTTGGGGCTGCAGAGTATGGGAGGGAAGGATCTGGGGCTTCAGGATTTGGGGGTGCACCGTTTGGGGGTGCAGGGTTTAGAAGTCAGGTCTCAGAGTGCAGCGTTTGGGGTGCAGGGGTTTGGTGGGAAATTTAAGGTTGCAGAGTGTGGGGTGCACAGGACTGGGGCACAGGATTTGGGGGTGCGGGGTGTCAGGGTTCAGGATTTGGAGGTGTGGAGGTTTGGGGTGCAGGGGATGGGGGTGAAGGATCTGAGGCTGCAGGGCGGTGGGGGAAGGATTTGGGGGTGAGAGATTTGGGGTGCAGGATTTGGGGGTGCAGAGTTTTGGGAGGCAAGGATCTGGGGCTGCAGGATTTGGGGGTTCAGTGTTTGGGGCAGCACAATCTTGGGGTGCAGGGGTTTGCAGTGAAAGGTTTGGTAGGCAGGATTTGGGGTGCAGGATTCTGGGGTGCTGGGTTTGGGGTACAGGATTTGGTGTTGCAGGGATGGGGTTGAAGGGCTTGGGTTTCCAGGCCTTTGAGGTGCAGGATTTGGAGGTGCAAGGTTTGGGAGGGAATTCTTTGGGGTGCAGGTTTAGGGTTCCAGGAGGTGGGGGAAGGACCTTGGGGTGAAGGGTTTGGGGGGGCAGGGTTTTGGGGGAAGGATTTGGGGGTGCAGGGTTTTGAAGTGCAGGATTTAAGGGTGCGGGGGTTTGGGTGAAGGGCTTGGCAGGGCAGGAATTTGAGGTGCAGGGTTTGGGGGTTCAGGGTGTTTGGGGAACGATCTGGGGGTACAGGGTTTGGGGTGCTGGGTTTGGGGGTTAAAGGATTTGCGGGGGCAGGGTTCAGGTGTTCAGGACCTGGGCGTGCAGGCTTTGCGGGTTCAAGGTTCCAGGTGCATTGTTTGGGGGGAGAGGATTTGGGGGTGCAGAGTTTTGGGGCGCAGAGCTTGTGAGAGAGGAATCGGGGGTGCAGGATTTGGGGGTTCAGGGTTTAGGGTAGCAGGATCTTGGGGTGCAGGATATGGGGGTGTAGTGTTTGTGAATGCAGGGTTTTGGGGGTCAGGATCTGGGGGTGCATGATTTGGGGGCTCAGGGTTTGGGGATGAAGGGTCTTGGGGTGCTGGGCTTTGGGGTGCAGTGTTGGGGGGCAGGTTTTGGGGTGCAGGGTTTAGGAGGGCAGGATTTGCGTGTTCAGGAACTGGGGGTGCAGGATTTTGCGTTGAAGGGCTCTGGGGTGCCGGGGTTGGCCTGCAGGGGTTGGGGTGCAGTATTTTGGGGTGCAGGGGTTTGGGGTTCAGGACCTGTGGCTGCAGGGTCTTAGGGAACAGGATTTCAGGGGTGCAGGGGCTTTGGGAGAGGGATTTGGGCTTCAGGGTCTGAGGGGTGCAGGGTTTGGTGGGGAAGGGTTTGGGGGTGCCTGGTTTAGGGTTGCAGGATTTGGGGGTCAAGGGTTTGGAGGTGCCAGGGTTTTGGAGGGCAGGATATAGGGGTGCAGGATTTGAGGGTGCAGGGTTGTGGAGTGCAGAGATTTGCAGGTGTAAGATCTGGGATTGTAGGGTTTTGGGGTGCAGGTTTTGGGGAGGAAGGATTTGGGGTGCAGGGTTTAAAGGTTCACGATCTGGAGGTGCAGCGCTTTGGGGTGCAGGGTTATGGGCCTACGGGTTTTGGGAGGGAAGGATCTGGGGGTCAGGGTGCAGGGATCACAGCATGGGGGTGCAGGATTCTGGGGTGCAGGATCTGGGGAGCAGGATCTGGGGGAGCAGGGTTTGGGGTGCAGAACCTTGTTGTTTAGGGTTTAGAGGCAGGATTTGGGGGTGCAAGGCTTTGGGGTGCAGGGTTCAGGTGTTCAGGACTTGGGGGTTGGAGGATTTGGGGGTTGGAAGATTTGGGGGTGCAGGGTTGGGTAAGGAAGGATCTGAGGGCGCAGGGTTTGAAGTTTCAGGACCTGGGGTGCAGGATTTGGGGGTACAGGATTAATGGGTGCAGGGTGTTTGGGGAAAGGATTTGGGGGTGCAGGGTTTTGAAGTGCAGGGTTTAAAGGGGCAGGATATGGGGTGAACGATTTGGGGGTGCACATTTTTGGGGTGTGCAAGATTTGAGAGTGCAGGGATTTGGGGTGAGCGATTTCAGGGTGCCGGGTCTGGGGGGGAAGGATCTGCAGGTGCAGGGTTTGTCAGTGCATTGATTGGGGGCCAGAATTTGAGGGTGCAGGGTTTGTGGGGCAGGATCTTGGGTGCAGGGTTTGGGGAGCAGGATCTGGGGGTGATGGAATTGGTTGACAAGGTTTCGCAGGCCGGCTTTGGGGGAGCAGAGTTCAGGGGTGCAAGGTTTTGGGGGACAGGTCTGGACATAAAAGATTCGGGGGCAAATGGTTTGGGGGAACGATTTGGGGGTGCAGGATTTGGGGGTGCAGGATTTGGTATTACAGGTTTTGGGGAATCATGGCTTGGGAGGAAGGATTTAGGGGTGCAGGGTTTCAAGATGCAGGATTTGGGGTGCAGTATTTGGGGTTGCAGGTTTGGGGGGTGCAAGTTGTGGGGCAGCAGGATATCGGGTAGAGGGTTCTGGGCTGCAGGGTTTGGGGGTGCAGGATTTCAACGTGCAGGGTTCTGGGGTGCAGTATCTGGGGGTCCAGGGTTTGGCAGTGCATTGGCTTTGGGGGTTGAAGGATTTGGGGGTGCAGAGTTAGGGATGCAGGACTTGGGGGTGCAGGATTTGGGAATGCAGAGTTTGGGGTGCAGGTTTCGGGGTTCAGGAAGGTAGGGAGGGCAGGATTAGGGGGTGCAAGGTTTCAGTTGTAGGGTTTAGGGGTGCAGAGTTTGGTAGGGCCGAATTTGGGGGTGCAGGATCTGGGGTGCAGGGTTTGGGAAGACAGGATCGGGGGTGGAGGATTTGGGGGTGCAGGACTGAGGGGCAGGGTTTTGGTGCAGGGCTTGCGGTCAGGATCTGGGGTGCAGGTTTGGGAAGAGTATTTTGGGGTGCAGGATTTTGGGTGCCGTGTTTGCCGGGCAGGTTTGGGGTGATCACTGCTGATCCGCACACACTCGCTCTCTCTGGTATTCACCTCCACTCCTGCTCCTCCACCTCCCCACTGTTCTCTCCATCTCCTCTCTTCTCATTCCCACCACACTCTGCACACAGACCCGACCACTGAGAATGTTCCAGAACACGCTGATCCAAACCCCGCTGGGACCTCCGGGCTCCATGGCAACGTGAAAATTGAGTGTGCCACAGAATCCCTTTGGGTGTCAAACACCTTGAAGGTGCTGGAGTCCAAGCACAACCCCCCGGCACTGCCCACGGCCCTCAGGAGCTCCTGTGGAAACCCCTCCAGGGATGGCGGCTCCAGCCCTGCCCTGGGCAGCCCGTTCAGTGCCCGACAGCCCTCGCTGGGAGGAACAGCTCCCAGGCTCCAGCCAGAAGCTCACCCGGTACCGCTGGGGCCGTCTCCTCTCCTCCTGCCGCTCGTTCCCGGGCAGAGTCCCCGAAGCCCGCTCTCCGGGCGCTCTGCGGGCGGCTCCTGGCCCGGCCGCCCCCCGCACTCCCGCTCTGGCTCCGCCCCAAGGCTCAGGCGGGAACGGCCGCTGCGTCCCGGCCGGCCAATCGCAGCTCGCCGCCTCAGCCCCGCCCCCTCAAACCAGCCCTTGGCCCCGCCCCCTCCCCCCAGCCCCTCAGGAGGAGCCGCACCCGCTGGTGCTGAGTGCGGAGCTCAGCGCACAAAGAGCTGCACAGGGTGAGAGGGGCAGGGGGATTCGAGCTGGGATGGGCGCTGTTTGCAGACGGAACCAAGTGAGGCACGGGCTCTGCACCTGGAGAAAGGAAAAGGTGCTTGAGTTCTATGTGAAAAGTTATTAAATTTGTTTGTGAATTATTGGCTTAAACGTTTTTCATCCATAGCAAAAGCGTAAGTTATTTATTTCAATCCAATTCCTTCCTTGTATTCCTTAAACCCCTGTTCATCAGAGCAAAAGCAAAGCAGCGCGGGGGATTCGCTCCGCCCCACACGCCCCCGTTAAACAGCACGGGTGTGTTAAACACAGTGAGGGGTTCATACCCATCATGGCCAAGAACGCTGCACACACCCACAGCCTTTCCTCCCAGCTCGAACCGCACCTGCACTGCTCACCCTGGGCAGCTCTGTGTGCGCTGAGCTCCGCACTCAGCACCAGGAACTGGGGTGGGGGGTGGGAACGAGAAGAGAGGAGATGGAGAGAACAGTGGGGAGGTGGAGGAGCAGGAGTGGAGGTGAATACCAGAGAGAGCGAGTGTGTGCGGATCAGCAGTGATCACCCCAAACCTGCCCCGCAAACACGGCACCCAAAATCCTGCACCCCAAATCCTGCCTACCAAACCAAGATTGTGCTGCCCCAAACACTGAACCCCCAAATCCTGCAGCCCCAGATCCTGCTGCCCCATACCCAGCACCCCAAACTCTGCACCCAGAAATCCTGCACTCTCATAACCCTGCACCTCAAACAATTCCCTCAACCCTGCACCCCCAAAACCTGTAACCCCAAACGCTGCACCCCCAGGTCCTGTCCCCACACTCTGCACTGCCAGATCCTGCCCCCCTAAACCCTTAAAGCCCAAATATTGCACTCCCAGATCCTTCCTCAACACCCTGCACCCCCAAATTCCCCACCGAAAACCTGCACCCCAGATCCTGCAGCACCAAGTTCTGTGCCCTGAAGCCCTGCACTGAAAATCCTGCCCCCTAACTCTGCACCCGCAAATCCTGCACCCCCAAATCCTGCATCTCTAAACCCTGCACCCCCAAATCCTTCAACCCCCAAAGCCAATGCACTGCCAAACCCTGGACCCCCAGATACTGCACCCCAGAACCCTGCACGTTGAAATCCTGCACCCCCAAACCCTGCAGCCCAGAACCCTCTACCCGATATCCTGCTGCCCCACAACTTGCACCCCCAAACCTGCAACCCCAAATACTGCACCCCAAATCCTGCATCTTGAAACCCTGCACCCCTAAATCCTCTTCCCAAGCCATGTTTCCCCAAAACCTGTAATACCAAATCCTGCACCCCCAAATCCTGCACCCCAAAATCGTTCCCCCAAACCATTCTCCCCTGAATCTTTTATGTCCAAACCTGTCCCCCCAAACCTTGCACCCCTGAACTCTGCTCCTTCAAAGCCGGCCTGCGAAACCTTGTCAACAAATTCTATCACCCCCAGATCCTGCTCCCCAAACCCTGCACCCAAAATCCTGCCCCACAAACCCTGCGCCCTCAGATCCTTCCTTACCCAACACTGCACCCCCAAATCCTCCAACCCCCAAGTCCTGAACACCTGAACCCTGCACCCCCAACTCCTCACCCCAAAGCCCTGCACCCCCAAATCCTGCCTCTAAACCCTAAACAACAAGGTTCTGCACCCCAAACCCTGCTCCCCCAGATCCTACTCCCCAGATCCTGCACCCCAGAATCCTGCACCCCCATACTGTGATCCCTGCAACCCCAGATCCTTCCCTCCCAAAACCCGTAGGCCCATAACCCTGCACCCCAAAGCGCTGCACCTCCAGATCGTGAACCTTTAAACCCTGCACCCCAAATCCTTCCTCCCCAAAACCTGCACCCCAAAACCCTACAATCCCAGATCTTGCACCTGCAAATCTCTGCACTCCACAACCCTGCACCCTCAAATCCTGCACCCCTATATCCTGCCCCCCAAAACCCTGGCACCTCCAAACCCTTGATCCCCAGATCCTGCAACCCTAAACCAGGCACCCCAAACCCTTCCCCACCAAACCCTGCACCCCTCAGACCCTGAAGCCCAAATCCCTCTCCCAAAGCCCCTGCACCCCTGAAATCCTGTTCCCTAAGACCCTGCAGCCACAGGTCCTGAACCCCAAACCCCTGCACCCCAAAATACTGCACCCCAATCCCTGCAGGCCGACCCCGGCACCCCAGAGCCCTTCAACGCAAAATCCTGCACCCCCAGTTCCTGAACACGCAAATCCTGCCCTCCTAAACCCTGCACCCCAAAACCTACCCCCCAACACTGCACCCCAAAGCCCAGCACCCCAAGACCCTTCATCCCCAAACCCTGAGCCCCCAAATCATGCACCTCCAGATCCTGAACTCCAAAACCCTGCACCCACAAACACTGCACCCCCATATCCTGCACCCCAAGATCCTGCTACCCTAAACCCTGAACCCCCAAATCCTGCACCCCCGATTCCTCTCTCACAAGCCCTGCACCCCAAAACTCTGCACCCCCAAATCCTCTCCCCCCAAACAATGCACCTGGAACCTTGAACCCGCAAAGCCTGCACGCCCAGGTCCTGAACACCTGAACCCTGCCCCCGCAAATCCTTTAACCCCCAAACCCAGCACCCCAAACCCTGTACCCCCAGATCGTTCCCCAAACACCCTGCACCCCCAAACCCTGCACCCCAAATTCCTGCCCTGCCAAGCCCTTCACCCAAACCCCCGCACCCTTAAATCCTGCACCCCTAAACCCTGCACCCCCAAATCCTGCACCTCCAGATCCTTCTTTCCTTCCTTCCTTCCTAAAGCCTGCACCCCAAATCGTGCCCTACCAAACCCTTCACCCCAAACCCCTGCACCCCACAGTCTTGCTCCCCCTAATCCTGCCATCCCAAACCCTGCACCCCAAATTCTGCCCCCCAAACCCCGATCCCTGAAACACTGCACCTCCAAACCCTGTACCCCCAAATCCTTCCCCAACACCCTGCACCCCCAAACCCTGCACCCCTAAGCCTGAACCCTAAATCCCTCACCCAAAACCCCTGCAGCCCCAAACCCTGCACCCCAAGATCCTGCTCCCCTAAATCTTGAACACCCAAACCTTGCACCCTCAAACCCTGCACCCCTAAATCCTGCAGCACCAAACCCTGCCCCCCAAATCCTGCATCCCTAAATTCATCCCTACCAAACTTTGCACCCCTAAACCCTGAAATCTTACACCCCCTAATGCTGCCCTCCCAAATCCTGAGCCCTGCACCCCCAAAGCCTGCATTCCCAAACGCAGCACCCCCGGTCCTGAACACCCAAACACTGCACCCCCAAATTAGGCAGCCCCAAACCCAGCACCCCAAAATCCTCCATTCACAAACTCTGCACGCCCCGAACCTGGACCCCCACATGTGCACCCCCAAAATCATGCTCCCCTGAAACGCTGCACTTCAAAACCCTGCACCCCCAAATCCTTCCCCCAAAACCCTGCCCCCCCAAACCCTACACCCAAAGGTCCTTCCCCCACCTCCTGGAACCCCAAACCCTGCACCCCAAAGAATTCCCTCCCAAACCTTGCACCTCCAAATCCTGCACCTCAAAGGCCTGGAAACCCAAGCCCTTCAACCCCATTCCTGCAACACCAAATCCTGTACCCCAAAACCCAGCACCCCAGAATCCGGCACCCCAAATCCTGCCTACCAAACCTTTCACTGCAAACCCCTGCACCCCAAGATTGTGCTGCCCTAAACACTGAACCCCCAAATCCTGCAGCCCCAGATCCTTGCCTCCCAAAACTCTGCACCCCCAAATCCTGCACCCCAAATCTCTCACCCCCAAATCCTTCCCCCACCACCCTACACCCTCAGATCCTTCACCCCCATCCCCTGCACCCCAAAACTCCACACCTCCAAATCCTGAACCCTGAAACCCTGCACCCCCAAATCCTGTGCCCCAGTCCTGTGCACCCCACACTCTGCACCCCAAACGCTGCACTCTTAGACCTGACTTCTAAACCCTGCACCCCCAAACAGTGCATCCCCAAATCCTGAAGCCCCAGGTCCTGAACACCCAAAATCTGCACCCCCAATTCTGCCTCCACAAGACCTTCACCCCCAGTCCCTGCTCCACAAATCCTACACCCCCAAACCCTGCACCCCCAACCTCCTGTACCCCAAATCCTGCCCCCACAAGTTGCACCCTAAAATCCTGCACCCCAAATCCAGTCCTACCCAACCCTTCAGCCCAAACCCCTTCACCCCAAGATCCTGCTGCCCTAAACCCTGCACCCCCAAATCATCCCTCCCAGCCCTGCCCCCCAAACCCTGTCCCCCTAAAGCCTGACCCCGAAACCCTGCTCCCCAAAACCCTGCTACCCCAAATCTTGTACCCCCAGATCCTTCCCCCAACACCCTGCAATCCCAAACCCTGCACCCCCAATTCTGTCACCCCAAACCCTTCACCCCCAAAACCCTGCACCACTGAACCTTGCACCCTGAAACCCCGTACTCCACAAGTTGCACCCTAAAAGCCCGAAGCCCCAAAACCTGTACCCCCAGATCCTTCCCTCCCAAACCCGGCACCCTGAAATCCCTCACCCCAAAGCCATGCTCCCCAAATCCTGCCCTACCGAACCTTGCACTACAAACCCCTACACCCCAAAATCCTGCACGCTTAAACCCTGCAGCCCCACATCCCACCTAACCCTGCCCCCCAAATCCTTCCCCCTGACCCTGCACCCTGAAACCCTTCACCCCCAGATCATACATTCCCAAACCCTGCCCCTCGAAAGCATTCACCCCCTAACACTGCACCCCCAAATCCTGGAACCCCAAACCTTGATTTCCCAAACCCTGCGCCCCAAAACCCTGCGCTTCCAAACCTTGCACCCCCTGATCCTGCACCCCAAAACCCAGCACCCCAGACCCCTGCACACCTAAATTCTGCACCCCCAGGTCCTAAACATGTGAACCCTGCACCCACAAACCCTGCGCCCCGAATTCCTCCATCCCCACGTCATGAACCCCCAAACTCTGCTCCCCAAAATCCTGCACCCCCAAACCCTGCCCTTCTAGATCCTGCTCCCCAATACCCTGCACCCTCAGGTTCTGAACCCGCAAATCCTGCTCCCCCAACCCCTGTCCTACCAAACCCTTCAGCCCAAACCCTGCCCCCCCAGATCCTTCTCTCCCAAATCCTGCACCCCACATTGTGCTGTCCAAACTGTGCCCCCCGAGGTCCTGACCCTTCCAAACCTGCACCCCCAAATTCTGCCTCCCCAAGCCTGCACCCCCAAACCCTGTACTCCAAAATCCTGCACTCCCAAGCCCGGATCCCCCGAAATCCTGCCCACCCAGACCCTGCACCCCGAAATTCTGCCCCACACAAACTTATCCCCCCAGCCCTGATTGCCCTAATCCTGCACCCCAGATCCTTGCCCCCAAACCCTTCACCCCAAACCTGGCATCCCAAACCCCGCACCCCAAATATCTCACCCCCAGATCCTTCCCCACTGCCTTTCACCCCCAGATCCTGACCCCCAAACCCCGCACCCCCAAATCCTTCACCCCAAAACCAATGCAACCCACACTGCGCAATGTTAAATTTCCCCCCAAACCCCTGCACCCCAAACCCCTGATCTCCCAAACTCTGCACCCCAGAACCCCGCACCCCCACATTCTGCCAACAAACCCCTGCCCCCCAGGCTCTGCAGCCCTAAATCGTGCACCTCCTCATCCAGCCCCCAAACAATGCACCCCCAGATCCTTCCTCAACACCCTGCACCCCAAATTCCCCACCCAAACCCCTGCACCCCCAAGTCCTGTACCCCAAAGCCCTGCACCAAAAATTCTGCCCCCCAACTCTGCACTCCCAAATCCTGCACCCCCACATCCTGCACCCTGAAACCCTGTGTCCCCCAGTCCTCCACCCCCAAAACCAATGCACCACCAAACCCTGCACCCCAAATCCCTGCAACCCCAAATCCCAACTAACCCTGCACCCCAAAATCCTCCACTCCAAAACCCTGCACCTCCAGATCCTTCCCTCAAACCCTGAACACCTGAACCCTGCACCTCAAAACCCTGCACCCCAAATCCTGACCCCCAGATAATGTCCCCAAAACCCCTACATCTCCGATTCTTCCCCTAAGCTCTGCACCCTTAAAACGTGCACCCCTAAATTCTGCACCCCCAAATCCTTCCTCCCAAGCCATGAACCCCTCAAACCTGTGATACCAAACCCTGCAACCCTGAACCCTGTGCCCCCAAACCCTGCACATCCCATAATCCTGTACCCCCAGATACTGCTCCCCAAAACCCTGCACCCCCAAACTGTATACCCGAAATGCTGCCATCCCCAAACTCGCACCCCAAACCCTGCACCCTAAAATCAAGTCCTCCCCCAACTTGCACTCAAAACGCTGCCCCCTAAGCTTTGCACCCCCAAATGCTGACCCCCAAACCCCGTGCCCCCAAATCCCACCACCCTAAATCCTTCCCCCTAATCAATGCACTTCCAAACCTTGCACCCCCAAATCCTCAACCCCATGTCCTGAACCCCAAAACCCTGCACCCCCAATTCTGCCTCCCCAAACCCGGTACCCACGGGTTCTGCACCCCAAACTCTGCACCCACAGGTTCTGAACCCCAAACTCCTGCTCCCCCAAGCCCTGCCCCCCAAACTCTGCACCCTCAATTCCCGCACTACCAAACCCTGCACCCCCAGATCCCTCACCCAGACCTGCACCCCAAATCTGGCCTCACCCAGCCCTGTGCCCCAAAACCATGAAACCCAAAAACCTGCACCCTAAATCCTGCACCCCAAATCAGGTACCCCAGATGCCGCATTCCCAAATCCTGCACCCCCAGATCCTGCACCCCAAAACCTTCACCACAAACCCTGCACCCTCCACCACCTTAACACTGCACGCCCAAACCCTGCACCCCCAAATCCTGCACCCCAAATCCTGCTCCTTCAAACCCTTTGCCCCCAAATTTTGCCCCCCTAGACCTGCACCCCCAAGCCTTTCTCCCTAAAACCCTACAAACCCAAATTCTGCACCCTAAACCCTGCACCCCCAGATCCTTCCTGCAAGACTCTGCACCCCAAAATCAAGCACCCCAGATCCCGCACTTCAAAACACTGCATCCCTGAACCCCAAACACTAGATCCTGCCCCCACCAATCCTGCTCTACCATCCTCTTCACCCCAAGCCCCTGCACCCCAAATTCCGGTTACCCTAAACCCTGAAACCCCAAATCCTGCACCCAGATCCTGCAGCCCAAAGCGAGCACCCTAAAATCAAGTCCCCCCAAAACCTGCACTGAAAATGCTGAACCCCAAATCCTGCCCCCCAGATCCTGCACCCTCAGATCCTCCTGCCAAAAACCCTGCACCCCAAACCCTGAACTCCCAAACTCTGCACCCAGAGCCCTGCACCCTCAAATCCTGCACCCCCAGTTCCTGAACACATGAACCCTGCACCCCCAAACCTCACCCGAAAGTCCTGCACCTGCGTATCCTGCTCTACCAAACCCTTCAGTGCAGACCCCTGCACCCCAAGATTGTGCTGCCCTAAACTCTGAACCCCCAAATCCTGCAGCCCCAGATCCTTGCCTCCCAAAACTCTGCACCCCCAAATCCTGCACCCCAAATCTCTCACCCCCAAATCCTTCCCCCACCACCCTGCAGCCTCAAATCCTTCACCCCATCCCCTGCACCCCAAAACTCCACACCTCCAAATCCTGAACCCTGAAACCCCGCACCCCCAAATCCTGTGCCCCAGTCCTGTGCACCCCACACTCTGCAACCTTAAATTTCCCCCCAAGCCCCTGCACCCCAAACGCTGCACTCTTAGACCTGACTTCTAAACCCTGCACCCCCAACAGTGCACCCCCAAATCCTGAAGCCCCAGATCCTTCCCTCCCATACCCTGCACCCCCAAATCCTGAACCCCCACAAATCCTGCACCACTAATCTTCCACGCCCTTAACACTGCACCCCCAAAACCAGCACCACCAAATCCTTCACCCCCAAAACCTCCCTCCTCCAAACCCTGCACTTCAAAATGCTGCACCCCCAAATCCTTCTCCCCAACATCCTGCACCCCCAGATCCTGACCCCAAAACCCTGCATCCCAAATCCTGTACCCCAAAGCCCTGCACTCTCAAATCATACATGCCCAGAACGTGCACCCTAAACTGTGCACCCCAAAATCCTAAACCCCCTTAACCCTGCACCCCCAAAACCTGTACCCCAGATCCTTCCCCCCCATAACTGGCACCCTGAAATCCCTCACCCCAAATCCCTGCACCCTCAAATCCTCCAGCCCACAAGTCCTGCACCCCCAGGTCCTGAACACCTGAACCCTGCAGACCCAAATGCTGCACCCAGAACTCTTGGTGCCCAAATCCCTGCACCCAAAAGTCTGTCTCCCGAACCTTCACACCAAAGCCCTGCACCCCAATATCCAAAAGCATCCTCTTGTGACTGGCCCAGATGCTCCGTGCATCCTTGGCATAGAGCACCATCATCATCCAACCACCATCATCATCCAACCACCATCATCATCATCCAACCACCACCATCATCCAACCACCACCATCATCATCCAACCACCACCATCATCATCCAACCACCACCATCATCATCCAACCACCACCATCATCCAACCACCACCATCATCATCCAACCACCACCATCATCATCCAACCACCACCATCATCATCCAACCACCATCATCATCCAACCACCATCATCATCCAACCATCATCATCATCATCCAACCAACCAATCCTGAACCCAACCAATGACCCCATCACCCAATCAGTGACTCCACAACCCAACCAATGACCCCATCATTCAACCAATGACCCCATCACCCAATCAGTGACCCCATGACCCAACCAATGACCCCATCATTCAACCAATGACCCCATTATTCAACTAATGACCCCATCACCCAACCAGTGACTCCATGACCCAACCAATGACCCCAGGGACCACAGTGCTACCATCTGCCATGGCCTGATCCAGACCACGCTGGAGCAAGGTGAAGCTCCAGAACACTTGCAATACATTGATGACATCATCGTATGGGGCGACACAGTGAAAGAAGTCTTCAAAAAAGGTGAGAGAATAATTCCTATTCTTTTGGATGCTGGTTTTGCCATAAAACGAAGCAAGGTCAAGGGACCTGCACGGGAGATCCAGTTTTTAGGAATAAAATGGCAAGATGGCCGTCGTCAGATCCCAATGGAGGTGATCAACAAAACTACAGCAATGTCTCCACCTACTAATAAAAAGGAGACACAGACTTTCTTGGGCATTGTAGGTTTTTGGAGAATGCACATTCCTGACTACAGCCACATTGTGAGCCTCTCTATCGAGTGACTCGTAAAAAAGAACCAATTTGAGTGGGGCCCTGAACAACGCCAAGCCTTTGAACAAATGAAGCGTGAGATAACTCATGCGGTGGCCCTTGGACCAGTCCGAACTGGAGTAGATGTTAAAAATGTGCTCTACACCGCAGCCGGAGATAATGGACTTAACTGGAGCCTCTGGCACAAAGCACCAGGAGAAACCCGAGGTCAACCCTTAGGTTTTTGGAGTCGAGGATACAAAGGATCTGAGGCCAACTGTACTCCAACTGAAAAGGAGATACTGGCAGCATATGAAGGAGTTGGAGGTGCTTCAGAAGTGATGGGCACTGAAGCACAGCTCCTCCTGCACCTCGACTGCCGGTGCTGAGCTGGGTGTTCAAAGGGACGGTTCCCTCTCCACATCATGGCACCGAAGTTACATGGAGTAAATGGATTGCACTGATCACGCAATGAGCTCGAATTGGGAGTCCCAACCGTCCAGGGATATTAGAAGTGATTACAGACTGGCCAGAAAGCAAAGACTTTGGGATGTCTGCAGATGAGGAGGAAGTAAAACGTGCTGAAGAAGCACCACCATATAATCCGCTTTCAGAGACTGATAAGCAGTGTGCACTGTTCACAGATGGATCCTGTCGTCTGTAGGAAAACATCGAAGGTGAAAGCTGCTGTGTGGAGTCCCACACGACAAGTTACAGAAGCCACTGAAGGACAAGGTGAATCCAGTCAGTTTGCAGCAGTGAAAGCCATCCAGCTGGCTTTGGACATTGCTGAACGAGAGAAGTGGCCAATGCTTTGTCTCTATACTGACTCATGGATGGGAGCAAATGCCTTGTGGGGGTGGCTACAGCAATGGAAGAAAAGTAACTGGCAGCGCAGAGGTGAAACCATTGGGAACCACGCTGTGGCAAGACATTGCTGCTCGGCTGGAGAGCCTGCCTGGGGAAGTTGGTCATGTAGATGCTCATGTGCCTAAAAGTCAAGCCACCGAGGAACATCGAAACAACCAACAAGCAGATCAAGCTGCTAAGATTAAAGTAGCTGAGGTGGACTTGGGCTGGCAACATAAAGGTGAACTTTTCCTAGCTCGGTGGGCCCATGGTGCTTCAGGGCATCAAGGTAGAGATGCAACATACAAATGGGCTCGTGATCGAGGGGTGCATTTAACTATGGACACTGTTTCACAGGTTATTCATGAATGTGAAACTTGCGCCGAAATCAAACAAGCAAAACAGTTAAAGCCTGTATGGTATGGGGGGCGATGGTTAAAGTGTAAGTATGGAGAAGCTTGGCAGATTGATTATATTACACTTCCACAAACACGTCAAGGTAAGCGTTATGTACTTACAATGGTGGAAGCAACCACTGGATGGTTGGAAACATCTGCCGTACCTCATGCTACAGCCCGAAATACCATCTTGGGCCTTGAGAAGCAAGTCCTTTGGCGGCCGGGTACGCCAGAAAGAATTGAATCAGACAATGGTACTCATTTCAAAACCAGTATTATAGACAATAGGGCCAAAGAACATGGTATTGAGTGGGTGTATCATATTCCATATCATGCACCAGCCTCTGGGAAAACTGAAAGGTGCAATGGTTTGTTAAAAACTACACTAAAGGCACTGGGTGGCGGAACCTTTAAAAACTGGGATTCACATTTAGCAAAAGCCACTTGGTTGGTCAACACCAGGGGATCAACCAATCGAGCCGGGCCTGCCCAATCAGAAATTCTATGGACTGTAGAAGGAGATAAAATCCCTGTAGTACACATGAAAAATATGTTAGGAAAGGCAGTCTGGGTTCCTCCTGCCTCAGGCAAAGGCAAACCTATTCGTGGGATTGTTTTTGCCCAGGGACCTGGCAGCACCTGGTGGGTGATGCTCAAGGATGGAGAAGTTCGGTGTGCACCTCAAGGGGATTTGATTTTAGGTGAAAATATGCAATGCTGAACTGTACGATGTGAATTGCCGCACTAACAATGTTTAATAAGTGTCTTTCAGATCAAGACAATGGTGATGAAACCAGCGCTGGCTTCTTCGAGTGGCGCCCGACACCTTCTTCGAAGTTGGTGTCCTTAACCCACCAACAGGGGTCATGAGATGCACTTGGACCATTTTCCCTGCCCTGGGAGACTGTGGTGACAAAATGAACTTAATGAACTTTTCAAAGGATGGTCCACTGATTAATTACTCCTGTGTATATATGTACATATGTATGTATATATATATAGTAGTAGTGATTAATTAGATTGTATTGATAGATTGTATTGATAAGGTTTAAGTATTCAGTGAATGTCATATTATAAGGGGTGGAATGTCCTGGTTTTGTTAAAAACAAGTTTCTCTTTTAGTGAATTTGCCTGTCAGCTCAAGCTTCATATCAGCTGCATTTTCCTGGAGAACCGGACACATGTTTTGGCAAACCCAGCAATGGAATGCAAACTTATTGATGAGCACGGATGCACATCTCGCAAGAGGGGCAACGAGAAACCGGTGACCAACTGTGTATAACATTCCGTTCACGTGAATACTTCATATAAAAGTGGGAGATCACGAGGATCTCGGCCCTTTTCTCCTCATGGCTGACATTAGGAGAGGACCTTGCTGGTCGTCCCTGCGAACGGAGGCCAGTGAGAGACTGAATCCAGCTCCGGTTGGCTACAGAGTCCAATTCAGGACTTTGGATGCTGGCTCTGCAGTTGCTGAGACTTACAAGATTGGTTTTGTATATTTTGTATTATTTTCTCTATTCTTATCAGTAGCATCAGTAAAACATCTTTAACTTTTCCAACTCTCTTCCCTCTGTGCTTCTTCCCCTCCCAATCGCCTGTGCTGAGTGGGAAGGGGGAGAGGGACGGGAAAAAGGGGGAATTGGGAGGGGAGAGGACGTTGACAACACATCTGGCAGGATTTGATTGTCACACCGCAATCCTAACCCTCGACAGGGACAAAGGGGGTCCTGGGATGTCACAATGGGCCCTGGGGACAAAGGGCGGTCCTCAGGATATCACAATGGGCCCTGGGGACAAAGGGTGGTCCCCAGGATATCACAATGGGCTCTGGTGACAATGGGGTCCCCAGGATGTCACAATGGGCCCTGGGGACAAGTTGGGGTCCCCTGAATTTCACAATGGGCCCTGGGGACAAAGAGGGCTCCCCAGCATATCACAATGGGCCCTGGGGACAATGGGGGGTCCTGGGACGTCACAATGGGCCCTGGGGACAAGGGGGGGTCCCCAGGATGTCACAATGGGCGCTGGGGACAAAGAGAGTCCACAGCATGTCACAATGGGCCCTGGGGACAAAGGGGGTCCCCACGGTATCAGAATGGGCCCTGGGGACAATGGGGGGTCCTGGGACGTCACAATGGGCCCTGGGGACAAGGGGGGGTCTCCAGGATGTCACAATGGGCGCTGGGGACAAAGACAGTCCCCAGCATGTCACAATGGGCCCTGGGCACAAGGGGGGTCCCCATAGTGTCACAATGAGCCCTGGGGACAATGGGGGGCCCTGGGACGTCACAATGGGCCCTGGGGACAAGGGGGGGTCCCCAGGATGTCACAATGGGCCCTGGGGACAAAGAGGGGTCCCCTGAATGTCACAATGGGCCCTGGGGACAAGGGGGTGCAGTGGATGTCACAATGGGCCCTGGGGACAATGGGGGGTGTCCAGGATGTCAGAATGAGTCCTGAGGACAAGGGGGTTCCCCATGGTGTCACAATGGGTCCCCAGTGACAAGGAGGGCTCCCCATGGTGTCACAATAGGCCCTGGGGACAAAGTGGGGTCCAAGAATGTCACAATGGGCCCTGGGGACAAAAGGGGTTGCCATGGTGCCACAATGGGCCCTGGGGTCAAAGGGGGTCCCCATGGTGCTACAATGGGCCCTGGGGACAAAGGGGGGTCCTGGGATGTCACAATGGGCCCTGGGGACAAAGGGGGTGTCCCCATGGTGCCACAACGGGCCCTGGGAGCAAGGGGGTGGCCAGGATGTCACAATGGGTCCTGGGGAAAATGGGGGGTGCCCAGGATGTCACAATGGACCCTGAGGACAAGCGGGGGTCTCCATGGTGTCACAATGGGCCCCAGTGACAAAGAGGGTCCCCTGAATGTCACAATAGGTCCTGGGGACAATGGGGGGTCCTGGGACGTCACAATGGGCCCTGGGGACAAGGAGGGATCCCCAAGATGTCACAATGGGCCCTGGGGACAATGGGGGTTCCTGGGACGTCACAATGGGCCCTGGGGACAAGGGGGGGTCCCCAGGATGTCACAATGGGCCCTGGGGACAAAGAGGGGTTCCCTGAATGTCACAATGAGCTCTGGGGACAAGGGGGTGCAGAGGATGTCACAATGGGCCCTGGGGACAATGGGGGGTCCTGGGATGTCACAATGGGCCCTGGGGACAAGGAGGGATCCCCAGGATGTCACAATGGGCCCTGGGGACAATGGGGGGTCCTGGGACGTCACAATGGGCCCGGGGGACAAGGAGGGATTCCCAAAATGTCACAATGGGCCCTGGGGACAAAGTAAGGTCCTGGGATGTCACAATGGGCCCTGGGGACAAGGGGGGGTCCCCAGGATGTCACAATGGGCCTTGGGAACAAGGGGGTCCCCCAGATATCACAATGGGCCCTGGGGACAATGTAAGGTCCTGGGCTGTCACACTGGACCCTGAGGACAAGGGGGGTCCCCAGGATGTCACAATGAAGTCTTGGGACAAAGGGGGTCCCCAGGATGTCACAATGGGCCCTGGGGACCAGAGGGGGTCCTGGGATGTCACAATGGGCCCCAGTGACAAAGGGGGTCCCTATGGTGCCACAATGGGCCCTGGGGACAAAGGGGGTCCCCTGGATGTCACAATGGGCCCTGGGGACAAAGGGGGTCCCCTGGATGTCACAATGGGCTCTGGGGACAAGGAGGGTCCCCAGCATGTCACAATGGGCCCTGGGGACAATGGGGTTGCCCAGGATGTCACAATGGGCCCTGGGGACAAGGGGGTGCCAAGGATGTCACAATGGGCTCTGGGGACAATGGGGGGTCCTGGGATGTCACAATGAGCCCTGCAGACAAGGGTGGTACCCACAGTGTCACAATGGGCCCTGGGCACAAGGGGGGGTCCCCATAGAGTCACAATTGACCCTGGGGACAAGGGGGTGCCGAGGATGTCACAATGGGCCCTGGGGACAATGGGGGGTCCTGGGACCTCACAATGGGCCCTGAGGACAATGGTGGGTCCCCTGAATGTCAAAATGGGCCCTGGGGACAAAGGGGGGTCCGCAGGATGTCACAATGGGCACTGGGGACAAAGGGGGGGTCCCCAGGATGTCACAATGGGCCCTGGGGACAATGTGGGGTCCTGGGATTTCACAATGGGCCCCAGTGACAAAGGGGTCCCCTGAATGTCACAATGGGTCCTGGGGACAATGGGGGGTCCTGGGACGTCACAATGGGCCCTGGGGACAAGGAGGGATTCCCAAAATGTCACAATGGGCCCTGGGGACAAGGGGGTGTCCCCAGGATGTCACAATGGGCCCTGCGGACAAGGGTGGTACCCACGGTGTCACAATGGGCACTGGGCACAAGGAGGGGTCCCTATAGTGTCACAATGGGTCCTGGGGACAAGTGGAGTCCCCTGAAAGTCACAATGGGCCCTTGGGACAATGTGGGGTCCTGGGATCTCACAATGGGCCCCAATGACAAACGGGGGCCCCTGAATGTCACAATGGGTGCTGGGGACAATGGGGGGTCCTGGGACGTCACAATGGGCCCTGGGGACAAAGGGTGGTCGCCAGGATATCACAATGGGCTCTGGTGACAATGGGGTCCCCAGGATGTCACAATGGGCCCTGGGGACAACAGGCGGTCCTGGGATGTCACAATGGGCCCTGGGGACAAAGAGTGTCCCCAGGATATCAGAATGGGCCCTGAGGACAAGGTGGGGTCCCCTGAATTTCACAATGGGCCCTGGGGACAAAGAGGGCTCCCCAGCATATTACAATGGGCCCTGGAGACAATGGGGGGTCCTGGGACGTCACAATGGGCCCTGGGGACAAGGAGGGATCCACAGGATGTCACAATGGGTCCTGGGGACAATGGGGGGTCCTGGGACGTCACAATGGGCCCTGGGGACAAGGGGGGGTCCCCAGGATCTCACAATGGGCCCTGGGGACAAAGAGGGGTCCCCTGAATGTCACAATGGGCCCTGGGGACAAGGGGGTGCAGTGGATGTCACAATGGGCCCTGGGGACAATGGGGGGCGTCCAGGATGTGAGAATGAGTCCTGAGGACAAGGCGAGGTCCCCATGGTGTCACAATGGGTCCCCAGTGACAAGGAGGGGTCCCCATGGTGTCACAATAGGCCCTGGGGACAAAGTGGGGTCCAAGAATGTCACAATGGGCCCTGGGGACAAAAGGGTTGCCATGGTGCCACAATGGGCCCTGGGGTCAAAGGGGGGTCCTGGGATGTCACAATGGGCCCTGGGGACAAAGGGGGTGTCCCCATGGTGCCACAATGGGCCCTGGGAGCAAGGGGGTGGCCAGGATGTCACAATGGACCGTGAGGACAAGCGGGGGTCTCCATGGTGTCACAATGGGCCCCAGTGACAAAGGGGGTCCCCTGAATGTCACAATAGGTCCTGGGGACAATGGGGGGTCCTGGGACGTCACAATGGGCCCTGGGGACAAGGAGGGATCCCCAGGATGTCACAATGGGCCCTGGGGACAATGGGGGGTCCTGGGACGTCACAATGAGCCCTGGGGACAAGGGGGCGTCCCCATGATGTCACAATGGGCCCTGGGGACAAAGAGGGGTCCCCTGAATGTCACAATGGGCCCTGGGGACAAGGGGGTGCAGTGGATGTCACAATGGGCCCTGGGGACAATGTGGGGTGTCCAGGATGTGAGAATGAGTCCTGAGGACAAGGGGGGTCCCCATGGTGTCATAATGGGTCCCCAGTGACAAGGAGGGGTCCCCATGGTGTCACAATGGGCCCCAGTGACAAAGGGGGTCCCCTGAATGTCACAATAGGTCCTGGGGACAATGGGGGGTCCTGGGACGTCACAATGGGCCCTGGGGACAAGGAGGGATCTCCAGGATGTCACAATGGGCCCTGGGGACAAGGAGGGATCCCCATGATGTCACAATGGGCCCTGGGGACAAAGAGGGGTCCCCTGAATGTCACAATGGGCCCTGGGGACAAGGGGGTGCAGAGGATGTCACAATGGGCCCTGGGGACAATGGGGGTCCTCGGACATCACAATGGGCCCTGAAGACAAGGAAGTATCCCCAGGATGTCACAATGGGCCCTGGGGACAAGGAGGGATCTCCAGGATGTCACAATGGGCCCTGGGGACAAGGAGGGATCCCCAGGAAGTCACAATGGGCCCTGGGAACAAAGAGGGGTCCCCTGAATGTCACAATGGGCCCTGGGGACAAGGGGGTGCAGAGGATGTCACAATGGGCCCTGGGGACAATGGGGGTCCTCGGACATCACAATGGACCCTGAAGACAAGGAGGGATCCCCAGGATGTCACAATGGGCCCTGGGGACAATGGGGGGTCCTGGAATGTCACAATGGCCCCCAGTGACAAAAGGGTTCCCCATGGTGTCATAATGGGCCCTGGGGACGAAAGGGGTCCCCAGGATTTCACAATAGCGCTGGGGACAAAGGGGGGTCATGGGATGTCACAATGGCCTCCAGTGACAAAGAGGGGCCTCATGGTGCCACAATGGGCCCTGGGGACAAAGGGGGTCCCCTGGATGTCACAATGGGCTCTGGGGAGAAGGAGGGTCCCCAGGATGTCACAATGGGCCCTGGGGACAAAGGGGGTCCCCACGGTATCAGAATGGGCCCTGGGGACAAAGGGGGGTCCCCTGAATGTCACAATGGGCCCTGGGGACAATGGGGGGTCCTGTGACGTCACAATGGGCCCTGGGGACAAGGGGGTGCAGAGGATGTCACAATGGGCCCTGGGGAAAATGTCAGGTCCTGGGATGTCACAATGGGCCCTGGGGACAAGGGGGGGTCCCCAGGATGTCACAATGGGCCCTGGGGACAAAGAGGGGTCCCCTGAATGTCACAATGGGCCCTGGGGACAAGGGGGTGCATTGGATGTCACAATGGGCCCTGGGGACAATGGGGGGTGTCCAGGATGTGAGAATGAGTCCTGAGGACAAGGGGGGGTCCCCATGGTGTCACAATGGGTCCCCAGTGACAAGGAGGGGTCCCCATGGTGTCACAATAGGCCCTGGGGACAAAGTGGGGTCCAAGAATGTCACAATGGGCCCTGGGGACAAAAGGGGTTGCCATGGTGCCACAATGGGCCCTGGGGACAAAGGGGGGTCCTGGGACGTCACAATGGGCCCTGGAGACAAGGAGGGATCCCCAGGATGTCACAATGGGCCCTGGGGACAAAGAGGGGTCCCCTGAATGTCACAATGGGCCCTGGGGACAAGGGGGTGCCGAGGATGTCACAATGGGCCCTGGGGACAATGGGGGGTCCCCTGAATGTCACAATGGGCCCTGGGGACAAAGGGGGGTCCGCAGAATGTCACAATGGGCACTGGGGACAAAGGGGGGGTCCCCATGGTGTCACAATGGGCCCAAGTGACAAGGAGGGTCCCCACGGTGCCACGATGGGTCCTGGGGACAAGGGCGTCCCCCAGATGTCACAATGGGCCCTGGGGACAATGGGGTTGCCCAGGATGTCACAATGGGCCCTGGGGACAAGGGGGTGCCAAGGATGTCACAATGGGTCCTGGGGACAATGGGGGGTCCTGGGACATCACAATGGGCCCTGAGGACAAGGAGGGATCCCCAGGATGTCACAATGGGCCCTGGGGACAATGGGGGGTCCTGGGACGTCACAATGGGCCCTGGGGACAAGGGGGGGTCCCCAGGATGTCACAATGGGCCTTGGGAACAAGGGGGTCCCCCAGATATCACAATGGGCCCTGGGGACAATGTAAGGTCCTGGGCTGTCACAATGGACCCTGAGGACAAGGGGGGACCCCAGGATGTCACAATGAAGTCTTGGGACAAAGGGGGTCCCCAGGATGTCACAATGGGCCCTGGGGACAAAGGGGGTCCCCACGGTGTCAGAATTGGCCCTGGGGACAAGGGGGGTCCCCTGAACGTCACAATGGGTCCTGGGGACAATGGGGGGTCCTGGGATGTCACAATGAGCCCTGGGGACAAGGGTGGTACCCACGGTGTCACAATGGGCCCTGGGCACAAGGGGGGGTCCCCATAGTGTCACAATGGACCCTGGGGACAAGGGGGTGCCGAGGATGTCACAATGGGCCCTGGGGACAATGGGGGGTCCTGGGACCTCACAATGGGCCCTGAGGACAATGGTGGGTCCCCTGAATGTCAAAATGGGCCCTGGGGACAAAGGGGGGTCCGCAGGATGTCACAATGGGCACTGAGGATAAAGGGGATGTCCCCATGGTGTCACAATGGGCCCAAGTGACAAGGAGGGTCCCCACGGTGCCACGATGGGTCCTGGGGACAAGGGCGTCCCCCAGATGTCACAATGGGCCCTGGGGACAATGGGGTTGCCCAGGATGTCACAATGGGCCCTGGGGACAATGGGAGGCCCCAAGGTGTTCAGAACGAGCCCTAGGGACAAAGTGGAATCCTGGAATGTCACAATGGCCCCCAGTGACAAAGGGGTTCCCCATGGTGCCACAATGGGCCCTGGGGACAAAAGGGGTCCCCAGGATTTCACAATAGCACTGGGGACAAAAGGGGGTCATGGGATGTCACAATGGGCCCTGGGGACAAGGGAGATCCCCATGGTGTCACAATAAGCCCTGGGGACAAAGTGGGGTCCTGGGATGTCACAATAGGCCCCAGTGACAAACGGGGTCCCCATGGTGCCACAATGGGCCGTGGGGACAAATAAGGTCCCCAGAATGTGACAATGGGCCCTGGGGACAAAGGGGGGTACCCATGGTGTCACAATGGGCCCTGGGGACAAGGGGGTCCCCCAGATATCGCAATGGGCCCTGGGGACAAAGTAAGGTCCTGGGCTGTCACAATGGACCCTGAGGACAAGTGGGGTCCCCCGGATGTCACAATGGGCCCTGGGGACCAGGGGGGGTCCTGGGATGTCACAATGGGCCCCAGTGACAAAGAGGGTCCTCATGGTGCCACAATGGGCCCTGGGGACAAAGGGGGTCCCCTGAATGTCACAATGGGCTCTGGGGACAAAGGGGCGTGTCGACGGTGTCAAAATGGGCCCTGGAGACAAAGGGCGTCCCCAGGATGTCACCATGGGCCCTGGGGACAATAGGGGGTCCTGGGATGTCACAATGAGCCCTGCGGACAAGGTGGGTACCCACGGTGTCACAATGGGCCCTGGGGACAAGGGGGGGTCCCCATAGTGTCACAATGGGTCCTGGGGACAAGTGGGGTCCCCAGGATGTCACAATAGGTCCTGGGGACAATGTGGGGTCCTGGGATGTCACAAAGGGCCCCAGTGACAAAGGGGAACCCCTGAATGTCACAATGGGCCTTGGGGACAATGGGGGGTCCTGGGACGTCACAATGGCCTCCAGTGACAAAGAGGGGCCTCATGGTGCCACAATGGGCCCTGGGGACAAAGGGGGTCCCCTGGATGTCACAATGGGCTCTGGGGACAAGGAGGGTCCCCAGGATGTCACAATGGGCCCTGGGGACAATGGGGGGTCCTGGGACGTCACAATGGGCCCTGGGGACAAGATGGTGCAGAGGATGTCACAATGGGCCCTGGGGACAATGTCGGGTCCTGGGACGTCACAATGGGCCCTGGGGACAAGGGGGGGTCCCCAGGATCTCACAATGGGCCCTGGGGACAAAGAGGGGTCCCCACGGTATCAGAATGGGCCCTGGGGACAAAGAGGGGTCCCCTGAATGTCACAATGGGCCCTGGGGACAAGGGGGTGCATTGGATGTCACAATGGGCCCTGGGGACAATGGGGGGTGTCCAGGATGTGAGAATGAGTCCTGAGGACAAGGGGGGGTCCCCATGGTGTCACAATGGGTCCCCAGTGACAAGGAGGGCTCCCCATGGTGTCACAATAGGCCCTGGGGACAAAGTGGGGTCCAAGAATGTCACAATGGGCCCTGGGGACAAAAGGGGTTGCCATGGTGCCACAATGGGCCCTGGGGTCAAAGGGGGTCCCCATGGTGCTACAATTGGCCCTGGGGACAAAGGGGGGTCCTGGGATGTCACAATGGGCCCTGGGGACAAAGGGGGTGTCCCCATGGTGCCACAACGGGCCCTGCGAGCAAGGGGGTGGCCAGGATGTCACAATGGGTCCTGGGGAAAATGGGGGGTGCCCAGGATGTCACAATGGACCCTGAGGACAAGCGGGGGTCTCCATGGTGTCACAATGGGCCCCAGTGACAAAGGGGATCCCCTGAATGTCACAATAGGTCCTGGAGATAATGGGGGGTCCTGGGACGTCACAATGGGCCCTGGGGACAATGGCGGGTCCTGGGACGTCACAATGGGCCCTGGGGACAAGGGGGCGTCCCCAGGATGTCACAATGGGCCCTGGGGACAAAGAGGGGTCCCCTGAATGTCACAATGGGCCCTGGGCACAAGGGGGTGCCGAGGATGTCACAATGGGCTCTGGGGACAATGGGGCGTCCTGGGACATCACAATGGGCCCTGAGGACAATGGTGGGTCCCCTGAATGTCACAATGGGCCCTGGGGACAAAGGGGGGTCCGCAGGATGTCACAATGGGCACTGGGGACAAAGGGGGGGTCCCCATGGTATCACAATGGGCCCAAGTGACAAGGAGGGTCCCCACGTTGCCATTATGGGTCCTGGGGACAAGGGCGTCCCCCAGATGTCACAATGGGCCCTGGGGACAAGGGAGGGTTTTGGGATGTCACAATGGGCCCTGGGGACAAGGGTGGGTCCCCAGGATGTCACAATGGGCCTTGGGAACAAGGGGGTCCCCCAGATATCACAATGGGCCCTGGGGACAATGTAAGGTCCTGGGCTGTCACAATGGACCCTGAGGACAAGGGGGGTCCCCAGGATGTCACAATGAAGTCTTGGGACAAAGGGGGTCCCCAGGATGTCACAATGGGCCCTGGGGACAAGGAGGGTCCCCAGGATGTCACAATGGGCCCTGGGGACAAAGAGCGTCCCCAGGATGTCACAATGGGCCCTGGGGACTAGGGGGGATCCTGGGATGTCACAATGGGCCCCAGTGACAAAGGGGGTCCCTATGGTGCCACAATGGGCCCTGGGGACAATGGGAGTCCCCTGGATGTCACAATGGGCTCTGGGGACAAGGAGGGTCCCCAGGATGTCACAATGGGCCCTGGGGACAAAGAGCGTCCCCAGCATGTCACAATGGGCCCTGGGGACAAAGGGGGTCCCCACGGTATCAGAATGGGCCCTGGGGACAAAGGGGGGTCCCCTGAATGTCACAATGGGCCCTGGGGATAATGGGGGGTCCTGGGACGTCACAATGGGCCCTAGGGACAAGGGGGGGTCCCCAGGATGTCACAATGGGCCCTGGGGACAAAGAGGGGTCACCTGAATGTCACAATGGGCCCTGGGGACAAGGGGGTGCAGAGGATGTCACAATGGGCCCTGGGGACAATGGGGGGTCCTGGGACATCACAATGGGCCCTGAGGACAAGGAGGGATCCGCAGGATGTCACAATGGGCCCTGGGGACAATGGGGGGTCCTGGGACGTCACAATGGGTTCTGGGGACAAGGGGGGGTCCCCAGGATGTCACAATGGGCCCTGGGGACAAGGGGGTGCCGAGGATGTCACAGTGGGCCCTGGGGTCAATGGGGGATCCTGGGACGTCACAATGGGCCCTGTGGACAAGGGGGGGTCCCCAGGATCTCACAATGGGCCCTGGGGACAAAGAGGGGTCCCCTGAATGTCACAATGGGCCCTGGGGACAATGGGGGGAGCAGTGGATGTCACAATGGGCCCTGGGGACAATGGGGGGTGTCCAGGATGTGAGAATGAGTCCTGAGGACAAGGGGGGGTCCCCATGGTGTCACAATGGGTCCCCAGTGACAAGGTGGGGTCCCCATGGTGTCACAATAGGCCCTGGGGACAAAGTGGGGTCCAAGAATGTCACGATGGGCCCTGGGGACAAAAGGGGTCCCCATGGTGCTACAATGGGCCCTGGGGACAAAGGGGGGTCCTGGGATGTCACAATGGGCCCTGGGGACAAAGGGGGTGTCCCCATGGTGCCACAACGGGCCCTGGGAGCAAGGGGGTGGCCAGGATGTCACAATGGGTCCTGGGGAAAATGGGGGGTGCCCAGGATGTCACAATGGACCCTGAGGACAAGCGGGGGTCTCCATGGTGTCACAATGGGACCCAGTGACAAAGGGGGTCCCCTGAATGTCACAATAGGTCCTGGGGACAATGGGGGGTCCTGGGACGTCACAATGGGCCCTGGGGACAAGGAGGGATCCCCAGGATGTCACAATGGGCCCTAGGGACAAAGAGGGGTCCCCTGAATGTCACAATGGGCCCTGGGGACAATGTGGGGTCCTGGGATGTCACAATGGCCCCTGGGGACAATGGGGGGTCCTGGGACATCACAATGGGCCCTGGGGACAAGGAGGGATCCCCAAAATGTCACAATGGGGCCTGGGGACAATGGGGGGTCCTGGGACGTCACAATGGGCCCTGGGGACAACGGGGGGTCCCCAGGATGTCACAATGGGCCCTGGGGACAAGGGGGTGCCGAGGATGTCACAATGGGCCCTGGGGACAATGGGGGGTCCTGGGATGTCACAATGGGCCCTGGGGACAACGGTGGGTCCCCAGGATGTCACAATGGGCCCTGGGGACAATGGGGGGTCCTGGGACGTCACAATGAGCCCTGCAGACATGGGTGGTACCCACGGTGTCACAATGGGCCCTGGGCAGAAGGGGTGGTCCCCATACTGTCACAATGGGTCCTGGGGACAAGTGGGGTCCCCAGGATGTCACAATGGGCCCTGGGGACAATGTGGGGTCCCCTGAATGTCACAATGGGCCCTGGGGACAAGGGGGTGCCAAGGATGTCACAATGGGCACTGGGGACAAAGGGGGTGTCCCCAGGATGTCACAATGGGCCCTGGGGACAATGTGGGGTCCTGGGATTTCGCAATGGGCCCCAGTGACACAGGGGGTCCCCTGAATGTCTCAATGGGTCCTGGGGACAATGGGGGGTCCTGGGACGTCACAATGGGCCCTGGGGACAAGGAGGGATCCCCAGGATGTCACAATGGGCCCTGGGGACAAGGGGGTGTCCCCAGGATGTCACAATGGGCCCTGCGGACAAGGGTGGTACCCACGGTGTCACAATTGGCACTGGGCACAAGGGGGGGTCCCTATAGTGTCACAATGGGTCCTGGGGACAAGTGGGGTCCCCTGAAAGTCACAATGGGCCCTGGGGACAATGTGGGGTCCTGGGATGTCACAATGGGCCCCAGTGACAAACGTGGGCCCCTGAATGTCACAATGGGCCCTGGGGACAATGGGGGGTCCTGGGACGTCACAATGGGCCCTGGGGACAAGGAGGGATCCCCAGGATGTCACAATGGGCCCTGGGGACAATGGCGGGTCCTGGGACATCACAATGGGCCCTGGGGACAAGGGGGGGTCCCCAGGATCTCACAATGGGCCCTGGGGACAAAGAGGGGTCCCCTGAATGTCACAATGGGCCCTGGGGACAATGGGGGGTGTCCAGGATGTGAGAATGAGTCCTGAGGACAAGGGGGGGTCCCCATGGTGTCACAATGGGTCCCCAGTGACAAGGTGGGGTCCCCATGGTGTCACAATAGGCCCTGGGGACAAAGTGGGGTCCAAGAATGTCACGATGGGCCCTGGGGACAAAAGGGGTCCCCATGGTGCTACAATGGGCCCTGGGGACAAAGGGGGGTCCTGGGATGTCACAATGGGCCCTGGGGACAAAGGGGGTGTCCCCATGGTGCCACAACGGGCCCTGGGAGCAAGGGGGTGGCCAGGATGTCACAATGGGTCCTGGGGAAAATGGGGGGTGCCCAGGATGTCACAATGGACCCTGAGGACAAGCGGGGGTCTCCATGGTGTCACAATGGGACCCAGTGACAAAGGGGGTCCCCTGAATGTCACAATAGGTCCTGGGGACAATGGGGGGTCCTGGGACGTCACAATGGGCCCTGGGGACAAGGAGGGATCCCCAGGATGTCACAATGGGCCCTGGGGACAAAGAGGGGTCCCCTGAATGTCACAATGGGCCCTGGGGACAAAGAGGGGTCCCCTGAATGTCACAATGGGCCCTGGGGACAATGTGGGGTCCTGGGATGTCACAATGGCCCCTGGGGACAATGGGGGTTCCTGGGACATCACAATGGGCCCTGGGGACAAGGAGGGATCCCCAAAATGTCACAATGGGGCCTGGGGACAATGGGGGGTCCTGGGACGTCACAATGGGCCCTGGGGACAACGGGGGGTCCCCAGGATGTCACAATGGGCCCTGGGGACAAGGGGGTGCCGAGGATGTCACAATGGGCCCTGGGGACAATGGGGGGTCCTGGGATGTCACAATCGGCCCTGGGGACAACGGTGGGTCCCCAGGATGTCACAATGGGCCCTGGGGACAATGGGGGGTCCTGGGATGTCACAATGAGCCCTGCAGACATGGGTGGTACCCATGGTGTCACAATGGGCCCTGGGCAGAAGGGGTGGTCCCCATACTGTCACAATGGGTCCTGGGGACAAGTGGGGTCCCCAGGATGTTACAATGGGCCCTGGGGACAATGTGGGGTCCCCTGAATGTCACAATGGGCCCTGGGGACAAGGGGGTGCCAAGGATGTCACAATGGGCACTGGGGACAAAGGGGGTGTCCCCAGGATGTCACAATGGGCCCTGGGGACAATGTGGGGTCCTGGGATTTCACAATGGGCCCCAGTGACAAAGGGGGTCCCCTGAATGTCTCAATGGGTCCTGGGGACAATGGGGGGTCCTGGGACGTCACAATGGGCCCTGGGGACAAGGAGGGATCCCCAGGATGTCACAATGGGCCCTGGGGACAAGGGGGTGTCCCCAGGATGTCACAATGGGCCCTGCGGACAAGGGTGGTACCCACGGTGTCACAATTGGCACTGGTCACAAGGGGGGTTCCCTATAGTGTCACAATGGGTCCTGGGGACAAGTGGGGTCCCCTGAAAGTCACAATGGGCCCTGGGGACAATGTGGGGTCCTGGGATGTCACAATGGGCCCCAGTGACAAACGTGGGCCCCTGAATGTCACAATGGGCCCTGGGGACAATGGGGGGTCCTGGGACGTCACAATGGGCCCTGGGGACAAGGAGGGATCCCCAGGATGTCACAATGGGCCCTGGGGACAATGGCGGGTCCTGGGATGTCACAATGGGCCCTGGGGACAAGGGGGGGTCCCCTGGATGTCACAATGGGCCCTGGGGACAAGGGGGTGTCCCCAGGATGTCACAATGGGTCCTGCGGACAAGGGTGGTACCCACGGTGTCACAATGGGCACTGGGTACAAGGGGGGGTCCCTATAGTGTCACAATGGGTCCTGGGGACAAGTGGGGTCCCCTGAAAGTCACAATGGGCCCTGGGGACAATGTGGGGTTTTGGGATGTCACAATGGGCCCCAGTGACAAACGGGGGCCCCTTATAGTGTCACAATGGGCCCTGGGGACAATGGGGGGTCCTGGGACGTCACAATGGGCCCTGGGGACAAGGAAGGATCACCAGGATGTCACAATGGGCCCTGGGGACAAAGAGGCATCCCCTGAATGTCACAATGGGCCCTGGGGACAAGGGGGTGCCGAGGATGTCACAATGGGCCCTGGGGACAAGGGAGATCCCCATGGTGTCACAATAAGCCCTGGGAACAAAGTGGGGTCCTGGGACGTCACGATGGGCCCTGGGGACAATGGGGGTCCCCACGGTGCCACGATGGGTCCTGGGGAGAAGGGCGTCCCCCTAGATGTCACAATGGGCCCTGGGGACAATGGGGTTGCCCAGGATGTCACAATGGACCCTGGGGACAAAGGGGGGTGCGCAGGATGTCACAATGGGCACTGGGGACAAAGGGGGTTCCCCATGGTGTCACAATGGGTCCCCAAGACAAGGAGGGTTCCCCATGGTGTCACAATAGGCCCTGGGGACAAAGTGGGGTCCTAGAATGTCACAATGAGCCCTGGGGACAAAGGGGGGTCCTGGGATGTCACAATGAGCCCTGCGGACAAGGGGGGTACCCACAGTGTCACAATGGGCTCTGGGCACAAGGGGGGGTCCCCATAGTGTCACAATGGGTCCTGGGGACAAGTGGGGTCCCCAGGATGTCACAATGGGCCCTGGGGACAATGTGGGGTCCTGGGATTTCACAATGGGCCCCAGTGACAAAGGGGGTCCCCTGAATGTCACAATGGGTCCTGGGGACAATGGGGGGTCCTGGGACGTCACAATGGGCCCTGGGGACAAGGAGGGATCCCCAGGATGTCACAATGGGTACTGGAGACAAAGGGGGGGTCCCCATGGTGTCACAATGGGCCCAAGTGACAAGGAGGGTCCCCACGGTGCCACGATGGGTCCTGGGGACAAGGGCGTCCCCCAGATGTCACAATGGGCCCTGGGGACAATGGGGTTGCCCAGGATGTCACAATGGACCCTGGGGACAAAGGGGGGTGCACAGGATGTCACAATGGGCACTGGGGACAAAGGGGGGGTCCCCATGGTGTCACAATGGGCCCAAGTGACAAGGAGGGTCCCCACAGTGGGGATGGGTCCTGGGGGCAAGGGCGTCCCCAGGATTTCACAATAGTACTGGGGATAAAGGGGGGTCATGGGATGTCACAATGGGCCCTGGGGACAAGGGAGATCCCCATGGTGTCACAATAAGCCCTGGGGACAAAGTGGGGTCCTGGGATGTCACAATGGGCCCCAGTGACAAAGGGGGTCCCCATGGTGCCACAATGGGCTGTGGGGACAAATGGGGTCCCCAGGATGTCACAATGAACCCTGGGGACAAACGGTGGTCCTGGGACATTTCAATGGGCCCTGGGGACAAAGGGGGTCCCCTGGATGTCACAATGGGCTCTGGTGACAAGGAGGGTCCCCAGGATGTCACAATGGGCCCTGGGGCAAAGGGGGGTGTCGACGGTGTCAAAATGGGCCCTGGGGACAAAGGGCGTCCCCAGGATGTCACAATGGGCCCTGGGGACAAAGGGGGGTCCCGTGAATATCACAATGGGCCCTAGGGACAAGGGGGTGCTGAAGAGGTCACAATGGGCCCTGGGGACAATGGGGGTCCTGGGACGTCACAATGGGCCCTGGGGACAAGAGGGGATCCCTAGGATGTCACAATGGGCCCTGGGGACTAATGTGGTCCCCACGGTGTCACAATATGTCCTGGAGACAAAGGGGGGTCCCCAGGATGTCACAATGGGCCCTTGGGACAATGGGGTTCCTGGGATGTTCACAATGGGTCCCCAGTGACAAAGGGGGTCCCCAGGATGTCTCAATGGGCCCTGAGGACAATGGGAGGTCCCCATGGTGTCACAATGGGTCCCCAGTGACAAGGGAGGTCTCCACGGTGCCAGGATGGGTCCTGGGGACAAGGAGGTCCCCAGGATGTCACAATGGGCCGTGGGGACAAAGAGGCTCCCCAGGATGTCACAATGGGACCTGGGGACAAGGGGGTCTCCAGGAACTCACAATGGGCTCTGGGGACAATGGAGGTTCCCCAGGATGTTCACAATAGGCCCTGAGGACAAGGGGTGGTCCCCATGGTGTCACAATGGGTCTCCAGTGACAAGGGGGTCCCCAAGGTGTCACAATGGGCCCTGGGGACAATGGGGGATCCTGGGACGTAACAATAGGCCCTGGGGACAAGGGGGTTCCCCACAGTGTCACAATGGGCCCTGGGGACAAAGGGGGTCCGCACGGTGTTACAATGGTCCCGGGGGACAAGGGGGGATGCCCAGGATGTCACAATGGGCCCTGAGGACAAGGGGGGGTCCCCATGGTGTCACAATGGGTCCCCAGTGACAAGGAGGGTCCCCATGGTGTCACGATGGGTCCTGGGGACAAGGGGGTCCCCAGGATGTAACAATGGACCCTGGGGACAATGGGGGGTCCTGGGACGTCACAATGGGCCCTGGAGACAAAGGGGGTCTCCAGGATGTCACAATGGGCTCTGGGGACAATGCGGGGTCCTGGGACGTCACAATGGGCCCCAGTGACATGGGGGTCCCCAGGATGTCACAATGGGCCCTGGGGACAATGTGGGGTCCTGGGATGTCAGAATGGGCCCCAGTGACAAAGGGGGTCCCCTGAATGTCACAATGGGCCCTGGGGACAATGGGGGTTCCTGGGACGTCACAATGGGCCCTGGGGACAAGGAGGGATCCCCAGGATGTCACAATGGGCCCTGGGGACAATGGGGGGTCCTGGGACGTCACAATGGGCCCTGGGGACAAGAGGGGGTCCCCAGGATGTCACAATGGGCCCTGGGGACAAAGAGGGGTCCCCTGAATGTCACAATGGGCCCTGGGGACAAGGGGGTGCCGAGGATGTCACAATGGGCCCTGGGGACAATGGGGGTCCTGGGATGTCACAATGGGCCCTGGGGACACAGAGGGGCCCTGGGACGTCACAATCAGTCCTGGGGACAAGGTGGGGTCCCCTGAGAATCACAATGAGCCCTGGGAAGAGAGGGGGCTCCCAAGGACATCACAATGGGCCCTGGGAACAATGTGGGGTCCTGGGACGTCACAATTGGCCCTGGGGACAAGGGCGGGTCTCCAGGATGTCACAATGGGCCCTGGGAACAAGGGGTGGTACCCATACTGTCACAATGGGTCCTGGGGAAAATGGGGTCCCCAGGATGTCACAATGGGCCCTGGGGACAATGTGGGGTCCTGGGATGTCACAATGGGTCCCAGTGACAAAGGGGGTCCCCTGAATGTTACAATGGGTCCTGAGGACAGTGGGGGGTCCTGGGACGTCACAATGGGCCCTGGGGACAAGGGGGGGTCCCCAGGATGTCACAATGGGCCCTGGGGACAACGGGGTGTCCTAAGACGTCACAATGGGCCCTGGGGCCAAGCAGGGATCCCCAGGATGTCACAATGGGCCCTGGACACAATGGGGGGTCCTGGGACGTCACAATGGGCCCCGTTGACAAGGGGGTATCCCCAGGATGTCAAAATGCGCCCTAGGGCCCAGGGGGGTCCTGCGATGTCACAATGGGCCCTGAGGACAAAGGGGGTCCCCTGGATGTCACAATGGACTCTGGGGACAAAGGGGATCCCCACGGTATCAGAATGGGCCCTGGGGACAAAGGGGGGTCCTGGGATGTCACAATGAGCCCTGCGGACAAGGGTGGTACACACGGTGTCACAATGGGCCCTGGGCACAAGGGGGGGTCCCCTGAATTTCACAATGGGCCCTGGGGACAAAGAGGGCTCCCCAGCATATCACAATGGGCCCTGGGGACAATGGGGGGTCCTGGGACGTCACAATGGGCCCTGGGGACAAGGGGGGGTCCCCAGGATGTCACAATGGGCCCTGGGGACAAAGAGGGTCCCCAGGATGTCACAATGGGCGCTGGGGACAGAGAGAGTCCCCAGCATGTCACAATGGGCCCTGGGGACAAAGGGCGGTCCCCACGGTATCAGAATGGGCCCTGGGGACAATGGGGGGTCCTGGGATGTCTCAATGAGCCCTGCAGACAAAGGTGGTACCCACGGTGTCACAATGTGCCCTGGGCACAAAGGGGGGTCCCCATAGTGTCACAATGGGCCCTGGGGACAATGGGGGATTCCCAGGATGTCACAATGGGCCCTGGGGACAAGGGGGGGTCCCCAGGATGTCACAATGGGCCCTGGGGACAAAGAGGGGTCCCCTGAATGTCACAATGGGCCCTGGGGACAAGGGGGTGCAGTGGATGTCACAATGGGCCCTGGGGACAAAGGGGGTGTCCCCATGGTGCCACAACGGGCCCTGGGAGCAAGGGGGTGGCCAGGATGTCACAATGGGTCCTGGGGAAAATGGGGGGTGCCCAGGATGTCACAATGGGCCCTGGGGACAATGGGGGGTCCTGGGACATCACAATGGGCCTTGGGGACAAGGAGGGATCCCCAGGATGTCACAATGGGCCCTGGGGACAATGGGGGGTCCTGGGACGTCACAATGGGCTCTGGGGACAAGGGGGGGTCCCCAGGATGTCACAATGGGCCCTGGGGACTATGGGGTGCCGAGGATGTCACAATGGGCCCTGGGGACAATGGGGGGTCCTGAGATGTCACAATGGGCCCTGGGGACAGGGGTGGGTCCCCAGGATGTCACAATGGGCCTTGGGAACAAGGGGGTCCCCCAGATATCACAATGGGCCCTGGGGACAATGGGGGGTGTCCAGGATGTGAGAATGAGTCCTGAGCACAAGGGGGGGTCCCCATGGTGTCACAATGGGTCCCCAGTGACAAGGAGGGCTCCCCATGGTGTCACAATAGGCCCTGGGGACAAAGTGGGGTCCAAGAATGTCACAATGGGCCCTGGGGACAAAAGGGGTTGCCATGGTGCCACAATGGGCCCTGGGGTCAAAGGGGGTCCCCATGGTGCTACAATGGGCCCTGGGGACAAAGGGGGGTCCTGGGATGTCACAATGGGCCTTGGGGACAAAAGGGGTGTCCCCATGGTGCCACAACGGTCCCTGCGAGCAAGGGGGTGGCCAGGATGTCACAATGGGTCCTGGGGAAAATGGGGGGTGCCCAGGATGTCACAATGGACCCTGAGGACAAGCGGGGGTCTCCATGGTGTCACAATGGGCCCCAGTGACAAAGGGGGTCCCCTGAATGTCACAATAGGTCCTGGGGACAATGGGGGGTCCTGGGACGTCACAATGGGCCCTGGGGACAAGGAGGGATCCCCAGGATGTCACAATGGGCCCTGGGGACAATGGGGGGTCCTGGGATGTCACAATGGGCCCTGGGGACAAGGGTGGGTCCCCCAGATATCACAATGGGCCCTGGGGACAATGTAAGGTCCTGGGCTGTCACAATGGGCCCTGGGGACAAGGAGGGATCCCCAGGCTGTCACAATGGGCCCTGGGGACAAGGGCGTGCCGAGGATGTCACAATGGGCCCTGCGGACAATGGGGGGTCCTGGGATGTCACAATGGGCCCTGGGGACAAGGGGGGGTCCCCAGGATGTCACAATGGGCCTTGGGAAGAAGGGGGTCCCCCAGATATCACAATGGGCCCTGGGGACAATGTAATGTTTGGGCTGTCACAATGGACCCTGAGGACAAGGGGGGACCCCAGGATGTCACAATGAAGTCTTTGGACAAAGGGGGTCCCCACGGTGTCAGAATAGGCCCTGGGGACAATGGGGGGTCCTGGGATGTCACAATGAGCCCTGGGGACAAGGGTGGTACCCATGGTGTCACAATGGGCCCTGGGCACAAGGGGGGGTCCCCATAGTGTCACAATGGGCCCTGGGGACAACGGTGGGTCCCCTGAATGTCAAAATGGGCCCTCGGGACAAAGGGGGGTCTGCAGGATGTCACAATGGGCACTGGGGATAAAGGGGGGGTCCCCATGGTGTCACAATGGGCCCAAGTGACAAGGAGGGTCCCCACGGTGCCATGATGGGTCCTGGGGACAAGGGCGTCCCCCAGATGTCACAATGGGCCCTGGGGATAATGGGGTTGTCCCAGGATGTCACAATGGGCCCTGGGGACAATGGGAGGCCCCAGGATGTTCAGAACGAGCCCTGGGGACAAAGTGGAATCCTGGAATGTCACAATGGCCCCCAGTAACAAAGGGGTTCCCCATAGTGCCACAATGGGCCCTGGGGACAAAAGGGGTCCCCAGGATTTCACAATAGCACTGGGGACAAAGGGGGGTCGTGGGATGTCACAATGGGCCCTGGGGACAAGGGAGATCCCCATGGTGTCACAATAAGCCCTGGGGAAAAAGTGGGGTCCTGGGATGTCACAATGGGCCCCAGTGACAAACGGGGTCCCCATGGTGCCACAATGGGCCGTGGGGACAAATAGGGTCCCCAGGATGTCACAATGAACCCTGGGGACAAAGGGTGGTCCTGGGACATTTCAATGGGCCCTGGGGACAAAGGGGGGACCCCAGTATGTCACAATGGGCCCTGGGGACAAAGGGGGGTCCCCATGGTGTCACAATGGGCCCTGGGGACAAGGGGGTCCCCCAGATATCGCAATGGGCCCTGGGGACAAAGTAAGGTCCTGGGCTGTCACAATGGACCCTGAGGACAAGGGGGGTCCCCAGGATGTCACAATGGGCCCTGGGGACGAGGGGGGGTCCTGGGATGTCACAATGGGCCCCAGTGACAATGCAGGGTCCTCATGGTGCCACAATGGGCCCTGGGGACAAAGCGGGTCCCCTGGATGTCACAATGGGCTCTGGGGACAAAGGGGGGTGTCGACGGTGCCAAAATAGGCCCTGGGGACAAAGGGCGTCCCCAGGATGTCACCATGGACCCTGGGGACAATAGGGGGTCCTGGGATGTCACAATGGGCCCTGGGGACAGGGGTGGGTCCTCAGGATGTCACAATGGGCCTTGGGAACAAGGGGGTCACCCAGATATCACAATGGGCCCTGGGGACAATGTAAGGTCCTGGGCTGTCACAATCGACCCTGAGGACAAGGGGGGTCCCCAGGATGTCACAATGAAGTCTTGGGACAAAGGGGGTCCCCAGGATGTCACAATGGCGCCTGGGGACCAGGGGGTTCCTGGGATGTCACAATGGGCCCCAGTTACAAAGGGGGTCCCTATGGTGCCACAATGGGCCCTGGGGACAAAGGGGGTCCCCTGGATGTCACAATGGGCCCTGGGGACAAAGAGCGTCCCCAGCATGTCACAATGGGCCCTGGGGACAAAGAGATTACCCAGCATGTCACAATGGGCCCTGGGGACAAAGGGGGGTCCCCTGAATGTCACAATGGGCCCTGGGGACAATGGGGGGTCCTGGGATTTCACAATGGGCCCCAGTGACAAAGGGGGTCCCCTGAATGTCTCAATGGGTCCTGGGGACAATGGGGGGTCCTGGGACGTCACAATGGGCCCTGGGGACAAGGGGGTGTCCCCAGGATGTCACAATGGGCCCTGCGGACAAGGGTGGTACCCACGGTGTCACAATGGGCACTGGGCACAAGGGGGGGTCCCTATAGTTTCACAATGGGTCCTGGGGACAAGTGGGGTCCCCTGAAAGTCACAATGGGCCCTGGGGACAATGTGGGGTCCTGGGATGTCTCAATGGGCCCCAGTGACAAACGGGGGCCCCTGAATGTCACAATGGGCCCTGGGGACAATGGGGGGTCCTGGGACGTCACAATGGGCCCTGGGGACAAGGAAGGATCCCCAGGATGTCACAATGGGCCCTGGGGACAAGGGGGTGCCGAGGATGTCACAATGGGCCCTGTGGACAAGGGAGATCCCCATGGTGTCACAATAAGCCCTGGGGACAAAGTGGGGTCCTGGGATGTCACAATGGGCCCTGGGGACAATGGGGGTCCTGGGACGTCACAATGGGCCCTGGGGACAATGGGGGTCCCCACGGTGCCACGATGGGTCCTGGGGACAAGGGCGTCCCCCTAGATGTCACAATGGGTCCTGGGGACAATGGGGTTGCCCAGGATGTCACAATGGACCCTGGGGACAAAGGGGGGTGCGCAGGATGTCACAATGGGCACTGGGGACAAAGGGGGGGTCCCAGGATGTCACAATGGGCCCTGGGGACAATGTGGGGTCCTGGGATTTCACAATGGGCCCCAGTGACAAAGGGGGTCCCTTGAATGTCACAATGGGCCCTGGGGACAATGGGGGGACCTGGGACGTCACAATGGGCCCTGGGGACAAGGAGGGATCCCCAGGATGTCACAATGGGTACTGGAGACAAAGGGGGGGTCCCCATGGTGTCACAATGGGCCCAAGTGACAAGGAGGGTCCCCACGGTGCCACGATGGGTCCTGGGGACAAGGGGGCGTCCCCCAGATGTCACAATGGGCCCTGGGGACAATGGGGTTGCCCAGGATGTCACAATGGACCCTGGGGACAAAGGGGGGTGCACAGGATGTCACAATGGGCACTGGGGACAATGGGGGGGTCCCCATGGTGTCACAATGGGCCCAAGTGACAAGGAGGGTCCCCACAGTGGGGATGGGTCCTGGGGGCAAGGGCGTTCCCCAGATGTCACAATGGGCCCTGGGGACAATGGGGTTGCCCAGGATGTCACAATGGGCCCTGGGGACAATGGGAGTCCCCAAGGTGTCAGAACGAGCCCTGGGGACAAAGTGGAATCCTGGAATGTCACAATGGCCCCCAGTGACAAAGGGGTTCCCCATGGTGCCACAATGGGCCCTGGGGACAAAAGGGGTCCCCAGGATTTCACAATAGCACTGGGGATAAAGGGGGGTCATGGGATGTCACAATGGGCCCTGGGGACAAGGGAGATCCCCATGGTGTCACAATAAGCCCTGGGGACAAAGTGGGGTCCTGGGATGTCACAATGAGCCCCAGTGACAAACGGGGTCCCCATGGTGCCACAATGGGCCGTGGGGACAAATGGGGTCCCCAGGATGTCACAATGGGCCCTGGGGACAAAGGGGGTCCCCTGGATGTCACAATGGGCTCTGGGGACAAGGAGTGTCCCCAGGATGTCACAATGGGCCCTGGAGACAAAGGGAGGTGTCGACGGTGTCAAAATGGGCCCTGGGGACAATGGGCGTCCCCAGGATGTCACAATGGGCCCTGGGGACAAAGGGGGGTCCCGTGAATGTCACAATGGGCCCTAGGGACAAGGGGGTGCCGAGGAGGTCACAATGGGCCCTGGGGACAATGGGGTGTCCTGGGACGTCACAATGGGCCCTGGGGACAAGAGGGGATCCCTAGGATGTCACAATGGGCCCTGGGGACTAATGTGGTGCCCACGGTGTCACAATATGTCCTGGAGACAAAGGGGGGTCCCCAGGATGTCACAATGGGCCCTTGGGACAATGGGGTTCCTGGGATGTCACAATGGGTCCCCAGTGACAAAGGGGGTCCCCAGGATGTCTCAATGGGCCCTGAGGACAATGGGAGGTCCCCATGGTGTCACAATGGGTCCCCAGTGACAAGGGAGGTCTCCACGGTGCCAGGATGGGTCCTGGGGACAGGGAGGTCCCCAGGATGTCACAATGGGCCGTGGGGACAAAGAGGCTCCCCAGGATGTCACAATGGGACCTGGGGACAAGGGGGTCTCCAGGAACTCACAATGGGCTCTGGGGACAATGGAGGTTCCCCATGATGTTCACAATAGGCCCTGAGGACAAGGGGTGGTCCCCATGGTGTCACAATGGGTCTCCAGTGACAAGGGGGTCCCCAAGGTGTCACAATGGGCCCTGGGGACAATGGGGGGTCCTGGGACGTAACAATAGGCCCTGGGGACAAGGGGGTTCCCCACAGTGTCACAATGGGCCCTGGGGACAAAGGGGGTCCACACGGTGTTACAATGGTCCCTGGGGACAAGGGGGGATGCCCAGGATGTCACAATGGGCCCTGAGGACAAGGGGGGGTCCCCATGGTGTCACAATGGGTCCCCAGTGACAAGGAGGGTCCCATGGTGTCATGATGGGTCCTGGGGACAAGGGGGTCCCCAGGATGTAACAATGGACCCTGGGGACAATGCGGGGTCCTGGGACATCACAATGGGCCCCAGTGACATGGGGGTCCCCAGGATGTCACAATGGGCCCTGGGGACAATGTGGGGTCCTGGGATATCACAATGGGCCCTGGGGACAAAGAGGGGTCCCCAGGATGTCACAATGGGCCCTGGGGACAAGGAGGGATCCCCAGGATGTCACAATGGGCCCTGGGGACAAAGAGGGGTCCCCTGAATGTCACAATGGGCCCTGGAAACAAGGGGGTGCCGAGGATGTCACAATGGGCCCTGGGGACAATGGGGGTCCTGGGACGTCACAATGGGCCCTGGGGACACAGAGGGGCCCTAGGACGTCACAATCAGTCCTGGGGACAAGGTGGGGTCCCCTGAGAGTCACAATGAGCCCTGGGAAGAGAGGGGTCTCCCAAGGACATCACAATGGGCCCTGGGAACAATGGGGGGTCCTGGGACGTCACAATTGGCCCTGGGGACAAGGGTGGGTCTCCAGGATGTCACAATGGGCCCTGGGAACAAGGCGGGGTACCCATAGTGTCACAATGGGTCCTGGGGAAAATGGGGTCCCCAGGATGTCACAATGGGCCCTGGGGACAATGTGGGGTCCTGGGATGTCACAATGGGCCCCAGTGACAAAGGGGGTCCCCTGAATGTTACAATGGGTCCTGAGGAAAGTGGGGGGTCCTGGGACGTCACAATGGGCCCTGGGGACAAGGAGGGATCCCCAGGATGTCACAATGGGCCCTTGGGACAAGGGAGGGTCCCCAGGATGACACAATGGGCCCTGGGGACAACGGAGGGTCCTAAGACGTCACAATGGGCCCTGGGGCCAAGCAGGGATCCCCAGGATGTCACAATGGGCCCTGGACACAATGGGGGGTCCTGGGACGTCACAATGGGCCCCGTTGACAAGGGGGCATCCCCAGGATGTCAAAATGCGCCCTGGGGCCCAGGGGGGTCCTGCGATGTCACAATGGGCCCTGGGGACAAAGGGGGTCCCCTGGATGTCACAATGGACTCTGGGGACAAAGGGGATCCCCACGGTATCAGAATGGGCCCTGGGGACAAAGGGAAGTCCTGGGATGTCACAATGAGCCCTGCGGACAAGGGTGGTACCCACGGTGTCACAATGGGCCCTGGGCACAAGGAGGGGTCCCCATAGTGTCACAATGGGTCCTGGGGACAAGTGGGGTCCCCAGGATGTGACAATGTGTCCTGGGGACAATGTGGCATCCTGGGATGTCACAATGGGCCCCAGTGACCAAGGGGCCCCCTGAATGTCACAATGGGTCCTGGGGACAATGGGGGGTCCTGGGACGTCACAATGGGCCCTGGAGACAAGGAGGGATCCCCAGGATGTTACAATGGGCCCTGGGGACAATGGGGGGTCGTGGGACGTCACAATGGGCCCCAGTGACAAGGGGGGGTCCCCAGGATGTCACAGTGTGCCCTGGGTACAAAGAGGCGTCCCCGGAATTTCACAATGGGCCCTGGGGACAAGGGGGTGCCCTGAATGTCACAATGGGCCCTGGGGACAATGGGGGGTCCTAAGACGTCACAATGGGCCCTGGGGACAAGGAGGGATCCCCAAAATGTCACAATGGGCCCTGGGGACAATGGGGGGTCCTGGGACGTCACAATGGGCCCCAGTGACAAGGGGGGGTCCCCAGGATGTCACAATGGGCCCTGGGGACAAAGAGCGTCCCCAGCATGTCACAATGGGCCCTGGGGACAAAGAGGGGTCCCCTGAATGTCACAATGGGCCCTGGGGACAAAGGGGGGTCCTGGGATGTCACAATGGGGCCCAGTGATAAAGAGGGTCCTCATGGTGCCACAATGGGCCCTGGGGACAAAGGGGGTCCCCTGGATGTCACAATGGGCTCTGGGGACAAGGAGGGTCCCCAGGATGTCACAATGGGCCCTGGGGACAAAGAGCGTCCCCAGCATGTCACAATGGGCCCTGGGGACAAAGAGGGGTCCCCTGAATGTCACAATGGGCCCTGGGGACAAGGGGGTGCGGTGGATGTCACAATGGGCCCTGGGGACAATGGGGGGTGTCCAGGATGTGAGAATGAGTCCTGAGGACAAGGGGGGGTCCCCAGGATGTCACAATGGGTCCCCAGTGACAAGGAGGTGTCCCCATGGTGTCACAATAGGCCCTGGGGACAAAGTGGGATCCAAGAATGTCACAATGGGCCCTGGGGACAAAAGGGCTTGCCATGGTGCCACAACGGGCCCTGGGAGCAAGGGGGTGGCCAGGATGTCACAATGGGTCCTGGGGAAAATGGGGGGTGCCCAGGATGTCACAATGGACCCTGAGGACAATGAGGGTCCCCAGGATGTCACAATGGGCTTTGGGGACAATGGCGGGTGCCCAGGATGTGAGAATGAGTCCTGAGGACAAGGAGGGGTCCCCATGGTGTCACAATAGGCCCTGGGGACAAAGTGGGGTCCTAGAATGTCACAATGGGCCCTGGGGACAAAAGTGGTCCCCATGGTGCTACAATGGCTCCTGGGGACAAAGGGGGGTCCTGGGATGTCACAATGGGCACCGGGGACAAGGGGGTGTCCCCATGGTGCCACAATGGGCCCTGGGAGCAAGGGGGTGGCCAGGATGTCACAATAGGTCCTGGGGACAATGGGGGGTCCTGGGACGTCACAATGGGCCCTGGGGACAAGGAGGGATCCCCAGGATGTCACAATGGGCCCTGGGGACAAAGAGGGGTCCCCTGAATGTCACAATGGGCCCTGGGGACAAGGGGGTGCCGAGGATGTCACAATGGGCCCTGGGGACAATGGGGGGTCCTGGGATGTCACAATGGGCCTGGGGACAAGGGTGGGTCCCCAGGATGTCACAATGGGCCTTGGGAACAAGGGGTTCCCCCAGATAACACAATGGGCCCTGGGGACAATGTAAGGTCCTGGGCTGTCACAATGGACCCTGAGGACAAGGGGGGTCCCCAGGATGTCACAATGAAGTCCTGGGACAAAGGGGGGCCCCAGGATGTCACAATGGGGCCTGGGGACAATGTGGGGTCCTGGGATGTCACAATGGGCCCCAGTGACAAAGGGGGTCCCTATGGTGCCACAATGGGCCCTGGGGACAAAGGGGGTCCCTAGGATGTCACAATGGGCCCTGGCGACAAAGAGCGTCCCCAGCATGTCACAATGGGCTCTGGGGACAAAGGGGGTCCCCTGAATGTCACAATGGGCCCTGGGGACAATGGGGGGTCCTGGGATGTCACAATGAGCCCTGCAGACAAGGGTGGTACCCACGGTGTCACAATGGGCCCTGGGCACAAGGGGGGGTCCCCATAGTGCCACAATGGGTCCTGGGGACAAGTGGGGTCCAAAGGATGTCACAATGGGCCCTGGGGACAATGTGGGGTCCCCTGAATGTGACAATGGGCCCTGGGGACAAGGGGGGGTCCCCATAGTGTCACAATGGGTCCTGGGGACAAGTGGGGTCCCCACGATGTCACAATGGGCCCTGGGGACAATGGGGGGTACCCAGGATGTGAGAATGAGTCCTGAGGACAAGGAGGGGTCCCCATGGTGTCACAATGGGTCCCCAGTGACAAGGAGGGGTCCCCATGGTGTCACAATAGGCCCTGGGGACAAAGTGGGGTCCTAGAATGTCACAATGGGCCCTGGGGACAAGGGGGTATCCCCATGGTGCCACAATGGGCCCTGGGAGAAAGGGGGTGCCCAGGATGTCACAATGGACCCTGAGGACAAGCAGGGGTCTCCATGGTGTCACAATGGGCCCCCAGTGACAAGGGGGAGTCCCCATGGTGCCACAATACGCCGTGGGGAGAAACGGGTCCCCAGGATGTCACAATGGGCCCTAGGGACAAAGGGGGGTCCGCCGGATGTCACAATGGGCCCTGGGGACAAAGGGGGTCCCCTGGATGTCACAATGGACTCTGGGGACAAAGGGGATCCCCACGGTATCAGAATGGGCCCTGGGGACAAAGGGAAGTCCTGGGATGTCACAATGAGCCCTGCGGACAAGGGTGGTACCCACGGTGTCACAATGGGCCCTGGGCACAAGGAGGGGTCCCCATAGTGTCACAATGGGTCCTGGGGACAAGTGGGGTCCCCAGGATGTGACAATGTGTCCTGGGGACAATGTGGCATCCTGGGATGTCACAATGGGCCCCAGTGACCAAGGGGCCCCCTGAATGTCACAATGGGTCCTGGGGACAATGGGGGGTCCTGGGACGTCACAATGGGCCCTGGAGACAAGGAGGGATCCCCAGGATGTTACAATGGGCCCTGGGGACAATGGGGGGTCGTGGGACGTCACAATGGGCCCCAGTGACAAGGGGGGGTCCCCAGGATGTCACAGTGTGCCCTGGGTACAAAGAGGCGTCCCCGGAATTTCACAATGGGCCCTGGGGACAAGGGGGTGCCCTGAATGTCACAATGGGCCCTGGGGACAATGGGGGGTCCTAAGACGTCACAATGGGCCCTGGGGACAAGGAGGGATCCCCAAAATGTCACAATGGGCCCTGGGGACAATGGGGGGTCCTGGGACGTCACAATGGGCCCCAGTGACAAGGGGGGGTCCCCAGGATGTCACAATGGGCCCTGGGGACAAAGAGCGTCCCCAGCATGTCACAATGGGCCCTGGGGACAAAGAGGGGTCCCCTGAATGTCACAATGGGCCCTGGGGACAAAGGGGGGTCCTGGGATGTCACAATGGGGCCCAGTGATAAAGAGGGTCCTCATGGTGCCACAATGGGCCCTGGGGACAAAGGGGGTCCCCTGGATGTCACAATGGGCTCTGGGGACAAGGAGGGTCCCCAGGATGTCACAATGGGCCCTGGGGACAAAGAGCGTCCCCAGCATGTCACAATGGGCCCTGGGGACAAAGAGGGGTCCCCTGAATGTCACAATGGGCCCTGGGGACAAGGGGGTGCGGTGGATGTCACAATGGGCCCTGGGGACAATGGGGGGTGTCCAGGATGTGAGAATGAGTCCTGAGGACAAGGGGGGGTCCCCAGGATGTCACAATGGGTCCCCAGTGACAAGGAGGTGTCCCCATGGTGTCACAATAGGCCCTGGGGACAAAGTGGGATCCAAGAATGTCACAATGGGCCCTGGGGACAAAAGGGCTTGCCATGGTGCCACAACGGGCCCTGGGAGCAAGGGGGTGGCCAGGATGTCACAATGGGTCCTGGGGAAAATGGGGGGTGCCCAGGATGTCACAATGGACCCTGAGGACAATGAGGGTCCCCAGGATGTCACAATGGGCTTTGGGGACAATGGCGGGTGCCCAGGATGTGAGAATGAGTCCTGAGGACAAGGAGGGGTCCCCATGGTGTCACAATAGGCCCTGGGGACAAAGTGGGGTCCTAGAATGTCACAATGGGCCCTGGGGACAAAAGTGGTCCCCATGGTGCTACAATGGCTCCTGGGGACAAAGGGGGGTCCTGGGATGTCACAATGGGCACCGGGGACAAGGGGGTGTCCCCATGGTGCCACAATGGGCCCTGGGAGCAAGGGGGTGGCCAGGATGTCACAATAGGTCCTGGGGACAATGGGGGGTCCTGGGACGTCACAATGGGCCCTGGGGACAAGGAGGGATCCCCAGGATGTCACAATGGGCCCTGGGGACAAAGAGGGGTCCCCTGAATGTCACAATGGGCCCTGGGGACAAGGGGGTGCCGAGGATGTCACAATGGGCCCTGGGGACAATGGGGGGTCCTGGGATGTCACAATGGGCCTGGGGACAAGGGTGGGTCCCCAGGATGTCACAATGGGCCTTGGGAACAAGGGGTTCCCCCAGATAACACAATGGGCCCTGGGGACAATGTAAGGTCCTGGGCTGTCACAATGGACCCTGAGGACAAGGGGGGTCCCCAGGATGTCACAATGAAGTCCTGGGACAAAGGGGGGCCCCAGGATGTCACAATGGGGCCTGGGGACAATGTGGGGTCCTGGGATGTCACAATGGGCCCCAGTGACAAAGGGGGTCCCTATGGTGCCACAATGGGCCCTGGGGACAAAGGGGGTCCCTAGGATGTCACAATGGGCCCTGGCGACAAAGAGCGTCCCCAGCATGTCACAATGGGCTCTGGGGACAAAGGGGGTCCCCTGAATGTCACAATGGGCCCTGGGGACAATGGGGGGTCCTGGGATGTCACAATGAGCCCTGCAGACAAGGGTGGTACCCACGGTGTCACAATGGGCCCTGGGCACAAGGGGGGGTCCCCATAGTGCCACAATGGGTCCTGGGGACAAGTGGGGTCCAAAGGATGTCACAATGGGCCCTGGGGACAATGTGGGGTCCCCTGAATGTGACAATGGGCCCTGGGGACAAGGGGGGGTCCCCATAGTGTCACAATGGGTCCTGGGGACAAGTGGGGTCCCCACGATGTCACAATGGGCCCTGGGGACAATGGGGGGTACCCAGGATGTGAGAATGAGTCCTGAGGACAAGGAGGGGTCCCCATGGTGTCACAATGGGTCCCCAGTGACAAGGAGGGGTCCCCATGGTGTCACAATAGGCCCTGGGGACAAAGTGGGGTCCTAGAATGTCACAATGGGCCCTGGGGACAAGGGGGTATCCCCATGGTGCCACAATGGGCCCTGGGAGAAAGGGGGTGCCCAGGATGTCACAATGGACCCTGAGGACAAGCAGGGGTCTCCATGGTGTCACAATGGGCCCCCAGTGACAAGGGGGAGTCCCCATGGTGCCACAATACGCCGTGGGGAGAAACGGGTCCCCAGGATGTCACAATGGGCCCTAGGGACAAAGGGGGGTCCGCCGGATGTCACAATGGGCCCTGGGGACCAGGGCGGATCCTGGGATGTCACAATGGGCCCCAGTGACAAAGTGGGTCCCTATGGTGCCACAATGGGCCCTGGGGCCAAAGGGGGTCCCCTGGATGTCACAATGGGCTCTGGAGACACGGAGGGTCCCCAGGATGTCACAATGGGCCCTGGGGACAAACGGGGTCCCCACGGTATCAGAATGGGCCCTGGCGACAAAGGGGGGTCCCCTGAATGTCACAATGGGCCCTGGGGACAATGGGGGGTCCTGGGATGTCACAATGAGCCCTGCGGACAAGGGTGGTACCCACAGTGCCACAATGGGCCCTGGGCACAAGTGGATGTCCCCATAGTGTCACAATGGGTCCTGGGGACAAGTGGGGTCCCCAGGATGTCACAATGAGCCCTGGGGACAATGTGGGGTCCTGGGATGTCACAATGGGCCCCAGAGACAAAGGGGGTTCCCCTGAATGTCACAATGGGTCCTGGGGACAATGGGGGGTCCTGGAACGTCAAAATGGGCCCTGGGGACAAGGAGCGATCCCCAGGATGTCACAATGGGCCCTGGGGACAATGGGGGGTCCTGGGATGTCACAATGGGCCCTGGGGATAAGGGGGGGTCCCCAGGATGTCACAGTGTGCCCTGGGTACAAAGAGGCGTCCCCGGAATGTCACAATGGGCCCTGGGGACAAGGGGGTGCCCTGAATGTCACAATGGGCCCTGGGGACAATGGGGGGTCCTGGGACGTCACAATGGGCCCGAGTGACAAGGGGGGGTCCCCAGGATGTCACAATGGGCCCTGGGGACAAAGAGGGGTCCCCTGAATGTCACAATGGGCCCTGGGGACAAGGGGGTACCCTGAATGTCACAATGGGCCCTGGGGACAATGGGGGGTCCTGGGACGTCACAATGGGCCCGAGTGACAAGGGGGGGTCCCCAGGATGTCACAATGGGCCCTGGGGACAATGGCGGGTCCCCTGAATGTCACAATGGGCCCTGGGGACAAGGGGGTGCAGTGGATGTCACAATGGGCCCTGGGGACAATGGGGGGTCCTGGAATGTCACAATGGGCCCTAGGGACAATGGGGGTCCCCAGGATGTCACAATGGGCCCTGGGGACAAAGGGGGGTCCTGGGATGTCACAATGGGTCCCAGTGACAAAGGGGGTCCCCGTGGTGCCACAATGGGCCCTGGGGACAAGGGGGTTCCCCTGAATGTCACAATGGGCTCTGGGGACAAGGAGGGTCCCCAGGATGTCACAATGGGCCCTGGAGACAAAGGGGGTCCCCACCATATCAGAATGGGCCCTGGGGACAATGGGGGGTCCCGTGAATGTCACAATGGGCCCTAGGGACAAGGGGGTGCCGAGGAGGTCACAATGGTCCCTGGGGACAATGGGGGGTCCTGGGACGTCACAATGGGCCCTGGGGACAAGAGGGGATCCCTAGGATGTCACAATGGGCCCTGGGGACTAATGAGGTCCCCACGGTGTCACAATATGTCCTGGAGACAAAGGGGGGTCCCCTGAATGTCACAATGGGCCCTGGGGACAAGGGGGGATCCCCAGGATGTCACAATGGGCCCTGGGGACAATGGGGGGTCCTGGGACGTCACAATGGGCCCTGGGGACAAGAGGGGGTCCCCAGGATGTCACAATGGGCCCTGGGGACAAAGAGGGGTCCCCTGAATGTCCAATGGGCCATGGGGACAAGGGGGTGCCGAGGATGTCACAATGGGCCCTGGGGACAATGGGGGTCCTGGGACGTCACAATGGGCCTTGGGGACACAGAGGGGCCCTAGGACGTCACAATCAGCCCTGGGGACAAGGGGGGATCCCCTGAAAGTCACAATGAGCCCTGGGAACAGAGGGGGGTCCTGGGACGTCACAATGGGACCTGGGGACAAGGGGGGGTCTCCAGGATGTCACAATGGGCCCTGGGGACAAAGAGGGGTCCCTAAAGTGTCACAATGGGCCCTGGGGACACAGAGGGGCCCTGGGACGTCACAATCAGCCCTGGGGACAAAGTGGGGTCCTGGGATGTCACAATGGGCCCCAGTGACAAAGGGGGTCCCCATGGTTCCACAATGGGCCGTGGGGACAAAAGGGGTGCCCAGGATGTCACAATGGGCCCTGGGGACCAGGGTGGGTCCTGCGATGTCACAATGGGCCCTGGGGACAAAGGGGGTCCCCTGAATGTCACAATGGGCTCTGGGGACAAAGGGGGGTCCTGCGATGTCACAATGAGCCCTGCGGTCAAGGGTGGTACCCACGGTGTCACAATGGGCCCGGGGAACAAGGGGGGGTCCCCATAGGGTCACAATGGGCCCTGGGGACACAGAGGGGCCCTGGGACGTCACAATCAGCCCTGGGGACAAAGTGGGGTCCTGGGATGTCACAATGGGCCCCAGTGACAAAGGGGGTCCCCATGGTGCCACAATGGGCCGTGGGGACAAAAGGAGTGCCCAGGATGTCACAATGGGCCCTGGGGACCAGGGTGGGTCCTGCGATGTCACAATGGGCCCTGGGGACAAAGGGGGTCCCCTGAATGTCACAATGGGCTCTGGGGACAAAGGGGGGTCCTGCGATGTCACAATGAGCCCTGCGGTCAAGGGTGGTACCCACGGTGTCACAATGGGCCCTGGGAACAAGGGGGGGTCCCCATAGGGTCACAATGGGTCCTGGGGAAAATGGGGTCCCCAGGATGTCACAATGGGCCCTGGGGACAAGGGGGGGTCCCCAGGATGTCACAATGTGCCCTGGGTACAAAGAGGCGTCCCCTGAATGTCGCAATGGGCCCTGGGGACAATGGGGGGTCCTAAGACGTCACAATGGGCCCTGGGGACAAGGAGGGATCCCCAGGATGTCACGATGGGCCCTGGGGACAATGGGGGGTCCTGGGACGTCACTATGGGCCCCAGTGACAACGGGGGTCCCCAGGATGTCACAATGGGCCCTGGGGACAAAGAGGGGTCCCCTGAATGTCACAATGGGCCCTGGGGACAAGGGGGTGCAGTGGATGTCACAATGGGCCCTGGGGACAATGGGGGGTCCTGGAATGTCACAATGGGCCTTGGGGACAATGGGGGTCCCCAGGATGTCACAATGGGCCCTGGGGACAATGGGGTTGCCCAGGATGTCACAATGGGCCCTGGGGACAATGGGAGTCCCCAAGGTGTCAGAACGAGCTCTGGGGACAAAGTGAAATCCTGGAATGTCACAATGGCCCCCAGTGACAAAGGGGTTCCCCACGGTGTCACAATGGGCCCTGGGGACAAAAGGGGTCCCCAGGATTTCACAATAGCACTGGGGACAAAGTGGGGTCCTGGGATGTCACAATGGGCCCTGGGGACAAGGGAGATCCCCATGGTGTCACAATAAGCCCTGGGGACAAAGTGGGGTCCTGGGATGTCACAATGGGCTCTGGGGACAAGGAGGGTCCCCAGGATGTCACAATGGGCCCTGGGGACAAAGGGGGGTCCTGGGATGTCACAATGGGCCCCAGTGACAAAGAGGGTCCTCATGGTGCCACAATGTGCCCTGGGGACAAAGGGGGTCCCCTGGATGTCACAATGGGCTCTGGGGACAAGGAGGGTCCCCAGGATGTCACAATGGGCCCTGTGGACAAAGAGCATCCCCTGAATGTCACAATGGGCCCTGGGGACAAAGGGGGTCCCCACGGTATCAGAATGGGCCCTGGGGACAAAGGGGGTCCCCTGAATGTCACAATGGGCCCTGGGGACAGTGGGGGGTCCTGGGACGTCTCAATGGGGGCTGGGGACAAGGGGGGGTCCCCAGGATGTCACAAGGGGCCCTGGGGACAAAGAGGGGTCCCCTGAATGTCACAATGGGCCCTGGGGACAAGGGGGTGCAGTGGATGTCACAATGGGCCCTGGGGACAATGGGGGGTGTCCAGGATGCGAGAATGAGTCCTGAGGACAAGGGGGGGTCCCCATGGTGTCACAATGGGTCCCCAGTGACAAGGAGGGGTCCCCATGGTGTCACAATAGGCCCTGGGGACAAAGTGGGGTCCAAGAATGTCACAATGGGCCCTGGGGACAAAAGGGGTTGCCATGGTGCCACAATGGGCCCTGGGGTCAAAGGGGGTCCCCATGGTGCTACAATGGCCCTGGGGACAAAGGGGGGTCCTGGAATGTCACAATGGGTCCTGGGGACAAAGGGGGTGTCCCCATGGTGCCACAACGTACCCTGGGAGCAAGGGGGTGGCCAGAATGTCACAATGGGTCCTGGGGAAAATGGGGGGTGCCCAGGATGTCACAATGGACCCTGAGGACAAGCGGGGGTCTCCATGGTGTCACAATGGGCCCCAGTGACAAAGGGGCTCCCCTGAATGTCACAATAGGTCCTGGGGACAATGGGGGGTCCTGGGACGTCAGAATGGGCCCTGGGGACAAGGAGGGATCCCCAGGATGTCACAATGGGCCCTGGGGACAATGGGGGGTCCCCTGAATGTCAAAATGGGCCCTGGGGACAAGGGGGTGTCCCTAGGATGTCACAATGGGCCGTGCGGACAAAGGTGGTACCCACGGTGTCACAATGGTCACTGGGCACAAGGGGGGGTCCCTATAGTGTCACAATGGGTCCTGGGGACAAGTGGGGTCCCCAGGATGTCACAAGGGCCCTGGGGACAATGTGGGGTCCTGGGATGTCACAATGGGCCCCAGTGACAAACGGGGACCCCTGAATGTCACAATGGGCCCTGGGGACAATGGGGGTCCTGGGACGTCCCAATGGGCCCTGGGGACTAGGAGGGATCCCCAGGATGTCACAATGGGCCCTGGGGACAATAGCGGGTCCTGGGACGTCCCAATGGGCCCTGGGGACAAGCAGGGATCCCCAGGATGTCACAATGGGCCCTGGGGACAATGGCGGGTTCTGGGACGTCACAATGGGCCCCGGGGACAAGGGGGGTCCCCAGGATGTCACAATGGGCCCTGGGGAAAAAGAGGGGTCCCCTGAATGTCACAATGGGCCCTGGGGAGAAGGGGGTGCTGAGGATGTCACAATGGGCCCTGGGGACAATGGGGGGTCCTGGGACGTCACAATGGGCCCTGGGGACAATGGTGGGTCCCCTGAATGTCACAATGGGCCCTGGGGACAACGGGGGGTCCCCAGGATGTCACAATGGCCACTGGGGACAAAGGGTGGGTCCCCATGGTGTCACAATGGGCCCAAGTGACAAGGAGGGTCCCCACGGTGCCACGATGGGTCCTGGGGACAAGGGCGTCCCCCACATGTCACAATAAGCCCTGAAGACAAAGTGGGGTCCTGGGATGTCAGAATGGGCCCTGGGGACAATGGGAGTCCCCAAGGTGTCAGAACGAGCCCTGGGGACAAAGTGGAATCCTGGAATGTCACAATGGCCCCCAGTGACAAAGGGGTTCCCCATGGTGCCACAATGGGCCCTGGGGACAAAAGGGGTCCCCAGGATTTCACAATGGCCCTGAGGACAAAGGGGGGTCCTGGGATGTCACAATGGGCCCTGGGGACAAAGGGGGTATCCCCATGGTGCCACAACGGGCCCTGGGAGCAAGGGGGTGGCCAGGATGTCACAATGGGTCCTGGGGAAAATGGGGGGTGCCCATGATGTCACAATGGACCCTGAGGACAAGCGGGGGTCTCCATGGTGTGACAATGGGCCCCAGTGACAAAGGGGCTCCCCTGAATGTCACAATAGATCCTGGGGACAATGGGGGGTGCTGGGATGTCACAATGGGCCCTGGGGACAACGAGGGATCCCCAGGATGTCACAATGGGTCCTGGGGACAAAGAGGGGTCTCCTGAATTTCACAATGGGCCCTGGGGACAAGGGGGTGCAGAGGATGTCACAATGGGCCCTGGGGACAATGTGGGGTCCTGGGATGTCACAATGGGCCCCAGTGACAAAGGGGGTCCTCTGAATGTCACAATGGGCCCTGGGGACAAGGAGGGATCCCCAGGATGTCACAATGGGCTCTGGGGACAATGGGCGGTCCTGGGACGTCACAATGGGCCCTGAGGACAAGGAGGAATCCCCAGGATGTCACAATGGGCCCTGGGGACAATGGGGGGTCGTTAGACGTCACAATGGCCCCTGGGGACAAAGAGGGGTCCCCTGAATGTCACAATGGGCCCTGAGGACAATGGGGGGTCCTGGGACGTCACAATGGGCCCTGGGGACAAGGAAGGATCCCCAGGATGTCACAATGGGCCCTGGGGACAAAGAGGCGTCCCCTGAATGTCACAATGGGCCCTGGGGACAAGGGGGTGCCGAGGATGTCACAATGGGCCCTGTGGACAAGGGAGATCCCCATGGTGTCACAATAAGCCCTGGGGACAAAGTGGGGTCCTGGGATGTCACAATGGGCCCTGGGGACAATGGGGGTCCTGGGACGTCACAATGGGCCCTGGGGACAATGGGGGTCCCCACGGTGCCACGATGGGTCCTGGGGACAAGGGCGTCCCCCTAGATGTCACAATGGGCCCTGGGGACAATGGGGTTGCCCAGGATGTCACAATGGACCCTGGGGACAAAGGGGGGTGCGCAGGATGTCACAATGGGCACTGGGGACAAAGGGGGGGTCCCAGGATGTCACAATGGGCCTTGGGGACAATGTGGGGTCCTGGGATTTCACAATGGGCCCCAGTGACAAAGGGGGTCCCCTGAATGTCACAATGGGCCCTGGGGACAATGGGGGGTCCTGGGACGTCACAATGGGCCCTGGGGACAAGGAGGGATCCCCAGGATGTCACAATGGGTACTGGAGACAAAGGGGGGGTCCCCATGATTTCACAATGGGCCCAAGTGACAAGGAGGGTCCCCACGGTGCCACGATGGGTCCTGGGGACAAGGGCGTCCCCCAGATGTCACAATGGGCCCTGGGGACAATGGGGTTGCCCAGGATGTCACAATGGACCCTGGGGACAAAGGGGGGTGCACAGGATGTAACAATAGGCACTGGGGACAATGGGGGGGTCCCCATGGTGTCACAATGGGCCCAAGTGACAAGGAGGGTCCCCACAGTGGGGATGGGTCCTGGGGGCAAGGGCGTTCCCCAGATGTCACAATGGGCCCTGGGGACAATGGGGTTGCCCAGGATGTCACAATGGGCCCTGGGGACAATGGGAGTCCCCAAGGTGTCAGAACGAGCCCTGGGGACAAAGTGGAATCCTGGAATGTCACAATGGCCCCCAGTGACAAAGGGGTTCCCCATGGTGCCACAATGGGCCCTGGGGACAAAAGGGGTCCCCAGGATTTCACAATAGCACTGGGGATAAAGGGGGGTCATGGGACATCCCAATGGTCCCTGGGGACTAGGAGGGATCCCCAGGATGTCACAATGGGCCCTGGGGACAATAGCGGGTCCTGGGACGTCCCAATGGGCCCTGGGGACAAGCAGGGATCCCCAGGATGTCACAATGGGCCCTGGGGACAATGGCGGGTTCTGGGACGTCACAATGGGCCCCGGGGACAAGGGGGGTCCCCAGGATGTCACAATGGGCCCTGGGGAAAAAGAGGGGTCCCCTGAATGTCACAATGGGCCCTGGGGACAAGGGGGTGCTGAGGATGTCACAATGGGCCCTGGGGACAATGGGGGGTCCTGGGACGTCACAATGGGCCCCGGGAACAATGGTGGGTCCCCTGAATGTCACAATGGGCCCTGGGGACAACGGGGGGTCCCCAGGATGTCACAATGGGCACTGGGGACAAAGGGTGGGTCCCCATGGTGTCACAATGGGCCCAAGTGACAAGGAGGGTCCCCACGGTGCCACGATGGGTTCTGGGGACAAGGGCGTCCCCCACATGTCACAATAAGCCCTGGGGATAAAGTGGGGTCCTGGGATGTCAGAATGGGCCCTGGGGATAATGGGAGTCCCCAAGGTGTCAGAACGAGCCCTGGGGACAAAGTGGAATCCTGGAATGTCACAATGGCCCCCAGTGACAAAGGGGTTCCCCATGGTGCCACAATGGGCCCTGGGGACAAAAGGGGTCCCCAGGATTTCACAATGGCCCTGGGGACAAAGGGGGGTCCTGGGATGTCACAATGGGCCCTGGGGACAAAGGGGGTATCCCCATGGTGCCACAACGGGCCCTGGGAGCAAGGGGGTGGCCAGGATGTCACAATGGGTCCTGGGGAAAATGGGGGGTGCCCATGATGTCACAATGGACCCTGAGGACAAGCGGGGGTCTCCATGGTGTGACAATGGGCCCCAGTGACAAAGGGGCTCCCCTGAATGTCACAATAGGTCCTGGGGACAATGGGGGGTGCTGGGACGTCACAATGGGCCCTGGGGACAACGAGGGATCTCCAGGATGTCACAATGGGCCCTGGGGACAAAGAGGGGTCCCCTGAATTTCACAATGGGCCCTGGGGACAAGGGGGTGCAGAGGATGTCACAATGGGCCCTGGGGACAATGTGGGGTCCTGGGATGTCACAATGGGCCCCAGTGACAAAGGGGGTCCCCTGAATGTCACAATGGGTCCTGGGGACAATGGGGGGTCCTGGGACGTCACAATGGGCCCTGGGGACAAGGAGGGATCCCCAGGATGTCACAATGGGCTCTGGGGACAATGGGCGGTCCTGGGACGTCACAATGGGCCCTGAGGACAAGGAGGAATCCCCAGGATGTCACAATGGGCCCTGGGGACAATGGGGGGTCGTTAGACGTCACAATGGCCCCTGGGGACAAAGAGGGGTCCCCTGAATGTCACAATGGGCCCTGAGGACAATGGGGGGTCCTGGGACGTCACAATGGGCCCTGGGGACAAGGAAGGATCCCCAGGATGTCACAATGGGCCCTGGGGACAAAGAGGCGTCCCCTGAATGTCACAATGGGCCCTGGGGACAAGGGGGTGCCGAGGATGTCACAATGGGCCCTGTGGACAAGGGAGATCCCCATGGTGTCACAATAAGCCCTGGGGACAAAGTGGGGTCCTGGGATGTCACAATGGGCCCTGGGGACAATGGGGGTCCTGGGACGTCACAATGGGCCCTGGGGACAATGGGGGTCCCCACGGTGCCACGATGGGTCCTGGGGACAAGGGCGTCCCCCTAGATGTCGCAATGGGCCCTGGGGACAATGGGGTTGCCCAGGATGTCACAATGGACCCTGGGGACAAAGGGGGGTGCGCAGGATGTCACAATGGGCACTGGGGACAAAGGGGGGGTCCCAGGATGTCACAATGGGCCTTGGGGACAATGTGGGGTCCTGGGATTTCACAATGGGCCCCAGTGACAAAGGGGGTCCCCTGAATGTCACAATGGGCCCTGGGGACAATGGAGGGTCCTGGGACGTCACAATGGGCCCTGGGGACAAGGAGGGATCCCCAGGATGTCACAATGGGTACTGGAGACAAAGGGGGGGTCCCCATGATTTCACAATGGGCCCAAGTGACAAGGAGGGTCCCCACGGTGCCACGATGGGTCCTGGGGACAAGGGCGTCCCCCAGATGTCACAATGGGCCCTGGGGACAATGGGGTTGCCCAGGATGTCACAATGGACCCTGGGGACAAAGGGGGGTGCACAGGATGTCACAATGGGCACTGGGGACAATGGGGGGGTCCCCATGGTGTCACAATGGGCCCAAGTGACAAGGAGGGTCCCCACAGTGGGGATGGGTCCTGGGGGCAAGGGCGTTCCCCAGATGTCACAATGGGCCCTGGGGACAATGGGGTTGCCCAGGATGTCACAATGGGCCCTGGGGACAATGGGAGTCCCCAAGGTGTCAGAACGAGCCCTGGGGACAAAGTGGAATCCTGGAATGTCACAATGGCCCCCAGTGACAAAGGGGTTCCCCATGGTGCCACAATGGGCCCTGGGGACAAAAGGGGTCCCCAGGATTTCACAATAGCACTGGGGATAAAGGGGGGTCATGGGATGTCACAATGGGCCCTGGGGACAAGGGAGATCCCCATGGTGTCACAATAAGCCCTGGGGACAAAGTGGGGTCCTGGGATGTCACAATGGGCCCCAGTGACAAACGGGGTCCCCATGGTGCCACAATGGGCCGTGGGGACAAATGGGGTCCCCAGGATGTCACAATGAACCCTGGGGACAAAGGGTGGTCCTGGGACATTTCAATGGGCCCTGGGGACAAAGGGGGGACCCCAGGATGTCACAATGGGCCCTGGGGACAAAGGGGGTCCCCTGGATGTCACAATGGGCTCTGGGGACAAGGAGGGTCCCCAGGATGTCACAATGGGCCCTGGGGACAAAGGGAGGTGTCGACGGTGTCAAAATGGGCCCTGGGGACAAAGGGCGTCCCCAGGATGTCACAATGGGCCCTGGGGACAAAGGGGGGTCCCGTGAATGTCACAATGGGCCCTAGGGACAAGGGGGTGCCGAGGAGGTCACAATGGGCCCTGGGGACAATGGGGGGTCCTGGGACGTCACAATGGGCCCTGGGGACAAGAGGGGATCCCTAGGATGTCACAATGGGCCCTGGGGACTAATGTGGTCCCCACGGTGTCACAATATGTCCTGGAGACAAAGGGGGGTCCCCAGGATGTCACAATGGGCCCTTGAGAACAATGGGAGGTCCCCATGGTGTCACAATGGGTCCCCAGTGACAAGGGAGGTCTCCACGGTGCCAGGATGGGTCCTGGGAACAAGGAGGTCCCCAGGATGTCACAATGGGCCGTGGGGACAAAGAGGCTCCCCAGGATGTCACAATGGGACCTGGGGACAAGGGGGTCTCCAGGAACTCACAATGGGCTCTGGGGACAATGGAGGTTCCCCAGGATGTTCACAATAGGCCCTGAGGACAAGGGGTGGTCCCCATGGTGTCACAATGGGTCTCCAGTGACAAGGGGGTCCCCAAGGTGTCACAATGGGCCCTGGGGACAATGGGGGGTCCTGGGACGTAACAATAGGCCCTGGGGACAAGGGGGTTCCCCACAGTGTCACAATGGGCCCTGGGGACAAAGGGGGTCCGCACGGTGTTACAATGGTCCCGGGGGACAAGGGGGGATGCCCAGGATGTCACAATGGGCCCTGAGGACAAGGGGGGGTCCCCATGGTGTCACAATGGGTCCCCAGTGACAAGGAGGGTCCCATGGTGTCATGATGGGTCCTGGGGACAAGGGGGTCCCCAGGATGTAACAATGGACCCTGGGGACAATGGGGGGTCCTGGGACATCACAATGGGCCCTGGAGACAAAGGGGGTCTCCAGGATGTCACAATGGGCTCTGGGGACAATGCGGGGTCCTGGGACATCACAATGGGCCCCAGTGACATGGGGGTCCCCAGGATGTCACAATGGGCCCTGGGGACAATGTGGGGTCCAAGAATGTCACAATGGGCCCCAGTGACAAAGGGGGTCCCCTGAATGTCACAATGGGCCCTGGGGACAATGGGGGTTCCTCGGACGTCACAATGGGCCCTGGGGACAAGGAGGGATCCCCAGGATGTCACAATGGGCCCTGGGGACAAAGAGGGGTCCCCTGAATGTCACAATGGGCCCTGGGGACAAGGGGGTGCCGAGGATGTCACAATGGGCCCTGGGGACAATGGGGGTCCTGGGACGTCACAATGGGCCCTGGGGACACAGAGGGGCCCTAGGACGTCACAATCAGTCTTGGGGACAAGGTGGGGTCCCCTGAGAGTCACAATGAGCCCTGGGAAGAGAGGGGGCTCCCAAGGATATCGCAATGGGCCCTGGGAACAATGGGGGGTCCGGGGACGTCACAATTGGCCCTGGGGACAAGGGCGGGTCTCCAGGATGTCACAATGGGCCCTGGGAACAAGGCGGGGTACCCATAGTGTCACAATGGGTCCTGGGGAAAATGGGGTCCCCAGGATGTCACAATGGGCCCTGGGGACAATGTGGGGTCCTGGGATGTCACAATGGGCCCCAGTGACAAAGGGGGTCCCCTGAATATTACAATGGGTCCTGAGGACAGTGGGGGGTCCTGGGACGTCACAATGGGCCCTGGGGACAAGGGGGGGTCCCCAGGATGTCACAATGGGCCCTGGGGACAAAGAGGGGTCCCCTGAATGTCACAATGGGCCCTGGGGACAAGGGGGTGCAGTGGATGTCACAATGGGCCCTGGGGACAGTGGCGGGGTCCTGGAATGTCACAATGGGCCCTGGGGACAATGGGGGTCCCCAGGATGTCACAATGGGCCCTGGGGACAATGGGAGTCCCCAAGGTGTCAGAACGAGCCCTGGGGACAAAGTGGAATCCTGGAATGTCACAATTGCCCCCAGTGACAAAGGGGTTCCCCATGTTGTCACAATGGGCCCTGGGGACATAAGGGGTCCCCAGGATTTCACAATAGCACTGGGGACAAAGGGGGGTCCTGGGATGTCACAATGGGCCCTGGGGACAAAGGGGGGTCCTGGGATGTCACAATGGGGCCCAGTGACAAAGAGGGTCCTCATGGTGCCACAATGGGCCCTGGGGACAAAGGGGGTCCCCTGGATATCACAATGGGCTCTGGGGACAAGGAGGGTCCCCAGGATGTCACAATGGGCCCTGGGGACAAAGAGCGTCCCCAGCATGTCACAATGGGCCCTGGGGACAAGGGCGTGCAGTGGATGTCACAATGGGCCCTGGGGACAATGGGGGGTGTCCAGGATGTGAGAATGAGTCCTGAGGACAAGGGGGGGTCCCCATGGTGTCACAATGGGTCCCCAGTGACAAGGAGGTGTCCCCATGGTGTCACAATAGGCCCTGGGGACAAAGTGGGATCCAAGAATGTCACAATGGGCCCTGGGGACAAAAGGGCTTGCCATGGTGCCACAACGGGCCCTGGGAGCAAGGGGGTGGCCAGGATGTCACAATGGGTCCTGGGAAAAATGGGGGGTGCCCAGGATGTCACAATGGACCCTGAGGACAATGAGGGTCCCCAGGATGTCACAATGGGCCCTGGGGACAATGGCGGGTGCCCAGGATGTGAGAATGAGTCCTGAGGACAAGGAGGGGTCCCCATGGTGTCACAATAGGCCCTGGGGACAAAGTGGGGTCCTAGAATGTCACAATGGGCCCTGGGGACAAAAGTGGTCCCCATGGTGCTACAATGGCTCCTGGGGACAAAGGGGGGTCCTGGGATGTCACAATGGGCACCGGGGACAAGGGGGTGTCCCCATGGTGCCACAATGGGCCCTGGGAGCAAGGGGGTGGCCAGGATGTCACAATAGGTCCTGGGGACAATGGGGGGTCCTGGGACGTCACAATGGGCCCTGGGGACAAGGAGGGATCCCCAGGATGTCACAATGGGCCCTGGGGACAAAGAGGGGTCCCCTGAATGTCACAATGGGCCCTGGGGACAAGGGGGTGCCGAGGATGTCACAATGGGCCCTGGGGACAATGGGGGGTCCTGGGATGTCACAATGGGCCCTGGGGACAAGGGTGGGTCCCGAGGATGTCACAATGGGCCTTGGGAACAAGGGGTTCCCCCAGATAACACAATGGGCCCTGGGGACAATGTAAGGTCCTGGGCTGTCACAATGGACCCTGAGGACAAGGGGGGTCCCCAGGATGTCACAATGAAGTCCTGGGACAAAGGGGGTCCCCAGGATGTCACAATGGGGCCTGGGGACCAGGGGGGGTCCTGGGATGTCACAATGGGCCCCAGTGACAAAGGGGGTCCCTATGGTGCCACAATGGGCCCTGGGGACAAAGGGGGTCCCCAGGATGTCACAATGGGCCCTGGGGACAAAGAGCGTCCCCAGCATGTCACAATGGGCTCTGGGGACAAAGGGGGTCCCCTGAATGTCACAATGGGCCCTGGGGACAATGGGGGGTCCTGGGTTGTCACAATGAGCCCTGCGGACAAGGGTGGTACCTACAGTGCCACAATGGGCCCTGGGCACAAGTGGATGTCCCCATAGTGTCACAATGGGCCCTGGGGACAAATGGGGTCCCCAGGATGTCACAATGGGCCCTGGGGACAATGTGGGGTCCTGGGATGTCACAATGGGCCCCAGAGACAAAGGGGGTCCCCCTGAATGTCACAATGGGTCCTAGGGACAATGGGGGGTCCTGGGACGTCAAAATGGGCCCTGGGGACAAGGAGCGATCCCCAGGATGTCACAATGTGCCCTGGGGACAATGGGGGGTCCTGGGATGTCACAATGGGCCCTGGGGATAAGGGGGGGTCCCCAGGATGTCACAGTGTGCCCTGGGTACAAAGAGGCGTCCCCGGAATGTCACAATGGGCCCTGGGGACAAGGGGGTGCCCTGAATGTCACAATGGGCCCTGGGGTCAATGGGGGGTCCTGGGACGTCACAATGGGCCCGAGTGACAAGGGGGGGTCCCCAGGATGTCACAATGGGCCCTGGGGACAAAGAGGGGTCCCCTGAATGTCACAATGGGCCCTGGGGACGAGGGGGTACCCTGAATGTCACAATGGGCTCTGGGGACAATGGGGGGTCCTGGGACGTCACAATGGGCCCGAGTGACAATGGGGGGTCCCCAGGATGTCACAATGGGCCCTGGGGACAATGGCGTGTCCCCTGAATATCACAATGGGCCCTGGGGACAAGGGGGTGCAGTGGATGTCACAATGGGCCCTGGGGACAATGAGGGGTCCTGGAATGTCAGAATGGGCCCTAGGGACAATGGGGGTCCCCAGGATGTCACAATGGGCCCTGGGGACAAAGGGGGGTCCTGGGATGTCACAATGGGTCCCAGTGACAAAGGGGGTCCCCATGGTGCCACAATGGGCCCTGGGGACAAGGGGGTTCCCCTGAATGTCACAATGGGCTCTGGGGACAAGGAGGGTCCCCAGGATGTCACAATGGGCCCTGGAGACAAAGGGGTCCCCACCATATCAGAATGGGCCCTGGGGACATTGGGGGGTCCCGTGAATGTCACAATGGGCCCTAGGGACAAGGGGGTGCCGAGGAGGTCACAATGGGCCCTGGGGACAATGGGGGGTCCTGGGACGTCACAATGGGCCCTGGGGACAAGAGGGGATCCCTAGGATGTCACAATGGGCCCTGGGGACTAATGAGGTCCCCACGGTGTCACAATATGTCCTGGAGACAAAGGGGGGTCCCCTGAATGTCACAATGGGCCCTGGGGACAAGGGGGGATCCCCAGGATGTCACAATGGGCCCTGGGGACAATAGGGGGTCCTGGGACGTCACAATGGGCCCTGGGGACAAGAGGGGGTCCCCAGGATGTCACAATGGGCCCTGGGGACAAAGAGGGGTCCCCTGAATGTCCAATGGGCCCTGGGGACAAGGGGGTGCCGAGGATGTCACAATGGGCCCTGGGGACAATGGGGGTCCTGAACGTCACAATGGGCCTTGGGGACACAGAGGGGCCCTAGGACGTCACAATCAGCCCTGGGGACAAGGGGGGATCCCCTGAAAGTCACAATGAGCCCTGGGAACAGAGGGGGGTCCTGGGACGTCACAATGGGCCCTGGGGACAAGGGGGGGTCTCCAGGATGTCACAATGGGCCCTGGGGACAAAGAGGGGTCCCTAAAGTGTCACAATGGGCCCTGGGGACACAGAGGGGCCCTGGGACGTCACAATCAGCCCTGGGGACAAAGTGGGGTCCTGGGATGTCACAATGGGCCCCAGTGACAAAGGGGGTCCCCATGGTGCCACGATGGGCCGTGGGGACAAAAGGGGTGCCCAGGATGTCACAATGGGCCCTGGGGACCAGGGTGTGTCCTGCGATGTCACAATGGGCCCTGGGGACAAAGGGGGTCCCCTGTATGTCACAATGGGCTCTGGGGACAAAGGGGGGTCCTGCGATGTCACAATGAGCCCTGCGGTCAAGGGTGGTACCCACGGTGTCACAATGGGCCCTGGGAACAAGGGGGGGTCCCCATAGGGTCACAATGGGTCCTGGGGAAAATGGGGTCCCCAGGATGTCACAATGGGCCCTGGGGACAATGTGGGGTCCTGGGATGTCACAATGGGCCCCAGTGACAAAGGGGTTCCCTGAATGTTACAATGGGTCCGGAGGACAATGGGGGGTCCTGGGACGTCACAATAGGCCCTGGGGACAAGGAGGGATCCCCAGGATGTCACAATGGGCCCTGGGGACAAGGGGGGGTCCCCAGGATGTCACAATGTGCCCTGGGTACAAAGAGGCGTCCCCTGAATGTCGCAATGGGCCCTGGGGACAATGGGGGGTCCTAAGACGTCACAATGGGCCCTGGGGACAAGGAGGGATCCCCAGGATGTCACAATGGGCCCTGGGGACAATGGGGGGTCCTGGGACGTCACAATGGGCCTTGGGGACAATGGGCGTCCCCAGGATGTCACAATGGGCCCTGGGGACAATGGGGTTGCCCAGGATGTCACAATGGGTCCTGGGGACAAAGAGGGGTCCCCTGAATGTCACAATGGGCCCTGGGGACAAGGGGGTGCAGTGGATGTCACAATGGGCCCTGGGGACAATGGGGGGTCCTGGAATGTCACAATGGGCCTTGGGGACAATGGGCGTCCCCAGGATGTCACAATGGGCCCTGGGGACAATGGGGTTGCCCAGGATGTCACAATGGGCCCTGGGGACAATGGGAGTCCCCAAGGTGTCAGAACGAGCCCTGGGGACAAAGTGAAATCCTGGAATGTCACAATGGCCCCCAGTGACAAAGGGGTTCCCCACGGTGTCACAATGGGCCCTGGGGACAAAAGGGGTCCCCAGGATTTCACAATAGCACTGGGGACAAAGGGGGGTCATGGGATGTCACAATGGGCCCTGGGGACAAGGGAGATCCTCATGGTGTCACAATAAGCCCTGGGGACAAAGTGGGGTCCTGGGATGTCACAATGGGCTCTGGGGACAAGGAGGGTCCCCAGGATGTCACAATGGGCCCTGGGGACAAAGGGGGGTCCTGGGATGTCACAATGGGCCCCAGTGACAAAGAGGGTCCTCATGGTGCCACAATGGGCCCTGGGGACAAAGGGGGTCCCCTGGATGTCACAATGGGCTCTGGGAAAAGGAGGGTCCCCAGGATGTCACAATGGGCCCTGTGGACAAAGAGCATCCCCTGAATGTCACAATGGGCCCTGGGGACAAAGGGGGTCCCCACGGTATCAGAATGGGCCCTGGGGACAAAGGGGGTCCCCTGAATGTCACAATGGGCCCTGGGGACAGTGGGGGGTCCTGGGACGTCTCAATGGGGGCTGGGGACAAGGGGGGGTCCCCAGGATGTCACAATGGGCCCTGGGGACAAAGAGGGGTCCCCTGAATGTCACAATGGGCCCTGGGGACAAGGGGGTGCAGTGGATGTCACAATGGGCCCTGGGGACAATGGGGGGTGTCCAGGATGCGAGAATGAGTCCTGAGGACAAGGGGGGGTCCCCATTGTGTCACAATGGGTCCCCAGTGACAAGGAGGGGTCCCCATGGTGTCACAATAGGCCCTGGGGACAAAGTGGGGTCCAAGAATGTCACAATGGGCCCTGGGGACAAAAGGGGTTGCCATGGTGCCACAATGGGCCCTGGGGTCAAAGGGGGTCCCCATGGTGCTACAATGGCCCTGGGGACAAAGGGGGGTCCTGGGATGTCACAATGGGTCCTGGGGACAAAGGGGGTGTCCCCATGGTGCCACAACGGGCCCTGGGAGCAAGGGGGTGGCCAGGATGTCACAATGGGTCCTGGGGAAAATGGGGGGTGCCCAGGATGTCACAATGGACCCTGAGGACAAGCGGGGGTCTCCATGGTGTGACAATGGGCCCCAGTGACAAAGGGGCTCCCCTGAATGTCACAATAGGTCCTGGGGACAATGGGGGGTCCTGGGACGTCACAATGGGCCCTGGGGACAACGAGGGATCCCCAGGATGTCACAATGGGCCCTGGGGACAAAGAGGGGTCCCCTGAATGTCACAATGGGCCCTGGGGACAAGGGGGTGCAGAGGATGTCACAATGGGCCCTGGGGACAATGGGGGGTCCCCTGAATGTCAAAATGGGCCCTGGGGACAAGGAGGGATTCCCAGGATGTCACAATGGGCACTGGAGACAAGGGGGTGTCCCTAGGATGTCACAATGGGCCGTGCGGACAAGGGTGGTACCCACGGTGTCACAATGGTCACTGGGCACAAGGGGGGGTCCCTATAGTGTCACAATGGGTCCTGGGGACAAGTGGGGTCCCCAGGATGTCACAAGGGCCCTGGGGACAATGTGGGGTCCTGGGATGTCACAATGGGCCCCAGTGACAAACGGGGGCCCCTGAATGTCACAATGGGCCCTGGGGACAATGGGGGTCCTGGGACGTCCCAATGGGCCCTGGGGACTAGGAGGGATCCCCAGGATGTCACAATGGGCCCTGGGGACAATAGCGGGTCCTGGGACGTCCCAATGGGCCCTGGGGACAAGCAGGGATCCCCAGGATGTCACAATGGGCCCTGGGGACAATGGCGGGTTCTGGGACGTCACAATGGGCCCTGGGGACAAGGGGGGTCCCAAGGATGTCACAATGGGCCCTGGGGAAAAAGAGGGGTCCCCTGAATGTCACAACGGGCGCTAGGGACAAGGGGGTGCTGAGGATGTCACAATGGGCCCTGGGGACAATGGGGGGTTCTGGGACGTCACAATGGGCCCTGGGGACAATGGTGGGTCCCCTGAATGTCACAATGGGCCCTGGGGACAACGGGGGATCCCCAGGATGTCACAATGGGCACTGGGGACAAAGGGTGGGTCCCCATGGTGTCACAATGGGCCCAAGTGACAAGGAGGGTCCCCACGGTGCCACTATGGGTCCTGGGGACAAGGGCGTTCCCCAGATGTCACAATAAGCCCTGGGGACAAAGTGGGGTCCTGAGATGTCACAATGGGCCCTGGGGACAATGGGAGTCCCCAAGGTGTCAGAACGAGCCCTGGGGACAAAGTGGAATCCTGGAATGTCACAATGGCCCCCAGTGACAAAGGGGTTCCCCATGGTGCCACAATGGGCCCTGGGGACAAAAGGGGTCCCCAGGATTTCACAATGGCCCTGGGGACAAAGGGGGGTCCTGGGATGTCACAATGGGCCCTGGGGACAAAGGGGGTATCCCCATGGTGCCACAACGGGCCCTGGGAGCAAGGGGGTGGCCAGGATGTCACAATGGGTCCTGGGGAAAATGGGGGGTGCCCATGATGTCACAATGGACCCTGAGGACAAGCGGGGGTCTCCATGGTGTGACAATGGGCCCCAGTGACAAAGGGGCTCCCCTGAATGTCACAATAGGTCCTGGGGACAATGGGGGGTGCTGGGACGTCACAATGGGCCCTGGGGACAACGAGGGATCCCCAGGATGTCACAATGTGCCCTGGGGACAAAGAGGGGTCCCCTGAATGTCACAATGGGCCCTGGGGACAAGGGGGTGCAGTGGATGTCACAATGGGCCGTGGGGACAATGGGGGGTCCTGGAACGTCACAATGGGCCCTGGGGACAAAGGGGATGTCCCCATGGTGCCACAATGGATCCTGGGGACAATGGGGGGTCCTGGGACGTCACAATGGGCCCTGGGGACAAGGAGGGATCCCCAGGATGTCACAATGGGCCCTGGGGACAATGGGCGGTCCTCGGACGTCACAATGGGCCCTGAGGACAAGGAGGGATCCCCAGGATGTCACAATGGGCCCTGGGGACAATGGGGGGTCGTTAGACGTCACAATGGCCCCTAAGGACAAAGAGGGGTCCCCTGAATGTCACAATGGGCCCTGAGGACAATGGGGGGTCCTGGGACGTCACAATGGGCCCCAGTGACAAGAGGGGGTCCCCAGGATGTCACAATGGGCCCTGGGGACAAACAGGGGTCCCCTGAATGTCACAATGGGCCCTGGGGACAAGGGGGTGCCGAGGATGTCACAATGGGCCCTGGGGACAAGGGGGGGTCCCCATAGTGTCACAATGGGTCCTGGGGACAAGTGGGGTCCCCGGGATGTCACAATGGGCCCTGGGGACAATGTGGGGTCCTGGGATGTCACAATGGGCCCCAGTGACAAAGGGGGTCCCCTGAATGTCACAATGGGTCCTGGGGACAATGGGGGGTCCTGGGACGTCACAATGGGCCCTGCGGACAAGGGTGGTACCCAGGACGTCACAATGGGCCCTGGGGACAAGGGGGGGTCCCCATAGTGTCACAATGGGTCCTGGGGACAAGTGGGGTCCCCAGGATGTCACAATGGGCCCTGCGGACAATGGGGGGTCCTGGGACGTCACAATGGGCCCCAGTGACAAGAGGGGGTCCCCAGGATGTCACAATGGGCCCTGGGAACAAACAGGGGTCCCCTGAATGTCACAATGGGCCCTGGGGACAAGGGGGTGCCGAGGATGTCACAATGGGCCCTGGGGACAACGGGGGGTCCTGGGAAGTCACAATGGGCCCTGCGGACAAGGAGGGATCCCCAGGATGTCACAATGGGCCCTGGGGACAATGGGGTGTCCTGGACGTCACAATGAGCCCTGCGGACAAGGGTGGTACCCAGGATGTCACAATGGGCCCTGGGAACAAGGGGGGGTCCCCATAGTGTCACAATGGGTCCTGGGGACAAGTGGGGTCCCCAGGATGTCACAATAGGTCCTGGGGACAATGTGGGGTCCTGGGATGTCACAATGGGCCCCAGTGACAAAGGGGCCCCCTGACTGTCACAATGGGCCCTGGGGACAATGGGGTGTCCTGGGACGTCACAATGGGCCCCAGTGACAACAGGGGGTCCCCAGGATGTCACAATGGGCCCTGGGGACAAACAGGGGTCCCCTGAATGTCACAATGGGCCCTGGGGACAAGGGGGTGCCGAGGATGTCATAATGAGCCCTGGGGACAATGGGGGGACCTGGGACGTCACAATGGGCCCTGCGGACAAGGAGGGATCCCCAGGATGTCACAATGGGCCCTGGGGACAATGGGGGGTCCTGGGACATCACAATGAGCCCTGCGGACAAGGGTGGTACCCAGGACGTCACAATGGGCCCTGGGGACAAGGGGGGGTCCCCATAGTGTCACAATGGGTCCTGGGGACAAGTGGGGTCCCCAGGATGTCACAATGGGCCCTGGGGATAATGTGGGGTCCTGGGATGTCACAATGGGCCCCAGTGACAAAGGGGGTCCCCTGAATGTCACAATGGGTCCTGGGGACAATGGGGGGTCCTGGGACGTCACAATGGGCCCTGGGGACAAGGAGGGATCCCCAGGATGTCACAATGGGCCCTGGGGACAATGGGCGGTCCTGTGACGTCACAATGGGCCCTGAGGACAAGGAGGGATCCCCAGGATGTCACAATGGGCCCTGGGGATAATGGAGGGTCCTGGGACGTCACAATGGGCCCTGGGGACAAGAGGGGGTCCCCTGGATGTCACAATGGGCTCTGGGGACAAGGGGGGTCCCCAGGATGTCACAATGGGCCCTGGGGACAATGGGGGGTCCTGGGACGTCACAATGGGCTCTGGGGACAAGGGGGGGTCCCCAGGATGTCACAATGGGCCCTGGGAACAAGGGGGGGTCCCCATAGTGTCACAATGGGTCCTGGGGACAAGAGGGATCCCCAGGATGTCACAATGGGCCCTGGGGACAATGGGGGGTCCTGGGACGTCACAATGGGCTCTGAGGACAAGGACGGATCTCCAGGATGTCACAATGGGCCCTGGGGACAATGGGGGGTCCTGGGACGTCACAATGGGCCCCAGTGACAAGGGGGGGTCCCCAGGATGTCAGAATGGGCCCTGGGGACAAAGAGGGGTCCCCTGAATGTCACAATGGGCCCTGGGGACAAGGGGGTGCAGTGGATGTCACAATGGGCCGTGGGGACAATGGGGGGTCCTGGAATGTCACAATGGGCCCTGGGGACAAAGGGGATGTCCCCATGGTGCCACAATGGGCCCTGGGAGCAAGGGGGTCCCCAGGATGTCACAATGGGTCCTGGGGACAATGGGAGGTGCCCAAGATGTCACAATGGACCCTGAGGACAAGCAGGGGTCTCCATGGTGTCACAATTTCTCCCCAGTGACAAGGGGGGGTCCCCATGGTGTCACAATGGGCCCTGGGGACAAACGTGGTTCCCCTCAGTATCAAAATGGGTCCTGGGGACAAAGTGGGCTCCTCGGATGTCACAATGGACACTGGAGACAACGGGAGGTCCAGGGACGTCACAATGGGGCCCAGTGACAAAGGGGGTCCCCTGAATGTCACAATGGGCCCTGGGGACAATGGGGGATCCTGGGACGTCAGAATGGGCCCGGGGGACACGGAGGGATCCCCAGGATGTCACAATGGGCCCTGGGGACAAGGGGGGATCTCCAGGATGTCACAATGGGCTCTAGGGACAATGGGGGGTCCTGGGAAGTCACAATGGGCCCTGGGGACAAGGGGGGGGTCCCCTGAATGTCACAATGGGCCCTGGAGAGAAAGGGGGTCCCCAGGATGTCAAAATGGGCCTTGGGGACAAAGTGGGGTTCTTGGATATCACAATGTGACACAGTGACAAAGGGGGTCCCCATGGTGCCACAATGAGCCCTGGGGACAAAGGGAGGTCCCTAGGATGTCACAATGGGCCCTTGGGACAATGGGGTTCCTGGGATGTCACAACGGGTCCCCAGTGACAAAGGGGGTCCCCAGGATGTCTCAATGGGCCCTGAGGACAATGGGAGGTCCCCATGGTGTCACAAAGGGTCCCCAGTGACAAGGGAGGTCCCCACGGTGCCAGGATGGGTCCTGCGGACAAGGAGGTCCCCAGGATGTCACCATGGGCCCTGGGGACAAAGGGGGTCCCCAGGATGTCACAATGGGCCCTGGGGACAAAGAGACTCCCCAGGATGTCACAATGGGACCTGGGGACAAGGGGGTCTCCAGGAACTCACAATGGGCTCTGGGGACAATGGAGGTTCCCCAGGATGTTCACAATAGGCCCTGAGGACAAGGGGTGGTCCCCATGGTGTCACAATGGGTCCCCAGTGACAAGGGGGTCCCCAAGGTGTCACAATGGGCCCCGGGGAACAATGGGGGGTCCTGGGACGTAACAATAGGCCCTAGGGACAAAGGGGGTCCCCACGGTGTTACAATGGTCCCGGGTGACAAAGGGGGATGCCCAGAATGTCACAATGGGCCCTGAGGACAAGGAGGGGTCTCCATGGTGTCACAATGGGTCCCCAGTGACAAGGAGGGTCCCCATGGTGTCACGATGGGTCCTGGGGACAAGGGAGTCCCCAGGATGTAAGAATGAACCCTGGGGACAATGGGGGGTCCTGGGACGTCACAATGGGTCCTGGGGACAAAGGGTGTCTCCAGGATGTCACAATGGGCTCTGAGGACAATGCAGGGTCCTGGGACGTCACAATGGGTCCTTAGGACAAAGAGGGGTCGCCAGGATGTCACAATGGGACCTGGGAACAATGTGGGGTCCTGGGATGTCACAATGGGCCCCAGTGACAAAGGGGGTCCCCTGAATGTCACAATGGGCCCTGGGGACAATGGGGGGGTCCTGGGACGTCACAATGGGCCCTGGGGACAAGGAGGGATCCCCAGGATGTCACAATGGGCCCTGGGGACAATGGGGGGTCCTGGGACGTCACAATGGGCCCCAGTGACAAGAGGGGGTCCCCAGGATGTCACAATGGGCCCTGGGGACAAAGAGGTGTCCCCTGAATGTCACAATGGGCCCTGGGGACAAGGGGGTGCAGAGGATGTCACAATAGGCCCTGGGGACAATGGGGGGTCCTGGGACGTCACAATGGGCCCTGGGGACAAGGAGGGATCCCCAGGATGTCACAATGGGCCATGGGGACAAGGGGGGGTCCCGGGACATCACAATGGGCCCGGGGAACAAGGGGGTTCCCCAGGATGTCACAATCAGCCCTGGGTACAAGGGGGGATCCCCTGAAAGTCACAATGAGCCTTGGGAGCAGAGGGGGCTCCCCAGGACGTCACAATGGGCCCTGGGAACAATGGGGGTCCCTTGAAGGTCACAATGGCCCCTGGGGACAATGGTGGGTACCCTGAATGTCAAAATGGGCCCTGGGGACAAAGGGGGGTCCGCAGGATGGCACAATGGGCACTGGGGACAAAGGGGAGGGCCCCATGGTGTCACAATGGGCCCAAGTGACAAGGAGGGTCCCCACGGTGCCACGATGGGTCCTGGGGACAAGGGGGTCCCCCAGATGTCACAATGGGCCCTGGGGACAATGGGGTTGCGCAGGATGTCACAATGGACCCTGGGGACAAAGGGGGATCCCCAGGATGTCACAATGGGCCCTGGGGACCAGGGGGGTCCTGCGATGTCACAATGGGCCCTGGGGAGAAAGGGGGTCCCCTGGATGTCACAATGGGCTCTGGGGACAAGGAGGGTCCCCAGGATGTCACAATGACCCCTGCGGACAAGGGGGGTGTCGATGGTGTCACAATGGGCCCTGGGAACAAGGGGGGGTCCCCATAGTGTCACAATGGTTCCTGGGGACAAGTGGGGTCCCCAGGATGTCACAATGGGTCCTGGGGACAATGTGGGGTCCTGGGATGTCACAATGGGCCCCAGTGACAAAGGGGTTCCCCATGGTGCCACAATGGCCCCTGGGGACAAAGGGGGTCCCCAGGTTTTGACAATAGCACTGGGGACAAATGGGGGTCATGGGATGTCACAGTGGGCCCTGGGGACAAGGGAGGTCCCCATGGTGTCACAATAAGCCCTGGGGACAAAGTGGGGTGCTGGGATGTCACAATGGGCCCCAGTGACAAAAGGGGGTCCCCATGGTGCCACAATGGGCCGTGGGGACCAGGGGGGGTACTGCGATGTCACAATGGGCCCTGGGGAGAAAGGGGGTCCCCAGGATGTCACAATGGGCTCTGGGGACAAGGAGTGTCCCCAGGATGTCACAATGGGCCCTGGGGACAAACGGGGGTGTCGACGGTGTCAAAATGGGTCCTGGGGACAAAGGGCGTCCCCAGGATGTCACAATATGCCCTGGGGACAAAGGGGGTCCCCACGGTATCAGAATGGGCCCTGGGGACAAAGGGGGGTCCCCTGAATGTCACAATGGTCCCTGGGGACAATGGGGATCCTGGGATGTCACAATGAGCCCTGCGGACAAGGGTGGTACCCACAGTGTCACAATGGGCCCTGGGCACAAGGGGTGGTCCCCATAGTGTCACAATGGGTCCTGGGGACAAGTGGGGTCCCCAGGATGTCACAATAGGTCCTGGGGAAAATGTGGGGTCCTGGGAGTTCACAATGGGCCCCAGTGACAAAGGCGGTCCCCTGAATGTCACAATGGGTCCTGGGTACAATGTGGGGTCCTGGGACGTCACAATGGGCCCTGGGGACAAGGAGGGATCCCCAGGATGTCACAATGAGCCCTGGGGACAATGGGGGGTCCTGGGATGTCACAATGGGCCCCAGTGACAAGGGGGGGTCCCCAGGATGTCACAATGGGCCCTGAGGACAAAGAGGGGTCCCCTGAATGTCACAATGGGCCCTGGGGACAAGGGCGTGCCGAGGATGTCACAATGGGCCCTGGGGACAATGGGGGGTCCTGGAATGTCACAATGGGCACTGGGGACTATGGGGGTCCCCAGGATGTCACAATGGGCCTTGGGGACAATAGGAGGTTCTGGGATGTCACAATGGGCCCTGGGGACAATGGGGGGTGCCCAGGATGTGAAAATGAGTCCTGAGGACATGGGGGGGTCCCCATGGTGTCACAATGGGTCCCCAGTGACAAGGAGGGGTCCCCATGGTATCACAATATGCCCTGGGGACAATGGGGTCCCCTGAATGTCACAATGGGCCCTGGGAACAAAAGTGGTTGCCATGGTGCCACAAGGGGCCCTGGGGTCAAAGGCGGTCCCCATGGTGCTAAAATGGGCCCTGGGAGCAAGGGGGTGGCCAGGATGTCACAATGGGTCCTGGGGACAATGGGGGGTGCCCAGGATGTCACAATGGACCCTGAGGACAAGGGGGGGTCTCCATGGTGTCACAATTGGTCCCCAGTGACAAGGGGGGGTCTCCATGGTGCCACAATGAGCCCTGGGGACAAAGGGAGGTCCCTACGATGTCACAATGGGCCCTGGGGACTAATGAGGTCCCCACGGTGTCACAATGCGTCCTGGAGAAAAAGGGGGGTCCCCAGGATGTTACAATGGGCTCTTGGCACAATGGGGTTCCTGGGATGTCACAATGGGTCCCCAGTGACAAAGGGGGTCCCCAGGATGTCTCAATGGGCCCTGAGGACAATGGGAGGTCCCCATGGTGTCACAAAGGGTCCCCAGTGACAAGGGAGGTCCCCACGGTGCCACGAAGGGTCCTGGGGACAAGGAGGTCCTCAGGATGCCACAATGGGCCCTGGGGACAAAGGGAGGTCCCTAGGATGTCACAATGGGCCCTTGGGACAATGGGGTTCCTGGGATGTCACAACGGGTCCCCAGTGACAAAGGGGGTCCCCAGGATGTCACAATGGGCCCTGGGGACAAAGAGATTCCCCAGGATGTCACAATGGGACCTGGGGACAAGGGGGTCCCCAGGAACTCACAATGGGCTCTGGGGACAATGGAGGTTCCCCAGGATGTTCACAATAGGCCCTGAGGACAAGGGGTGGTCCCCATGGTGTCACAATGGGTCCCCAGTGACAAGGGGGTCCCCAAGGTGTCACAATGGGCCCTGGGAACAATGGGGGGTCCTGGGACGTAACAATAGGCCCTAGGGACAAAGGGGGTCCCCACGGTGTTACAATGGTCCCGGGTGACAAAGGGGGATGCCCAGAATGTCACAATGGGCCCTGAGGACAAGGAGGGGTCTCCATGGTGTCACAATGGGTCCCCAGTGACAAGGAGGGTCCCCATGGTGTCACGATGGGTCCTGGGGACAAGGGAGTCCCCAGGATGTAAGAATGAACCCTGGGGACAATGGGGGGTCCTGGGACGTCACAATGGGTCCTGGGGACAAAGGGTGTCTCCAGGATGTCACAATGGGCTCTGAGGACAATGCAGGGTCCTGGGACGTCACAATGGGTCCTTAGGACAAAGAGGGGTCGCCAGGATGTCACAATGGGACCTGGGAACAATGTGGGGTCCTGGGATGTCACAATGGGCCCCAGTGACAAAGGGGGTCCCCTGAATGTCACAATGGGCCCTGGGGACAATGGGGGGGTCCTGGGACGTCACAATGGGCCCTGGGGACAAGGAGGGATCCCCAGGATGTCACAATGGGCCCTGGGGACAATGGGGGGTCCTGGGACGTCACAATGGGCCCTGGGGACAAGAGGGGGTCCCCAGGATGTCACAATGGGCCCTGGGGACAAAGAGGTGTCCCCTGAATGTCACAATGGGCCCTGGGGACAAGGGGGTGCAGAGGATGTCACAATAGGCCCTGGGGACAATGGGGGGTCCTGGGACGTCACAATGGGCCCTGGGGACAAGGAGGGATCCCCAGGATGTCACAATGGGCCATGGGGACAAGGGGGGGTCCCGGGACATCACAATGGGCCCGGGGAACAAGGGGGTTCCCCAGGATGTCACAATCAGCCCTGGGTACAAGGGGGGATCCCCTGAAAGTCACAATGAGCCTTGGGAGCAGAGGGGGCTCCCCAGGACGTCACAATGGGCCCTGGGAACAATGGGGGTCCCTTGAAGGTCACAATGGCCCCTGGGGACAATGGTGGGTACCCTGAATGTCAAAATGGGCCCTGGGGACAAAGGGGGGTCCGCAGGATGGCACAATGGGCACTGGGGACAAAGGGGAGGGCCCCATGGTGTCACAATGGGCCCAAGTGACAAGGAGGGTCCCCACGGTGCCACGATGGGTCCTGGGGACAAGGGGGTCCCCCAGATGTCACAATGGGCCCTGGGGACAATGGGGTTGCGCAGGATGTCACAATGGACCCTGGGGACAAAGGGGGATCCCCAGGATGTCACAATGGGCCCTGGGGACCAGGGGGGTCCTGCGATGTCACAATGGGCCCTGGGGATAAAGGGGGTCCCCTGGATGTCACAATGGGCTCTGGGGACAAGGAGGGTCCCCAGGATGTCACAATGACCCCTGCGGACAAGGGGGGTGTCGATGGTGTCACAATGGGCCCTGGGAACAAGGGGGGGTCCCCATAGTGTCACAATGGTTCCTGGGGACAAGTGGGGTCCCCAGGATGTCACAATGGGTCCTGGGGACAATGTGGGGTCCTGGGATGTCACAATGGGCCCCAGTGACAAAGGGGTTCCCCATGGTGCCACAATGGCCCCTGGGGACAAAGGGGGTCCCCAGGTTTTGACAATAGCACTGGGGACAAATGGGGGTCATGGGATGTCACAGTGGGCCCTGGGGACAAGGGAGGTCCCCATGGTGTCACAATAAGCCCTGGGGACAAAGTGGGGTGCTGGGATGTCACAATGGGCCCCAGTGACAAAAGGGGGTCCCCATGGTGCCACAATGGGCCGTGGGGACCAGGGGGGGTACTGCGATGTCACAATGGGCCCTGGGGAGAAAGGGGGTCCCCAGGATGTCACAATGGGCTCTGGGGACAAGGAGTGTCCCCAGGATGTCACAATGGGCCCTGGGGACAAACGGGGGTGTCGACGGTGTCAAAATGGGTCCTGGGGACAAAGGGCGTCCCCAGGATGTCACAATATGCCCTGGGGACAAAGGGGGTCCCCACGGTATCAGAATGGGCCCTGGGGACAAAGGGGGGTCCCCTGAATGTCACAATGGTCCCTGGGGACAATGGGGATCCTGGGATGTCACAATGAGCCCTGCGGACAAGGGTGGTACCCACAGTGTCACAATGGGCCCTGGGCACAAGGGGTGGTCCCCATAGTGTCACAATGGGTCCTGGGGACAAGTGGGGTCCCCAGGATGTCACAATAGGTCCTGGGGAAAATGTGGGGTCCTGGGAGGTCACAATGGGCCCCAGTGACAAAGGCGGTCCCCTGAATGTCACAATGGGTCCTGGGTACAATGTGGGGTCCTGGGACGTCACAATGAGCCCTGGGGACAATGGGGGGTCCTGGGATGTCACAATGGGCCCCAGTGACAAGGGGGGGTCCCCAGGATGTCACAATGGGCCCTGAGGACAAAGAGGGGTCCCCTGAATGTCACAATGGGCCCTGGGGACAAGGGCGTGCTGAGGATGTCACAATGGGCCCTGGGGACAATGGGGGGTCCTGGAATGTCACAATGGGCACTGGGGACTATGGGGGTCCCCAGGATGTCACAATGGGCCTTGGGGACAATAGGAGGTTCTGGGATGTCACAATGGGCCCTGGGGACAATGGGGGGTGCCCAGGATGTGAAAATGAGTCCTGAGGACATGGGGGGGTCCCCATGGTGTCACAATGGGTCCCCAGTGACAAGGAGGGGTCCCCATGGTATCACAATATGCCCTGGGGACAATGGGGTCCCCTGAATGTCACAATGGGCCCTGGGAACAAAAGTGGTTGCCATGGTGCCACAAGGGGCCCTGGGGTCAAAGGCGGTCCCCATGGTGCTAAAATGGGCCCTGGGAGCAAGGGGGTGGCCAGGATGTCACAATGGGTCCTGGGGACAATGGGGGGTGCCCAGGATGTCACAATGGACCCTGAGGACAAGGGGGGGTCTCCATGGTGTCACAATTGGTCCCCAGTGACAAGGGGGGGTCTCCATGGTGCCACAATGAGCCCTGGGGACAAAGGGAGGTCCCTACGATGTCACAATGGGCCCTGGGGACTAATGAGGTCCCCACGGTGTCACAATGCGTCCTGGAGAAAAAGGGGGGTCCCCAGGATGTTACAATGGGCTCTTGGCACAATGGGGTTCCTGGGATGTCACAATGGGTCCCCAGTGACAAAGGGGGTCCCCAGGATGTCTCAATGGGCCCTGAGGACAATGGGAGGTCCCCATGGTGTCACAAAGGGTCCCCAGTGACAAGGGAGGTCCCCACGGTGCCACGAAGGGTCCTGGGGACAAGGAGGTCCTCAGGATGCCACAATGGGCCCTGGGGACAAAGGGAGGTCCCTAGGATGTCACAATGGGCCCTTGGGACAATGGGGTTCCTGGGATGTCACAACGGGTCCCCAGTGACAAAGGGGGTCCCCAGGATGTCTCAATGGGCCCTGAGGACAATGGGAGATCCCCAGGATGTCACAATGGGCCCTGGCGACAATGGGGGGTCCTGGGACGTCACAATGGGCCCTGGGGACAAAGAGATTCCCCAGGATGTCACAATGGGACCTGGGGACAAGGGGGTCCCCAGGAACTCACAATGGGCTCTGGGGACAATGGAGGTTCCCCAGGATGTTCACAATAGGCCCTGAGGACAAGGGGTGGTCCCCATGGTGTCACAATGGGTCCCCAGTGACAAGGGGGTCCCCAAGGTGTCACAATGGGCCCTGGGAACAATGGGGGGTCCTGGGACGTAACAATAGGCCCTAGGGACAAAGGGGGTCCCCACGGTGTTACAATGGTCCCGGGTGACAAAGGGGGATGCCCAGAATGTCACAATGGGCCCTGAGGACAAGGAGGGGTCTCCATGGTGTCACAATGGGTCCCCAGTGACAAGGAGGGGTCCCCATGGTGTCACGATGGGTCCTGGGGACAAGGGAGTCCCCAGGATGTAAGAATGAACCCTGGGGACAATGGGGGGTCCTGGGACGTCACAATGGGTCCTGGGGACAAAGGGTGTCTCCAGGATGTCACAATGGGCTCTGAGGACAATGCAGGGTCCTGGGACGTCACAATGGGTCCTTAGGACAAAGAGGGGTCGCCAGGATGTCACAATGGGACCTGGGAACAATGTGGGGTCCTGGGATGTCACAATGGGCCCCAGTGACAAAGGGGGTCCCCTGAATGTCACAATGGGCCCTGGGGACAATGGGGGGGTCCTGGGACGTCACAATGGGCCCTGGGGACAAGGAGGGATCCCCAGGATGTCACAATGGGCCCTGGTGACAATGGGGGGTCCTGGGACGTCACAATGGGCCCTGGGGACAAGAGGGGGTCCCCAGGATGTCACAATGGGCCCTGGGGACAAAGAGGTGTCCCCTGAATGTCACAATGGGCCCTGGGGACAAGGGGGTGCAGAGGATGTCACAATAGGCCCTGGGGACAATGGGGGGTCCTGGGACGTCACAATGGGCCCTGGGGACAAGGAGGGATCCCCAGGATGTCACAATGGGCCATGGGGACAAGGGGGGGTCCCGGGACATCACAATGGGCCCGGGGAACAAGGGGGTTCCCCAGGATGTCACAATCAGCCCTGGGTACAAGGGGGGATCCCCTGAAAGTCACAATGAGCCTTGGGAGCAGAGGGGGCTCCCCAGGACGTCACAATGGGCCCTGGGAACAATGGGGGTCCCTTGAAGGTCACAATGGCCCCTGGGGACAATGGTGGGTACCCTGAATGTCAAAATGGGCCCTGGGGACAAAGGGGGGTCCGCAGGATGGCACAATGGGCACTGGGGACAAAGGGGAGGGCCCCATGGTGTCACAATGGGCCCAAGTGACAAGGAGGGTCCCCACGGTGCCACGATGGGTCCTGGGGACAAGGGGGTCCCCCAGATGTCACAATGGGCCCTGGGGACAATGGGGTTGCGCAGGATGTCACAATGGACCCTGGGGACAAAGGGCGTCCCCAGGATGTCACAATATGCCCTGGGGACAAAGGGGGGTCCTGCGATGTCACAATGGGCCCTGGGGAGAAAGGGGGTCCCCTGGATGTCACAATGGGCTCTGGGGACAAGGAGGGTCCCCAGGATGTCACAATGACCCCTGCGGACAAGGGGGGTGTCGATGGTGTCACAATGGGCCCTGGGAACAAGGGGGGGTCCCCATAGTGTCACAATGGTTCCTGGGGACAAGTGGGGTCCCCAGGATGTCACAATGGGTCCTGGGGACAATGTGGGGTCCTGGGATGTCACAATGGGCCCCAGTGACAAAGGGGTTCCCCATGGTGCCACAATGGCCCCTGGGGACAAAGGGGGTCCCCAGGTTTTGACAATAGCACTGGGGACAAATGGGGGTCATGGGATGTCACAGTGGGCCCTGGGGACAAGGGAGGTCCCCATGGTGTCACAATAAGCCCTGGGGACAAAGTGGGGTGCTGGGATGTCACAATGGGCCCCAGTGACAAAAGGGGGTCCCCATGGTGCCACAATGGGCCGTGGGGACCAGGGGGGGTACTGCGATGTCACAATGGGCCCTGGGGAGAAAGGGGGTCCCCAGGATGTCACAATGGGCTCTGGGGACAAGGAGTGTCCCCAGGATGTCACAATGGGCCCTGGGGACAAACGGGGGTGTCGACGGTGTCAAAATGGGTCCTGGGGACAAAGGGCGTCCCCAGGATGTCACAATATGCCCTGGGGACAAAGGGGGTCCCCACGGTATCAGAATGGGCCCTGGGGACAAAGGGGGGTCCCCTGAATGTCACAATGGTCCCTGGGGACAATGGGGATCCTGGGATGTCACAATGAGCCCTGCGGACAAGGGTGGTACCCACAGTGTCACAATGGGCCCTGGGCACAAGGGGTGGTCCCCATAGTGTCACAATGGGTCCTGGGGACAAGTGGGGTCCCCAGGATGTCACAATAGGTCCTGGGGAAAATGTGGGGTCCTGGGAGGTCACAATGGGCCCCAGTGACAAAGGCGGTCCCCTGAATGTCACAATGGGTCCTGGGTACAATGTGGGGTCCTGGGACGTCACAATGGGCCCTGGGGACAAGGAGGGATCCCCAGGATGTCACAATGAGCCCTGGGGACAATGGGGGGTCCTGGGATGTCACAATGGGCCCCAGTGACAAGGGGGGGTCCCCAGGATGTCACAATGGGCCCTGAGGACAAAGAGGGGTCCCCTGAATGTCACAATGGGCCCTGGGGACAAGGGCGTGCTGAGGATGTCACAATGGGCCCTGGGGACAATGGGGGGTCCTGGAATGTCACAATGGGCACTGGGGACTATGGGGGTCCCCAGGATGTCACAATGGGCCTTGGAGACAATAGGAGGTTCTGGGATGTCACAATGGGCCCTGGGGACAATGGGGGGTGCCCAGGATGTGAAAATGAGTCCTGAGGACATGGGGGGGTCCCCATGGTGTCACAATGGGTCCCCAGTGACAAGGAGGGGTCCCCATGGTATCACAATATGCCCTGGGGACAATGGGGTCCCCTGAATGTCACAATGGGCCCTGGGAACAAAAGTGGTTGCCATGGTGCCACAAGGGGCCCTGGGGTCAAAGGCAGTCCCCATGGTGCTAAAATGGGCCCTGGGAGCAAGGGGGTGGCCAGGATGTCACAATGGGTCCTGGGGACAATGGGGGGTGCCCAGGATGTCACAATGGACCCTGAGGACAAGGGGGGGTCTCCATGGTGTCACAATGGGTCCCCAGTGACAAGGGGGGGTCTCCATGGTGCCACAATGAGCCCTGGGGACAAAGGGAGGTCCCTACGATGTCACAATGGGCCCTGGGGACTAATGAGGTCCCCACGGTGTCACAATGCGTCCTGGAGAAAAAGGGGGGTCCCCAGGATGTTACAATGGGCTCTTGGCACAATGGGGTTCCTGGGATGTCACAATGGGTCCCCAGTGACAAAGGGGGTCCCCAGGATGTCTCAATGGGCCCTGAGGACAATGGGAGGTCCCCATGGTGTCACAAAGGGTCCCCAGTGACAAGGGAGGTCCCCACGGTGCCACGAAGGGTCCTGGGGACAAGGAGGTCCTCAGGATGCCACAATGGGCCCTGGGGACAATGGGGGGTCCTGGGACGTCACAATGGGCCCTGGGGATAAAGGGGGTCCCCAGGATGTCACAATTGGACCTGGGGACAAGGGGCTCCACAGGATCTCACAATGGGCTCTGGGGACAATGGAGGTTCCCCAGGATGTTCACAATAGGCCCTGAGGACAAGGGGTGGTCCCCATGGTGTCACAATGGGTCCCCAGTGACAAGGGGGGTCCCCAAGTGTCACAATGGGCCCTGGGGATAATGGGGGTCCTGGGACGTAACAATAGGCCCTGGGGACAAGGGGGGGGTCCCCTGAATGTCACAATGGCCCCTGGGGAGAAAGGGGGTCCCCAGGATGTCAAAATGGGCCATGGGGACAAAGTGGGGTTCTGGGATATCACAATGTGCCACAGTGACAAAGGGGGTCCCCATGGTGCCACAATGAGCCCTGGGGACAAAGGGAGGTCCCTAGGATGTCACAATGGTCCCCGGGGACTAATGAGGTCCCCACGGTGTCACAATGCGTCCTGGAGACAAAGGGGGGTCCCCTGGATGTCACAATGGGCCCTTGGGACAATGGGGTTCCTGGGATGTCGCAATGGGTCCCCAGTGACAAAGGGGGTCCCCAGGATGTCTCAATGGGCACTGGGGACAATGGGAGATCCCCAGGATGTCACAATGGGCCCTGGCGACAATGGGGGGTCCTGGGACGTCACAATGGGCCCTGGGGACAAAGGGAGTCCCCTGAATGTCACAATGGGCCCTGGGGACAAAGAGGCTCCCCAGGATGTCACAATGGGCCCTGGGGAAAATGTGGGGTCCTGGGACATCACAATGGGCCCTGGGGACAATGGGGGGTCCTGGGATGTCACAATGGGCCCTGGGGCCAAACAGGGATCCCCAGGATGTCACAATGGGACCTGGGGACAAGGGGGTCCCCAGGACTCACAGTGGGCTCTGGGGACAATGGAGGTTCCCCAGGAAGTTCACAATAGGCCCTGAGGACAAGGGGTGGTCCCCATGGTGTCACAATGGGTCCCCAGTGACAAGGGGGGTCCCCAAGGTGTCACAATGGGCCCTGGGGACAATGGGAGTCCCGGGACAGAATAATAGGCCCTGGAGACAAGGGGGGTCCCCACAGTGTCACAATGGGCCCTGGGGACAAAGGGGGTCCCCACGGTGTTACAATGGTCCCGGGGGACATAGGGGGATGCCCAGGATGTCACAATGGGCCCTGAGGACAAGGGGGGCTTCCCAGGGTGTCGGAATGGGTCCCCAGTGACAAGGAGGGTCCCCATGGTGTCACGATGGGTCCTGGGGACAAGGGGGTCCCCAGGATGTAACAATGGACCCTGGGGACAATGGGGGGTCCTGGGACGTCACAATGGGCCCTGGGGACAAGGAGGGATCCCCAGGATGTCACAATGGGCCCTGGGGACAATGGGGGGTCCTGGGACGTCACAATGGGCCCTGGGGACAAGAGGGGGTCCCCAGGATGTCACAATGGGCCCTGGGGACAAAGAGGGGTCCCCTGAATGTCACAATGGGCCCTGGGGACAAGGGGGTGCCGAGGATGTCACAATGGGCCCTGGGGACAAGGGGGGGTCCCCAGGATGTCACAATGGGCCCTGGGGACAAAGAGTGGTCTCTAAAGTGTCACAATGGGCCCTGGGGACACAGAGGGGCCCTAGGACGTCACAATCAGCCCTGGGGACAAGGGGGGGGTCCCCTGAAAGTCACAATGAGCCCTGGGAACAGAGGGGGTCCCCAGGACGTCACAATGGGCCCTGGGAACAATGGGGGTCCCTTGAAGGTCACAATGGGCCCTGGGGACAATGGTGGGTGCCCTGAATGTCAAAATGGGCCCTGGGCACAAAGGGGGTCCCCAGGATTTCACAATAGCACTGGGGACAAAGGGGGGTCACGGGATGTCACAATGGGCCCTGGGGACAAGGGAGGTCCCCATGGTGTCACAATAAGCCCTGGGGACAAAGTGGGGTCCTGGGATGTCACAATGGGCCCCAGTGACAAAAGGGGTCCCCATGGTGCCACAATGGGCCGTGGGGACAAAAGGGGTCCGCAGGATGTCACAATGGGCCCTGGGGACAATGGGGGGGTCCTGCGATGTCACAATGGGCTCTGGGGACAAAGGGGGTCCCCTGGATGTCACAATGGGCTCTGGGGACAAGGGTGGTACCCACGGTGTCACAATGGGCCCTGGGAAAAAGTCGGGGTGCCCATAGTGTCACAATGGGTCCTGGGGACAAGTGGGGTCCCCAGGATGTCACAATGGGCCCTGGGGACAATGGGGGGTCCTGGGATGTCACAATGGGCCCTGGGGACAAAGGGGGGTCCTGGGATGTCTCAATGAGCCCTGCGGACAAGGGTGGTACCCACGGTGTCAAAATGGGCCCTGGGAACAAGGGGAGGACCCCATAGTGTCACAATGGGTCCTGGGGACAAAGGGGGTCCCCTGGATGTCACAATGGGCTCTGGGGACAAGGGTGGTACCCACGGTGTCACAATGGGCCCTGGGAAAAAGTCGGGGTGCCCATAGTGTCACAATGGGTCCTGGGGACAAGTGGGGTCCCCAGGATGTCACAATGGGCCCTGGGGACAATGTGGGGTCCTGGGATGTCACAATGGGCCCCAGTGATAAAGGGGGTCCCCTGAATGTCACAATGGGTCCTGAAGACAATGGGGGGTCCTGGGACGTCACAATGGGCCCTGGGGACAAGGAGGGAATCCCAAGAATGTCACAATGGGCCCTGGGGACAAGGGGGGGTCCCCAGGATGTCACAATGTGCCCTGGGGACAAAGAGGCGTCCCCTGAATGTCGTAATGGGCCCTGCGGACAATGGGGGGTCCTGGGATGTCACAATGGGCCCTGGGGCCAAACAGGGATCCCCAGGATGTCACAATGGGCCCTGGGGACAATGGGGGGTCCTGGGACGTCACAATGGGCCCCAGTGATAAGGGGGCATCCCCAGGATGTCATAATGGGCCCTGGGGACCAGGGGGGTCCTTCGATGTCACAATGGGCCCTGGGGACAAAGGGGGTCCCCTGGATGTCACAATGGGCCCTGGGGACAAAGGGGGGTCCTGGGATGTCTCAATGAGCCCTGCGGACAACGGTGGTACCCACGGTGTCAAAATGGGCCCTGGGAACAAGGGGGGGACCCCATAGTGTCACAATGGGTCCTGGGGACAAGTGGGGTCCCCACGATGTCACAATGTGTCCTGGGGACAATGTGGGGTCCTGGGATGTCACAATGGGCCCCAGTGACAAAGGGGCCCCCTGAATGTCACAATGGGTCCTGGGGACAATGGGGGGTCCTGGGACGTCACAATGGGCCCTGGGGACAAGGAGGGATCCCCAGGATGTCACAATGGGCCCTGGGGACAAAGAGGCGTCCCCAGAATGTCACAATGGGCCCTGGGGACAAGGGGGTGCCCTGAATGTCACAATGGGCCCTGGGGACAATGGGGGATCCTGGGACGTCACAATGGGCCCCAGTGACAAGGGGGGGTCCCCAGGATATCACAATGTGCCCTGGGGACAAAGAGGCGTCCCCGGAATGTCACAATGGGCCCTGGGGACAAGGGGGTGCCCTGAATGTCACAATGGGCCCTGGGGACAATGGGGGGTCCTAAGACGTCACAATGGGCCCTGGGGACAAGGAGGGATCCTGGGACGTCACAATGGGCCCCAGTGACAAGGGGGGGTCCCCAGGATGTCACAATGGGCCCTGGGGACAAAGAGGGGTCCCCAGGATGTCACAATGGGCCCTGGGGACAATGGGGGAACCTAAGACGTCACAATGAACCCTGGGGACAACGGGGGGTCCTGGGACGTCACAATGGGCCCTGGGGACAAAGAGGGTCCCCTGAATGTCACAATGGGCCCTGGGGACAAGGGGGTGCAGTGGATGTCACAATGGGCCCTGGGGACAATGGGGGGTCCTGGAATGTCACAATGGGCCCTGGGGACAAGGGGGGTCCCCAGGATGTCACAATGGGCCCTGGGAACAATAGGAGGTTCTGGGATGTCACAATGGGCCCTGGGGACAATGAGGGTCCCCAGGATGTCACAATGGGCCCTGGAGACAATGGGGGGTGCCCAGGATGTGAGAATGAGTCCTGAGGACAAGGGGGGGTCCCCATGGTGTCATAATGGGTCCCCAGTGACAAGGAGGGGTCCCCATGGTGTCACAATAGTCCCTGGGGACAAAGTGGGGTCCTAGAATGTCACAATGGGCCCTGGGGCAAAAGGGGTTGCCATGGTGCCACAATGGGCCCTGAGGTCAAAGGGGGTCCCCATGGTGCTAAAATGGGCCCTGGGGACAAAGCGGGGTCCTGGGATGTCACAATGGGCCCCAGTGTCAAAGGGGGTCCCCTGAATGTCACAATGGGCCATGGGGACAATGGGGGGGTCCTGGGACGTCACAATGGGCCCTGGGGACAAGGAGGGATCCCCAGGATGTCACAAGGGGCCCTGGGGACAATGGGGGGTCCTGGAATGTCACAATGGGCCCTGGGGACTATGGGGGTGCCCAGGATGTCACAATGGACCCTGAGGACAAGGGGGGGTCTCCATGGTGTCACAATGGGTCCCCAGTGACAAGGGGGGGTCCCCATGGTGCCACAATGAGCCCTGGGGACAAAGGGAGGTCCCTAGGATGTCACAATGGGCACCGGGGACTAATGAGGTCCCCACAGTGTCACAATGCGTCCTGGAGACAAAGGGGGGTCCCCAGGATGTCACAATGGGCCCTTGGGACAATGGGGTTCCTGGGATGTCACAATGGGTCCCCAGTGACAAAGGGGGTCCCCAGGATGTCTCAATGGGCACTGAGGACAATGGGAGGTCCCCAGGATTTCACAATGGGCCCTGGGGACAATGGGGGGTCCTGGGACGTCACAATGGACCCTGGGGACAAAGGGGTCCCCAGGATGTCACAATGGGCCCTGGGGACAAGGAGGCTCCCCAGGATGTCACAATGGGCCCTGGGGACAATGTGGGGTCCTGGGACATCACAATGGGCCGTGGGGACAAAGGGGGTCCCCAGGATGTCACAATGGGCCCTGGGGACAAAGAGGCTCCCCAGGATGTCACAATGGGACCTGGGGACAAGGGGGTCCCCAGGATCTCACAGTGGGCTCTGGGGACAATGGAGGTTCCCCAGGATGTTCACAATAGGCCCTGAGGACAAGGGATGGTCCCCATGGTGTCACAATGTGTCCCCAGTGACAAGGGGGGTCCTCAAGGTGTCACAATGGGCCCTGGGGACAATGTGGGGTCCTGGGACGTCACAATGGGCCCTGGGGACGAGGGGGCTTTGCCAGGATGTCACAAGGGGCCCTGGGGACAAAGAGGGGTCCCTACAGTGTCACAATGGGTCCTGGGAACACAGAGGGGCCCTAGGACCTCACAATCGGCCCTGGGGACAAAGGGGGGGTCCCCTGAAAGTCACAATGAGCCCGGGGAACAGAGGGGGTCCCCAGGATCTCACAATGGGCCCTGGGGACAAAGGGGGCTCCCCAGGATATCACAATGGGGCCTGAGGACAAGGGGAGGTCCCCATGGAGTTACAATGGGTCCCCAGCGACAAGGGGGTCCCCCATGGTGTCACAATGAGCCCTGGGGACAATGGGGGGTCCTGGGATGTCACAATGGGCCCTGGGGACAAGGGGTTAGGGGGTTGTGTTAGGGGGTTGGAGGATTAGGTGGTGCAGGATTTGGGGGTGCAAGGCCAGGGGAGCAGCATTTTGCGGGGCCTGATTTGGCGCTACAGGGTCTGGGGTTGCAGGTTCCAGGGGTGCAGGATTTGGGGGTTCAGGGTTTAGGGGTGCAGTGGTTTGGAGTGTAGTGTTTTGGGGTGCAGGGTTTGGGGAAGGAGGATATGGAGGTGCAGGGTTTAGGGTGCAGGATCTTGGGGTGCAGTGGTTTGGGGTGGAGGGCTTGGTAGGGCAGGATTTGGGGGTGGAAAGTTTAGGGGTAGGGCTGGGGGTGCAGGATTTGGGGGTGAAGGGGTTGTGAGGTGCAGGCTTCTGGGTTGCAGGGTTTGGGAGATCGGTACGTGGGGCTGGAGGATTTGGGGGTGCAGGGTTTGGAGCAGAAGGATCTGGGGGTGCAAGATTGGGGGTAGCAGGGTTTTGGGGAGCAGGGTTTAGGGGTCAGGCTTTAGAGGGACAGGGTTTGGGGGGCAGGGTTGGGAGGGATAATTTTGGGGTGCAGGGTTTAGGGCAGCACGATCTTGGGGTGAAAGGGTTTGGCGTGAAGGGTTGGGTTGGACAGGATTTGGGGTGCAGGTTTTTAGGGTGCAACTTGTGGGGGTCAGGATTTGGGGTACAGGGTTTGGGGGTGCAGGGTTTAGTGGTGCAGGGTTTGGGGGTGCAGGTCTTGGGGAGGCAGAATTGGGGGTGCAGGTTTTTGGAGTTCAGGGATTTGGGGGTGCAGATTTTGGGTGTTCAGGACCTGGGGGTGCAGGATTTGGGGATGTAGGTTTGGGGGGCAGGGCTTAGGGTTTCAGTATCTTGGGTTGAAGTGGTTTGGGGTGAAGGGTTGTGTACGGCAGGATTTGGGGGTGCAGGGCTTTGGGCTGCAGGTTTGGGGGTGCAGGGTTCGCATGTTTAGGAACTGGGGGTGCAGAATTTGGGTTTGCAGGTTTGGGGAATTTTGCGGTAAAGGATTTGGGGTGCAGGGTTGGGGGACGCAGGATCTGAGGGTGCAGCGTTTGGGGTGCAGAGTTAGGGGCTGCGGGATCTGGGGTGCAGGGTTTGGGGGGCACTGTTTTGGGGGGAAGGATTTGCAAGATGCAGGGTTTAAGGGTTTAGAATTGGAGGTGTCGAATATTGGGGTGCAGGAGGTGTGGGGTTTGGGGTTGCAGGCTTTGGGGGAGAATGGTTTGGGGGTGCAAGACTTGAGGGTGCAGGGTTTGGGGGTTTGGGACATGGGGCTGGAGGATTTGGGGGTGCAGGATTTGGGGTGCAGTGTGTGGGGGTGCAAGATCTTGGGGTGTACGAGCGTTGGGTGTGGGATTTGAAGGACAATGATTTGGGGGTGCAGGGATTGGGGGTGTAGGGTTTTGGGGTTGCTGCGTTTGGAGATTCGGGATGTGGAGGTCAAGGATTTAGGGGTACAAGGGCTGGTTGCAGGATTTGGGGTGCAGGGTTTGGTTGCAGGATTTGGGGTGCAGGGTTTGAAGTGCAGGGCTAAAGGGGCAGGATTTGGAGTTGCAAGATTTGGTGGTCTGGGGTACTGGGCTGCAGGGTTTTGGGGTGCGGGATTCGGGGGTGCAGGTTCCATGTCTTTAGGAACTGGGCGGGGAGGGTTTCTTGGTGCGGACTTTTGAGTGCAAGTTTGAGGGGCCTTGATTTTGGGGTGCATGGTTTGGGGGGCAGGATTCCGGGTGTAAGGTTTTGAGGTGCAGGACTTGGGGGCGCAGGTTTCACACGTTAAGGAACTGGGGCTGCAGAGGTTGGGGGTGCAGCGTTGTGGGCTGCAGGGTTGAAGGGTGCAGGATTTAGGGGTACAGGTTTTGGGGGTGCAGGAGCTGGGGGTGCAGGCTGTAGGGATCAGAATATGGGGGTGCAGGGTTCTGGGGTGCAGGATCTGGGTGAGCAGGCTGTTGGGGTACAGAACCTTGTAGTTCAGCGTTTAGAGGCAGGATTTGGGGGTGCAGGGCTTTGGGGTGAGGGGTCTGGGGTGAGGGGTTCAGGTGTTCAGCACCTGGGGGTGTAGGACCTGAGGGTTGGAGGATTTGGGGGTGCAGGGATTTGGGGGTGCAGGGATATGGGGTGCAACTTGTGGGGTGCAGAGTTTTGGGTATAGGATTTTGGGGTGCAGAGTTTTGGGGGGGGGATTGGGGGAGCAGGGTTTCAGGGTGCAAGGTTCAGTGGTGCAGGGTTCTGGGGGTGCAGGGTTTAGCGCCAGAATTGGGGGTGCAGGGTTTGGGATTGCAGGGTGTTGGGGGAAGGATCTGGGGGTACAAGATTGGGGGTAGCAGGGTTTTGGGGTGCAACTTGTGGGGGCAGGATTTGGGGTACAGGAGGTTGGGGGTGCAGGGTTTGGGGTGTAGGATTTAGTGGAGCAGGGCCTGGGGGTGAAGGTCTTGTGGAGGCAGAATTGGGGGTGCAGGTCTTGGGGAGGCAGAATTGGGGGTGCAGATTTTGGCTGTTCAGGACCTGGGGGTGCAGGATTTGGGGATGTAGGTTTTGGGGGGTAGATTTTGGGGTGCTGGGTTTGGGACATGGGTCTGGAGGATTTGGGGGTGCAGGGTTAAGGGGTTTAGGATTTTGGGGTGCACAGTTTAGGGTGCACGTTCTGGGCATGTAGGATTTGAGAGTGCAGGGCTTTGGGGTACAGGATTTGGGGTGCAGGGTTTTGGGGTCAGGATCTGGGGGTGCAGGGTGTTGGGGAGAAGGATTTGGGGGTGCAGCATTTTGAAGTGCAGGGTTTGGAGGAGGGAGGTTTTGGGGGTGAAAGATTTGGTGGTTCAGGTTTTGGGGGTGCAGTGTTAAAAGGGTGGAGGATTAGGGGTGCAGGATTTGGGGGTGCACTGTTTGGGGGTGCAGGGTTTAGAAGTCAGGTCTAAGAGTGCAGCGTTTGGGGTGCACAGGCTTGGGGGGAAATTTAAGGTTGCAGAGTGTGGGGTGCATAGGACTGGGGCTGCAGGATTTGGGGGTTCAGTGTTTAGGGCAGCACAACCTCGGGGTGCAGGGGTTTGCAGTGAAAGGTTTGGTAGGCAGGATTTGGGGTGCAGGATTCTGGGGTGCTGGGTTTGGGGTACAGGATTTGGTGTTGCAGGGATGGGGTTGAACGGCTTGGGTTTCCAGGCCTTTGAGGTGCAGGATTTGGAGGTGCAAGGTTTGGGAGGGAATTCTTTGGGGTGCAGGGTTTGGGGGCAGGGTTTGGGGGTGTAGGCAACGAGAAGAGAGGAGGTGGAGAGAACAGTGGGGAGGTGGAGGAGCAGGAGTGGAGGTGAATACCAGAGAGAGCGAGTGTGTGCGGATCAGCAGTGATCACCCCAAACCTGCCCCGCAAACACGGCACCCAAAATCCTGCACCCCAAAATACTCTTCCCAAACCCTGCACCCCAGATCCTGACCCCAAGCCCTGCACCAAAACCCTGCCCCTCAATCCTGCACCCCCAAATCCTCCACCCCGATCCTGTCTTCCCAAACCCTGCACCCCAGATCCTGCACCCCCAAATTCGGCCCTACCAAACTCTGCACCCCTAAACCCTACAACTGAAACCTTGCACCCCCTAATCCTGCCCTCCCTACCTTCCTGAACCCCGAAACCTGCACCCCAAACCCTGCATTCCCAAATCCTTCCGTCCTATACCCTACACCCCTAAACCTGCCCCCAAACCCTGCACCCCAAAGAATTCCCTCCCAAACCCTGCATCTCCAAATCCTGCACCTCAAAGGCCTGGAAACCCAAACCCTTCAACCCCATCCCTGCAACACCAAATCCTGTACCCCAAACCCAGCACCCCAGAATCCTGCACCCCAAATCCTGCCTGCCAAACCTTTCACTGCAAACCCCTGCACCCCAAGATTGTGCTGCCCCAAACACTGAACCCCCAAATCCTGCAGACCCGGATCCTTGCCTCCCAAAACTCTGCACCCCCAAATCCTGCACCCAAATCTCTCACCCCCACCACCCTGCACTCCCAACCCCTGCACCCCAAAACTCCACACCTCCAAATCCTGAACCCTGAAACCCCGCACCCCCAAATCCTGTGCCCCAGTCCTGTGCACCCCACACTCTGCAACCTTAAATTTCCCCCCAAGCCCCTGCACCCCCAAACGCTGCACTCTGAGACCTGACTTCTAAACCCTGCACCCCCAAACAGTGCACCCCCAAATCCTGAAGCCCCAGATCCTTCCCTCCCATACCCTGCACCCCCAAATCCTGAACCCTCAGATCCTGAATTCTAGGATCTTGCACCCCCAGACCCTGCACCCCCAAATCAGACACACGAAAACTCTCCACCCCCAAATCTTGCACCTCTAAGCCTCCACCCCTTAACACTGCACCCCCAAATCTTTCACCCCAAAACCACAACCCAGAACCCTTTACCCCAAAACCCTACACCTCCAAATCCTGAGCCCTTAAACCCTGCACCCCCAGATCCTCCCCCCAAATGAATGAACCCCCAAAACCTACACCCCCAGATGCTCCTGCCCCATACCCCGCACCCCAAACTCTGCACCCAGAAATCCTGCACTCTCATAACCCTGCACCTCAAACAATTCCCTCAACCCTGCACCCCCAGAACCTGTAACCCCAATCGCTGCACCCCCAGGTCCTGTCCCCAAACTCTGCACTGCCAGATCCTGCCCCCCGTAACCCTTAAAGCCCAAATATTGTACCCTCAGATCCTTCCTCAACACCCTGCACCCCCAAATTCCCCACCGAAAACCTGCACCCCCGAATCCTGCACCCCCAAATCCTGCATCCCTAAACCCTGCACCCCCAAATCCTTCAACCCCCAAAGCCAATGCACTGCCAAACCCTGGACCCCCAGATACTGCACCCCAGAACCCTGCACGTTGAAATCCTGCACCCCCAAACCCTGCAGCCCAGAACCCTATACCCGATATCCTGCCGCCCCACAACTTGCACCCCCAAACCTGCAACCCCAAATACTGCACCCCAAATCCTGCATCTTGAAAGCCTGCACCCCTAATTCCTTCCTCCCAAGCCATGATTCCCCAAAACCTGTAATACCAAATCCTGCACCCCTAAATTCAGCCCTACCATACTTTGCACCCCTATAATTCAGCCCTACCATACTTTGCACCCCTAAACCCTGAAATCTTACACCCCCTGATCCTGCCCTCCCAAATCCTGAGCCCTGCACCCCCAAAGCCTGCATTCCCAAACGCAGCAACCCCAGGTCCTGAACACCCAAACACTGCACCCCCAAATTAGGCAGCCCCAAACCCAGCACCCCAAAATGCTCCATTCACAAACTCTGCATCCCCCAAACCTGGACCCCCACATGTGCACCCCCAAAACCATGCCCCCCTGAAACGCTGCACTTCAAAACCCTGCACCCCTAAATCCTTTCCCCAAAACCCTGCCCCCCCAAACCCTACACCCCAAGGTCCTTCCCCCACCTCCTGGAACCCCAAACCCTGCACCCCAAAGAATTCCCTCCCAAACCTTGCACCTCAAAGGCCTGGAAACCCAAGCCCTTCAACCCCATCCCTGCAACACCAAATCCTGTACCCCAAACCCAGCACCCCAGAATCCTGCACCCCAAATCCTGCCTACCAAACCTTTCACTGCAAACCCCTGCACCCCAAGATTGTGCTGCCATAAACACTGAACCCCCAAATCCTGCAGCCCCAGATCCTTGCCTCCCAAAACTCTGCACCCCCAAATCCTGCACCCCAAATCTCTCACCCCCAAATCCTCCCCCCACCACCCTGCAGCCTCAAATCCTTCACCCCCAGTCCCTGCACCCCAAAACTCCACACCTCCAAATCTTGAACCCTGAAACCCCGCACCCCCAAATCCTGTGCCCCAGTCCTGTGCACCCCACACTCTGCAACCTTAAATTTCCCCCCAAGCCCCTGCACCCCAAACGCTGCACTCTTAGACCTGACTTCTAAACCCTGCACCCCCAAACAGTGCACCCCCAAATCCTGCACCCCTAATCCTCCACCCTTTTAACACTGCACCCCCAAAACCTGAACCACCAAATCTTTCACCCCCAAAACCTCCCTCCTCCAAACCCTGCCCTTCAAAATGCTGCACCCCCAAATCCTTCTCCCCAACACCCTGCACCCCCAGATCCTGACCCCAAAACCCTGCACCCCAAATCCTGTACCCCAAAGCCCTGCACTCTCAAATCATACATGCCCAGAACGTGCACCCTAAACTGTGCACCCCAAAATCCTAAACCCCTTAACCCTGCACCTCCAAATCCTCCAGACCCATGTGCCGAACCCAGCACCCCAAAATCTGCCCCCCAAAACCTACATCCCCAAATCCTGCACCCCCAGGTCCTGAACAGCCAAAATCTGCACCCCCAATTCTGCCTCCCCAAGACCTGCACCCCCAATTCTGCCTCCACAAGACCTTCACCCCCAGTCCCTGCTCCACTAAATCCTACACCCCAAACCCTGCACCCCCAACCTCCTGTACCCCAAATCCTGCCCCCACAAGTTGCACCCCAAAACCCTGCTACCCCAAATCTTGTACCCCCAGATCCTTCCCCCAACACCCTGCAATCCCAAACCCTGCACCCCCAATTTGGCGCTAAACCCTGCACCCCCAGAACGCTGCACCACTGAACCTTGCACCCCAAAACCCTGCTCCCCCAATCCTCCCCCCCAAAACTCTGCACCCCAAAACCCTATACCCAAAACCCTGCACCCCACAAGTTGCACCCCATATCCCTGCACCCCCAAATCCCTGCACCCCCAAATCCTCCAACCCCCAAGTCCTGCACCCCTAGGTGCTGAACACCTGAACCCCTCACCCCAGACCCCTCACCCCAAAGCCCTGCACCCCCAAATCCTGCCTCTAAACGCTGAACTGCAAGGTTCTGTACCCCAACAGCCTGCTCACCCAGATCCTGCACCCCAGAACCCTGCACCCCCATATTCTGATCCCTACAGCCTGCACCCCCAGCTCCTGCACCCCCAAAACCTGTACCCCTAAATCCTGCACCCTTCAACCCTGCAGCCCACAACGCTGCACCCCCAACCTCTGCAGCCCCAGTTCCTTAACGCGTGAAACCTGCGCCCCCAAGTCCTGCACCTCAAAACCTTACACCCGGAATCCTGCCCCCCAAACCATGCACCCCAAAATCAAGGCCCCTCAAACTTGCACTCAAAAGTCCGCACCACAAAATCCTGCCCCCCCAGTTCCTAAAGACATGGAACCTGCACCCCCAAAGCCTCACCCTAAAGCCCTGCAGCCCCAAATCCGGCCCTACCAAACCCTTCAGCCCCGCACCCCACGATCCTCCTACCCTAAACCCCAAGAGCCTGCACCCATAAATCCTGGAGCCCCAGATCCTGCACCCGACACCCTGCACCCCAGAACTCTGCACCTCCAGATCTAAACCCTTCAACCCTGCACCCCAAATCCTCCCCAAAACACTCCACCCCCAACGCCTACAGCCCTGAATCCTGCCCCACAAACCCTGCACCCCCAGATCTGTCCCCGAAACTCTGTGCCCCAACAGCATGCACGCTCAAATCCTCCACCCCACATCCTGACCCCCAAATCCCTCACCCCAAAACCCTGCACCCCAATACGCCAGACCACCAAATCTTGCACCTCCAAATCCTGCCCCCTTTAGACCTGCACTTCAAACCCTGTACCCCAAATCCTGCAACCAGCCCTTGTACCCCTAAATCCCTGACCTCCACGTCCCGAATCTCCAAACGCAGCAACCCCAAAACCCTGCACCCCCAATCCCTGCACCCCCAAATCATTGTCCTTCAAATCCCACACCCAAAGCTCGTACACCCCAAGATCTTGCACCCCCACACACTGCACCCCAAATCCTGCACCCCCAAATCCTCCAGCCCCACGTCCCAAACCCCCAAACCCTGCACCCCCAGTTCCTGAACATGCGAACCCTGCACCCCCAAACCCGAAGCCCGAAGTCCTGCACCCCCAAATCCTGTCCTACCCAACCCTTCACCCCAAACCACTTCACCCCAAGATCCTGCTGCCCTAAACCCTGCACCCCAAAATCATCCCTCCCAACCCTGCCCCCCAAACCCTGTCCCCGTAAAGCCTGACCCCGAAACCCTGCTCCCCAAAACCCTGCTACCCCCAATCTTGCACCCCCCAACTCTGCACCCCCAGATCCTGCTGCTCCAAACCCTGCACCCCAAATCCTCCAGCCCCACGTACCGATCTCCCAAACCCTGCACCCCAGAACCCTGCACCCCACAACCCCTTCATCCCCAAATCCTGCACCCCCAGCCCTACCCCCCAAACTTTCCACCCGCAAACCCTGCCCTACCAAGCCCTCCACCCCAAACCCCTGCACCCCAAGATCCTGCACCCTAAACCCTGCACCTCCATATCCTCCTTCCCCAAATCCTGCACCCCAAAACACTGCACTCCAAACCACTGCACCCCTAAACCCTGAACCCCCAAATCCTGGCCCCCAAACCCGGCACCCCAAACTCCTGCACCCAAAGATCCTACTGCCCTAAACCCTGAACCCCCAAATCCTGCACCCCTGGAACCTGCAGCCCCAGACCCTGTAGCCCCAAATCAGGCCCCGCAAAATCCTGCTCCCCCAGCCTTGCACCCCCAAATCCTGCACCACCTAATCCTCCAACCCCCTAACACAAGCCCCTAACCCCTTGTCCCCAGGGTCCATTGTGACACCCTGGGGATCCCCCTTGTGCCCAGGGCCCATTGTGACACCATGGGGGACCCCCTTTGTCCCCAGGGCCCATTGTGACAGGGTGGAGATCCCCCTTGTCCCCAGGCCTGTTGTGATGTCCCAGGACCCCCCATTGTCCCCAGGGCCCATTGTGACACCTTGGGGACCCCCCTTGTCACTGGGGACCCATTGTGAAACCATGGGGACCACCCGTTGTCCTAAGGGCCCATTGTGACATCCTGGGGACCCCCTTGTCCCCAGGGCCCATAGTGAAGTCCCAGGACCCCCTTTGTCCCCAGGGCCCATTGTGACATCCTGGGGACCCCCTTGTCCCCAGGACCCATTGTGACATCTTGGGGACCCCCCCTTGTCCCCAGGGCCCATAGTGAAGTCCCAGGACCCCCTTTGTCCCCAGGGCCCATTGTGACATCCTGGGGAACCCCCTTGTCACTGGGGACCCATTGTAACACTATGGGGACCTCCTCTTGTCCCCAGAGCCCATTGTGACATCCTGGGGACCCCCTTTTTCCGCAGGACCCATTGTGGCACCATTGGGACCCCCTTTGTCACTGGGGCCCATTGTGACGTCCTGGGGACCCCCTTTGTCCCCAGGGCCCATTGTGACGTCCCCAGATCCCCCATTGTCCCCAGAGCCCATTGTGACATCCTGGGGACCCCCATTGTCCACAGGGCCCATTGTGACATTCAGGGGACAGCCTTTGTCCCTAGGGCCCATTGTGACACCATCGGGACCCCCGTTGTCCCCAGGGGGCCCATTGTGACATCCCAGGACCCCGCATTGTCCCCAGGGCCCATTGTGACATACTGGGGACTCCCCTTTGTCCCCAGAGCCCATTGTGACACCGTGGGGACCCCCTTTGTCCCCAGGGCCCATTGTGGCATCTAAGGACCCCCCAATTGTGCCCAGGGTTCATTGTAACATATCAGGACGCCCCATTGTCCCCAGGGCCCATTGTGACGTCCCAGGACCCCCCTTGTCCCCAGGACCCATTGTGTCATCCTGGGGACCTCCTTTGTCCCCAGAGCCCATTGTGACATCCTGGGGAACCCTTTGTCCCCAGGGTCCATTGTGAAATCCTGGGGACACCTCTTTGTCCCCACGGCCCACTGTGAGATCCTGGGGACCCCCTTGTCCCCAGGGCCCATTTTGAAACCGTGGGTATCCCCCTAGTCCCCAGGGCCCACTGTAACATCCTGAGGACCCCCTTTGTCCCCAGGGCCCATTGTGACACCGTGGGGACCCCCTTTGTCCCCAGGGCCCATTGTGACAACCTGGGGACCCCCTTTGTCCCCAGGACCCATTGTGACATCCCAGGACCCCCTTTGTCCCCAGCCCCATTGTGACATCCAAGGGACCCCCCTTTGTCCCTAGGGCCCATTGTGACATTCCAGGACCCCCCATTGTCCCCAGACCCATTGTAACATACAGGGCACCATCCTTGATCCGCAGGGCCCATTGTGACGTCCCAGGACCCCCTTTGTCCCCAGGGCCCATTGTGACATCCCAGGACCCCACTTTATACTGAAGGCCCATTGTGACATCCTGGGGATCCCCTTTGCCCCAGGGCCCATTGTGACGTCCCCGGACCCCCCATTGTCACCAGGGCCCATTGTGACATTCAGGGGACAGCCTTTGTCCCAAGGGCCCATTGTGACACCGTCGGGACCCCTGTTGTTCCCAGAGCACATTGTGACATCCTGGAAACCCCCTTTGTCCCCAGGGCCCATTGTGACATCCTCGGGACGCCCCTGGTCCCCAGAGCCCGTTGTGACATCCTGGGGAGCCCCCTCTGTCCCCTGGGCCCATTGTGACACCGTGGGGACCCCCTTTGTCCCCAGGGCCCATTGTGACATTTAGGGACCTCCCAGTTGTGCCCAGGGCTCATTGTGACATCCCAAGACCCCCCATTGTCCCCAGGGCCCATTGTGACGTCCCAGGACCCCCCGTCATCCCCAGGGCCCATTGTGACATCCTGGGGACCCCCTTGTCCCCAGTGCCTATTGTGAAATCCTGGGGACCCCCTTTGTCCCCAGGGCCCATTGTGACATTCCAGGACCCCCCTTGTCCCCATGGCCCATTGTGAAATCCTGGGGACCTCCTTTGTCCCCAGGGCCCATTGTGACGTCCCAGGACCCCCCTTTGTCCCCAGGGTCCATTGTGACATCCTGGGGACCCTCTTTGTCCCCAGGGCCCATTGTGACATCTCAGGACACCCCAATTGTTTCCAGGGCCCATTGTGACGTCCTGGGGACCGCCCAGTTGTCCCCAGGGCCCATTGTGGCGTCCTGGGGACCCCCCTTTTTCCCCAGGGCCCATTGTGACATTCAGGGAACATTGTTTTGTCCCCAGGGCACATTGCGACATCTCAGGACCCCCCAATCTTCCCCAGGGTCCATTGTGGCATCCTGCGTACCCCTTTTATCCCTGGGGCCCATTGTGACATCCTGGGGACTCCCCTTGTCACTGGTGACCCATTGTGACACCATGGGGACCACCCCTTTCTCCCCAGTGCCCATTGTGACATCCTGGGGACCCCTTTGTCCCCAGAGCCCATTGTGACATTTTGGTGAGCCCCCTTTGTCCCCAGGGCCCATTGTGACATCCCAGGACCCCCTTTGTCACCAGGGCCCATTGTGACGTCCCAGGACCCCTCTTTGTCCCCAGGGCCCATTGTGACATCCCCGGACCCCCCATTGTCCCCAGAGCCCATTGTGACATCCTTGGGACCCCCATTGTCCCCAGGGCCCATTGTGACATTCAGGGGACAGCCTTTTTCCCAAGGGCCCATTGTGACACCATCGGGACCCCCGTTGTCCCCAGGGCCAATTGTGACACCATGGGGACCCTCCTCGTCACTGCGGACCCATTGTGACACCATGGGGACCTGCCCTTGTCCTCAGGGCCCATTGTGACATCCTGGGGACCCTCTTGTCCCCAGGGCCCATAGTTCCACCCTGGGGACCCCCTCTTTATTCCCAGTGCCCATTGTGACATCCCAGGACCCCCCTATGTCCCCAGTGCCCATTGTGACACCATGGGGACACCCCTTTGACTCCAGGGCCCATTGTCACATCCCAGGACCCCCCAATTTTCCCCAGGGCCCATTGTGACATCCTGGGGACCCGCCCTTGTCCGCAGGGCCCATTGTGAAGTCCCAGGACCCCCTTTGTCCCCAGGGCCCATTGTGACATCCTGGGGACCCCCCTTGTCACTGGGGACCCATTGTATACACCATGGGGACCCCTCTTTGTCCCCAGGGCCCATTGTGACATCCTGGGGACCCCCCTTGTCACTGGTGACCCATTGTGACACCATGGGGACCCCCGTTTGTCCCCAGGGCTCATTGTGAGATCCCAGGACCCCCCATTGTCCCAAGGACCCATTGTGACATCTCAGGACCCCACTTGTCACTGGGGACCCATTGTGACACCATAGGGACCCCCGTTTGTCCCCAGGGCTCATTGTGACATCCCAGGACCTCCCATTGTCCCCAGGGCCCATTGTGACATCATGGGGACCGCCTTGTCCCTCTGGCCCATTGTGGCACCGTGGGGACCTCCTTTGTCCCCAGGGCCCGTTGTGACACCATGGGGACCCCTTTTGTCACTGTGGCCCAATGTGACATCCAAGGACCCCACTATGTACCCAAGGCCCATTGTGACACCGTGGGGACCCCCCTTGTCTCCAGAGCCCATTGTGACATCCTGGGGCCCCCCCTTGTCTCCAGGGCCCACCGTGGCACCGTGGGGACCACCCTTGTCACTGGGCCCAATTGTAATACTATGGGGACCCCCCCTTGTCCCCAGAGCCCATTGTGACATCCTGGGGACCCCCTTTATCCCCAGGACCCATTGTGGCACCATTGGGACCCCCTTTGTCACTGGGGCCCATTGTGACTTCCCAGGACCTCACTTTGTCCCCAGGGCCCATTGTGACTTCCGGGGGACCCCCTTTGTCACCAGGGCCCATTGTGACGTCCCAGGACTCCCCTTTGTCCCCAGGGCCCATTGTGACGTCCCCGGACCTCCCATTGTCCCCAGAGCCCATTGTGACATCCTGGGGACCCCCTTTGTCCCCAGGGCCCATTGTGACATTCAGGAGACAGGCTTTGTCCCCAGAGCCCATTGTGACATCCTGGGAACCCCCTTTGTGCCCAGGGCCCATTGTGACATTTCAGGACCCCACTTTGTCCCCAGGGCCCATTGTGACATCCTGGAGACGCCCTTTGTCCCCAGAGCCCGTTGTGACATCTAAGGACCCCCCAATTGATCCAAGGGCTCATTGTGACATCCCAGGACCCCCCATTGTCCCCAGGGCCAATTGTGACGTCCCAGGCCCCCCCTTTGTCCCCAGGGTCCATTGTGAGATCCTGGGGACCCCCTTGTCCCCAGGGCCCATTGTGACATCCTGGGGACCCCGTTTGTCACTAGGGTCCATTGTGGCACCATGGGGATGCCCTTTGTCCCCAGGACCCATTGTGACATCACAGGACCCCCTTTGTCCCCAGGACCCATTGTGACATCCTGGGCACCCCCTGTGTCCCCAGGGCCTATTGTGACAGTGTGGGGACTCCCTTTGTCCCCAAGGCCCATTGTGAAATCCTGGGGACCCCCTTTGTCCCCAGGGCCCATTGTGACATCTCAGGACCCCCCAATTGTTTCCAGGGCTTATTGTGACATCCTGGGGACCCCCCTTTGTCCCCAGGGCCCATTGTGACATTCAGGGGACCCCTCTTTGTCCCCAGGGCCTATTGTGACATCCTGGGGACACCACTTTGTTCCCAGGACCCATTGTGATGTCCACAATAGCCCCGTTGTCCCAAGGGGTCATTGTGACATCCTGGGGACCTCCTTTGTCCCCAGGGCCCATTGTGACGTCCCAGAACCCTCCATTTTTACAAGAGCCCATTGTGACATCCTGGCGACCCCGCTTTTTCCTCAGGGCCCATTGTGGCACCATGGGGAGCCCCTCTGTCTCCAGGGCCCATTGTGACATTTAGGGGACTCATCCTTCTCCCCAGGGCCCATTGTGACATCCCAGGATCCCCCAATTGTCCCCAGGGCCCATTGTGACATCCTCGGGACCCCCCTTTGTCCCCAGGGCCCATTGTGACACCCTGGGTACCCTGCTTGTCCCCAGGGCTCATTGTGGCATCCTGGGGACCCCCCGTTGTCCCAGGTCCCATTGTGACATCCCAGGACCGCCCTTTGTTCCCAGGGCCCATTGTGACTTCCTGGGGACCCCCTTTGTCCCCAGGGCCCATTTTGGCACCATAGGGACGCCCTTTGTCACTGGGGCCCATTGTGACATCCCAGGACACCCCTTGTCTCCAGGGCCCATTGTGATATTCAGGGAACTGCTATTTGTCCCCAGGGTCCATTGTGACATCCCAGGACACCCCCTTGTCCCCAGGGCCCTTTGTGACATTCAGGCGACCCCTCTTTGTCTCCAGGGCCCGTTGTTGCATCCTGGGGTCCCCCCTTGTCCCCAGGGCCCATTTTGACATTCAGGAGAGCCCTCTTTGTCCCCAGGGCCTGTTGTGACATCCTGGGGACCCCCTTTGTCACTGGGGCCCATTGTGGCATCCCAGGACTCCCCTTTGTCTGCAGGTCCCAATGTGACATTCAGGGGACCCCACTTTGTCCCCAGGGCCCACTGTGACGTCCTAGGACCTCCCTTTGTCCCCAGGGCCCATTGTGACACCGTGGGGACCCCCTGTTTTCCCCAGGGCCCATTGTGACATCTGGTGGACCCCCTTGTCCCCAGGGCCCATCGTGGAACCGTGGGGACCCTCTTTGTCACTAGGGCCCATTGTGACACCATGGGGACCACCCCTTTCTCCCCAATGCCCATTGTGACATCCTGGGGACCCCACTTGTCCCCAGAGCCCATTATCACATCCTTGGGACCCCTGTGTCCCCAGGGCCTATTGTGACGTCCCAGGACCCCCCATTGTCCCCAGGGTGCATTGTGACACCGTGGGGACCCCCTTTGTCCCCAGAGCCCATTGTGACATCCTGGGGAGCCCCCTTTGTCCCCAGGGCCCATTGTGACATTTCTGGACCCCCCACTGTCTCCAGGGCCCATTGTGAACATCCTGGGGACCCCTCTTTGTCCCCAGGGCCCATTGTGACATCCTGGGCTGCCCTGTATGTCACCAGGGCCCATTTTGACACCGTGTGGACCCCCTGTTGTCCTCAGGGCCCATTGTGACATCCCAGGACCCCCAATTGTCCCCAGGGCCCATTGTGACACCATGGGGAACCCTCTTGTCACTGGGGACGCATTGTGACACAATGGGGACCCCACCTTTGTCTCAAGTGCCCATTGTGACATCCTGGGGACCCCCTTTATCCCCAGGACCCATTGTGACGTCCCAGGACCCCATTTGTCCCCAGGGCCCATTGTGACGTCCCAGGGCCCCACTTTGTCCCCAGGGCCCATTGTTACAGGGTGGGACCCCCCTTGTCCCCAGGGCCCATTGTGACATCCTGGTGACTCCCTTTGTCCCCAGGGCCCATTGTGGCACCATGGGGACCCTCTTTGTCACCGGGGCCCATTGTGACATCCCAGGACCCCACTTTGCCTTAGAAGGTCACTGATCGGACTACTGGTACATCCTGACTCTGCTTTCTCAATAAACATTGAAGAACACCTGGGGTTTGTTTGCTCCAAGGGAAAACTTCCCTGCCACGGTTCCTGGTTCCCGGTCCTGTTTCCCGGTCCGGTTTGGCTTCGCTATCAGAACAGCTGCTGCCTCCACAGCCGCGCTCGAAGTCCCCGTTGTGACACCGGGATGGCGGGAGAAGGGGGGTGGCGGGGGCGGCAGCGGCGGCGATTGGGGGGGGCCAGTCGGGGCTGGGCGGACAAGCGGCGGCTGCTGCGGCTCCTCAGGCAGCGACAGCAGCAGCGATCGAGGGGACGTGGGGGGCGGACAAGCGGCGGCTCCTGCGGCTCCTCAGGCAGCGACAGCAGCAGCGATCGAGGGGACGTGGGGGGCGGACAAGCGGCGGCTGCTGCGTCTCCTCAGGCAGCGACAGCAGCAGCGATCGGGGGGACGTGGGGGGCGGAAAAGCGGCGGCTGCTGCGTCTCCTCAGGCAGCGACAGCAGCAGCGATCGGGGGGACGTGGGGGGGCGGACAAGCGGCGGCTGCTGCGGCTCCTCAGGCAGCGACAGCAGCAGCGATCGGGGGGACGTGGGGGGCGGAAAAGCGGCGGCTGCTGCGTCTCCTCAGGCAGCGACAGCAGCAGCGATCGGGGGGACGTGGGGGGGCGGACAAGCGGCGGCTGCTGCGGCTCCTCAGGCAGCGACAGCAGCAGCGATCGGGGGGACGTGGGGGGCGGACAAGCGGCGGCTCCTGCGGCTCCTCAGGCAGCGACAGCAGCAGCGATCGGGGGGACGTGGGGGGCGGACAAGCGGCGGCTCTTCCGGCCGCGGCCAGGACGTGGCTTCGCCGGCACCGGGGCCCGAGACCGCGCGCTGTGGGGCTGCGGGGCGGGTGTGGGGCCGGGGGTCTCCGGGGGTCCCGCAGCGGCCGCTGTGGGGCGGGATGGGGCGGCTGTGGAATTACCTGTGGGGCACTCATGGGGCTGCTGTAGGGGTCTTAAGAGGCATGTCTGGAGCACTTATGGGGCGACTATGGGGCAGGTGCTGGGCTGCTACAGCGGGACCTGTGGGGCACCCAGGTATGTGCACCCAGCACCGCGTGCACGGACACGCAGCTACACACTGATGTGTACGCAAACACGTGGCCACACACACGCACACTTCCACAAGCGTGCCCAGTCCCATCTATTGACAGAAAGACGTACGTGAAATGTACTGAGATGCTTGAGGGTAAACACGTGCGTGGATGTTTGGCACACTGCACACACGCACACGTCTGAACGATAATGCTCCAGCTTTAGCATAAATGGAGCTGACATCAAGGCACTCACATGTGGACAGACCAACGTTTATAGGCACTAAGGCTTTCGCGCACAGGTTCGTCCAAGAACAGGCACATACCTGCAGGCACCCTCCGAATGCGTGTTCTGTGCATTCTCTTAAGGGACGCTAGATGGCAGCAAAGACCATGAAATTATTAACCTCAGTCTAACCCTAGGTTTATGACATTTTTCCTTACTATAGATGCGTTTGATGCTAAAAATTCCCCCAAATTGTAATGAATATGCGATAATTGTGTGAATACAAGCATCGCAAGAGCATCCAGTTTTTGGAGCACTTATGGAACATGATAAAGCCAGGCAGAGCCTGACAAAGCGCGACAGAGCCCAACAGGGCTTGACAGAGCCTGATAGAACTCAACAGGGGCCGACAAATCCCGACAGCGCCTGACAGCGAACAGTGGAGTCTGGCAGGGCCTGACAGAGGCTGTCAAAGCACGACAGAGCCAGAGGAGCCTGACAGAGCCCAGCAAACCCGACAGGAATAGACAAGGCCTGGGTGCACAGACCTGGGTGCGTGTGGAAAGGTTTCTGCCTGTTTTCCAGTGAGGAATGGTGTGTGTGCACGTGGACAAACAGAAGGCGAAGCAGCTCGGTTCCAACACTGAAGAAGGCTGTACAGTCACGTAGACACGGGGGCTGCTCCACTCCTGCTCTCCTGCTCTCTTGCAGGACACAGAGGCCTCAGAGCCCTGTTCAGTTCAGTTCAGTTCCATACAATGTTCACTGACTGCAAGAAAATCCCTCAAATCCCCCACAATGTGGGGCTCAAAAGGGAGTCCCCCTGAAAAGAGGGGGTCACAGTCCAAAAATGCCTGAAAATTCCTGGGGGAGGATAAAACTTATTAAACCCTGTAAATATGAGCGTGACAATTTCAAACAGAGAGAAGTCTGTCGTTTGTATTTATATATTGCAGAATGGTATTCATGTAGATATAAAATGATTTTAAAATAAAACCCCTTTTCTACTCTGTTATATAAAGGATTTTAGAATGTAAAAAATTTCTGTTGATGGTTTTAAGAATACAAACATCTTATCTATTTGTAGATTAAAAAGTGAAGGACTTGAAAAAGAAAAAAATATCTAGATAGGAACTTAAAATAGAAAAAAGTGTGAGTAGGCAGAGCTCTGTATAATTACTACGTGTTACATAGTCTAAATAGGTAATAAATATCATCTATATATATCCACTCACACCCGTATACATACCTTTAATTTATTAATAAATGTAAATCGATATCCCAGTCTAAATATATATAATTGTAAATATGTCAAAATCTGTAAATTTGAAAAGATACCTGAGTGTTAAAATGGAAGTTTAAATGTATTTAAGTGTAAATAGACACTGGATCAGAGCGCAGCGCGGGGCAAACGGGGACGGGTGATGATAGGCGGAGAGAATGGAAATTGACGTGCTTAGCTGGCCAATCAGATTGCGGAGAGGGAAGAGAAGGGGCGGGCCGCGGGGGAAGGGTTGTCTCGAGGGCTTCCCAATGCGCATGCGCAGAAATGGGCGCTGCGAGGTGTACGGGGCGCTCTCGGCGGCCCCGTGCGCGCACCGTTGGAGCCCGGAGCGGACTCGCTGCGCCGCTGTTTCTGCGAGGCCCCGGGGAGTGCCCGGCCCGGCCCCGCCCGGCCCGCTCCGCTCCGTCTCAGAGCCGCCTGGAGAGCCGGGTCGGGCAGCCCCTTCTCGGCTCCACCTCTTCCCGAGCTAAGCCACGCCCCCTTGGGGCCGTGCCATGTTGACCGCACCCTCTCCCTACCCCAAGAGGCTCCTCCCATGGGGGCGTGCCCCAGAGAATGCCCACCCCCAGACCACCTCCCATGGGGCGTGACACAGAGGCTCCGCCCCCCCGAGGGGCTCCCCGTGGGCGTGCCCTCTCAGTACCCGCCCCTCGGCACTGACCCCACCCCATGTAGGCGGGGCCACACCCAGCTGCCCCCTCCCATCTGTGACCCATAACCAACCCCATAGCAGCCCTATGGCTGCCCCACAGGTCCCGCTGTAGCAGCCCAGCACCTGCCCCATAGTCGCCCCATAAGTGCTCCAGACATGCCTCTTAAGAGGACCCTACAGCAGCCCCATGAGTGCCCCACAGGTAATTCCACAGCCGCCCCATACCGCCCCACAGCGGCCGCTGCGGGACCCCCGGAGACCCCCGGCCCCACACCCGCCCCGCAGCCCCACAGCGCGCGGTCTCGGGCCCCGGTGCCGGCGAAGCCACGACCTGGCCGCGGCCGGAGGAGCCGCCGCTTGTCCGCCCCCCACGTCCCCCCGATCGCTGCTGCTGTCGCTGCCTGAGGAGCCGCAGCAGCCGCCGCTTGTCCGCCCCCCCACGTCCCCCCGTTCGCTGCTGCTGTCGCTGCCTGAGGAGCCGCAGCAGCCGCCGCTTGTCCGCCCCCCCACGTCCCCCCGATCGCTGCTGCTGTCGCTGCCTGAGGAGCCGCAGCAGCCGCCGCTTGTCCGCCCCCCACGTCCCCCCGATCGCTGCTGCTGTCGCTGCCTGAGGAGCCGCAGCAGCCGCCGCTTGTCCGCCCCCCCACGTCCCCCCGATCGCTGCTGCTGTCGCTGCCTGAGGAGCCGCAGCAGCCGCCGCTTGTCCGCCCCCCACGTCCCCCCATTCGCTGCTGCTGTCGCTGCCTGAGGAGCCGCAGGAGCCGCCGCTTGTCCGCCCCCCCACGTCCCCCCGATCGCTGCTGCTGTCGCTGCCTGAGGAGCCGCAGCAGCCGCCGCTTGTCCGCCCCCCCACGTCCCCCCGATCGCTGCTGCTGTCGCTGCCTGAGGAGCCGCAGCAGCCGCCGCTTGTCCGCCCAGCCCCGACTGCCCCCCCCCAATCGCCGCCGCTGCCGCCCCCGCCACCCCCCTTCTCCCGCCATCCCGGTGTCACAACGGGGACTTCGAGCGCGGCTGTGGAGGCAGCAGCTGTTCTGATAGCGAAGCCAAACCGGACCGGGAAACAGGACCAGGAACCAGGAACCGTGGCAGGGAAGTTTTCCCTTGGAGCAAACAAACCCCAGGTGTTCTTCAATGTTTATTGAGAAAGCAGAGTCAGGATGTACCAGTAGTCCGATCAGTGACCTTCTAAGGCAAAGTGGGGTCCTGGGATGTCACAATGGGCCCCAGTGACGAAGAGGGTCCCCATTGTGCCACAATGGGCCCTGGGGACAAAGGGAGTCACCAGGATGTCACAATGGGCCCTGGGGACAAAGTGGGGCCCTGGGATGTCACAATGGGCCCTGGGGACAAACGGGGTGCCCAGGATGTCATAATGGGCCCAGGGGACACAGAGGAGTCCCCAGGATGTCACAATGGGCCCTGGGGGAAAGGGGGGACCCCAGGATGTCACAATGGGCTCTGGGGACTATGGAGGGTCCTGGGACGTCACAATGGGCCCTGGGGACACAGGGGTCCCCAGGATGTGATAATGGGCTCTGGGGACAAGTGGGGTCCCCAGGATGTCACAATGGGCACTGGGGAGAAAGGCGTGGTCCCCATGGTGTCACAATGGGCCCAAGTGACAAGGAGGGTCCCCATGGTTCCACGATGGGCCCTGGGGACAACGGGGTCCACCGGATGTCACAATGGGCCCTGGGGACAAAGTGGGGTCCCCTGAATGTCACAATGGGACCTGGGGACAAAGGGGGTCCTGGGATGTCACAATGGGCCCTGGGGACAAAGGGGGTCCCCATGGTGTCACAATGGCCCTGGGGACAACGGGGGTTCCCCAAGATGTCTCAATGGACCCCGGAGACAATGGGGGGTCCTGGAACATCACAATGGGCCCTGGGGACAAAGGGGGGTTCTGGGACTTCACAATGGGCCCTGGGGAAAAGGGAGGGTCCCCAGGATGCAACAATGGGCCCTGGGGACAAAGAGGGGTCCCCTGAATGTCACAATGGGCCCTGGGAACAAGGGGGGTCCTGGGATGTCACAATGGGCTCTGGGGACAAAGGGGGTCCCCAGGGTGTCACAATGGGCCCTGCGGAGAAGGGGTTAGGGGGTTGTGTTAGGGGGTTGGAGGATCAGGTGTTGCAAGGCTGGGGGAGCAGGAGTTTGGGGGGCCTGATTTGGGCCTACAGGGTCTGGGGTTGCAGGTTCCAGGGGTGCAGGATTTGGGGGTTCAGGGTTTAGGGGTGCAGTGGTTTGGAGTGCAGTGTTTTGGGGTGCAGGGTTTGGGGAAGGAGGATATGGGGGTGCAGGGTTTAGGGTGCAGGATCTTGGGGTGCAGGGGTTTGGGGTGGAGGGCTTGGTAGGGCAGGATTTGGGGATGGAAAGTTTAGGGGGTAGGGCTGGGGGTGCAGGATTTGGGGGTGAAGGGGTTGTGGGGTGCAGGGTTCTGGGGTGCAGGGTTTGGGAGATCGGTACGTGGGGCTGGAGGATTTGGGGGTGCAGGGTTTGGAGCAGAAGGATCTGGGGGTGCAAGATTGGGGGTAGCAGGGTTTTGGGGACCAGGGTTTCGGGGTCAGGCTTTAGGGGGACAGGGTTTGGGGGGCAGGGATGGGAGGGATGATTTGGGGGTGCAGGGTTTAGGTCAGCAGGATCTTAGGGTGAAGGGGTTTGGGGTGAAGGGTTGGGTAGGACAGGATTTGGGGTGCAGGTTTTTAGGGTGCAACTTGTGGGGGTCAGGATTTGGGGTCCAGGAGGTTGGGGGTGCAGGGTTTGGGGGTGTAGGATTTAGTGGAGCAGGGACTGGGGGTGAAGGTCTTGTGGAGGCAGAATTGGGGGTGCAGGTCTTGGGGAGGCAGAATTGGGGGTGCAGATTTTGGCTGTTCAGGACCTGGGGGTGCAGGATTTGGGGATGTAAGTTTTGAGGGGTAGATTTTGGGGTGCTGGGTTTGGGACATGGGTCTGGAGGATTTGGGGGTGCAGGGTTAAGGGGTTTAGGATTTTGGGGTGCACAGTTTAGGGTGCACGTTCTGGGCATGTATGATTTGAGAGTGCAGGGCTTTGGGGTACAGGATTTGGGGTGCAGGGTTTTGGGGTCAGGATCTGGGGTTGCAGCATTTTGAAGTGCAGGGTTTGGAGGAGGGAGGTTTTGGGGGTGAAAGATTTGGTGGTTCAGGTTTTGGGGGTGCAGTTTTAAGAGGGTGGAGGATTAGGGGTGCAGGATTTGGGGGTTCAGGATTTGGGGCTGCAGAGTATGGGAGGGAAGGATCTGGGGCTTCAGGATTTGGGGGTGCACCGTTTGGGGGTGCAGGGTTTAGAAGTCAGGTCTCAGAGTGCAGCGTTTGGGGTGCAGGGGTTTGGTGGGAAATTTAAGGTTGCAGAGTGTGGGGTGCACAGGACTGGGGCACAGGATTTGGGGGTGCGGGGTGTCAGGGTTCAGGATTTGGAGGTGTGGAGGTTTGGGGTGCAGGGGATGGGGGTGAAGGATCTGAGGCTGCAGGGCGGTGGGGGAAGGATTTGGGGGTGAGAGATTTGGGGTGCAGGATTTGGGGGTGCAGAGTTTTGGGAGGTAAGGATCTGGGGCTGCAGGATTTGGGGGTTCAGTGTTTGGGGCAGCACAATCTTGGGGTGCAGGGGTTTGCAGTGAAAGGTTTGGTAGGCAGGATTTGGGGTGCAGGATTCTGGGGTGCTGGGTTTGGGGTACAGGATTTGGTGTTGCAGGGATGGGGTTGAAGGGCTTGGGTTTCCAGGCCTTTGAGGTGCAGGATTTGGAGGTGCAAGGTTTGGGAGGGAATTCTTTGGGGTGCAGGTTTAGGGTTCCAGGAGGTGGGGGAAGGACCTTGGGGTGAAGGGTTTGGGGGGGCAGGGTTTTGGGGGAAGGATTTGGGGGTGCAGGGTTTTGAAGTGCAGGATTTAAGGGTGCGGGGGTTTGGGTGAAGGGCTTGGCAGGGCAGGAATTTGAGGTGCAGGGTTTGGGGGTTCAGGGTGTTTGGGGAACGATCTGGGGGTACAGGGTTTGGGGTGCTGGGTTTGGGGGTTAAAGGATTTGCGGGGGCAGGGTTCAGGTGTTCAGGACCTGGGCGTGCAGGCTTTGCGGGTTCAAGGTTCCAGGTGCATTGTTTGGGGGGAGAGGATTTGGGGGTGCAGAGTTTTGGGGCGCAGAGCTTGTGAGAGAGGAATCGGGGGTGCAGGATTTGGGGGTTCAGGGTTTAGGGTAGCAGGATCTTGGGGTGCAGGATATGGGGGTGTAGTGTTTGTGAATGCAGGGTTTTGGGGGTCAGGATCTGGGGGTGCATGATTTGGGGGCTCAGGGTTTGGGGATGAAGGGTCTTGGGGTGCTGGGCTTTGGGGTGCAGTGTTGGGGGGCAGGTTTTGGGGTGCAGGGTTTAGGAGGGCAGGATTTGCGTGTTCAGGAACTGGGGGTGCAGGATTTTGCGTTGAAGGGCTCTGGGGTGCCGGGGTTGGCCTGCAGGGGTTGGGGTGCAGTATTTTGGGGTGCAGGGGTTTGGGGTTCAGGACCTGTGGCTGCAGGGTCTTAGGGAACAGGATTTCAGGGGTGCAGGGGCTTTGGGAGAGGGATTTGGGCTTCAGGGTCTGAGGGGTGCAGGGTTTGGTGGGGAAGGGTTTGGGGGTGCCTGGTTTAGGGTTGCAGGATTTGGGGGTCAAGGGTTTGGAGGTGCCAGGGTTTTGGAGGGCAGGATATAGGGGTGCAGGATTTGAGGGTGCAGGGTTGTGGAGTGCAGAGATTTGCAGGTGCAAGATCTGGGATTGTAGGGTTTTGGGGTGCAGGTTTTGGGGAGGAAGGATTTGGGGTGCAGGGTTTAAAGGTTCACGATCTGGAGGTGCAGCGCTTTGGGGTGCAGGGTTATGGGCCTACGGGTTTTGGGAGGGAAGGATCTGGGGGTCAGGGTGCAGGGATCACAGCATGGGGGTGCAGGATTCTGGGGTGCAGGATCTGGGGAGCAGGATCTGGGGGAGCAGGGTTTGGGGTGCAGAACCTTGTTGTTTAGGGTTTAGAGGCAGGATTTGGGGGTGCAGGGCTTTGGGGTGCAGGGTTCAGGTGTTCAGGACTTGGGGGTTGGAGGATTTGGGGGTTGGAAGATTTGGGGGTGCAGGGTTGGGTAAGGAAGGATCTGAGGGCGCAGGGTTTGAAGTTTCAGGACCTGGGGTGCAGGATTTGGGGGTACAGGATTAATGGGTGCAGGGTGTTTGGGGAAAGGATTTGGGGGTGCAGGGTTTTGAAGTGCAGGGTTTAAAGGGGCAGGATATGGGGTGAACGATTTGGGGGTGCACATTTTTGGGGTGTGCAAGATTTGAGAGTGCAGGGATTTGGGGTGAGCGATTTCAGGGTGCCGGGTCTGGGGGGGAAGGATCTGCAGGTGCAGGGTTTGTCAGTGCATTGATTGGGGGCCAGAATTTGAGGGTGCAGGGTTTGTGGGGCAGGATCTTGGGTGCAGGGTTTGGGGAGCAGGATCTGGGGGTGATGGAATTGGTTGACAAGGTTTCGCAGGCCGGCTTTGGGGGAGCAGAGTTCAGGGGTGCAAGGTTTTGGGGGACAGGTCTGGACATAAAAGATTCGGGGGCAAATGGTTTGGGGGAACGATTTGGGGGTGCAGGATTTGGGGGTGCAGGATTTGGTATTACAGGTTTTGGGGAATCATGGCTTGGGAGGAAGGATTTAGGGGTGCAGGGTTTCAAGATGCAGGATTTGGGGTGCAGTATTTGGGGTTGCAGGTTTGGGGGGTGCAAGTTGTGGGGCAGCAGGATATCGGGTACAGGGTTCTGGGCTGCAGGGTTTGGGGGTGCAGGATTTCAACGTGCAGGGTTCTGGGGTGCAGTATCTGGGGGTCCAGGGTTTGGCAGTGCATTGGCTTTGGGGGTTGAAGGATTTGGGGGTGCAGAGTTAGGGATGCAGGACTTGGGGGTGCAGGATTTGGGAATGCAGAGTTTGGGGTGCAGGTTTCGGGGTTCAGGAAGGTAGGGAGGGCAGGATTAGGGGGTGCAAGGTTTCAGTTGTAGGGTTTAGGGGTGCAGAGTTTGGTAGGGCCGAATTTGGGGGTGCAGGATCTGGGGTGCAGGGTTTGGGAAGACAGGATCGGGGGTGGAGGATTTGGGGGTGCAGGACTGAGGGGCAGGGTTTTGGTGCAGGGCTTGCGGTCAGGATCTGGGGTGCAGGTTTGGGAAGAGTATTTTGGGGTGCAGGATTTTGGGTGCCGTGTTTGCCGGGCAGGTTTGGGGTGATCACTGCTGATCCGCACACACTCGCTCTCTCTGGTATTCACCTCCACTCCTGCTCCTCCACCTCCCCACTGTTCTCTCCATCTCCTCTCTTCTCGTTCCCACCACACTCTGCACACAGACCCGACCACTGAGAATGTTCCAGAACACGCTGATCCAAACCCCGCTGGGACCTCCGGGCTCCATGGCAACGTGAAAATTGAGTGTGCCACAGAATCCCTTTGGGTGTCAAACACCTTGAAGGTGCTGGAGTCCAAGCACAACCCCCCGGCACTGCCCACGGCCCTCAGGAGCTCCTGTGGAAACCCCTCCAGGGATGGCGGCTCCAGCCCTGCCCTGGGCAGCCCGTTCAGTGCCCGACAGCCCTCGCTGGGAGGAACAGCTCCCAGGCTCCAGCCAGAAGCTCACCCGGTACCGCTGGGGCCGTCTCCTCTCCTCCTGCCGCTCGTTCCCGGGCAGAGTCCCCGAAGCCCGCTCTCCGGGCGCTCTGCGGGCGGCTCCTGGCCCGGCCGCCCCCCGCACTCCCGCTCTGGCTCCGCCCCAAGGCTCAGGCGGGAACGGCCGCTGCGGCCCGGCCGGCCAATCGCAGCTCGCCGCCTCAGCCCCGCCCCCTCAAACCAGCCCTTGGCCCCGCCCCCTCCCCCCAGCCCCTCAGGAGGAGCCGCACCCGCTGGTGCTGAGTGCGGAGCTCAGCGCACAAAGAGCTGCACAGGGTGAGAGGGGCAGGGGGATTCGAGCTGGGATGGGCGCTGTTTGCAGACGGAACCAAGTGAGGCACGGGCTCTGCACCTGGAGAAAGGAAAAGGTGCTTGAGTTCTATGTGAAAAGTTATTAAATTTGTTTGTGAATTATTGGCTTAAACGTTTTTCATCCATAGCAAAAGCGTAAGTTATTTATTTCAATCCAATTCCTTCCTTGTATTCCTTAAACCCCTGTTCATCAGAGCAAAAGGAAAGCAGCGCGGGGGATTCGCTCCGCCCCACACGCCCCCGTTAAACAGCACGGGTGTGTTAAACACAGTGAGGGGTTCATACCCATCATGGCCAAGAACGCTGCACACACCCACAGCCTTTCCTCCCAGCTCGAACCGCACCTGCACTGCTCACCCTGGGCAGCTCTGTGTGCGCTGAGCTCCGCACTCAGCACCAGGAACTGGGGTGGGGGGTGGGAACGAGAAGAGAGGAGATGGAGAGAACAGTGGGGAGGTGGAGGAGCAGGAGTGGAGGTGAATACCAGAGAGAGCGAGTGTGTGCGGATCAGCAGTGATCACCCCAAACCTGCCCCGCAAACACGGCACCCAAAATCCTGCACCCCAAATCCTGCCTACCAAACCTTTCACTGCAAACCCCTGCACCGCAAGATTGTGCTGCCCCAAACACTGAACCCCCAAATCCTGCAGCCCCAGATCCTGCTGCCCCATACCCAGCACCCCAAACTCTGCACCCAGAAATCCTGCACTCTCATAACCCTGCACCTCAAACAATTCCCTCAACCCTGCACCCCCAAAACCTGTAACCCCAAACGCTGCACCCCCAGGTCCTGTCCCCACACTCTGCACTGCCAGATCCTGCCCCCCTAAACCCTTAAAGCCCAAATATTGCACTCCCAGATCCTTCCTCAACACCCTGCACCCCCAAATTCCCCACCGAAAACCTGCACCCCCAGATCCTGCAGCACCAAGTTCTGTGCCCTGAAGCCCTGCACTGAAAATCCTGCCCCCTAACTCTGCACCCGCAAATCCTGCACCCCCAAATCCTGCATCTCTAAACCCTGCACCCCCAAATCCTTCAACCCCCAAAGCCAATGCACTGCCAAACCCTGGACCCCCAGATACTGCACCCCAGAACCCTGCACGTTGAAATCCTGCACCCCCAAACCCTGCAGCCCAGAACCCTCTACCCGATATCCTGCTGCCCCACAACTTGCACCCCCAAACCTGCAACCCCAAATACTGCACCCCAAATCCTGCATCTTGAAACCCTGCACCCCTAAATCCTCTTCCCAAGCCATGTTTCCCCAAAACCTGTAATACCAAATCCTGCACCCCCAAATCCTGCACCCCAAAATCGTTCCCCCAAACCATTCTCCCCTGAATCTTTTATGTCCAAACCTGTCCCCCCAAACCTTGCACCCCTGAACTCTGCTCCTTCAAAGCCGGCCTGCGAAACCTTGTCAACAAATTCCATCACCCCCAGATCCTGCTCCCCAAACCCTGCATCCAAAATCCTGCCCCACAAACCCTGCGCCCTCAGATCCTTCCTTACCCAACACTGCACCCCCAAATCCTCCAACCCCCAAGTCCTGAACACCTGAACCCTGCACCCCCAACTCCTCACCCCAAAGCCCTGCACCCCCAAATCCTGCCTCTAAACCCTAAACAACAAGGTTCTGCACCCCAAACCCTGCTCCCCCAGATCCTACTCCCCAGATCCTGCACCCCAGAATCCTGCACCCCCATACTGTGATCCCTGCAACCCCAGATCCTTCCCTCCCAAAACCCGTAGGCCCATAACCCTGCACCCCAAAGCGCTGCACCTCCAGATCGTGAACCTTTAAACCCTGCACCCCAAATCCTTCCTCCCCAAAACCTGCACCCCAAAACCCTACAATCCCAGATCTTGCACCTGCAAATCTCTGCACTCCACAACCCTGCACCCTCAAATCCTGCACCCCTATATCCTGCCCCCCAAAACCCTGGCACCTCCAAACCCTTGATCCCCAGATCCTGCAACCCTAAACCAGGCACCCCAAACCCTTCCCCACCAAACCCTGCACCCCTCAGACCCTGAAGCCCAAATCCCTCTCCCAAAGCCCCTGCACCCCTGAAATCCTGTTCCCTAAGACCCTGCAGCCACAGGTCCTGAACCCCAAACCCCTGCACCCCAAAATACTGCACCCCAATCCCTGCAGGCCGACCCTGGCACCCCAGAGCCCTTCAACGCAAAATCCTGCACCCCCAGTTCCTGAACACGCAAATCCTGCCCTCCTAAACCCTGCACCCCAAAACCTACCCCCCAACACTGCACCCCAAAGCCCAGCACCCCAAGACCCTTCATCCCCAAACCCTGAGCCCCCAAATCATGCACCTCCAGATCCTGAACTCCAAAACCCTGCACCCACAAACACTGCACCCCCATATCCTGCACCCCAAGATCCTGCTACCCTAAACCCTGAACCCCCAAATCCTGCACCCCCGATTCCTCTCTCACAAGCCCTGCACCCCAAAACTCTGCACCCCCAAATCCTCTCCCCCCAAACAATGCACCTGGAACCTTGAACCCGCAAAGCCTGCACGCCCAGGTCCTGAACACCTGAACCCTGCCCCCGCAAATCCTTTAACCCCCAAACCCAGCACCCCAAACCCTGTACCCCCAGATCGTTCCCCAAACACCCTGCACCCCCAAACCCTGCACCCCAAATTCCTGCCCTGCCAAGCCCTTCACCCAAACCCCCGCACCCTTAAATCCTGCACCCCTAAACCCTGCACCCCCAAATCCTGCACCTCCAGATCCTTCTTTCCTTCCTTCCTTCCTAAAGCCTGCACCCCAAATCGTGCCCTACCAAACCCTTCACCCCAAACCCCTGCACCCCACAGTCTTGCTCCCCCTAATCCTGCCATCCCAAACCCTGCACCCCAAATTCTGCCCCCCAAACCCCGATCCCGGAAACACTGCACCTCCAAACCCTGTACCCCCAAATCCTTCCCCAACACCCTGCACCCCCAAACCCTGCACCCCTAAGCCTGAACCCTAAATCCCTCACCCAAAACCCCTGCAGCCCCAAACCCTGCACCCCAAGATCCTGCTCCCCTAAATCTTGAACACCCAAACCTTGCACCCTCAAACCCTGCACCCCTAAATCCTGCAGCACCAAACCCTGCCCCCCAAATCCTGCATCCCTAAATTCATCCCTACCAAACTTTGCACCCCTAAACCCTGAAATCTTACACCCCCTAATGCTGCCCTCCCAAATCCTGAGCCCTGCACCCCCAAAGCCTGCATTCCCAAACGCAGCACCCCCGGTCCTGAACACCCAAACACTGCACCCCCAAATTAGGCAGCCCCAAACCCAGCACCCCAAAATCCTCCATTCACAAACTCTGCACGCCCCGAACCTGGACCCCCACATGTGCACCCCCAAAATCATGCTCCCCTGAAACGCTGCACTTCAAAACCCTGCACCCCCAAATCCTTCCCCCAAAACCCTGCCCCCCCAAACCCTACACCCAAAGGTCCTTCCCCCACCTCCTGGAACCCCAAACCCTGCACCCCAAAGAATTCCCTCCCAAACCTTGCACCTCCAAATCCTGCACCTCAAAGGCCTGGAAACCCAAGCCCTTCAACCCCATTCCTGCAACACCAAATCCTGTACCCCAAAACCCAGCACCCCAGAATCCGGCACCCCAAATCCTGCCTACCAAACCTTTCACTGCAAACCCCTGCACCCCAAGATTGTGCTGCCCTAAACACTGAACCCCCAAATCCTGCAGCCCCAGATCCTTGCCTCCCAAAACTCTGCACCCCCAAATCCTGCACCCCAAATCTCTCACCCCCAAATCCTTCCCCCACCACCCTACACCCTCAGATCCTTCACCCCCATCCCCTGCACCCCAAAACTCCACACCTCCAAATCCTGAACCCTGAAACCCTGCACCCCCAAATCCTGTGCCCCAGTCCTGTGCACCCCACACTCTGCACCCCAAACGCTGCACTCTTAGACCTGACTTCTAAACCCTGCACCCCCAAACAGTGCATCCCCAAATCCTGAAGCCCCAGGTCCTGAACACCCAAAATCTGCACCCCCAATTCTGCCTCCACAAGACCTTCACCCCCAGTCCCTGCTCCACAAATCCTACACCCCCAAACCCTGCACCCCCAACCTCCTGTACCCCAAATCCTGCCCCCACAAGTTGCACCCTAAAATCCTGCACCCCAAATCCAGTCCTACCCAACCCTTCAGCCCAAACCCCTTCACCCCAAGATCCTGCTGCCCTAAACCCTGCACCCCCAAATCATCCCTCCCAGCCCTGCCCCCCAAACCCTGTCCCCCTAAAGCCTGACCCCGAAACCCTGCTCCCCAACACCCTGCAATCCCAAACCCTGCACCCCCAATTCTGTCACCCCAAACCCTTCACCCCCAAAACCCTGCACCACTGAACCTTGCACCCTGAAACCCCGTACTCCACAAGTTGCACCCTAAAAGCCCGAAGCCCCAAAACCTGTACCCCCAGATCCTTCCCTCCCAAACCCGGCACCCTGAAATCCCTCACCCCAAAGCCATGCTCCCCAAATCCTGCCCTACCGAACCTTGCACTACAAACCCCTACACCCCAAAATCCTGCACGCTTAAACCCTGCAGCCCCACATCCCACCTAACCCTGCCCCCCAAATCCTTCCCCCTGACCCTGCACGCTGAAACCCTTCACCCCCAGATCATACATTCCCAAACCCTGCCCCTCGAAAGCATTCACCCCCTAACACTGCACCCCCAAATCCTGGAACCCCAAACCTTGATTTCCCAAACCCTGCGCCCCAAAACCCTGCGCTTCCAAACCTTGCACCCCCTGATCCTGCACCCCAAAACCCAGCACCCCAGACCCCTGCACACCTAAATTCTGCACCCCCAGGTCCTAAACATGTGAACCCTGCACCCACAAACCCTGCACCCCGAATTCCTCCATCCCCACGTCATGAACCCCCAAACTCTGCTCCCCAAAATCCTGCACCCCCAAACCCTGCCCTTCTAGATCCTGCTCCCCAATACCCTGCACCCTCAGGTTCTGAACCCGCAAATCCTGCTCCCCCAACCCCTGCCCTACCAAACCCTTCAGCCCAAACCCTGCCCCCCCAGATCCTTCTCTCCCAAATCCTGCACCCCACATTGTGCTGTCCAAACTGTGCCCCCCGAGGTCCTGACCCTTCCAAACCTGCACCCCCAAATTCTGCCTCCCCAAGCCTGCACCCCCAAACCCTGTACTCCAAAATCCTGCACTCCCAAGCCCGGATCCCCCGAAATCCTGCCCACCCAGACCCTGCACCCCGAAATTCTGCCCCACACAAACTTATCCCCCCAGCCCTGATTGCCCTAATCCTGCACCCCAGATCCTTGCCCCCAAACCCTTCACCCCAAACCTGGCATCCCAAACCTCGCACCCCAAATATCTCACCCCCAGATCCTTCCCCACTGCCTTTCACCCCCAGATCCTGACCCCCAAACCCCGCACCCCCAAATCCTTCACCCCAAAACCAATGCAACCCACACTGCGCAATGTTAAATTTCCCCCCAAACCCCTGCACCCCAAACCCCTGATCTCCCAAACTCTGCACCCCAGAACCCCGCACCCCCACATTCTGCCAACAAACCCCTGCCCCCCAGGCTCTGCAGCCCTAAATCGTGCACCTCCTCATCCAGCCCCCAAACAATGCGCCCCCAGATCCTTCCTCAACACCCTGCACCCCAAATTCCCCACCCAAACCCCTGCACCCCCAAGTCCTGTACCCCAAAGCCCTGCACCAAAAATTCTGCCCCCCAACTCTGCACTCCCAAATCCTGCACCCCCACATCCTGCACCCTGAAACCCTGTGTCCCCCAGTCCTCCACCCCCAAAACCAATGCACCACCAAACCCTGCACCCCAAATCCCTGCAACCCCAAATCCCAACTAACCCTGCACCCCAAAATCCTCCACTCCAAAACCCTGCACCTCCAGATCCTTCCCTCAAACCCTGAACACCTGAACCCTGCACCTCAAAACCCTGCACCCCAAATCCTGACCCCCAGATAATGTCCCCAAAACCCCTACATCTCCGATTCTTCCCCCTAAGCTCTGCACCCTTAAAACGTGCACCCCTAAATTCTGCACCCCCAAATCCTTCCTCCCAAGCCATGAACCCCTCAAACCTGTGATACCAAACCCTGCAACCCTGAACCCTGTGCCCCCAAACCCTGCACATCCCATAATCCTGTACCCCCAGATACTGCTCCCCAAAACCCTGCACCCCCAAACTGTATACCCGAAATGCTGCCATCCCCAAACTCGCACCCCAAACCCTGCACCCTAAAATCAAGTCCTCCCCCAACTTGCACTCAAAACGCTGCCCCCTAAGCTTTGCACCCCCAAATGCTGACCCCCAAACCCCGTGCCCCCAAATCCCACCACCCTAAATCCTTCCCCCTAATCAATGCACTTCCAAACCTTGCACCCCCAAATCCTCAACCCCATGTCCTGAACCCCAAAACCCTGCACCCCCAATTCTGCCTCCCCAAACCCGGTACCCACGGGTTCTGCACCCCAAACTCTGCACCCACAGGTTCTGAACCCCAAACTCCTGCTCCCCCAAGCCCTGCCCCCCAAACTCTGCACCCTCAATTCCCGCACTACCAAACCCTGCACCCCCAGATCCCTCACCCAAACCTGCACCCCAAATCTGGCCTCACCCAGCCCTGTGCCCCAAAACCATGAAACCCAAAAACCTGCACCCTAAATCCTGCACCCCAAATCAGGTACCCCAGATGCCGCATTCCCAAATCCTGCACCCCCAGATCCTGCACCCCAAAACCTTCACCACAAACCCTGCACCCTCCACCACCTTAACACTGCACGCCCAAACCCTGCACCCCCAAATCCTGCACCCCAAATCCTGCTCCTTCAAACCCTTTGCCCCCAAATTTTGCCCCCCTAGACCTGCACCCCCAAGCCTTTCTCCCTAAAACCCTACAAACCCAAATTCTGCACCCTAAACCCTGCACCCCCAGATCCTTCCTGCAAGACTCTGCACCCCAAAATCAAGCACCCCAGATCCCGCACTTCAAAACACTGCATCCCTGAACCCCAAACACTAGATCCTGCCCCCACCAATCCTGCTCTACCATCCTCTTCACCCCAAGCCCCTGCACCCCAAATTCCGGTTACCCTAAACCCTGAAACCCCAAATCCTGCACCCAGATCCTGCAGCCCAAAGCGAGCACCCTAAAATCAAGTCCCCCCAAAACCTGCACTGAAAATGCTGAACCCCAAATCCTGCCCCCCAGATCCTGCACTCTCAGATCCTCCTGCCAAAAACCCTGCACCCCAAACCCTGAACTCCCAAACTCTGCACCCAGAGCCCTGCACCCTCAAATCCTGCACCCCCAGTTCCTGAACACATGAACCCTGCACCCCCAAACCTCACCCGAAAGTCCTGCACCTGCGTATCCTGCTCTACCAAACCCTTCAGTGCAGACCCCTGCACCCCAAGATTGTGCTGCCCTAAACTCTGAACCCCCAAATCCTGCAGCCCCAGATCCTTGCCTCCCAAAACTCTGCACCCCCAAATCCTGCACCCCAAATCTCTCACCCCCAAATCCTTCCCCCACCACCCTGCAGCCTCAAATCCTTCACCCCATCCCCTGCACCCCAAAACTCCACACCTCCAAATCCTGAACCCTGAAACCCCGCACCCCCAAATCCTGTGTCCCAGTCCTGTGCACCCCACACTCTGCAACCTTAAATTTCCCCCCAAGCCCCTGCACCCCAAACGCTGCACTCTTAGACCTGACTTCTAAACCCTGCACCCCCAACAGTGCACCCCCAAATCCTGAAGCCCCAGATCCTTCCCTCCCATACCCTGCACCCCCAAATCCTGAACCCCCACAAATCCTGCACCACTAATCTTCCACGCCCTTAACACTGCACCCCCAAAACCAGCACCACCAAATCCTTCACCCCCAAAACCTCCCTCCTCCAAACCCTGCACTTCAAAATGCTGCACCCCCAAATCCTTCTCCCCAACATCCTGCACCCCCAGATCCTGACCCCAAAACCCTGCATCCCAAATCCTGTACCCCAAAGCCCTGCACTCTCAAATCATACATGCCCAGAACGTGCACCCTAAACTGTGCACCCCAAAATCCTAAACCCCCTTAACCCTGCATCCCCAAAACCTGTACCCCAGATCCTTCCCCCCCATAACTGGCACCCTGAAATCCCTCACCCCAAATCCCTGCACCCTCAAATCCTCCAGCCCACAAGTCCTGCACCCCCAGGTCCTGAACACCTGAACCCTGCAGACCCAAATGCTGCACCCAGAACTCTTGGTGCCCAAATCCCTGCACCCAAAAGTCTGTCTCCCGAACCTTCACACCAAAGCCCTGCACCCCAATATCCAAAAGCATCCTCTTGTGACTGGCCCAGATGCTCCGTGCATCCTTGGCATAGAGCACCATCATCATCCAACCACCATCATCATCCAACCACCATCATCATCATCCAACCACCACCATCATCCAACCACCACCATCATCATCCAACCACCACCATCATCATCCAACCACCACCATCATCATCCAACCACCACCATCATCCAACCACCACCATCATCATCCAACCACCACCATCATCATCCAACCACCACCATCATCATCCAACCACCATCATCATCCAACCACCATCATCATCCAACCATCATCATCATCATCCAACCAACCAATCCTGAACCCAACCAATGACCCCATCACCCAATCAGTGACTCCACAACCCAACCAATGACCCCATCATTCAACCAATGACCCCATCACCCAATCAGTGACCCCATGACCCAACCAATGACCCCATCATTCAACCAATGACCCCATTATTCAACTAATGACCCCATCACCCAACCAGTGACTCCATGACCCAACCAATGACCCCAGGGACCACAGTGCTACCATCTGCCATGGGCTGATCCAGACCACGCTGGAGCAAGGTGAAGCTCCAGAACACTTGCAATACATTGATGACATCATCGTATGGGGCGACACAGTGAAAGAAGTCTTCAAAAAAGGTGAGAGAATAATTCCTATTCTTTTGGATGCTGGTTTTGCCATAAAACGAAGCAAGGTCAAGGGACCTGCACGGGAGATCCAGTTTTTAGGAATAAAATGGCAAGATGGCCGTCGTCAGATCCCAATGGAGGTGATCAACAAAACTACAGCAATGTCTCCACCTACTAATAAAAAGGAGACACAGACTTTCTTGGGCATTGTAGGTTTTTGGAGAATGCACATTCCTGACTACAGCCACATTGTGAGCCTCTCTATCGAGTGACTCGTAAAAAAGAACCAATTTGAGTGGGGCCCTGAACAACGCCAAGCCTTTGAACAAATGAAGCGTGAGATAACTCATGCGGTGGCCCTTGGACCAGTCCGAACTGGAGTAGATGTTAAAAATGTGCTCTACACCGCAGCCGGAGATAATGGACTTAACTGGAGCCTCTGGCACAAAGCACCAGGAGAAACCCGAGGTCAACCCTTAGGTTTTTGGAGTCGAGGATACAAAGGATCTGAGGCCAACTGTACTGCAACTGAAAAGGAGATACTGGCAGCATATGAAGGAGTTGGAGGTGCTTCAGAAGTGATGGGCACTGAAGCACAGCTCCTCCTGCACCTCGACTGCCGGTGCTGAGCTGGGTGTTCAAAGGGACGGTTCCCTCTCCACATCATGGCACCGAAGTTACATGGAGTAAATGGATTGCACTGATCACGCAATGAGCTCGAATTGGGAGTCCCAACCGTCCAGGGATATTAGAAGTGATTACAGACTGGCCGGAAAGCAAAGACTTTGGGATGTCTGCAGATGAGGAGGAAGTAAAACGTGCTGAAGAAGCACCACCATATAATCCGCTTTCAGAGACTGATAAGCAGTGTGCACTGTTCACAGATGGATCCTGTCGTCTGTAGGAAAACATCGAAGGTGAAAGCTGCTGTGTGGAGTCCCACACGACAAGTTACAGAAGCCACTGAAGGACAAGGTGAATCCAGTCAGTTTGCAGCAGTGAAAGCCATCCAGCTGGCTTTGGACATTGCTGAACGAGAGAAGTGGCCAATGCTTTGTCTCTATACTGACTCATGGATGGGAGCAAATGCCTTGTGGGGGTGGCTACAGCAATGGAAGAAAAGTAACTGGCAGCGCAGAGGTGAAACCATTGGGAACCACGCTGTGGCAAGACATTGCTGCTCGGCTGGAGAGCCTGCCTGGGGAAGTTGGTCATGTAGATGCTCATGTGCCTAAAAGTCAAGCCACCGAGGAACATCGAAACAACCAACAAGCAGATCAAGCTGCTAAGATTAAAGTAGCTGAGGTGGACTTGGGCTGGCAACATAAAGGTGAACTTTTCCTAGCTCGGTGGGCCCATGGTGCTTCAGGGCATCAAGGTAGAGATGCAACATACAAATGGGCTCGTGATCGAGGGGTGCATTTAACTATGGACACTGTTTCACAGGTTATTCATGAATGTGAAACTTGCGCCGAAATCAAACAAGCAAAACAGTTAAAGCCTGTATGGTATGGGGGGCGATGGTTAAAGTGTAAGTATGGAGAAGCTTGGCAGATTGATTATATTACACTTCCACAAACACGTCAAGGTAAGCGTTATGTACTTACAATGGTGGAAGCAACCACTGGATGGTTGGAAACATCTGCCGTACCTCATGCTACAGCCCGAAATACCATCTTGGGCCTTGAGAAGCAAGTCCTTTGGCGGCCGGGTACGCCAGAAAGAATTGAATCAGACAATGGTACTCATTTCAAAACCAGTATTATAGACAATAGGGCCAAAGAACATGGTATTGAGTGGGTGTATCATATTCCATATCATGCACCAGCCTCTGGGAAAACTGAAAGGTGCAATGGTTTGTTAAAAACTACACTAAAGGCACTGGGTGGCGGAACCTTTAAAAACTGGGATTCACATTTAGCAAAAGCCACTTGGTTGGTCAACACCAGGGGATCAACCAATCGAGCCGGGCCTGCCCAATCAGAAATTCTATGGACTGTAGAAGGAGATAAAATCCCTGTAGTACACATGAAAAATATGTTAGGAAAGGCAGTCTGGGTTCCTCCTGCCTCAGGCAAAGGCAAACCTATTCGTGGGATTGTTTTTGCCCAGGGACCTGGCAGCACCTGGTGGGTGATGCTCAAGGATGGAGAAGTTCGGTGTGCACCTCAAGGGGATTTGATTTTAGGTGAAAATATGCAATGCTGAACTGTACGATGTGAATTGCCGCACTAACAATGTTTAATAAGTGTCTTTCAGATCAAGACAATGGTGATGAAACCAGCGCTGGCTTCTTCGAGTGGCGCCCGACACCTTCTTCGAAGTTGGTGTCCTTAACCCACCAACAGGGGTCATGAGATGCACTTGGACCATTTTCCCTGCCCTGGGAGACTGTGGTGACAAAATGAACTTAATGAACTTTTCAAAGGATGGTCCACTGATTAATTACTCCTGTGTATATATGTACATATGTATGTATATATATATAGTAGTAGTGATTAATTAGATTGTATTGATAGATTGTATTGATAAGGTTTAAGTATTCAGTGAATGTCATATTATAAGGGGTGGAATGTCCTGGTTTTGTTAAAAACAAGTTTCTCTTTTAGTGAATTTGCCTGTCAGCTCAAGCTTCATATCAGCTGCATTTTCCTGGAGAACCGGACACATGTTTTGGCAAACCCAGCAATGGAATGCAAACTTATTGATGAGCACGGATGCACATCTCGCGAGAGGGGCAACGAGAAACCGGTGACCAACTGTGTATAACATTCCGTTCACGTGAATACTTCATATAAAAGTGGGAGATCACGAGGATCTCGGCCCTTTTCTCCTCATGGCTGACATTAGGAGAGGACCTTGCTGGTCGTCCCTGCGAACGGAGGCCAGTGAGAGACTGAATCCAGCTCCGGTTGGCTACAGAGTCCAATTCAGGACTTTGGATGCTGGCTCTGCAGTTGCTGAGACTTACAAGATTGGTTTTGTATATTTTGTATTATTTTCTCTATTCTTATCAGTAGCATCAGTAAAACATCTTTAACTTTTCCAACTCTCTTCCCTCTGTGCTTCTTCCCCTCCCAATCGCCTGTGCTGAGTGGGAAGGGGGAGAGGGACGGGAAAAAGGGGGAATTGGGAGGGGAGAGGACGTTGACAACACATCTGGCAGGATTTGATTGTCACACCGCAATCCTAACCCTCGACAGGGACAAAGGGGGTCCTGGGATGTCACAATGGGCCCTGGGGACAAAGGGCGGTCCTCAGGATATCACAATGGGCCCTGGGGACAAAGGGTGGTCCCCAGGATATCACAATGGGCTCTGGTGACAATGGGGTCCCCAGGATGTCACAATGGGCCCTGGGGACAAGTTGGGGTCCCCTGAATTTCACAATGGGCCCTGGGGACAAAGAGGGCTCCCCAGCATATCACAATGGGCCCTGGGGACAATGGGGGGTCCTGGGACGTCACAATGGGCCCTGGGGACAAGGGGGGGGTCCCCAGGATGTCACAATGGGCGCTGGGGACAAAGAGAGTCCCCAGCATGTCACAATGGGCCCTGGGGACAAAGGGGGTCCCCACGGTATCAGAATGGGCCCTGGGGACAATGGGGGGTCCTGGGACGTCACAATGGGCCCTGGGGACAAGGGGGGGTCTCCAGGATGTCACAATGGGCGCTGGGGACAAAGAGAGTCCCCAGCATGTCACAATGGGCCCTGGGCACAAGGGGGGTCCCCATAGTGTCACAATGGGCCCTGGGGACAATGGGGGGCCCTGGGACGTCACAATGGGCCCTGGGGACAAGGGGGGGTCCCCAGGATGTCACAATGGGCCCTGGGGACAAAGAGGGGTCCCCTGAATGTCACAATGGGCCCTGGGGACAAGGGGGTGCAGTGGATGTCACAATGGGCCCTGGGGACAATGGGGGGTGTCCAGGATGTCAGAATGAGTCCTGAGGACAAGGGGGTTCCCCATGGTGTCACAATGGGTCCCCAGTGACAAGGAGGGCTCCCCATGGTGTCACAATAGGCCCTGGGGACAAAGTGGGGTCCAAGAATGTCACAATGGGCCCTGGGGACAAAAGGGGTTGCCATGGTGCCACAATGGGCCCTGGGGTCAAAGGGGGTCCCCATGGTGCTACAATGGGCCCTGGGGACAAAGGGGGGTCCTGGGATGTCACAATGGGCCCTGGGGACAAAGGGGGTGTCCCCATGGTGCCACAACGGGCCCTGGGAGCAAGGGGGTGGCCAGGATGTCACAATGGGTCCTGGGGAAAATGGGGGGTGCCCAGGATGTCACAATGGACCCTGAGGACAAGCGGGGGTCTCCATGGTGTCACAATGGGCCCCAGTGACAAAGAGGGTCCCCTGAATGTCACAATAGGTCCTGGGGACAATGGGGGGTCCTGGGACGTCACAATGGGCCCTGGGGACAAGGAGGGATCCCCAAGATGTCACAATGGGCCCTGGGGACAATGGGGGTTCCTGGGACGTCACAATGGGCCCTGGGGACAAGGGGGGGTCCCCAGGATGTCACAATGGGCCCTGGGGACAAAGAGGGGTTCCCTGAATGTCACAATGAGCTCTGGAAACAAGGGGGTGCAGATGATGTCACAATGGGCCCTGGGGACAATGGGGGGTCCTGGGATGTCACAATGGGCCCTGGGGACAATGGGGGGTCCTGGGACGTCACAATGGGCCCGGGGGACAAGGAGGGATTCCCAAAATGTCACAATGGGCCCTGGGGACAAAGTAAGGTCCTGGGATGTCACAATGGGCCCTGGGGACAAGGGGGGGTCCCCAGGATGTCACAATGGGCCTTGGGAACAAGGGGGTCCCCCAGATATCACAATGGGCCCTGGGGACAATGTAAGGTCCTGGGCTGTCACACTGGACCCTGAGGACAAGGGGGGTCCCCAGGATGTCACAATGAAGTCTTGGGACAAAGGGGGTCCCCAGGATGTCACAATGGGCCCTGGGGACCAGGGGGGGTCCTGGGATGTCACAATGGGCCCCAGTGACAAAGGGGGTCCCTATGGTGCCACAATGGGCCCTGGGGACAAAGGGGGTCCCCTGGATGTCACAATGGGCCCTGGGGACAAAGGGGGTCCCCTGGATGTCACAATGGGCTCTGGGGACAAGGAGGGTCCCCAGCATGTCACAATGGGCCCTGGGGAAAAAGGGGGTCCCCACGGTATCAGAATGAACCCTGGGGACAAGGGGGGTCCCCTGAATGTCACAATGGGCCCTGGGGACAATGTAAGGTCCTGGGCTGTCACACTGGACCCTGAGGACAAGGGGGGTCCCCAGGATGTCACAATGAAGTCTTGGGACAAAGGGGGTCCCCAGGATGTCACAATGGGCCCTGGGGACCAGGGGGGGTCCTGGGATGTCACAATGGGCCCCAGTGACAAAGGGGGTCCCTATGGTGCCACAATGGGCCCTGGGGACAAAGGGGGTCCCCTGGATGTCACAATGGGCCCTGGGGACAAAGGGGGTCCCCTGGATGTCACAATGGGCTCTGAGGACAAGGAGGGTCCCCAGCATGTCACAATGGGCCCTGGGGAAAAAGGGGGTCCCCACGGTATCAGAATGAACCCTGGGGACAAGGGGGGTCCCCTGAATGTCACAATGGGCTCTGGGGACAATGGGGGGTCCTGGGATGTTACAATGAGCCCTGCAGACAAGGGTGGTACCCACAGTGTCACAATGGGCCCTGGGCACAAGGGGGGGTCCCCATAGAGTCACAATTGACCCTGGGGACAAGGGGGTGCCGAGGATGTTACAATGGGCCCTGGGGACAATGGGGGGTCCTGGGACCTCACAATGGGCCCTGAGGACAATGGTGGGTCTCCTGAATGTCAAAATGGGCCCTGGGGACAAAGGGGGGTCCGCAGGATGTCACAATGGGCACTGGGGACAAAGGGGGGGTCCCCAGGATGTCACAATGGGCCCTGGGGACAATGTGGGGTCCTGGGATTTCACAATGGGCCCCAGTGACAAAGGGGGTCCCCTGAATGTCACAATGGGTCCTGGGGACAATGGGGGGTCCTGGGACGTCACAATGGGCCCTGGGGACAAGGAGGGATTCCCAAAATGTCACAATGGGCCCTGGGGACAAGGGGGTGTCCCCAGGATGTCACAATGGGCCCTGCGGACAAGGGTGGTACCCACGGTGTCACAATGGGCACTGGGCACAAGGAGGGGTCCCTATAGTGTCACAATGGGTCCTGGGGACAAGTGGAGTCCCCTGAAAGTCACAATGGGCCCTTGGGACAATGTGGGGTCCTGGGATCTCACAATGGGCCCCAATGACAAACGGGGGCCCCTGAATGTCACAATGGGCGCTGGGGACAATGGGGGTCCTGGGACGTCACAATGGGCCCTGGGGACAAAGGGTGGTCGCCAGGATATCACAATGGGCTCTGGTGACAATGGGGTCCCCAGGATGTCACAATGGGCCCTGGGGACAACAGGCGGTCCTGGGATGTCACAATGGGCCCTGGGGACAAAGAGTGTCCCCAGGATATCAGAATGGCCCTGAGGACAAGTTGGGGTCCCCTGAATTTCACAATGGGCCCTGGGGACAAAGAGGGCTCCCCAGCATATCACAATGGGCCCTGGAGACAATGGGGGGTCCTGGGACGTCACAATGGGCCCTGGGGACAAGGAGGGATCCCCAGGATGTCACAATGGGCCCTGGGGACAATGGGGGGTCCTGGGACGTCACAATGGGCCCTGGGGACAAGGGGGGGTCCCCAGGATGTCACAATGGGCCCTGGGGACAAAGAGGGGTCCCCTGAATGTCACAATGGGCCCTGGGGACAAGGGGGTGCAGTGGATGTCACAATGGGCCCTGGGGACAATGGGGGGCGTCCAGGATGTGAGAATGAGTCCTGAGGACAAGGCGGGGTCCCCATGGTGTCACAATGGGTCCCCAGTGACAAGGAGGGGTCCCCATGGTGTCACAATAGGCCCTGGGGACAAAGTGGGGTCCAAGAATGTCACAATGGGCCCTGGGGACAAAAGGGTTGCCATGGTGCCACAATGGGCCCTGGGGTCAAAGGGGGGGTCCTGGGATGTCACAATGGGCCCTGGGGACAAAGGGGGTGTCCCCATGGTGCCACAATGGGCCCTGGGAGCAAGGGGGTGGCCAGGATGTCACAATGGACCGTGAGGACAAGCGGGGGTCTCCATGGTGTCACAATGGGCCCCAGTGACAAAGGGGGTCCCCTGAATGTCACAATAGGTCCTGGGGACAATGGGGGGTCCTGGGACGTCACAATGGGCCCTGGGGACAAGGAGGGATCCCCAGGATGTCACAATGGGCCCTGGGGACAATGGGGGGTCCTGGGACGTCACAATGAGCCCTGGGGACAAGGGAGCTTCCCCAGGATGTCACAATGGGCCCTGGGGACAAAGAGGGGTCCCCTGAATGTCACAATGGGCCCTGGGGACAAGGGGGTGCAGTGGATGTCACAATGGGCCCTGGGGACAATGTGGGGTGTCCAGGATGTGAGAATGAGTCCTGAGGACAAGGGGGGTCCCCATGGTGTCATAATGGGTCCCCAGTGACAAGGAGGCGTCCCCATGGTGTCACAATGGGCCCCAGTGACAAAGGGGGTCCCCTGAATGTCACAATAGGTCCTGGGGACAATGGGGGGTCCTGGGACGTCACAATGGGCCCTGGGGACAAGGAGGGATCTCCAGCATGTCACAATGGGCCCTGGGGACAAGGAGGGATCCCCAGGATGTCACAATGGGCCCTGGGGACAAAGAGGGGTCCCCTGAATGTCACAATGGGCCCTGGGGACAAGGGGGTGCAGAGGATGTCACAATGGGCCCTGGGGACAATGGGGGTCCTCGGACATCACAATGGGCCCTGAAGACAAGGAGGGATCCCCAGGATGTCACAATGGGCCCTGGGGACAATGGGGGGTCCTGGAATGTCACAATGGCCCCCAGTGACAAAAGGGTTCCCCATGGTGTCATAATGGGCCCTGGGGACGAAAGGGGTCCCCAGGATTTCACAATAGCGCTGGGGACAAAGGGGGGTCATGGGATGTCACAATGGCCTCCAGTGACAAAGAGGGGCCTCATGGTGCCACAATGGGCCCTGGGGACAAAGGGGGTCCCCTGGATGTCACAATGGGCTCTGGGCACAAGGAGGGTCCCCAGGATGTCACAATGGGCCCTGGGGACAAAGGGGGTCCCCACGGTATCAGAATGGGCCCTGGGGACAAAGGGGGGTCCCCTGAATGTCACAATGGGCCCTGGGGACAATGGGGGGTCCTGGGACGTCACAATGGGCCCTGGGGACAAGGGGGTGCAGAGGATGTCACAATGGGCCCTGGGGACAATGTCAGGTCCTGGGATGTCACAATGGGCCCTGGGGACAAGGGGGGGTCCCCAGGATGTCACAATGGGCCCTGGGGACAAAGAGGGGTCCCCTGAATGTCACAATGGGCCCTGGGCACAAGGGGGTGCCGAGGATGTCACAATGGGCTCTGGGGACAATGGGGGGTCCTGGGACCTCACAATGGGCCCTGAGGACAATGGTGGGTCCCCTGAATGTCACAATGGGCCCTGGGGACAAAGGGGGGTCCGCAGGATGTCACAATGGGCACTGGGGACAAAGGGGGGGTCCCCATGGTGTCACAATGGGCCCAAGTGACAAGGAGGGTCCCCACGGTGCCATGATGGGTCCTGGGGACAAGGGCATCCCCCAGATGTCACAATGGCCCCCAGTGACAAAGGGGTACCCCATGGTGTCATAATGGGCCCTGGGGACAAAAGGGGTCCCCAGGATTTCACAATAGCACTGGGGACAAGGGGGGTCATGGGATGTCACAATGGCCTCCAGTGACAAAGAGGGGCCTCATGGTGCCACAATGGGCCCTGGGGACAAAGGGGGTCCCCTGGATGTCACAATGGGCTCTGGGCACAAGGAGGGTCCCCAGGATGTCACAATGGGCCCTGGGGACAAAGAGCGTCCCCAGCATGTCACAATGGGCCCTGGAGACAAAGGGGGTCCCCACGGTATCAGAATGGGCCCTGGGGACAAAGGGGGGTCCCCTGAATGTCACAATGGGCCCTGGGGACAATGGGGGGTCCTGGGACGTCACAATGGGCCCTGGGGACAAGGGGGTGCAGAGGATGTCACAATGGGCCCTGGGGACAATGTCGGGTCCTGGGACATCACAATGGGCCCTGGGGACAAGGCGGGGTCCCCAGGATCTCACAATGGGCCCTGGGGACAAAGAGGGGTCCCCTGAATGTCACAATGGGCCCTGGGGACAAGGGGGTGCATTGGATGTCACAATGGGCCCTGGGGACAATGGGGGGTGTCCAGGATGTGAGAATGAGTCCTGAAGGCCAAGGGGGGGTCCCCATGGTGTCACAATGGGTCCCCAGTGACAAGGAGGGCTCCCCATGGTGTCACAATAGGCCCTGGAGACAAAGTGGGGTCCAAGAATGTCACAATGGGCCCTGGGGACCAAAGGGGTTACCGTGGTGCCACAATGGGCCCTGGGGTCAAAGGGGGTCCCCATGGTGCTTCAATGGGCCCTGGGGACAAAGGGGGGTCCTGGGATGTCACAATGGGCCCTGGGGACAAAGGGGGTGTCCCCATGGTGCCACAACGGGCCCTGGGAGCAAGGGGGTGGCCAGGATGTCACAATGGGTCCTGGGGAAAATGGGGGGTGCCCAGGATGTCACAATGGACCCTGAGGACAAGCGGGGGTCTCCAAGGTGTCACAATGGGCCCCAGTGACAAAGGGGATCCCCTGAATGTCACAATAGGTCCTGGGGATAATGGGGGGTCCTGGGACGTCACAATGGGCCCTGGGGACAAGGAGGGATCCCCAGGATGTCACAATGGGCCCTGGGGACAAAGAGGGGTCCCCTGAATGTCACAATGGGCCCTGGGGACAAGGGGGTGCCGAGGATGTCACAATGGGCCCTGGGGACAATGGTGGGTCCCCTGAATGTCACAATGGGCCCTGGGGACAAAGGGGGGTCCGCAGAATTTCACAATGGGCACTGGTGACAAAGGGGGGGTCCCCATGGTGTCACAATGGGCCCAAGTGACAAGGAGGGTCCCCACGTTGCCACGATGGGTCCTGGGGACAAGGGCGTCCCCCAGATGTCACAATGGGCCCTGGGGACAATGGGGTTGCCCAGGATGTCACAATGGGACCTGGGGACAATGGGGGGTCCTGGGACATCACAATGGGCCCTGGGGACAAGGAGGGATCCCTAGGATGTTACAATGGGCCCTGGGGACAATGGGGGGTCCTGGGACGTCACAATGGGCCCTGGGGACAAGGGGGGGTCCCCAGGATGTCACAATGGGCCCTGGGGACAAGGGGGGGTTTTGGGATGTCACAATGGGCCCTGGGGACAAGGGTCGGTCCCCAGGATGTCACAATGGGCCTTGGGAACAAGGGGGTCCCCCAGATATCACAATGGGCCCTGGGGACAATGTAAGGTCCTGGGCTGTCACAATGGACCCTGAGGACAAGGGGGGTCCCCAGGATGTCACAATGAAGTCTTGGGACAAAGGGGGTCCCCAGGATGTCACAATGGGCCCTGGGGACAAAGAGCGTCCCCAGGATGTCACAATGGGCCCTGGGGACTAGGGGGGATCCTGGGATGTCACAATGGGCCCCAGTGACAAAGGGGGTCCCTATGGTGCCACAATGGGCCCTGGGGACAATGGGAGTCCCCTGGATGTCACAATGGGCTCTGGGGACAAGGAGGGTCCCCAGGATGTCACAATGGGCCCTGGGGACAAAGAGCGTCCCAGCATGTCACAATGGGCCCTGGGGACAAAGGGGGTCCCCACGGTATCAGAATGGGCCCTGGGGACAAAGGGGGGTCCCCTGAATGTCACAATGGGCCCTGGGGATAATGGGGGGTCCTGGGACGTCACAATGGGCCCTAGGGACAAGGGGGGGTCCCCAGGATGTCACAATGGGCCCTGGGGACAAAGAGGGGTCACCTGAATGTCACAATGGGCCCTGGGGACAAGGGGGTGCAGAGGATGTCACAATGGGCCCTGGGGACAATGGGGGGTCCTGGGACATCACAATGGGCCCTGAGGACAAGGAGGGATCCGCAGGATGTCACAATGGGCCCTGGGGACAATGAGGGGTCCTGGGACGTCACAATGGGTTCTGGGGACAAGGGGGGGTCCCCAGGATGTCACAATGGGCCCTGGGGACAAGGGGGTGCCGAGGATGTCACAGTGGGCCCTGGGGTCAATGGGGGATCCTGGGACGTCACAATGGGCCCTGTGGACAAGGGGGGGTCCCCAGGATCTCACAATGGGCCCTGGGGACAAACAGGGGTCCCCTGAATGTCACAATGGGCCCTGGGGACAATGGGGGGTGCAGTGGATGTCACAATGGGCCCTGGGGACAAGGGGGTGCAGAGGATGTCACAATGGGCCCTGGGGACAATGTCAGGTCCTGGGATGTCACAATGGGCCCTGGGGACAAGGGGGGGTCCCCAGGATGTCACAATGGGCCCTGGGGACAAGGGGGTGCAGTGGATGTCACAATGGGCCCTGGGGACAATGTGGGGTGTCCAGGATGTGAGAATGAGTCCTGAGGACAAGGGGGGTCCCCATGGTGTCATAATGGGTCCCCAGTGACAAGGAGGGGTCCCCATGGTGTCACAATGGGCCCCAGTGACAAAGGGGGTCCCCTGAATGTCACAATAGGTCCTGGGGACAATGGGGGGTCCTGGGACGTCACAATGGGCCCTGGGGACAAGGAGGGATCTCCAGGATGTCACAATGGGCCCTGGGGACAAGGAGGGATCCCCAGGATGTCACAATGGGCCCTGGGGACAAAGAGGGGTCCCCTGAATGTCACAATGGGCCCTGGGGACAAGGGGGTGCAGAGGATGTCACAATGGGCCCTGGGGACAATGGGGGTCCTCGGACATCACAATGGGCCCTGAAGACAAGGAGGGATCCCCAGGATGTCACAATGGGGCCTGGGGACAAGGAGGGATCTCCAGGATGTCACAATGGGCCCTGGGGACAAGGAGGGATCCCCAGGATGTCACAATGGGCCCTGGGAACAAAGAGGGGTCCCCTGAATGTCACAATGGGCCCTGGGGACAAGGGGGTGCAGAGGATGTCACAATGGGCCCTGGGGACAATGGGGGTCCTCGGACATCACAATGGGCCCTGAAGACAAGGAGGGATCCCCAGGATGTCACAATGGGCCCTGGGGACAATGGGGGGTCCTGGAATGTCACAATGGCCCCCAGTGACAAAAGGGTTCCCCATGGTGTCATAATGGGCCCTGGGGACGAAAGGGGTCCCCAGGATTTCACAATAGCGCTGGGGACAAAGGGGGGTCATGGGATGTCACAATGGCCTCCAGTGACAAAGAGGGGCCTCATGGTGCCACAATGGGCCCTGGGGACAAAGGGGGTCCCCTGGATGTCACAATGGGCTCTGGGCACAAGGAGGGTCCCCAGGATGTCACAATGGGCCCTGGGGACAAAGGGGGTCCCCACGGTATCAGAATGGGCCCTGGGGACAAAGGGGGGTCCCCTGAATGTCACAATGGGCCCTGGGGACAATGGGGGGTCCTGGGACGTCACAATGGGCCCTGGGGACAAGGGGGTGCAGAGGATGTCACAATGGGCCCTGGGGACAATGTCAGGTCCTGGGATGTCACAATGGGCCCTGGGGACAAGGGGGGGTCCCCAGGATGTCACAATGGGCCCTGGGGACAAAGAGGGGTCCCCTGAATGTCACAATGGGCCCTGGGCACAAGGGGGTGCCGAGGATGTCACAATGGGCTCTGGGGACAATGGGGGGTCCTGGGACCTCACAATGGGCCCTGAGGACAATGGTGGGTCCCCTGAATGTCACAATGGGCCCTGGGGACAAAGGGGGGTCCGCAGGATGTCACAATGGGCACTGGGGACAAAGGGGGGGTCCCCATGGTATCACAATGGGCCCAAGTGACAAGGAGGGTCCCCACGGTGCCATGATGGGTCCTGGGGACAAGGGCATCCCCCAGATGTCACAATGGCCCCCAGTGACAAAGGGGTACCCCACGGTGTCATAATGGGCCCTGGGGACAAAAGGGGGGTCCCCTGAATGTCACAATGGGCCCTGGGGACAATGGGGGGTCCTGGGACGTCACAATGGGCCCTGGGGACAAGGGGGTGCAGAGGATGTCACAATGGGCCCTGGGGACAATGTCGGGTCCTGGGACGTCACAATGGGCCCTGGGGACAAGGCGGGGTCCCCAGGATCTCACAATGGGCCCTGGGGACAAAGAGGGGTCCCCTGAATGTCACAATGGGCCCTGGGGACAAGGGGGTGCATTGGATGTCACAATGGGCCCTGGGGACAATGGGGGGTGTCCAGGATGTGAGAATGAGTCCTGAAGGCCAAGGGGGGGTCCCCATGGTGTCACAATGGGTCCCCAGTGACAAGGAGGGCTCCCCATGGTGTCACAATAGGCCCTGGAGACAAAGTGGGGTCCAAGAATGTCACAATGGGCCCTGGGGACAAAAGGGGTTACCGTGGTGCCACAATGGGCCCTGGGGTCAAAGGGGGTCCCCATGGTGCTTCAATGGGCCCTGGGGACAAAGGGGGGTCCTGGGATGTCACAATGGGCCCTGGGGACAAAGGGGGTGTCCCCATGGTGCCACAACGGGCCCTGGGAGCAAGGGGGTGGCCAGGATGTCACAATGGGTCCTGGGGAAAATGGGGGGTGCCCAGGATGTCACAATGGACCCTGAGGACAAGCGGGGGTCTCCAAGGTGTCACAATGGGCCCCAGTGACAAAGAGGATCCCCTGAATGTCACAATAGGTCCTGGGGATAATGGGGGGTCCTGGGACGTCACAATGGGCCCTGGGGACAAGGAGGGATCCCCAGGATGTCACAATGGGCCCTGGGGACAAAGAGGGGTCCCCTGAATGTCACAATGGGCCCTGGGGACAAGGGGGTGCCGAGGATGTCACAATGGGCCCTGGGGACAATGGTGGGTCCCCTGAATGTCACAATGGGCCCTGGGGACAAAGGGGGGTCCGCAGAATTTCACAATGGGCACTGGTGACAAAGGGGGGGTCCCCAAAATGTCACAATGGGCCCAAGTGACAAGGAGGGTCCCCACGTTGCCACGATGGGTCCTGGGGACAAGGGCGTCCCCCAGATGTCACAATGGGCCCTGGGGACAATGGGGTTGCCCAGGATGTCACAATGGGACCTGGGGACAATGGGGGGTCCTGGGACATCACAATGGGCCCTGGGGACAAGGAGGGATCCCTAGGATGTTACAATGGGCCCTGGGGACAATGGGGGGTCCTGGGACGTCACAATGGGCCCTGGGGACAAGGGGGGGTCCCCAGGATGTCACAATGGGCCCTGGGGACAAGGGGGGGTTTTGGGATGTCACAATGGGCCCTGGGGACAAGGGTCGGTCCCCAGGATGTCACAATGGGCCTTGGGAACAAGGGGGTCCCCCAGATATCACAATGGGCCCTGGGGACAATGTAAGGTCCTGGGCTGTCACAATGGACCCTGAGGACAAGGGGGGTCCCCAGGATGTCACAATGAAGTCTTGGGACAAAGGGGGTCCCCAGGATGTCACAATGGGCCCTGGGGACAAAGAGCGTCCCCAGGATGTCACAATGGGCCCTGGGGACTAGGGGGGATCCTGGGATGTCACAATGGGCCCCAGTGACAAAGGGGGTCCCTATGGTGCCACAATGGGCCCTGGGGACAATGGGAGTCCCCTGGATGTCACAATGGGCTCTGGGGACAAGGAGGGTCCCCAGGATGTCACAATAGGCCCTGGGGACAAAGAGCGTCCCAGCATGTCACAATGGGCCCTGGGGACAAAGGGGGTCCCCACGGTATCAGAATGGGCCCTGGGGACAAAGGGGGGTCCCCTGAATGTCACAATGGGCCCTGGGGATAATGGGGGGTCCTGGGACGTCACAATGGGCCCTAGGGACAAGGGGGGGTCCCCAGGATGTCACAATGGGCCCTGGGGACAAAGAGGGGTCACCTGAATGTCACAATGGGCCCTGGGGACAAGGGGGTGCAGAGGATGTCACAATGGGCCCTGGGGACAATGGGGGGTCCTGGGACATCACAATGGGCCCTGAGGACAAGGAGGGATCCGCAGGATGTCACAATGGGCCCTGGGGACAATGAGGGGTCCTGGGACGTCACAATGGGTTCTGGGGACAAGGGGGGGTCCCCAGGATGTCACAATGGGCCCTGGGGACAAGGGGGTGCCGAGGATGTCACAGTGGGCCCTGGGGTCAATGGGGGATCCTGGGACGTCACAATGGGCCCTGTGGACAAGGGGGGGTCCACAGGATCTCACAATGGGCCCTGGGGACAAAGAGGGGTCCCCTGAATGTCACAATGGGCCCTGGGGACAATGGGGGGTGCAGTGGATGTCACAATGGGCCCTGGGGACAATGGGGGGTGTCCAGGATGTGAGAATGAGTCCTGAGGACAAGGCGGGGTCCCCATGGTGTCACAATGGGTCCCCAGTGACAAGGTGGGGTCCCCATGGTGTCACAATAGGCCCTGGGGACAAAGTGGGGTCCAAGAATGTCACGATGGGCCCTGGGGACAAAAGGGGTCCCCATGGTGCTACAACGGGCCCTGGGGACAAAGGGGGGTCCTGGGATGTCACAATGGGCCCTGGGGACAAAGGGGGTGTCCCCATGGTGCCACAACGGGCCCTGGGAGCAAGGGGGTGGCCAGGATGTCACAATGGGTCCTGGGAAAAATGGGGGGTGCCCAGGATGTCACAATGGACCCTGAGGACAAGCGGGGGTCTCCATGGTGTCACAATGGGACCCAGTGACAAAGGGGGTCCCCTGAATGTCACAATAGGTCCTGGGGACAATGGGGGGTCCTGGGACGTCACAATGGGCCCTGTGGACAAGGAGGGATCCCCAGGATGTCACAATGGGCCCTGGGGACAAAGAGGGGTCCTCTGAATGTCACAATGGGCCCTGGGGACAAAGAGGGGTCCCCTGAATGTCACAATGGGCCCTGGGGACAATGTGGGGTCCTGGGATGTCACAATGGCCCCTGGGGACAATGGGGGTTCCTGGGACATCACAATGGGCCCTGGGGACAAGGAGGGATCCCCAAAATGTCACAATGGGGCCTGGGGACAATGGGGGGTCCTGGGACGTCACAATGGGCCCTGGGGACAACGGGGGGTCCCCAGGATGTCACAATGGGCCCTGGGGACAAGGGGGTGCCGAGGATGTCACAATGGGCCCTGGGGACAATGGGGGGTCCTGGGATGTCACAATCGGCCCTGGGGACAACGGTGGGTCCCCAGGATGTCACAATGGGCCCTGGGGACAATGGGGGGTCCTGGGACGTCACAATGAGCCCTGCAGACATGGGTGGTACCCACGGTGTCACAATGGGCCCTGGGCAGAAGGGGTGGTCCCCATACTGTCACAATGGGTCCTGGGGACAAGTGGGGTCCCCAGGATGTCACAATGGGCCCTGGGGACAATGTGGGGTCCCCTGAATGTCACAATGGGCCCTGAGGACAAGGGGGTGCCAAGGATGTCACAATGGGCACTGGGGACAAAGGGGGGGTCCCCAGGATGTCACAATGGGCCCTGGGGACAATGTGGGGTCCTGGGATTTCACAATGGGCCCCAGTGACAAAGGGGGTCCCCTGAATGTCTCAATGGGTCCTGGGGACAATGGGGGGTCCTGGGACATCACAATGGGCCCTGGGGACAAGGAGGGATCCCCAGGATGTCACAATGGGCCCTGGGGACAAGGGGGTGTCCTCAGGATGTCACAATGGGCCCTGCGGACAAGGGTGGTACCCACGGTGTCACAATTGGCACTGGTCACAAGGGGGGTTCCCTATAGTGTCACAATGGGTCCTGGGGACAAGTGGGGTCCCCTGAAAGTCACAATGGGCCCTGGGGACAATGTGGGGTCCTGGGATGTCACAATGGGCCCTGGGGACAAGGAGGGATCCCCAGGATGTCACAATGGGCCCTGGGGACAATGGCGGGTCCTGGGATGTCACAATGGGCCCTGGGGACAAGGAGGGATCCCCAGGATGTCACAATGGGCCCTGGGGACAATGGCGGGTCCTGGGATGTCACAATGGGCCCTGGGGACAAGGAGGGATCCCCAGGATGTCACAATGGGCCCTGGGGACAATGGCGGGTCCTGGGATGTCACAATGGGCCCTGGGGACAAGGGGGGGTCCCCTGGATGTCACAATGGGCCCTGGGGACAAGAGGGTGTCCCCAGGATGTCACAATGGGTCCTGCGGACAAGGGTGGTACCCACGGTGTCACAATGGGCACTGGGCACAAGGTGGGGTCCCTATAGTGTCACAATGGGTCCTGGGGACAAGTGGGGTCCCCTGAAAGTCACAATGGGCCCTGGGGACAATGTGGGGTTTTGGGATGTCACAATGGGCCCCAGTGACAAACGGGGGCCCCTTATAGTGTCACAATGGGCCCTGGGGACAATGGGGGGTCCTGGGACGTCACAATGGTCCCTGGGGACAAGGAAGGATCACCAGGATGTCACAATGGGCCCTGGGGACAAAGAGGCATCCCCTGAATGTCACAATGGGCCCTGGGGACAAGGGGGTGCCGAGGATGTCACAATGGGCCCTGGGGACAAGGGAGATCCCCATGGTGTCACAATAAGCCCTGGGAACAAAGTGGGGTCCTGGGACGTCACAATGGGCCCTGGGGACAATGGGGGTCCCCACGGTGCCACGATGGGTCCTGGAGAGAAGGGCGTCCCCCTAGATGTCACAATGGGCCCTGGGGACAATGGGGTTGCCCAGGATGTCACAATGGACCCTGGGGACAAAGGGGGGTGCGCAGGATGTCACAATGGGCACTGGGGACAAAGGGGGTTCCCCATGGTGTCACAATGGGTCCCCAAGACAAGGAGGGTTCTCCATGGTGTCACAATAGGCCCTGGGGACAAAGTGGGGTCCTAGAATGTCACAATGAGCCCTGGGGACAAAGGGGGGTCCTGGGATGTCACAATGAGCCCTGCGGACAAGGGGGGTACCCACAGTGTCACAATGGGCTCTGGGCACAAGGGGGGGTCCCCATAGTGTCACAATGGGTCCTGGGGACAAGTGGGGTCCCCAGGATGTCACAATGGGCCCTGGGGACAATGTGGGGTCCTGGGATTTCACAATGGGCCCCAGTGACAAAGGGGGTCCCCTGAATGTCACAATGGGTCCTGGGGACAATGGGGGGTCCTGGGACGTCACAATGGGCCCTGGGGACAAGGAGGGATCCCCAGGATGTCACAATGGGTACTGGAGACAAAGGGGGGGTCCCCATGGTGTCACAATGGGCCCAAGTGACAAGGAGGGTCCCCACGGTGCCACGATGGGTCCTGGGGACAAGGGCGTCCCCCAGATGTCACAATGGGCCCTGGGGACAATGGGGTTGCCCAGGATGTCACAATGGACCCTGGGGACAAAGGGGGGTGCACAGGATGTCACAATGGGCACTGGGGACAAAGGGGGGGTCCCCATGGTGTCACAATGGGCCCAAGTGACAAGGAGGGTCCCCACAGTGGGGATGGGTCCTGGGGGCAAGGGCGTCCCCAGGATTTCACAATAGTACTGGGGATAAAGGGGGGTCATGGGATGTCACAATGGGCCCTGGGGACAAGGGAGATCCCCATGGTGTCACAATAAGCCCTGGGGACAAAGTGGGGTCCTGGGATGTCACAATGGGCCCCAGTGACAAAGGGGGTCCCCATGGTGCCACAATGGGCCGTGGGGACAAATGGGGTCCCCAGGATGTCACAATGAACCCTGGGGACAAACGGTGGTCCTGGGACATTTCAATGGGCCCTGGGGACAAAGGGGGTCCCCTGGATGTCACAATGGGCTCTGGCGACAAGGAGGGTCCCCAGGATGTCACAATGGGCCCTGGGGCAAAGGGGGGTGTCGACGGTGTCAAAATGGGCCCTGGGGACAAAGGGCGTCCCCAGGATGTCACAATGGGCCCTGGGGACAAAGGGGGGTCCCGTGAATATCACAATGGGCCCTAGGGACAAGGGGGTGCCGAGGAGGTCACAATGGGCCCTGGGGACAATTGGGGGTCCTGGGACGTCACAATGGGCCCTGGGGACAAGAGGGGATCCCTAGGATGTCACAATGGGCCCTGGGGACTAATGTGGTCCCCACGGTGTCACAATATGTCCTGGAGACAAACGGGGGTCCCCAGGATGTCACAATGGGCCCTTGGGACAATGGGGTTCCTGGGATGTTCACAATGGGTCCCCAGTGACAAAGGGGGTCCCCAGGATGTCTCAATGGGCCCTGAGGACAATGGGAGGTCCCCATGGTGTCACAATGGGTCCCCAGTGACAAGGGAGGTCTCCACGGTGCCAGGATGGGTCCTGGGGACAAGGAGGTCCCCAGGATGTCACAATGGGCCGTGGGGACAAAGAGGCTCCCCAGGATGTCACAATGGGACCTGGGGACAAGGGGGTCTCCAGGAACTCACAATGGGCTCTGGGGACAATGGAGGTTCCCCAGGATGTTCACAATAGGCCCTGAGGACAAGGGCTGGTCCCCATGGTGTCACAATGGGTCTCCAGTGACAAGGGGTCCCCAAGGTGTCACAATGGGCCCTGGGGACAATGGGGGGTCCTGGGACGTAACAATAGGCCCTGGGGACAAGGGGGTTCCCCACAGTGTCACAATGGGCCCTGGGGACAAAGGGGGTCCGCACGGTGTTACAATGGTCCCGGGGGACAAGGGGGGATGCCCAGGATGTCACAATGGGCCCTGAGGACAAGGGGGGGTCCCCATGGTGTCACAATGGGTCCCCAGTGACAAGGAGGGTCCCCATGGTGTCACGATGGGTCCTGGGGACAAGGGGGTCCCCAGGATGTAACAATGGACCCTGGGGACAATGGGGGGTCCTGGGACGTCACAATGGGCCCTGGAGACAAAGGGGGTCTCCAGGATGTCACAATGGGCTCTGGGGACAATGCGGGGTCCTGGGACGTCACAATGGGCCCCAGTGACATGGGGGTCCCCAGGATGTCACAATGGGCCCTGGGGACAATGTGGGGTCCTGGGATGTCAGAATGGGCCCCAGTGACAAAGGGGGTCCCCTGAATGTCACAATGGGCCCTGGGGACAATGGGGGTTCCTGGGACGTCACAATGGGCCCTGGGGACAAGGAGGGATCCCCAGGATGTCACAATGGGCCCTGGGGACAATGGGGGGTCCTGGGACGTCACAATGGGCCCTGGGGACAAGAGGGGGTCCCCAGGATGTCACAATGGGCCCTGGGGACAAAGAGGGGTCCCCTGAATGTCACAATGGGCCCTGGGGACAAGGGGGTGCCGAGGATGTCACAATGGGCCCTGGGGACAATGGGGGTCCTGGGATGTCACAATGGGCCCTGGGGACACAGAGGGGCCCTGGGACGTCACAATCAGTCCTGGGGACAAGGTGGGGTCCCCTGAGAATCACAATGAGCCCTGGGAAGAGAGGGGGCTCCCAAGGACATCACAATGGGCCCTGGGAACAATGTGGGGTCCTGGGACGTCACAATTGGCCCTGGGGACAAGGGCGGGTCTCCAGGATGTCACAATGGGCCCTGGGAACAAGGGGTGGTACCCATAGTGTCACAATGTGTCCTGGGGAAAATGGGGTCCCCAGGATGTCACAATGGGCCCTGGGGACAATGTGGGGTCCTGGGATGTCACAATGGGCCCCAGTGACAAAGGGGGTCCCCTGAATGTTACAATGGGTCCTGAGGACAGTGGGGGGTCCTGGGACGTCACAATGGGCCCTGGGGACAAGGGGGGGTCCCCAGGATGTCACAATGGGCCCTGGGGACAACGGGGTGTCCTAAGACGTCACAATGGGCCCTGGGGCCAAGCAGGGATCCCCAGGATGTCACAATGGGCCCTGGACACAATGGGGGGTCCTGGGACGTCACAATGGGCCCCGTTGACAAGGGGGTATCCCCAGGATGTCAAAATGCGCCCTAGGGCCCAGGGGGGTCCTGCGATGTCACAATGGGCCCTGAGGACAAAGGGGGTCCCCTGGATGTCACAATGGACTCTGGGGACAAAGGGGATCCCCACGGTATCAGAATGGGCCCTGGGGACAAAGGGGGGTCCTGGGATGTCACAATGAGCCCTGCGGACAAGGGTGGTACACACGGTGTCACAATGGGCCCTGGGCACAAGGGGGGGTCCCCTGAATTTCACAATGGGCCCTGGGGACAAAGAGGGCTCCCCAGCATATCACAATGGGCCCTGGGGACAATGGGGGGTCCTGGGACGTCACAATGGGCCCTGGGGACAAGGGGGGGTCCCCAGGATGTCACAATGGGCCCTGGGGACAAAGAGGGTCCCCAGGATGTCACAATGGGCGCTGGGGACAGAGAGAGTCCCCAGCATGTCACAATGGGCCCTGGGGACAAAGGGGGGTCCCCACGGTATCAGAATGGGCCCTGGGGACAATGGGGGGTCCTGGGATGTCTCAATGAGCCCTGCAGACAAAGGTGGTACCCACGGTGTCACAATGGGCCCTGGGCACAAAGGGGGGTCCCCATAGTGTCACAATGGGCCCTGGGGACAATGGGGGGTCCTGGGACGTCACAATGGGCCCTGGGGACAAGGGGGGGTCCCCAGGATGTCACAATGGGCCCTGGGGACAAAGAGGGGTCCCCTGAATGTCACAATGGGCCCTGGGGACAAGGGGGTGCAGTGGATGTCACAATGGGCCCTGGGGACAAAGGGGGGTGTCCAGGATGTGAGAATGAGTCCTGAGGACAAGGCGGGGTCCCCATGGTGTCACAATGGGTCCCCAGTGACAAGGTGGGGTCCCCATGGTGTCACAATAGGCCCTGGGGACAAAGTGGGGTCCAAGAATGTCACGATGGGCCCTGGGGACCAAAGGGGTCCCCATGGTGCTACAACGGGCCCTGGGGACAAAGGGGGGTCCTGGGATGTCACAATGGGCCCTGGGGACAAAGGGGGTGTCCCCATGGTGCCACAACGGGCCCTGGGAGCAAGGGGGTGGCCAGGATGTCACAATGGGTCCTGGGAAAAATGGGGGGTGCCCAGGATGTCACAATGGACCCTGAGGACAAGCGGGGGTCTCCATGGTGTCACAATGGGACCCAGTGACAAAGGGGGTCCCCTGAATGTCACAATAGGTCCTGGGGACAATGGGGGGTCCTGGGACGTCACAATGGGCCCTGTGGACAAGGAGGGATCCCCAGGATGTCACAATGGGCCCTGGGGAGAAAGAGGGGTCCTCTGAATGTCACAATGGGCCCTGGGGACAAAGAGGGGTCCCCTGAATGTCACAATGGGCCCTGGGGACAATGTGGGGTCCTGGGATGTCACAATGGCCCCTGGGGACAATGGGGGTTCCTGGGACATCACAATGGGCCCTGGGGACAAGGAGGGATCCCCAAAATGTCACAATGGGGCCTGGGGACAATGGGGGGTCCTGGGACGTCACAATGGGCCCTGGGGACAACGGGGGGTCCCCAGGATGTCACAATGGGCCCTGGGGACAAGGGGGTGCCGAGGATGTCACAATGGGCCCTGGGGACAATGGGGGGTCCTGGGATGTCACAATCGGCCCTGGGGACAACGGTGGGTCCCCAGGATGTCACAATGGGCCCTGGGGACAATGGGGGGTCCTGGGACGTCACAATGAGCCCTGCAGACATGGGTGGTACCCACGGTGTCACAATGGGCCCTGGGCAGAAGGGGTGGTCCCCATACTGTCACAATGGGTCCTGGGGACAAGTGGGGTCCCCAGGATGTCACAATGGGCCCTGGGGACAATGTGGGGTCCCCTGAATGTCACAATGGGCCCTGAGGACAAGGGGGTGCCAAGGATGTCACAATGGGCACTGGGGACAAAGGGGGGGTCCCCAGGATGTCACAATGGGCCCTGGGGACAATGTGGGGTCCTGGGATTTCACAATGGGCCCCAGTGACAAAGGGGGTCCCCTGAATGTCTCAATGGGTCCTGGGGACAATGGGGGGTCCTGGGACATCACAATGGGCCCTGGGGACAAGGAGGGATCCCCAGGATGTCACAATGGGCCCTGGGGACAAGGGGGTGTCCTCAGGATGTCACAATGGGCCCTGCGGACAAGGGTGGTACCCACGGTGTCACAATTGGCACTGGTCACAAGGGGGGTTCCCTATAGTGTCACAATGGGTCCTGGGGACAAGTGGGGTCCCCTGAAAGTCACAATGGGCCCTGGGGACAATGTGGGGTCCTGGGATGTCACAATGGGCCCTGGGGACAAGGAGGGATCCCCAGGATGTCACAATGGGCCCTGGGGACAATGGCGGGTCCTGGGATGTCACAATGGGCCCTGGGGACAAGGAGGGATCCCCAGGATGTCACAATGGGCCCTGGGGACAATGGCGGGTCCTGGGATGTCACAATGGGCCCTGGGGACAAGGAGGGATCCCCAGGATGTCACAATGGGCCCTGGGTACAATGGCGGGTCCTGGGATGTCACAATGGGCCCTGGGGACAAGGGGGGGTCCCCTGGATGTCACAATGGGCCCTGGGGACAAGGGGGTGTCCCCAGGATGTCACAATGGGTCCTGCGGACAAGGGTGGTACCCACGGTGTCACAATGGGCACTGGGCACAAGGTGGGGTCCCTATAGTGTCACAATGGGTCCTGGGGACAAGTGGGGTCCCCTGAAAGTCACAATGGGCCCTGGGGACAATGTGGGGTTTTGGGATGTCACAATGGGCCCCAGTGACAAACGGGGGCCCCTTATAGTGTCACAATGGGCCCTGGGGACAATGGGGGGTCCTGGGACGTCACAATGGTCCCTGGGGACAAGGAAGGATCACCAGGATGTCACAATGGGCCCTGGGGACAAAGAGGCATCCCCTGAATGTCACAATGTGCCCTGGGGACAAGGGGGTGCCGAGGATGTCACAATGGGCCCTGGGGACAAGGGAGATCCCCATGGTGTCACAATAAGCCCTGGGAACAAAGTGGGGTCCTGGGACGTCACAATGGGCCCTGGGGACAATGGGGGTCCCCACGGTGCCACGATGGGTCCTGGAGAGAAGGGCGTCCCCCTAGATGTCACAATGGGCCCTGGGGACAATGGGGTTGCCCAGGATGTCACAATGGACCCTGGGGACAAAGGGGGGTGCGCAGGATGTCACAATGGGCACTGGGGACAAAGGGGGTTCCCCATGGTGTCACAATGGGTCCCCAAGACAAGGAGGGTTCTCCATGGTGTCACAATAGGCCCTGGGGACAAAGTGGGGTCCTAGAATGTCACAATGAGCCCTGGGGACAAAGGGGGGTCCTGGGATGTCACAATGAGCCCTGCGGACAAGGGGGGTACCCACAGTGTCACAATGGGCTCTGGGCACAAGGGGGGGTCCCCATAGTGTCACAATGGGTCCTGGGGACAAGTGGGGTCCCCAGGATGTCACAATGGGCCCTGGGGACAATGTGGGGTCCTGGGATTTCACAATGGGCCCCAGTGACAAAGGGGGTCCCCTGAATGTCACAATGGGTCCTGGGGACAATGGGGGGTCCTGGGACGTCACAATGGGCCCTGGGGACAAGGAGGGATCCCCAGGATGTCACAATGGGTACTGGAGACAAAGGGGGGGTCCCCATGGTGTCACAATGGGCCCAAGTGACAAGGAGGGTCCCCACGGTGCCACGATGGGTCCTGGGGACAAGGGCGTCCCCCAGATGTCACAATGGGCCCTGGGGACAATGGGGTTGCCCAGGATGTCACAATGGACCCTGGGGACAAAGGGGGGTGCACAGGATGTCACAATGGGCACTGGGGACAAAGGGGGGGTCCCCATGGTGTCACAATGGGCCCAAGTGACAAGGAGGGTCCCCACAGTGGGGATGGGTCCTGGGGGCAAGGGCGTCCCCAGGATTTCACAATAGTACTGGGGATAAAGGGGGGTCATGGGATGTCACAATGGGCCCTGGGGACAAGGGAGATCCCCATGGTGTCACAATAAGCCCTGGGGACAAAGTGGGGTCCTGGGATGTCACAATGGGCCCCAGTGACAAAGGGGGTCCCCATGGTGCCACAATGGGCCGTGGGGACAAATGGGGTCCCCAGGATGTCACAATGAACCCTGGGGACAAACGGTGGTCCTGGGACATTTCAATGGGCCCTGGGGACAAAGGGGGTCCCCTGGATGTCACAATGGGCTCTGGCGACAAGGAGGGTCCCCAGGATGTCACAATGGGCCCTGGGGCAAAGGGGGGTGTCGACGGTGTCAAAATGGGCCCTGGGGACAAAGGGCGTCCCCAGGATGTCACAATGGGCCCTGGGGACAAAGGGGGGTCCCGTGAATATCACAATGGGCCCTAGGGACAAGGGGGTGCCGAGGAGGTCACAATGGGCCCTGGGGACAATTGGGGGTCCTGGGACGTCACAATGGGCCCTGGGGACAAGAGGGGATCCCTAGGATGTCACAATGGGCCCTGGGGACTAATGTGGTCCCCACGGTGTCACAATATGTCCTGGAGACAAACGGGGGTCCCCAGGATGTCACAATGGGCCCTTGGGACAATGGGGTTCCTGGGATGTTCACAATGGGTCCCCAGTGACAAAGGGGGTCCCCAGGATGTCTCAATGGGCCCTGAGGACAATGGGAGGTCCCCATGGTGTCACAATGGGTCCCCAGTGACAAGGGAGGTCTCCACGGTGCCAGGATGGGTCCTGGGGACAAGGAGGTCCCCAGGATGTCACAATGGGCCGTGGGGACAAAGAGGCTCCCCAGGATGTCACAATGGGACCTGGGGACAAGGGGGTCTCCAGGAACTCACAATGGGCTCTGGGGACAATGGAGGTTCCCCAGGATGTTCACAATAGGCCCTGAGGACAAGGGCTGGTCCCCATGGTGTCACAATGGGTCTCCAGTGACAAGGGGTCCCCAAGGTGTCACAATGGGCCCTGGGGACAATGGGGGGTCCTGGGACGTAACAATAGGCCCTGGGGACAAGGGGGTTCCCCACAGTGTCACAATGGGCCCTGGGGACAAAGGGGGTCCGCACGGTGTTACAATGGTCCCGGGGGACAAGGGGGGATGCCCAGGATGTCACAATGGGCCCTGAGGACAAGGGGGGGTCCCCATGGTGTCACAATGGGTCCCCAGTGACAAGGAGGGTCCCCATGGTGTCACGATGGGTCCTGGGGACAAGGGGGTCCCCAGGATGTAACAATGGACCCTGGGGACAATGGGGGGTCCTGGGACGTCACAATGGGCCCTGGAGACAAAGGGGGTCTCCAGGATGTCACAATGGGCTCTGGGGACAATGCGGGGTCCTGGGACGTCACAATGGGCCCCAGTGACATGGGGGTCCCCAGGATGTCACAATGGGCCCTGGGGACAATGTGGGGTCCTGGGATGTCACAATGGGCCCCAGTGACAAAGGGGGTCCCCTGAATGTCACAATGGGCCCTGGGGACAATGGGGGTTCCTGGGACGTCACAATGGGCCCTGGGGACAAGGAGGGATCCCCAGGATGTCACAATGGGCCCTGGGGACAATGGGGGGTCCTGGGACGTCACAATGGGCCCTGGGGACAAGAGGGGGTCCCCAGGATGTCACAATGGGCCCTGGGGACAAAGAGGGGTCCCCTGAATGTCACAATGGGCCCTGGGGACAAGGGGGTGCCGAGGATGTCACAATGGGCCCTGGGGACAATGGGGGTCCTGGGATGTCACAATGGGCCCTGGGGACACAGAGGGGCCCTGGGACGTCACAATCAGTCCTGGGGACAAGGTGGGGTCCCCTGAGAATCACAATGAGCCCTGGGAAGAGAGGGGGCTCCCAAGGACATCACAATGGGCCCTGGGAACAATGTGGGGTCCTGGGACGTCACAATTGGCCCTGGGGACAAGGGCGGGTCTCCAGGATGTCACAATGGGCCCTGGGAACAAGGGGTGGTACCCATAGTGTCACAATGTGTCCTGGGGAAAATGGGGTCCCCAGGATGTCACAATGGGCCCTGGGGACAATGTGGGGTCCTGGGATGTCACAATGGGCCCCAGTGACAAAGGGGGTCCCCTGAATGTTACAATGGGTCCTGAGGACAGTGGGGGGTCCTGGGACGTCACAATGGGCCCTGGGGACAAGGGGGGGTCCCCAGGATGTCACAATGGGCCCTGGGGACAACGGGGTGTCCTAAGACGTCACAATGGGCCCTGGGGCCAAGCAGGGATCCCCAGGATGTCACAATGGGCCCTGGACACAATGGGGGGTCCTGGGACGTCACAATGGGCCCCGTTGACAAGGGGGTATCCCCAGGATGTCAAAATGCGCCCTAGGGCCCAGGGGGGTCCTGCGATGTCACAATGGGCCCTGAGGACAAAGGGGGTCCCCTGGATGTCACAATGGACTCTGGGGACAAAGGGGATCCCCACGGTATCAGAATGGGCCCTGGGGACAAAGGGGGGTCCTGGGATGTCACAATGAGCCCTGCGGACAAGGGTGGTACACACGGTGTCACAATGGGCCCTGGGCACAAGGGGGGGTCCCCTGAATTTCACAATGGGCCCTGGGGACAAAGAGGGCTCCCCAGCATATCACAATGGGCCCTGGGGACAATGGGGGGTCCTGGGACGTCACAATGGGCCCTGGGGACAAGGGGGGGTCCCCAGGATGTCACAATGGGCCCTGGGGACAAAGAGGGTCCCCAGGATGTCACAATGGGCGCTGGGGACAGAGAGAGTCCCCAGCATGTCACAATGGGCCCTGGGGACAAAGGGGGGTCCCCACGGTATCAGAATGGGCCCTGGGGACAATGGGGGGTCCTGGGATGTCTCAATGAGCCCTGCAGACAAAGGTGGTACCCACGGTGTCACAATGGGCCCTGGGCACAAAGGGGGGTCCCCATAGTGTCACAATGGGCCCTGGGGACAATGGGGGGTCCTGGGACGTCACAATGGGCCCTGGGGACAAGGGGGGGTCCCCAGGATGTCACAATGGGCCCTGGGGACAAAGAGGGGTCCCCTGAATGTCACAATGGGCCCTGGGGACAAGGGGGTGCAGTGGATGTCACAATGGGCCCTGGGGACAAAGGGGGTGTCCCCATGGTGCCACAACGGGCCCTGGGAGCAAGGGGGTGGCCAGAATGTCACAATGGGTCCTGGGGAAAATGGGGGGTGCCCAGGATGTCACAATGGGCCCTGGGGACAATGGGGGGTCCTGGGACATCACAATGGGCCTTGGGGACAAGGAGGGATCCCCAGAATGTCACAATGGGCCCTGGGGACAATGGGGGGTCCTGGGACGTCACAATGGGCCCTGGGGACAAGGGGGGGTCCCCAGGATGTCACAATGGGCCCTGGGGACTATGGGGTGCCGAGGATGTCACAATGGGCCCTGGGGACAATGGGGGGTCCTGAGATGTCACAATGGGCCCTGGGGACAGGGGTGGGTCCCCAGGATGTCACAATGGGCCTTGGGAACAAGGGGGTCCCCCAGATATCACAATGGGCCCTGGGGACAATGGGGGGTGTCCAGGATGTGAGAATGAGTCCTGAGCACAAGGGGGGGTCCCCATGGTGTCACAATGGGTCCCCAGTGACAAGGAGGGCTCCCCATGGTGTCACAATAGGCCCTGGGGACAAAGTGGGGTCCAAGAATGTCACAATGGGCCCTGGGGACAAAAGGGGTTGCCATGGTGCCACAATGGGCCCTGGGGTCAAAGGGGGTCCCCATGGTGCTACAATGGGCCCTGGGGACAAAGGGGGGTCCTGGGATGTCACAATGGGCCTTGGGGACAAAAGGGGTGTCCCCATGGTGCCACAACGGTCCCTGCGAGCAAGGGGGTGGCCAGGATGTCACAATGGGTCCTGGGGAAAATGGGGGGTGCCCAGGATGTCACAATGGACCCTGAGGACAAGCGGGGGTCTCCATGGTGTCACAATGGGCCCCAGTGACAAAGGGGGTCCCCTGAATGTCACAATAGGACCTGGGGACAATGGGGGGTCCTGGGACGTCACAATGGGCCCTGGGGACAAGGAGGGATCCCCAGGATGTCACAATGGGCCCTGGGGACAATGGGGGGTCCTGGGATGTCACAATGGGCCCTGGGGACAAGGGTGGGTCCCCCAGATATCACAATGGGCCCTGGGGACAATGTAAGGTCCTGGGCTGTCACAATGGGCCCTGGGGACAAGGAGGGATCCCCAGGATGTCACAATGGGCCCTGGGGACAAGGGGGTGCCGAGGATGTCACAATGGGCCCTGCGGACAATGGGGGGTCCTGGGATGTCACAATGGGCCCTGGGGACAAGGGGGGGTCCCCAGGATGTCACAATGGGCCTTGGGAAGAAGGGGGTCCCCCAGATATCACAATGGGCCCTGGGGACAATGTAAGGTTTGGGCTGTCACAATGGACCCTGAGGACAAGGGGGGACCCCAGGATGTCACAATGAAGTCTTGGGAAAAAGGGGGTCCCCACGGTGTCAGAATAGGCCCTGGGGACAATGGGGGGTCCTGGGATGTCACAATGAGCCCTGGGGACAAGGGTGGTACCCATGGTGTCACAATGAGCCCTGGGCACAAGGGGGGGTCCCCATAGTGTCACAATGGGCCCTGGGGACAACGGTGGGTCCCCTGAATGTCAAAATGGGCCCTCGGGACAAATGGGGGGTCTGCAGGATGTCACAATGGGCACTGGGGATAAAGGGGGGGTCCCCATGGTGTCACAATGGGCCCAAGTGACAAGGAGGGTCCCCACGGTGCCATGATGGGTCCTGGGGACAAGGGCGTCCCCCATATGTCACAATGGGCCCTGGGGATAATGGGGTTGCCCAGGATGTCACAATGGGCCCTGGGGACAATGGGAGGCCCCAGGATGTTCAGAACGAGCCCTGGGGACAAAGTGGAATCCTGGAATGTCACAATGGCCCCCAGTAACAAAGGGGTTCCCCATAGTGCCACAATGGGCCCTGGGGACAAAAGGGGTCCCCAGGATTTCACAATAGCACTGGGGACAAAGGGGGGTCGTGGGATGTCACAATGGGCCCTGGGGACAAGGGAGATCCCCATGGTGTCACAATAAGCCCTGGGGAAAAAGTGGGGTCCTGGGATGTCACAATGGGCCCCAGTGACAAACGGGGTCCCCATGGTGCCACAATGGGCCGTGGGGACAAATAGGGTCCCCAGGATGTCACAATGAACCCTGGGGACAAAGGGTGGTCCTGGGACATTTCAATGGGCCCTGGGGACAAAGGGGGGACCCCAGGATGTCACAATGGGCCCTGGGGACAAAGGGGGGTCCCCATGGTGTCACAATGGGCCCTGGGGACAAGGGGGTCCCCCAGATATCGCAATGGGCCCTGGGGACAAAGTAAGGTCCTGGGCTGTCACAATGGACCCTGAGGACAAGGGGGGTCCCCAGGATGTCACAATGGGCCCTGGGGACCAGGGGGGGTCCTGGGATGTCACAATGGGCCCCAGTGACAATGCAGGGTCCTCATGGTGCCACAATGGGCCCTGGGGACAAAGCGGGTCCCCTGGATGTCACAATGGGCTCTGGGGACAAAGGGGGGTGTCGACGGTGCCAAAATGGGCCCTGGGGACAAAGGGCGTCCCCAGGATGTCACCATGGGCCCTGGGGACAATAGGGGGTCCTGGGATGTCACAATGGGCCCTGGGGACAGGGGTGGGTCCTCAGGATGTCACAATGGGCCTTGGGAACAAGGGGGTCCCCCAGATATCACAATGGGCCCTGGGGACAATGTAAGGTCCTGGGCTGTCACAATCGACCCTGAGGACAAGGGGGGTCCCCAGGATGTCACAATGAAGTCTTGGGACAAAGGGGGTCCCCAGGATGTCACAATGGCGCCTGGGGACCAGGGGGTTCCTGGGATGTCACAATGGGCCCCAGTTACAAAGGGGGTCCCTATGGTGCCACAATGGGCCCTGGGGACAAAGGGGGTCCCCTGGATGTCACAATGGGTCCTGGGGACAAAGAGCGTCCCCAGCATGTCACAATGGGCCCTGGGGACAAAGAGAGTACCCAGCATGTCACAATGGGCCCTGGGGACAAAGGGGGGTCCCCTGAATGTCACAATGGGCCCTGGGGACAATGGGGGGTCCTGGGATGTCACAATGAGCCCTGCAGACAAGGGTGGTACCCATGGTGTCACAATGGGCCCTGGGCACAAGGGGGGGTCCCCATAGTGTCACAATGGGTCCGGGGGACAAGTGGGGTCCCCAGGATGTCACAATGGGTCCTGGGGACAATGTGGGGTCCCCTGAATGTCACAATGGGCCCTGGGGACAATGGTGGGTCCCCTGAATGTCAAAATGGGCCCTGGGGACAAAGGGGGGTCCGCAGGATGTCACAATGGGCACTGGGGACAAGGGGGTGCCGAGGATGTCACAATGGGCCCTGGGGACAATGTGGGGTCCTGGGATTTCACAATGGGCCCCAGTGACAAAGGGGGTCCCCTGAATGTCTCAATGGGTCCTGGGGACAATGGGGGGTCCTGGGACGTCACAATGGGCCCTGGGGACAATGGGGTGTCCCCAGGATGTCACAATGGGCCCTGCGGACAAGGGTGGTACCCACGGTGTCACAATGGGCACTGGGCACAAGGGGGGGTCCCTATAGTTTCACAATGGGTCCTGGGGACAAGTGGGGTCCCCTGAAAGTCACAATGGGCCCTGGGGACAATGTGGGGTCCTGGGATGTCTCAATGGGCCCCAGTGACAAACGGGGGCCCCTGAATGTCACAATGGGCCCTGGGGACAATGGGGGGTCCTGGGACGTCACAATGGGCCCTGGGGACAAGGAAGGATCCCCAGGATGTCACAATGGGCCCTGGGGACAAAGAGGCGTCCCCTGAATGTCACAATGGGCCCTGGGGACAAGGGGGTGCCGAGGATGTCACAATGGGCCCTGTGGACAAGGGAGATCCCCATGGTGTCACAATAAGCCCTGGGGACAAAGTGGGGTCCTGGGATGTCACAATGGGCCCTGGGGACAATGGGGGTCCTGGGACGTCACAATGGGCCCTGGGGACAATGGGGGTCCCCACGGTGCCACGATGGGTCCTGGGGACAAGGGCGTCCCCCTAAATGTCACAATGGGCCCTGGGGACAATGGGGTTGCCCAGGATGTCACAATGGACCCTGAGGACAAAGGGGGGTGCGCAGGATGTCACAATGGGCACTGGGGACAAAGGGGGGGTCCCAGGATGTCACAATGGGCCCTGGGGACAATGTGGGGTCCTGGGATTTCACAATGGGCCCCAGTGACAAAGGGGGTCCCTTGAATGTCACAATGGGCCCTGGGGACAATGGGGGGACCTGGGACGTCACAATGGGCCCTGGGGACAAGGAGGGATCCCCAGGATGTCACAATGGGTACTGGAGACAAAGGGGGGGTCCCCATGGTGTCACAATGGGCCCAAGTGACAAGGAGGGTCCCCACGGTGCCACGATAGGTCCTGGGGACAAGGGGGCGTCCCCCAGATGTCACAATGGGCCCTGGGGACAAAGGGGGCTGCACAGGATGTCACAATGGGCACTGGGGACAATGGGGGGGTCCCCATGGTGTCACAATGGGCCCAGGTGACAAGGAGGGTCCCCACAGTGGGGATGGGTCCTGGGGGCAAGGGCGTTCCCCAGATGTCACAATGGGCCCTGGGGACAATGGGGTTGCCCAGGATGTCACAATGGGCCCTGGGGACAATGGGAGTCCCCAAGGTGTCAGAACGAGCCCTGGGGACAAAGTGGAATCCTGGAATGTCACAATGGCCCCCAGTGACAAAGGGGTTCCCCATGGTGCCACAATGGGCCCTGGGGACAAAAGGGGTCCCCAGGATTTCACAATAGCACTGGGGATAAAGGGGGGTCATGGGATGTCACAATGGGCCCTGGGGACAAGGGAGATCCCCATGGTGTCACAATAAGCCCTGAGGACAAAGTGGGGTCCTGGGATGTCACAATGGGCCCCAGTGACAAACGGGGTCCCCATGGTGCCACAATGGGCCGTGGGGACAAATGGGGTCCCCAGGATGTCACAATGAACCCTGGGGACAAAGGGTGGTCCTGGGACATTTCAATGGGCCCTGGGGACAAAGGGGGGACCCCAGGATGTCACAATGGGCCCTGGGGACAAAGGGGGTCCCCTGGATGTCACAATGGGCTCTGGGGACAAGGAGTGTCCCCAGGATGTCACAATGGGCCCTGGAGACAAAGGGAGGTGTCGACGGTGTCAAAATGGGCCCTGGGGACAAAGGGCGTCCCCAGGATGTCACAATGGGCCCTGGGGACAAAGGGCGGTCCCGTGAATGTCACAATGGGCCCTAGGGACAAGGGGGTGCCGAGGAGGTCACAATGGGCCCTGGGGACTAATGTGGTCCCCACGGTGTCACAATATGTCCTGGAGACAAAGGGGGGACCCCAGGATGTCACAATGGGCCCTTGGGACAATGGGGTTCCTGGGATGTCACAATGGGTCCCCAGTGACAAAGGGGGTCCCCAGGATGTCTCAATGGGCCCTGAGGACAATGGGAGGTCCCCATGGTGTCACAATGGGTCCCCAGTGACAAGGGAGGTCTCCACGGTGCCAGGATGGGTCCTGGGGACAGGGAGGTCCCCAGGATGTCACAATGGGCCGTGGGGACAAAGAGGCTCCCCAGGATGTCACAATGGGACCTGGGGACAAGGGGGTCTCCAGGAACTCACAATGGGCTCTGGGGACAATGGAGGTTCCCCATCATGTTCACAATAGGCCCTGAGGACAAGGGGTGGTCCCCATGGTGTCACAATGGGTCTCCAGTGACAAGGGGGTCCCCAAGGTGTCACAATGGGCCCTGGGGACAATGGGGGGTCCTGGGACGTAACAATAGGCCCTGGGGACAAGGGGGTTCCCCACAGTGTCACAATGGGCCCTGGGGACAAAGGGGGTCCGCACGGTGTTACAATGGTCCCTGGGGACAAGGGGGGATGCCCAGGATGTCACAATGGGCCCTGAGGACAAGGGGGGGTCCCCATGGTGTCACAATGGGTCCCCAGTGACAAGGAGGGTCCCATGGTGTCATGATGGGTCCTGGGGACAAGGGGGTCCCCAGGATGTAACAATGGACCCTGGGGACAATGCGGGGTCCTGGGACATCACAATGGGCCCCAGTGACATGGGGGTCCCCAGGATGTCACAATGGGCCCTGGGGACAATGTGGGGTCCTGGGATGTCACAATTGGCCCTGGGGACAAAGAGGGGTCCCCAGGATGTCACAATGGGCCCTGGGGACAAGGAGGGATCCCCAGGATGTCACAATGGGCCCTGGGGACAAGGGGGTGCCGAGGATGTCACAATGGGCCCTGGGGACAATGGGGGTCCTGGGACGTCACAATGGGCCCTGGGGACACAGAGGGGCCCTAGGACGTCACAATCAGTCCTGGGGACAAGGTGGGGTCCCCTGAGAGTTACAATGAGCCCTGGGAAGAGAGGGGGCTCCCAAGGATATCGCAATGGGCCCTGGGAACAATGGGGGGTCCGGGGACGTCACAATTGGCCCTGGGGACAAGGGCGGGTCTCCAGGATGTCACAATGGGCCCTGGGAACAAGGCGGGGTACCCATAGTGTCACAATGGGTCCTGGGGAAAATGGGGTCCCCAGGATGTCACAATGGGCCCTGGGGACAATGTGGGGTCCTGGGATGTCACAATGGGCCCCAGTGACAAAGGGGGTCCCCTGAATGTTACAATGGGTCCTGAGGAAAGTGGGGGGTCCTGGGACGTCACAATGGGCCCTGGGGACAAGGAGGGATCCCCAGGATGTCACAATGGGCCCTGGGGACAAGGGAGGGTCCCCAGGATGACACAATGGGCCCTGGGGACAACGGGGGGTCCTAAGACGTCACAATGGGCCCTGGGGCCAAGCAGGGATCCCCAGGATGTCACAATGGGCCCTGGACACAATGGGGGGTCCTGGGACGTCACAATGGGCCCCGTTGACAAGGGGGCATCCCCAGGATGTCAAAATGCGCCCTGGGGCCCAGGGGGGTCCTGCGATGTCACAATGGGCCCTGGGGACAAAGGGGGTCCCCTGGATGTCACAATGGACTCTGGGGACAAAGGGGATCCCCACGGTATCAGAATGGGCCCTGGGGACAAAGGGAAGTCCTGGGATGTCACAATGAGCCCTGCGGACAAGGGTGGTACCCACGGTGTCACAATGGGCCCTGGAGACAAGGAGGGATCCCCAGGATGTTACAATGGGCCCTGGGGACAATGGGGGGTCGTGGGACGTCACAATGGGCCCCAGTGACAAGGGGGGGTCCCCAGGATGTCACAGTGTGCCCTGGGTACAAAGAGGCGTCCCCGGAATGTCACAATGGGCCCTGGGGACAAGGGGGTGCCCTGAATGTCACAATGGGCCCTGGGGACAATGGGGGGTCCTAAGACGTCACAATGGGCCCTGGGGACAAGGAGGGATCCCCAGGATGTCACAATGGGCCCTGGGGACAATGGGGGGTCCTGGGACGTCACAATGGGCCCCAGTGACAAGGGGGGGTCCCCAGGATGTCACAATGGGCCCTGGGGACAAAGAGCGTCCCCAGCATGTCACAATGGGCCCTGGGGACAAAGAGGGGTCCCCTGAATGTCACAATGGGCCCTGGGGACAAAGGGGGGTCCTGGGATGTCACAATGGGGCCCAATGACAAAGAGGGTCCTCATGGTGCCACAATGGGCCCTGGGGACAAAGGGGGTCCCCTGGATGTCACAATGGGCTCTGGGGACAAGGAGGGTCCCCAGGATGTCACAATGGGCCCTGGGGACAAAGAGCGTCCCCAGCATGTCACAATGGGCCCTGGGGACAAAGAGGGGTCCCCTGAATGTCACAATGGGCCCTGGGGACAAGGGGGTGCAGTGGATGTCACAATGGGCCCTGGGGACAATGGGGGGTGTCCAGGATGTGAGAATGAGTCTTGAGGACAAGGGGGGGTCCCCATGGAGTCACAATGGGTCCCCAGTGACAAGGAGGTGTCCCCATGGTGTCACAATAGGCCCTGGGGACAAAGTGGGATCCAAGAATGTCACAATGGGCCCTGGGGACAAAAGGGCTTGCCATGGTGCCACAACGGGCCCTGGGAGCAAGGGGGTGGCCAGGATGTCACAATGGGTCCTGGGGAAAATGGGGGGTGCCCAGGATGTCACAATGGACCCTGAGGACAATGAGGGTCCCCAGGATGTCACAATGGGCCCTGGGGACAATGGCGGGTGCCCAGGATGTGAGAATGAGTCCTGAGGACAAGGAGGGGTCCCCATGGTGTCACAATAGGCCCTGGGGACAAAGTGGGGTCCTAGAATGTCACAATGGGCCCTGGGGACAAAAGTGGTCCCCATGGTGCTACAATGGCTCCTGGGGACAAAGGGGGGTCCTGGGATGTCACAATGGGCACCGGGGACAAGGGGGTGTCCCCATGGTGCCACAATGGGCCCTGGGAGCAAGGGGGTGGCCAGGATGTCACAATAGGTCCTGGGGACAATGGGGGGTCCTGGGACGTCACAATGGGCCCTGGGGACAAGGAGGGATCCGCAGGATGTCACAATGGGCCCTGGGGACAAAGAGGGGTCCCCTGAATGTCACAATGGGCCCTGGGGACAAGGGGGTGCCGAGGATGTCACAATGGGCCCTGGGGACAATGGGGGGTCCTGGGATGTCACAATGGGCCCTGGGGACAAGGGTGGGCCCCCAGGATGTCACAATGGGCCTTGGGAACAAGGGGTTCCCCCAGATAACACAATGGGCCCTGGGGACAATGTAAGGTCCTGGGCTGTCACAATGGACCCTGAGGACAAGGGGGGTCCCCAGGATGTCACAATGAAGTCCTGGGACAAAGGGGGTCCCCAGGATGTCACAATGGGGCCTGGGGACCAGGGGGGGTCCTGGGATGTCACAATGGGCCCCAGTGACAAAGGGGGTCCCTATGGTGCCACAATGGGCCCTGGGGACAAAGGGGGTCCCTAGGATGTCACAATGGGCCCTGGCGACAAAGAGCGTCCCCAGCATGTCACAATGGGCTCTGGGGACAAAGGGGGTCCCCTGAATGTCACAATGGGCCCTGGGGACAATGGGGGGTCCTGGGATGTCACAATGAGCCCTGCAGACAAGGGTGGTACCCACGGTGTCACAATGGGCCCTGGGCACAAGGGGGGGTCCCCATAGTGCCACAATGGGTCCTGGGGACAAGTGGGGTCCAAAGGATGTCACAATGTACCCTGGGGACAATGTGGGGTCCCCTGAATGTGACAATGGGCCCTGGGGACAAGGGGGGGTCCCCATAGTGTCACAATGGGTCCTGGGGACAAGTGGGGTCCCCACGATGTCACAATGGGCCCTGGGGACAATGGGGGGTACCCAGGATGTGAGAATGAGTCCTGAGGACAAGGAGGGGTCCCCATGGTGTCACAATGGGTCCCCAGTGACAAGGAGGGGTCCCCATGGTGTCACAATAGGCCCTGGGGACAAAGTGGGGTCCTAGAATGTCACAATGGGCCCTGGGGACAAGGGGGTATCCCCATGGTGCCACAATGGGCCCTGGGAGAAAGGGGGTGCCCAGGATGTCACAATGGACCCTGAGGACAAGCAGGGGTCTCCATGGTGTCACAATGGGCCCCCAGTGACAAGGGGGAGTCCCCATGGTGCCACAATACGCCGTGGGGAGAAACGGGTCCCCAGGATGTCACAATGGGCCCTAGGGACAAAGGGGGGTCCGCCGGATGTCACAATGGGCCCTGGGGACCAGGGCGGGTCCTGGGATGTCACAATGGGCCCCAGTGACAAAGTGGGTCCCTATGGTGCCACAATGGGCCCTGGGGACAAAGGGGGTCCCCTGGATGTCACAATGGGCCCTGGGGACAAAAGGGGTCCCCAGGATTTCACAATAGCACTGGGGACAAAGGGGGGTCCTGGGATGTCACAATGGGCCCTGGGGACAAGGGAGATCCCCATGGTGTCACAATAAGCCCTGGGGACAAAGTGGGGTCCTGGGATGTCACAATGGGCTCTGGGGACAAGGAGGGTCCCCAGGATGTCACAATGGGCCCTGGGGACAAAGGGGGGTCCTGGGATGTCACAATGGGCCCCAGTGACAAAGAGGGTCCTCATGGTGCCACAATGTGCCCTGGGGACAAAGGGGGTCCCCTGGATGTCACAATGGGCTCTGGGGACAAGGAGGGTCCCCAGGATGTCACAATGGGCCCTGTGGACAAAGAGCATCCCCTGAATGTCACAATGGGCCCTGGGGACAAAGGGGGTCCCCACGGTATCAGAATGGGCCCTGGGGACAAAGGGGGTCCCCTGAATGTCACAATGGGCCCTGGGGACAGTGGGGGGTCCTGGGACGTCTCAATGGGGGCTGGGGACAAGGGGGGGTCCCCAGGATGTCACAATGGGCCCTGGGGACAAAGAGGGGTCCCCTGAATGTCACAATGGGCCCTGGGGACAAGGGGGTGCAGTGGATGTCACAATGGGCACTGGGGACAATGGGGGGTGTCCAGGATGCGAGAATGAGTCCTGAGGACAAGGGGGGGTCCCCATGGTGTCACAATGGGTCCCCAGTGACAAGGAGGGGTCCCCATGGTGTCACAATAGGCCCTGGGGACAAAGTGGGGTCCAGGAATGTCACAATGGGCCCTGGGGACAAAAGGGGTTGCCATGGTGCCACAATGGGCCCTGGGGTCAAAGGGGGTCCCCATGGTGCTACAATGGCCCTGGGGACAAAGGGGGGTCCTGGGATGTCACAATGGGCCCTGGGGACAAAGGGCGTGTCCCCATGGTGCCACAACGTGCCCTGGGAGCAAGGGGGTGGCCAGGATGTCACAATGGGTCCTGGGGAAAATGGGGGGTGCCCAGGATGTCACAATGGACCCTGAGGACAAGCGGGGGTCTCCATGGTGTCACAATGGGCCCCAGTGACAAAGGGGCTCCCCTGAATGTCACAATAGGTCCTGGGGACAATGGGGGGTCCTGGGACGTCACAATGGGCCCTGGGGACAACGAGGGATCCCCAGGATGTCACAATGGGCCCTGGGGACAAAGAGGGGTCCCCTGAATGTCACAATGGGCCCTGGGGACAAGGGGGTGCCGAGGATGTCACAATGGGCCCCGGGGAAAATGGGGGGTCCCCTGAATGTCAAAATGGGCCCTGGGGACAAGGAGGGATTCCCAGGATGTCACAATGGGCCCTGGAGACAAGGGGGTGTCCCAAGGATGTCACAATGGGCCGTGCGGACAAAGGTGGTACTCACGGTGTCACAATGGTCACTGGGCACAAGGGGGGGTCCCTATAGTGTCACAATGGGTCCTGGGGACAAGTGGGGTCCCCAGGATGTCACAAGGGCCCTGGGGACAATGTGGGGTCCTGGGATGTCACAATGGGCCCCAGTGACAAACGGGGACCCCTGAATGTCACAATGGGCCCTGGGGACAATGGGGGTCCTGGGACGTCCCAATGGGCCCTGGGGACTAGGAGGGATCCCCAGGATGTCACAATGGGCCCTGGGGACAATAGCGGGTCCTGGGACGTCCCAATGGGCCCTGGGGACAAGCAGGGGTCCCCAGGATGTCACAATGGGCCCTGGGGAAAAAGAGGGGTCCCCTGAATGTCACAATGGGCCCTGGGGACAAGGGGGTGCTGAGGATGTCACAATGGGCCCTGGGGACAATGGGGGGTCCTGGGACGTCACAATGGGCCCTGGGGACAATGGTGGGTCCCCTGAATGTCACAATGGGCCCTGGGGACAACGGGGGGACCCCAGGATGTCACAATGGCCACTGGGGACAAAGGGTGGGTCCCCATGGTGTCACAATGGGCCCAAGTGACAAGGAGGGTCCCCACGGTGCCACGATGGGTCCTGGGGACAAGGGCGTCCCCCACATGTCACAATAAGCCCTGGGGACAAAGTGGGGTCCTGGGATGTCAGAATGGGCCCTGGGGACAATGGGAGTCCCCAAGGTGTCAGAACGAGCCCTGGGGACAAAGTGGAATCCTGGAATGTCACAATGGCCCCCAGTGACAAAGGGGTTCCCCATGGTGCCACAATGGGCCCTGGGGACAAAAGGGGTCCCCAGGATTTCACAATGGCCCTGAGGACAAAGGGGGGTCCTGGGATGTCACAATGGGCCCTGGGGACAAAGGGGGTATCCCCATGGTGCCACAACGGGCCCTGGGAGCAAGGGGGTGGCCAGGATGTCACAATGGGTCCTGGGGAAAATGGGGGGTGCCCATGATGTCACAATGGACCCTGAGGACAAGCGGGGGTCTCCATGGTGTGACAATGGGCCCCAGTGACAAAGGGGCTCCCCTGAATGTCACAATAGATCCTGGGGACAATGGGGGGTGCTGGGATGTCACAATGGGCCCTGGGGACAACGAGGGATCCCCAGGATGTCACAATGGGTCCTGGGGACAAAGAGGGGTCCCCTGAATTTCACAATGGGCCCTGGGGACAAGGGGGTGCAGAGGATGTCACAATGGGCCCTGGGGACAATGTGGGGTCCTGGGATGTCACAATGGGCCCCAGTGACAAAGGGGGTCCCCTGAATGTCACAATGGGCCCTGGGGACAAGGAGGGATCCCCAGGATGTCACAATGGGCTCTGGGGACAATGGGCGGTCCTGGGACGTCACAATGGGCCCTGAGGACAAGGAGGAATCCCCAGGATGTCACAATGGGCCCTGGGGACAATGGGGGGTCGTTAGACGTCACAATGGCCCCTGGGGACAAAGAGGGGTTTCCTGAATGTCACAATGGGCCCTGAGGACAATGGGGGGTCCTGGGACGTCACAATGGGCCCTGGGGACAAGGAAGGATCCCCAGGATGTCACAATGGGCCCTGGGGACAAAGAGGCGTCCCCTGAATGTCACAATGGGCCCTGGGGACAAGGGGGTGCCGAGGATGTCACAATGGGCCCTGTGGACAAGGGAGATCCCCATGGTGTCACAATAAGCCCTGCGGACAAAGTGGGGTCCTGGGATGTCACAATGGGCCCTGGGGACAATGGGGGTCCTAGGACGTCACAATGGGCCCTGGGGACAATGGGGGTCCCCACGGTGCCACGATGGGTCCTGGGGACAAGGGCGTCCCCCTAGATGTCACAATGGGCCCTGGGGACAATGGGGTTGCCCAGGATGTCACAATGGACCCTGGGGACAAAGGGGGGTGCGCAGGATGTCACAATGGGCACTGGGGACAAAGGGGGGGTCCCAGGATGTCACAATGGGCCTTGGGGACAATGTGGGGTCCTGGGATTTCACAATGGGCCCCAGTGACAAAGGGGGTCCCCTGAATGTCACAATGGGCCCTGGGGACAATGGGGGGTCCTGGGACGTTACAATGGGCCCTGGGGACAAGGAGGGATCCCCAGGATGTCACAATGGGTACTGGAGACAAAGGGGGGGTCCCCATGGTTTCACAATGGGCCCAAGTGACAAGGAGGGTCCCCACGGTGCCACGATGGGTCCTGGGGACAAGGGCGTCCCCCAGATGTCACAATGGGCCCTGGGGACAATGGGGTTGCCCAGGATGTCACAATGGACCCTGGGGACAAAGGGGGGTGCACAGGATGTCACAATGGGCACTGGGGACAATGGGGGGGTCCCCATGGTGTCACAATGGGCCCAAGTGACAAGGAGGGTCCCCACAGTGGGGATGGGTCCTGGGGGCAAGGGCGTTCCCCAGATGTCACAATGGGCCCTGGGGACAATGGGGTTCCCCATGGTGCCACAATGGGCCCTGGGGACAAAAGGGGTCCCCAGGATTTCACAATAGCACTGGGGATAAAGGGGGGTCATGGGACGTCCCAATGGTCCCTGGGGACTAGGAGGGATCCCCAGGATGTCACAATGGGCCCTGGGGACAATAGCGGGTCCTGGGACGTCCCAATGGGCCCTGGGGACAAGCAGGGATCCCCAGGATGTCACAATGGGCCCTGGGGAAAAAGAGGGGTCCCCTGAATGTCACAATGGGCCCTGGGGACAAGGGGGTGCTGAGGATGTCACAATGGGCCCTGGGGACAATGGGGGGTCCTGGGACGTCACAATGGGCCCTGGGGACAATGGTGGGTCCCCTGAATGTCACAATGGGCCCTGGGGACAACGGGGGGTCCCCAGGATGTCACAATGGCCACTGGGGACAAAGGGTGGGTCCCCATGGTGTCACAATGGGCCCAAGTGACAAGGAGGGTCCCCACGGTGCCACGATGGGTCCTGGGGACAAGGGCGTCCCCCACATGTCACAATAAGTACTGGGGACAAAGTGGTGTCCTGGGATGTCAGAATGGGCCCTGGGGACAATGGAAGTCCCCAAGGTGTCAGAACGAGCCCTGGGGACAAAGTGGAATCCTGGAATGTCACAATGGCCCCCAGTGACAAAGGGGTTCCCCATGGTGCCACAATGGGCCCTGGGGACAAAAGGGGTCCCCAGGATTTCACAATGGCCCTGGGGACAAAGGGGGGTCCTGGGATGTCACAATGGGCCCTGGGGACAAAGGGGGTATCCCCATGGTGCCACAACGGGCCCTGGGAGCAAGGGGGTGGCCAGGATGTCACAATGGGTCCTGGGGAAAATGGGGGGTGCCCATGATGTCACAATGGACCCTGAGGACAAGCGGGGGTCTCCATGGTGTGACAATGGGCCCCAGTGACAAAGGGGCTCCCCTGAATGTCACAATAGGTCTTGGGGACAATGGGGGGTGCTGGGACGTCACAATGGGCCCTGGGGACAACGAGGGATCTCCAGGATGTCACAATGGGCCCTGGGGACAAAGAGGGGTCCCCTGAATTTCACAATGGGCCCTGGGGACAAGGGGGTGCAGAGGATGTCACAATGGGCCCTGGGGACAATGTGGGGTCCTGGGATGTCACAATGGGCCCCAGTGACAAAGGGGGTCCCCTGAATGTCACAATGGGTCCTGGGGACAATGGGGGGTCCTGGGACGTCACAATGGGCCCTGGGGACAAGGAGGGATCCCCAGGAAGTCACAATGGGCTCTGGGGACAATGGGCGGTCCTGGGACGTCACAATGGGCCCTGAGGACAAGGAGGAATCCCCAGGATGTCACAATGGGCCCTGGGGACAATGGGGGGTCGTTAGACGTCACAATGGCCCCTGGGGACAAAGAGGGGTCCCCTGAATGTCACAATGGGCCCTGAGGACAATGGGGGGTCCTGGGACGTCACAATGGGCCCTGGGGACAAGGAGGGATCCCCAGGATGTCACAATGGGCCCTGGGGACAAAGAGGCGTCTCCTGAATGTCACAATGGGCCCTGGGGACAAGGGGGTGCCGAGGATGTCACAATGGGCCCTGTGGACAAGGGAGATCCCCATGGTGTCACAATAAGCCCTGGGGACAAAGTGGGGTCCTGGGACGTCACAATGGGCCCTGGGGACAATGGGGGTCCCCACGGTGCCACGATGGGTCCTGGGGACAAGGGCGTCCCCCTAGATGTCACAATGGGCCCTGGGGACAATGGGGTTGCCCAGGATGTCACAATGGACCCTGGGGACAAAGGGGGGTGCGCAGGATGTCACAATGGGCACTGGGGACAAAGGGGGGGTCCCAGGATGTCACAATGGGCCTTGGGGACAATGTGGGGTCCTGGGATTTCACAATGGGCCCCAGTGACAAAGGGGGTCCCCTGAATGTCACAATGGGCCCTGGGGACAATGGAGGGTCCTGGGACGTCACAATGGGCCCTGGGGACAAGGAGGGATCCCCAGGATGTCACAATGGGTACTGGAGACAAAGGGGGGGTCCCCATGGTTTCACAATGGGCCCAAGTGACAAGGAGGGTCCCCACGGTGCCACGATGGGTCCTGGGGACAAGGGCGTCCCCCAGATGTCACAATGGGCCCTGGGGACAATGGGGTTGCCCAGGATGTCACAATGGACCCTGGGGACAAAGGGGGGTGCACAGGATGTCACAATGGGCACTGGGGACAATGGGGGGGTCCCCATGGTGTCACAATGGGCCCAGGTGACAAGGAGGGTCCCCACAGTGGGGATGGGTCCTGGGGGCAAGGGCGTTCCCCAGATGTCACAATGGGCCCTGGGGACAATGGGGTTGCCCAGGATGTCACAATGGGCCCTGGGGACAATGGGAGTCCCCAAGGTGTCAGAACGAGCCCTGGGGACAAAGTGGAATCCTGGAATGTCACAATGGCCCCCAGTGACAAAGGGGTTCCCCATGGTGCCACAATGGGCCCTGGGGACAAAAGGGGTCCCCAGGATTTCACAATAGCACTGGGGATAAAGGGGGGTCATGGGATGTCACAATGGGCCCTGGGGACAAGGGAGATCCCCATGGTGTCACAATAAGCCCTGGGGACAAAGTGGGGTCCTGGGATGTCACAATGGGCCCCAGTGACAAACGGGGTCCCCATGGTGCCACAATGGGCCGTGGGGACAAATGGGGTCCCCAGGATGTCACAATGAACCCTGGGGACAAAGGGTGGTCCTGGGACATTTCAATGGGCCCTGGGGACAAAGGGGGGACCCCAGGATGTCACAATGGGCCCTGGGGACAAAGGGGGTCCCCTGGATGTCACAATGGGCTCTGGGGACAAGGAGTGTCCCCAGGATGTCACAATGGGCCCTGGAGACAAAGGGAGGTGTCGACGGTGTCAAAATGGGCCCTGGGGACAAAGGGCGTCCCCAGGATGTCACAATGGGCCCTGGGGACAAAGGGCGGTCCCGTGAATGTCACAATGGGCCCTAGGGACAAGGGGGTGCCGAGGAGGTCACAATGGGCCCTGGGGACAATGGGGGGTCCTGGGACGTCACAATGGGCCCTGGGGACAAGAGGGGATCCCTAGGATGTCACAATGGGCCCTGGGGACTAATGTGGTCCCCACGGTGTCACAATATGTCCTGGAGACAAAGGGGGGACCCCAGGATGTCACAATGGGCCCTTGGGACAATGGGGTTCCTGGGATGTCACAATGGGTCCCCAGTGACAAAGGGGGTCCCCAGGATGTCTCAATGGGCCCTGAGGACAATGGGAGGTCCCCATGGTGTCACAATGGGTCCCCAGTGACAAGGGAGGTCTCCACGGTGCCAGGATGGGTCCTGGGGACAGGGAGGTCCCCAGGATGTCACAATGGGCCGTGGGGACAAAGAGGCTCCCCAGGATGTCACAATGAACCCTGGGGACAAAGGGTGGTCCTGGGACATTTCAATGGGCCCTGGGGACAAAGGGGGGACCCCAGGATGTCACAATGGGCCCTGGGGACAAAGGCGGTCCCCTGGATGTCACAATGGGCTCTGGGGACAAGGAGGGTCCCCAGGATGTCACAATGGGCCCTGGGGACAAAGGGAGGTGTCGACGGTGTCAAAATGAGCCCTGGGGACAAAGGGCGTCCCCAGGATGTCACAATGGGCCCTGGGGACAAAGGGGGGTCCCGTGAATGTCACAATGGGCCCTAGGGACAAGGGGGTGCCGAGGAGGTCACAATGGGCCCTGGGGACAATGGGGGGTCCAGGGACGTCACAATGGGCCCTGGGGACAAGAGGGGATCCCTAGGATGTCACAATGGGCCCTGGGGACTAATGTGGTCCCCACGGTGTCACAATATGTCCTGGAGACAAAGGGGGGTCCCCAGGATGTCACAATGGGCCCTTGAGAACAATGGGAGGTCCCCATGGTGTCACAATGGGTCCCCAGTGACAAGGGAGGTCTCCACGGTGCCAGGATGGGTCCTGGGAACAAGGAGGTCCCCAGGATGTCACAATGGGCCGTGGGGACAAAGAGGCTCCCCAGGATGTCACAATGGGACCTGGGGACAAGGGGGTCTCCAGGAACTCACAATGGGCTCTGGGGACAATGGAGGTTCCCCAGGATGTTCACAATAGGCCCTGAGGACAAGGGGTGGTCCCCATGGTATCACAATGGGTCTCCAGTGACAAGGGGGTCCCCAAGGTGTCACAATGGGCCCTGGGGACAATGGGGGGTCCTGGGAAGTAACAATAGGCCCTGGGGACAAGGGGGTTCCCCACAGTGTCACAATGGGCCCTGGGGACAAAGGGGGTCCGCACGGTGTTACAAAGGTCCCGGGGGACAAGGGGGGATGCCCAGGATGTCACAATGGGCCCTGAGGACAAGGGGGGGTCCCCATGGTGTCACAATGGGTCCCCAGTGACAAGGAGGGTCCCATGGTGTCATGATGGGTCCTGGGGACAAGGGGGTCCCCAGGATGTAACAATGGACCCTGGGGACAATGGGGGGTCCTGGGACATCACAATGGGCCCTGGAGACAAAGGGGGTCTCCAGGATGTCACAATGGGCTCTGGGGACAATGCGGGGTCCTGGGACATCACAATGGGCCCCAGTGACATGGGGGTCCCCAGGATGTCACAATGGGCCCTGGGGACAATGTGGGGTCCAAGAATGTCACAATGGGCCTCAGTGACAAAGGGGGTCCCCTGAATGTCACAATGGGGCCTGGGGACAATGGGGGTTCCTGGGACATCACAATGGGCCCTGGGGACAAGGAGGGATCCCCAGGATGTCACAATGGGCCCTGGGGACAAAGAGGGGTCCCCTGAACGTCACAATGGGCCCTGGGGACAAGGGGGTGCCGAGGATGTCACAATGGGCCCTGGGGACAATGGGGGTCCTGGGACGTTACAATGGGCCCTGGGGACACAGAGGGGCCCTAGGACGTCACAATCAGTCTTGGGGACAAGGTGGGGTCCCCTGAGAGTCACAATGAGCCCTGGGAAGAGAGGGGGCTCCCAAGGATATCGCAATGGGCCCTGGGAACAATGGGGGGTCCGGGGACGTCACAATTGGCCCTGGGGACAAGGGCGGGTCTCCAGGATGTCACAATGGGCCCTGGGAACAAGGCGGGGTACCCATAGTGTCACAATGGGTCCTGGGGAAAATGGGGTCCCCAGGATATCACAATGGGCCCTGGGGACAATGTGGGGTCCTGGGATGTCACAATGGGCCCCAGAGACAAAGGGGGTCCCCTGAATGTTACAATGGGTCCTGAGGACAGTGGGGGGTCCTGGGACGTCACAATGGGCCCTGGGGACAACGGGGGGTCCCCAGGATGTCACAATGGGCCCTGGGGACAAAGAGGGGTCCCCTGAATGTCACAATGGGCCCTGGGGACAAGGGGGTGCAGTGGATGTCACAATGGGCCCTGGGGACAGTGGCGGGGTCCTGGAATGTCACAATGGGCCCTGGGGACAATGGGGGTCCCCAGGATGTCACAATGGGCCCTGGGGACAATGGGAGTCCCCAAGGTGTCAGAACGAGCCCTGGGGACAAAGTGGAATCCTGGAATGTCACAATTGCCCCCAGTGACAAAGGGGTTCCCCATGTTGTCACAATGGGCCCTGGAGACATATGGGTCCCCAGGATTTCACAATAGCACTGGGGACAAAGGGGGGTCCTGGGATGTCACAATGGGCCCTGGGGACAAAGGGGGGTCCTGGGATGTCACAATGGGGCCCAGTGACAAAGAGGGTCCTCATGGTGCCACAATGGGCCCTGGGGACAAAGGGGGTCCCCTGGATGTCACAATGGGCTCTGGGGACAAGGAGGGTCCCCAGGATGTCACAATGGGCCCTGGGGACAAAGAGCGTCCCCAGCATGTCACAATGGGCCCTGGGGACAAGGGGGTGCAGTGGATGTCACAATGGGCCCTGGGGACAATGGGGGGTGTCCAGGATGTGAGAATGAGTCCTGAGGACAAGGGGGGGTCCCCATGGTGTCACAATGGGTCCCCAGTGACAAGGAGGTGTCCCCATGGTGTCACAATAGGCCCTGGGGACAAAGTGGGATCCAAGAATGTCACAATGGGCCCTGGGGACAAAAGGGCTTGCCATGGTGCCACAACAGGCCCTGAAAGCAAGGGGGTGGCCAGGATGTCACAATGGGTCCTGGGGAAAATGGGGGGTGCCCAGGATGTCACAATGGACCCTGAGGACAATGAGGGTCCCCAGGATGTCACAATGGGCCCTGGGGACAATGGCGGGTGCCCAGGATGTGAGAATGAGTCCTGAGGACAAGGAGGGGTCCCCATGGTGTCACAATAGGCCCTGGGGACAAAGTGGGGTCCTAGAATGTCACAATGGGCCCTGGGGACAAAAGTGGTCCCCATGGTGCTACAATGGCTCCTGGGGACAAAGGGGGGTCCTGGGATGTCACAATGGGCACCGGGGACAAGGGGGTGTCCCCATGGTGCCACAATGGGCCCTGGGAGCAAGGGGGTGGCCAGGATGTCACAATAGGTCCTGAGGACAATGGGGGGTCCTGGGACGTCACAATGGGCCCTGGGGACAAGGAGGGATCCCCAGGATGTCACAATGGGCCCTGGGGACAAAGAGGGGTCCCCTGAATGTCACAATGGGCCCTGGGGACAAGGGGGTGCCGAGGATGTCACAATGGGCCCTGGGGACAATGGGGGGTCCTGGGATGTCACAATGGGCCCTGGGGACAAGGGTGGGTCCCCAGGATGTCACAATGGGCCTTGGGAACGAGGGGTTCCCCCAGATAACACAATGGGCCCTGGGGACAATGTAAGGTCCTGGGCTGTCACAATGGACCCTGAGGACAAGGGGGGTCCCCAGGATGTCACAATGAAGTCCTGGGACAAAGGGGGTCCCCAGGATGTCACAATGGGGCCTGGGGACCAGGGGGGGTCCTGGGATGTCACAATGGGCCCCAGTGACAAAGGGGGTCCCTATGGTGCCACAATGGGCCCTGGGGACAAAGGGGGTCCCCAGGATGTCACAATGGGCCCTGGGGACAAAGAGCGTCCCCAGCATGTCACAATGGGCTCTGGGGACAAAGGGGGTCCCCTGAATGTCACAATGGGCCCTGGGGACAATGGGGGGTCCTGGGATGTCACAATGAGCCCTGCAGACAAGGGTGGTACCCACGGTGTCACAATGGGCCCTGGGCACAAGGGGGGGTCCCCATAGTGCCACAATGGGTCCTGGGGACAAGTGGGGTCCCCAGGATGTCACAGTGGGCCCTGGGGACAATGTGGGGTCCCCTGAATGTGACAATAGGCCCTGGGGACAAGGGGGGGTCCCCATAGTGTCACAATGGGTGCTGGGGACAAGTGGGGTCCCCACGATGTCACAATGGGCCCTGGGGACAATGGGGGGTACCCAGGATGTGAGAATGAGTCCTGAGGACAAGGAGGGGTCCCCATGGTGTCACAATGGGTCCCCAGTGACAAGGAGGGGTCCCCATGGTGTCACAATAGGCCCTGGGGACAAAGTGGGGTCCTAGAATGTCACAATGGGCCCTGGGGACAAGGGGGTATCCCCATGGTGCCACAATGGGCCCTGGGAGAAAGGGGGTGCCCAGGATGTCACAATGGACCCTGAGGACAAGCAGGGGTCTCCATGGTGTCACAATGGGCCCCCAGTGACAAGGGGGAGTCCCCATGGTGCCACAATACGCCGTGGGGAGAAATGGGTCCCCAGGATGTCACAATGGGCCCTAGGGACAAAGGGGGGTCCGCCGGATGTCACAATGGGCCCTGGGGACCAGGGCGGGTCCTGGGATGTCACAATGGGCCCCAGTGACAAAGTGGGTCCCTATGGTGCCACAATGGGCCCTGGGGACAAAGGGGGTCCCCTGGATGTCACAATGGGCTCTGGAGACACGGAGGGTCCCCAGGATGTCACAATGGGCCCTGGGGACAAACGGGGTCCCCACGGTATCAGAATGGGCCCTGGCGACAAAGGGGGGTCCCCTGAATGTCACAATGGGCCCTGGGGACAATGGGGGGTCCTGGGATGTCACAATGAGCCCTGCGGACAAGGGTGGTACCCACAGTGCCACAATGGGCCCTGGGCACAAGTGGATGTCCCCATAGTGTCACAATGGGTCCTGGGGACAAATAAGGTCCCCAGGATGTCACAATGGGCCCTGGGGACAATGTGGGGTCCTGGGATGTCACAATGGGCCCCAGAGACAAAGGGGGTCCCCCTGAATGTCACAATGGGTCCTAGGGACAATGGGGGGTCCTGGGACGTCAAAATGGGCCCTGGAGACAAGGAGCGATCCCCAGGATGTCACAGTGTGCCCTGGGTACAAAGAGGCGTCCCCGGAATGTCACAATGGGCCCTGGGGACAAGGGGGTGCCCTGAATGTCACAATGGGCCCTGGGGTCAATGGGGGGTCCTGGGACGTCACAATGGGCCCGAGTGACAAGGGGGGGTCCCCAGGATGTCACAATGGGCCCTGGGGACAAAGAGGGGTCCCCTGAATGTCACAATGGGCCCTGGGGACAAGGGGGTACCCTGAATGTCACAATGGGCTCTGGGGACAATGGGGGGTCCTGGGACGTCACAATGGGCCCGAGTGACAAGGGGGGGTCCCCAGGATGTCACAATGGGCCCTGGGGACAATGGCGTGTCCCCTGAATGTCACAATGGGCCCTGGGGACAAGGGGGTACCCTGAATGTCACAATGGGCTCTGGGGACAATGGGGGGTCCTGGGACGTCACAATGGGCCCGAGTGACAAGGGGGGGTCCCCAGGATGTCACAATGGGCCCTGGGGACAATGGCGTGTCCCCTGAATGTCACAATGGGCCCTGGGGACAAGGGGGTGCAGTGGATGTCACAATGGGCCCTGGGGACAATGAGGGGTCCTGGAATGTCAGAATGGGCCCTAGGGACAATGGGGGTCCCCAGGATGTCACAATGGGCCCTGGGGACAAAGGGGGTCCCCTGTATGTCACAATGGGCTCTGGGGACAAAGGGGGGTCCTGCGATGTCACAATGAGCCCTGCGGTCAAGGGTGGTACCCACGGTGTCACAATGGGCCCTGGGAACAAGGGGGGGTCCCCATAGGGTCACAATGGGTCCTGGGGAAAATGGGGTCCCCAGGATGTCACAATGGGCACTGGGGACAATGTGGGGTCCTGGGATGTCACAATGGGCCCCAGTGACAAAGGGGTTCCCTGAATGTTACAATGGGTCCGGAGGACAATGGGGGGTCCTGGGACGTCACAATAGGCCCTGGGGACAAGGAGGGATCCCCAGGATGTCACAATGGGCCCTGGGGACAAGGGGGGGTCCCCAGGATGTCACAATGTGCCCTGGGTACAAAGAGGCGTCCCCTGAATGTCGCAATGGGCCCTGGGGACAATGGGGGGTCCTAAGACGTCACAATGGGCCCTGGGGACAAGGAGGGATCCCCAGGATGTCACAATGGGCCCTGGGGACAATGGGGGGTCCTGGGACGTCACAATGGGCCCCAGTGACAACGGGGGTCCCCAGGATGTCACAATGGGCCCTGGGGACAAAGAGGGGTCCCCTGAATGTCACAATGGGCCCTGGGGACAAGGGGGTGCAGTGGATGTCACAATGGGCCCTGGGGACAATGGGGGGTCCTGGAATGTCACAATGGGCCTTGGGGACAATGGGCGTCCCCAGGATGTCACAATGGGCCCTGGGGACAATGGGGTTGCCCAGGATGTCACAATGGGCCCTGGGGACAATGGGAGTCCCCAAGGTGTCAGAACGAGCCCTGGGGACAAAGTGAAATCCTGGAATGTCACAATGGCCCCCAGTGACAAAGGGGTTCCCCACGGTGTCACAATGGGCCCTGGGGACAAAAGGGGTCCCCAGGATTTCACAATAGCACTGGGGACAAAGGGGGGTCATGGGATGTCACAATGGGCCCTGGGGACAAGGGAGATCCTCATGGTGTCACAATAAGCCCTGGGGACAAAGTGGGGTCCTGGGATGTCACAATGGGCTCTGGGGACAAGGAGGGTCCCCAGGATGTCACAATGGGCCCTGGGGACAAAGGAGGGTCCTGGGATGTCACAATGGGCCCCAGTGACAAAGAGGGTCCTCATGGTGCCACAATGGGCCCTGGGGACAAAGGGGTTCCCCTGGATGTCACAATGGGCTCTGGGAAAAGGAGGGTCCCCAGGATGTCACAATGGGCCCTGTGGACAAAGAGCATCCCCTGAATGTCACAATGGGCCCTGGGGACAAAGGGGGTCCCCACGGTATCAGAATGGGCCCTGGGGACAAAGGGGGTCCCCTGAATGTCACAATGGGCCCTGGGGACAGTGGGGGGTCCTGGGACGTCTCAATGGGGGCTGGGGACAAGGGGGGGTCCCCAGGATGTCACAATGGGCCCTGGGGACAAGGGGGTGCCGAGGATGTCACAATGGGCCCTGGGGACAAGGGGGGGTCCCCATAGTGTCACAATGGGTCCTGGGGACAAGTGGGGTCCCCAGGATGTCACAATGGGCCCTGCGGACACTGGGGGGTCCTGGGACGTCACAATGGGCCCCAGTGACAAGAGGGGGTCCCCAGGATGTCACAATGGGCCCTGGGAACAAACAGGGGTCCCCTGAATGTCACAATGGGCCCTGGGGACAAGGGGGTGCCGAGGATGTCACAATGGGCCCTGGGGACAACGGGGGGTCCTGGGAAGTCACAATGGGCCCTGCGGACAAGGAGGGATCCCCAGGATGTCACAATGGGCCCTGGGGACAATGGGGGGTCCTGGACGTCACAATGAGCCCTGCGGACAAGGGTGGTACCCAGGATGTCACAATGGGCCCTGGGAACAAGGGGGGGTCCCCATAGTGTCACAATGGGTCCTGGGGACAAGTGGGGTCCCCAGGATGTCACAATAGGTCCTGGGGACAATGTGGGGTCCTGGGATGTCACAATGGGCCCCAGTGACAAAGGGGCCCCCTGACTGTCACAATGGGCCCTGGGGACAATGGGGTGTTCTGGGACGTCACAATGGGCCCCAGTGACAACAGGGGGTCCCCAGGATGTCACAATGGGCCCTGGGGACAAACAGGGGTCCCCTGAATGTCACAATGGGCCCTGGGGACAAGGGGGTGCCGAGGATGTCATAATGAGCCCTGGGGACAATGGGGGGTCCTGGGACGTCACAATGGGCCCTGCGGACAAGGAGGGATCCCCAGGATGTCACAATGGGCCCTGGGGACAATGGGGGGTCCTGGGACGTCACAATGAGCCCTGCGGACAAGGGTGGTACCCAGGACGTCACAATGGGCCCTGGGGACAAGGGGGGGTCCCCATAGTGTCACAATGGGTCCTGGGGACAAGTGGGGTCCCCAGGATGTCACAATGGGCCCTGGGGACAATGTGGGGTCCTGGGATGTCACAATGGGCCCCAGTGACAAAGGGGGTCCCCTGAATGTCACAATGGGTCCTGGGGACAATGGGGGGTCCTGGGACGTCACAATTGGCCCTGGGGACAAGGAGGGATCCCCAGGATGTCACAATGGGCCCTGGGGACAACGGGCGGTCCTGGGACGTCACAATGGGCCCTGAGGACAAGGAGGGATCCCCAGGATGTCACAATGGGCCCTGGGGACAATGGAGGGTCCTGGGACGTCACAATGGGCCCTGGGGACAAGAGGGGGTCCCCTGGATGTCACAATGGGCTCTGGGGACAAGGGGGGTCCCCAGGATGTCACAATGGGCCCTGGGGACAATGGGGGGTCCTGGGACGTCACAATGGGCTCTGGGGACAAGGGGGGGTCCCCAGGATGTCACAATGGGCCCTAGGAACAAGGGGGGGTCCCCATAGTGTCACAATGGGTCCTGGGGACAAGAGGGATCCCCAGGATGTCACAATGGGCCGTGGGGACAATGGGGGGTCCTGGGACGTCACAATGGGCTCTGAGGACAAGGACGGATCTCCAGGATGTCACAATGGGCCCTGGGGACAATGGGGGGTCCTGGGACGTCACAATGGGCCCCAGTGACAAGGGGGGGTCCCCAGGATGTCAGAATGGGCCCTGGGGACAAAGAGGGGTCCCCTGAATGTCACAATGGGCCCTGGGGACAAGGGGGTGCAGTGGATGTCACAATGGGCCGTGGGGACAATGGGGGGTCCTGGAATGTCACAATGGGCCCTGGGGACAAAGGGGATGTCCCCATGGTGCCACAATGGGCCTTGGGAGCAAGGGGGTCCCCAGGATGTCACAATGGGTCCTGGGGACAATGGGAGGTGCCCAAGATGTCACAATGGACCCTGAGGACAAGCAGGGGTCTCCATGGTGTCACAATTTCTCCCCAGTGACAAGGGGGGGTCCCCATGGTGTCACAATGGGCCCTGGGGACAAACGTGGTTCCCCTCAGTATCAAAATGGGTCCTGGGGACAAAGTGGGCTCCTCGGATGTCACAATGGACACTGGGGACAACGGGAGGTCCTGGGACGTCACAATGGGCCCCAGTGACAAAGGGGGTCCCCTGAATGTCACAATGGGCCCTGGGGACAATGGGGGATCCTGGGACGTCAGAATGGGCCCGGGGGACACGGAGGGATCCCCAGGATGTCACAATGGGCCCTGGGGACAAGGGGGGATCCCCAGGATGTCACAATGGGCTCTAGGGACAATGGGGGGTCCTGGGAAGTCACAATGGGCCCTGGGGACAAGGGGGGGTCCCCTGAATGTCACAATGGGCCCTGGAGAGAAAGGGGGTCCCCAGGATGTCAAAATGGGCCTTGGGGACAAAGTGGGGTTCTTGGATATCACAATGTGACACAGTGACAAAGGGGGTCCCCATGGTGCCACAATGAGCCCTGGGGACAAAGGGAGGTCCCTAGGATGTCACAATGGGCCCTTGGGACAATGGGGTTCCTGGGATGTCACAACGGGTCCCCAGTGACAAAGGGGGTCCCCAGGATGTCTCAATGGGCCCTGAGGACAATGGGAGGTCCCCATGGTGTCACAAAGGGTCCCCAGTGACAAGGGAGGTCCCCACGGTGCCAGGATGGGTCCTGCGGACAAGGAGGTCCCCAGGATGTCACCATGGGCCCTGGGGACAAAGGGGGTCCCCAGGATGTCACAATGGGCCCTGGGGACAAAGAGATTCCCCAGGATGTCACAATGGGACCTGGGGACAAGGGGGTCCCCAGGAACTCACAATGGGCTCTGGGGACAATGGAGGTTCCCCAGGATGTTCACAATAGGCCCTGAGGACAAGGGGTGGTCCCCATGGTGTCACAATGGGTCCCCAGTGACAAGGGGGTCCCCAAGGTGTCACAATGGGCCCTGGGAACAATGGGGGGTCCTGGGACGTAACAATAGGCCCTAGGGACAAAGGGGGTCCCCACGGTGTTACAATGGTCCCGGGTGACAAAGGGGGATGCCCAGAATGTCACAATGGGCCCTGAGGACAAGGAGGGGTCTCCATGGTGTCACAATGGGTCCCCAGTGACAAGGAGGGTCCCCATGGTGTCACGATGGGTCCTGGGGACAAGGGAGTCCCCAGGATGTAAGAATGAACCCTGGGGACAATGGGGGGTCCTGGGACGTCACAATGGGTCCTGGGGACAAAGGGTGTCTCCAGGATGTCACAATGGGCTCTGAGGACAATGCAGGGTCCTGGGACGTCACAATGGGTCCTTAGGACAAAGAGGGGTCGCCAGGATGTCACAATGGGACCTGGGAACAATGTGGGGTCCTGGGATGTCACAATGGGCCCCAGTGACAAAGGGGGTCCCCTGAATGTCACAATGGGCCCTGGGGACAATGGGGGGGTCCTGGGACGTCACAATGGGCCCTGGGGACAAGGAGGGATCCCCAGGATGTCACAATGGGCCCTGGGGACAATGGGGGGTCCTGGGACGTCACAATGGGCCCTGGGGACAAGAGGGGGTCCCCAGGATGTCACAATGGGCCCTGGGGACAAAGAGGTGTCCCCTGAATGTCACAATGGGCCCTGGGGACAAGGGGGTGCAGAGGATGTCACAATAGGCCCTGGGGACAATGGGGGGTCCTGGGACGTCACAATGGGCCCTGGGGACAAGGAGGGATCCCCAGGATGTCACAATGGGCCATGGGGACAAGGGGGGGTCCCGGGACATCACAATGGGCCCGGGGAACAAGGGGGTTCCCCAGGATGTCACAATCAGCCCTGGGTACAAGGGGGGATCCCCTGAAAGTCACAATGAGCCTTGGGAGCAGAGGGGGCTCCCCAGGACGTCACAATGGGCCCTGGGAACAATGGGGGTCCCTTGAAGGTCACAATGGCCCCTGGGGACAATGGTGGGTACCCTGAATGTCAAAATGGGCCCTGGGGACAAAGGGGGGTCCGCAGGATGGCACAATGGGCACTGGGGACAAAGGGGAGGGCCCCATGGTGTCACAATGGGCCCAAGTGACAAGGAGGGTCCCCACGGTGCCACGATGGGTCCTGGGGACAAGGGGGTCCCCCAGATGTCATAATGGGCCCTGGGGACAATGGGGTTGCGCAGGATGTCACAATGGACCCTGGGGACAAAGGGGGATCCCCAGGATGTCACAATGGGCCCTGGGGACCAGGGGGGTCCTGCGATGTCACAATTGGCCCTGGGGAGAAAGGGGGTCCCCTGGATGTCACAATGGGCTCTGGGGACAAGGAGGGTCCCCAGGATGTCACAATGACCCCTGCGGACAAGGGGGGTGTCGATGGTGTCACAATGGGCCCTGGGAACAAGGGGGGGTCCCCATAGTGTCACAATGGGTCCTGGGGACAAGTGGGGTCCCCAGGATGTCACAATGGGTCCTGGGGACAATGTGGGGTCCTGGGATGTCACAATGGGCCCCAGTGACAAAGGGGTTCCCCATGGTGCCACAATGGCCCCTGGGGACAAAGGGGGTCCCCAGGTTTTGACAATAGCACTGGGGACAAATGGGGGTCATGGGATGTCACAGTGGGCCCTGGGGACAAGGGAGGTCCCCATGGTGTCACAATAAGCCCTGGGGACAAAGTGGGGTGCTGGGATGTCACAATGGGCCCCAGTGACAAAAGGGGGTCCCCATGGTGCCACAATGGGCCGTGGGGACCAGGGGGGGTACTGCGATGTCACAATGGGCCCTGGGGAGAAAGGGGGTCCCCAGGATGTCACAATGGGCTCTGGGGACAAGGAGTGTCCCCAGGATGTCACAATGGGCCCTGGGGACAAATGGGGGTGTCGACGGTGTCAAAATGGGTCCTGGGGACAAAGGGCGTCCCCAGGATGTCACAATATGCCCTGGGGACAAAGGGGGTCCCCACGGTATCAGAATGGGCCCTGGGGACAAAGGGGGGTCCCCTGAATGTCACAATGGTCCCTGGGGACAATGGGGATCCTGGGATGTCACAATGAGCCCTGCGGACAAGGGTGGTACCCACAGTGTCACAATGGGCCCTGGGCACAAGGGGTGGTCCCCATAGTGTCACAATGGGTCCTGGGGACAAGTGGGGTCCCCAGGATGTCACAATAGGTCCTGGGGAAAATGTGGGGTCCTGGGAGGTCACAATGGGCCCCAGTGACAAAGGCGGTCCCCTGAATGTCACAATGGGTCCTGGGTACAATGTGGGGTCCTGGGACGTCACAATGGGCCCTGGAGACAAGGAGGGATCCCCAGGATGTCACAATGAGCCCTGGGGACAATGGGGGGTCCTGGGATGTCACAATGGGCCCCAGTGACAAGGGGGGGTCCCCAGGATGTCACAATGGGTCCTGAGGACAAAGAGGGGTCCCCTGAATGTCACAATGGGCCCTGGGGACAAGGGCGTGCTGAGGATGTCACAATGGGCCCTGGGGACAATGGGGGGTCCTGGAATGTCACAATGGGCACTGGGGACTATGGGGGTCCCCAGGATGTCACAATGGGCCTTGGGGACAATAGGAGGTTCTGGGATGTCACAATGGGCCCTGGGGACAATGGGGGGTGCCCAGGATGTGAAAATGAGTCCTGAGGACATGGGGGGGTCCCCATGGTGTCACAATGGGTCCCCAGTGACAAGGAGGGGTCCCCATGGTATCACAATATGCCCTGGGGACAATGGGGTCCCCTGAATGTCACAATGGGCCCTGGGAACAAAAGTGGTTGCCATGGTGCCACAAGGGGCCCTGGGGTCAAAGGCGGTCCCCATGGTGCTAAAATGGGCCCTGGGAGCAAGGGGGTGGCCAGGATGTCACAATGGGTCCTGGGGACAATGGGGGGTGCCCAGGATGTCACAATGGACCTTGAGGACAAGGGGGGGTCTCCATGGTGTCACAATTGGTCCCCAGTGACAAGGGGGGGTCTCCATGGTGCCACAATGAGCCCTGGGGACAAAGGGAGGTCCCTACGATGTCACAATGGGCCCTGGGGACTAATGAGGTCCCCACGGTGTCACAATGCGTCCTGGAGAAAAAGGGGGGTCCCCAGGATGTTACAATGGGCTCTTGGCACAATGGGGTTCCTGGGATGTCACAATGGGTCCCCAGTGACAAAGGGGGTCCCCAGGATGTCTCAATGGGCCCTGAGGACAATGGGAGGTCCCCATGGTGTCACAAAGGGTCCCCAGTGACAAGGGAGGTCCCCACGGTGCCACGAAGGGTCCTGGGGACAAGGAGGTCCTCAGGATGCCACAATGGGCCCTGGGGACAAAGGGAGGTCCCTAGGATGTCACAATGGGCCCTTGGGACAATGGGGTTCCTGGGATGTCACAACGGGTCCCCAGTGACAAAGGGGGTCCCCAGGATGTCTCAATGGGCCCTGAGGACAATGGGAGGTCCCCATGGTGTCACAAAGGGTCCCCAGTGACAAGGGAGGTCCCCACGGTGCCAGGATGGGTCCTGCGGACAAGGAGGTCCCCAGGATGTCACCATGGGCCCTGGGGACAAAGGGGGTCCCCAGGATGTCACAATGGGCCCTGGGGACAAAGAGATTCCCCAGGATGTCACAATGGGACCTGGGGACAAGGGGGTCCCCAGGAACTCACAATGGGCTCTGGGGACAATGGAGGTTCCCCAGGATGTTCACAATAGGCCCTGAGGACAAGGGGTGGTCCCCATGGTGTCACAATGGGTCCCCAGTGACAAGGGGGTCCCCAAGGTGTCACAATGGGCCCTGGGAACAATGGGGGGTCCTGGGACGTAACAATAGGCCCTAGGGACAAAGGGGGTCCCCACGGTGTTACAATGGTCCCGGGTGACAAAGGGGGATGCCCAGAATGTCACAATGGGCCCTGAGGACAAGGAGGGGTCTCCATGGTGTCACAATGGGTCCCCAGTGACAAGGAGGGTCCCCATGGTGTCACGATGGGTCCTGGGGACAAGGGAGTCCCCAGGATGTAAGAATGAACCCTGGGGACAATGGGGGGTCCTGGGACGTCACAATGGGTCCTGGGGACAAAGGGTGTCTCCAGGATGTCACAATGGGCTCTGAGGACAATGCAGGGTCCTGGGACGTCACAATGGGTCCTTAGGACAAAGAGGGGTCGCCAGGATGTCACAATGGGACCTGGGAACAATGTGGGGTCCTGGGATGTCACAATGGGCCCCAGTGACAAAGGGGGTCCCCTGAATGTCACAATGGGCCCTGGGGACAATGGGGGGGTCCTGGGACGTCACAATGGACCCTGGGGACAAGGAGGGATCCCCAGGATGTCACAATGGGCCCTGGGGACAATGGGGGGTCCTGGGACGTCACAATGGGCCCTGGGGACAAGAGGGGGTCCCCAGGATGTCACAATGGGCCCTGGGGACAAAGAGGTGTCCCCTGAATGTCACAATGGGCCCTGGGGACAAGGGGGTGCAGAGGATGTCACAATAGGCCCTGGGGACAATGGGGGGTCCTGGGACGTCACAATGGGCCCTGGGGACAAGGAGGGATCCCCAGGATGTCACAATGGGCCCTGGGTACAAGGGGGGATCCCCTGAAAGTCACAATGAGCCTTGGGAGCAGAGGGGGCTCCCCAGGACGTCACAATGGGCCCTGGGAACAATGGGGGTCCCTTGAAGGTCACAATGGCCCCTGGGGACAATGGTGGGTACCCTGAATGTCAAAATGGGCCCTGGGGACAAAGGGGGGTCCGCAGGATGGCACAATGGGCACTGGGGACAAAGGGGAGGGCCCCATGGTGTCACAATGGGCCCAAGTGACAAGGAGGGTCCCCACGGTGCCACGATGGGTCCTGGGGACAAGGGGGTCCCCCAGATGTCATAATGGGCCCTGGGGACAATGGGGTTGCGCAGGATGTCACAATGGACCCTGGGGACAAAGGGGGATCCCCAGGATGTCACAATGGGCCCTGGGGACCAGGGGGGTCCTGCGATGTCACAATGGGCCCTGGGGAGAAAGGGGGTCCCCTGGATGTCACAATGGGCTCTGGGGACAAGGAGGGTCCCCAGGATGTCACAATGACCCCTGCGGACAAGGGGGGTGTCGATGGTGTCACAATGGGCCCTGGGAACAAGGGGGGGTCCCCATAGTGTCACAATGGGTCCTGGGGACAAGTGGGGTCCCCAGGATGTCACAATGGGTCCTGGGGACAATGTGGGGTCCTGGGATGTCACAATGGGCCCCAGTGACAAAGGGGTTCCCCATGGTGCCACAATGGCCCCTGGGGACAAAGGGGGTCCCCAGGTTTTGACAATAGCACTGGGGACAAATGGGGGTCATGGGATGTCACAGTGGGCCCTGGGGACAAGGGAGGTCCCCATGGTGTCACAATAAGCCCTGGGGACAAAGTGGGGTGCTGGGATGTCACAATGGGCCCCAGTGACAAAAGGGGGTCCCCATGGTGCCACAATGGGCCGTGGGGACCAGGGGGGGTACTGCGATGTCACAATGGGCCCTGGGGAGAAAGGGGGTCCCCAGGATGTCACAATGGGCTCTGGGGACAAGGAGTGTCCCCAGGATGTCACAATGGGCCCTGGGGACAAACGGGGGTGTCGACGGTGTCAAAATGGGTCCTGGGGACAAAGGGCGTCCCCAGGATGTCACAATATGCCCTGGGGACAAAGGGGGTCCCCACGGTATCAGAATGGGCCCTGGGGACAAAGGGGGGTCCCCTGAATGTCACAATGGTCCCTGGGGACAATGGGGATCCTGGGATGTCACAATGAGCCCTGCGGACAAGGGTGGTACCCACAGTGTCACAATGGGCCCTGGGCACAAGGGGTGGTCCCCATAGTGTCACATTGGGTCCTGGGGACAAGTGGGGTCCCCAGGATGTCACAATAGGTCCTGGGGAAAATGTGGGGTCCTGGGAGGTCACAATGGGCCCCAGTGACAAAGGCGGTCCCCTGAATGTCACAATGGGTCCTGGGTACAATGTGGGGTCCTGGGACGTCACAATGGGCCCTGGGGACAAGGAGGGATCCCCAGGATGTCACAATGAGCCCTGGGGACAATGGGGGGTCCTGGGATGTCACAATGGGCCCCAGTGACAAGGGGGGGTCCCCAGGATGTCACAATGGGCCCTGAGGACAAAGAGGGGTCCCCTGAATGTCACAATGGGCCCTGGGGACAAGGGCGTGCTGAGGATGTCACAATGGGCCCTGGGGACAATGGGGGGTCCTGGAATGTCACAATGGGCACTGGGGACTATGGGGGTCCCCAGGATGTCACAATGGGCCTTGGGGACAATAGGAGGTTCTGGGATGTCACAATGGGCCCTGGGGACAATGGGGGGTGCCCAGGATGTGAAAATGAGTCCTGAGGACATGGGGGGGTCCCCATGGTGTCACAATGGGTCCCCAGTGACAAGGAGGGGTCCCCATGGTATCACAATATGCCCTGGGGACAATGGGGTCCCCTGAATGTCACAATGGGCCCTGGGAACAAAAGTGGTTGCCATGGTGCCACAAGGGGCCCTGGGGTCAAAGGCAGTCCCCATGGTGCTAAAATGGGCCCTGGGAGCAAGGGGGTGGCCAGGATGTCACAATGGGTCCTGGGGACAATGGGGGGTGCCCAGGATGTCACAATGGACCCTGAGGACAAGGGGGGGTCTCCATGGTGTCACAATGGGTCCCCAGTGACAAGGGGGGGTCTCCATGGTGCCACAATGAGCCCTGGGGACAAAGGGAGGTCCCTACGATGTCACAATGGGCCCTGGGGACTAATGAGGTCCCCACGGTGTCACAATGCGTCCTGGAGAAAAAGGGGGGTCCCCAGGATGTTACAATGGGCTCTTGGCACAATGGGGTTCCTGGGATGTCACAATGGGTCCCCAGTGACAAAGGGGGTCCCCAGGATGTCTCAATGGGCCCTGAGGACAATGGGAGGTCCCCATGGTGTCACAAAGGGTCCCCAGTGACAAGGGAGGTCCCCACGGTGCCACGAAGGGTCCTGGGGACAAGGAGGTCCTCAGGATGCCACAATGGGCCCTAGGGACAATGGGGGGTCCTGGGACGTCACAATGGGCCCTGGGGATAAAGGGGGTCCCCAGGATGTCACAATGGGACCTGGGGACAAGGGGCTCCACAGGATCTCACAATGGGCTCTGGGGACAATGGAGGTTCCCCAGGATGTTCACAATAGGCCCTGAGGACAAGGGGTGGTCCCCATGGTGTCACAATGGGTCCCCAGTGACAAGGGGGGTCCCCAAGTGTCACAATGGGCCCTGGGGATAATGGGGGTCCTGGGACGTAACAATAGGCCCTGGGGACAAGGGGGGGGTCCCCTGAATGTCACAATGGCCCCTGGGGAGAAAGGGGGTCCCCAGGATGTCAAAATGGGCCATGGGGACAAAGTGGGGTTCTGGGATATCACAATGTGCCACAGTGACAAAGGGGGTCCCCATGGTGCCACAATGAGCCCTGGGGACAAAGGGAGGTCCCTAGGATGTCACAATGGTCCCCGGGGACTAATGAGGTCCCCACGGTGTCACAATGCGTCCTGGAGACAAAGGGGGGTCCCCTGGATGTCACAATGGGCCCTTGGGACAATGGGGTTCCTGGGATGTCGCAATGGGTCCCCAGTGACAAAGGGGGTCCCCAGGATGTCTCAATGGGCACTGGGGACAATGGGAGATCCCCAGGATGTCACAATGGGCCCTGGCGACAATGGGGGGTCCTGGGACGTCACAATGGGCCCTGGGGACAAAGGGGGTCCCCTGAATGTCACAATGGGCCCTGGGGACAAAGAGGCTCCCCAGGATGTCACAATGGGCCCTGGGGAAAATGTGGGGTCCTGGGACATCACAATGGGCCCTGGGGACAATGGGGGGTACTGGGATGTCACAATGGGCCCTGGGGCCAAACAGGGATCCCCAGGATGTCACAATGGGACCTGGGGACAAGGGGGTCCCCAGGACTCACAGTGGGCTCTGGGGACAATGGAGGTTCCCCAGGATGTTCACAATAGGCCCTGAGGACAAGGGGTGTTCCCCATGGTGTCACAATGGGTCCCCAGTGACAAGGGGGGTCCCCAAGGTGTCACAATGGGCCCTGGGGACAATGGGAGTCCCGGGACAGAATAATAGGCCCTGGGGACAAGGGGGGTCCCCACAGTGTCACAATGGGCCCTGGGGACAAAGGGGGTCCCCACGGTGTTACAATGGTCCCGGGGGACATAGGGGGATGCCCAGGATGTCACAATGGGCCCTGAGGACAAGGGGGGCTCCCCAGGGTGTCGGAATGGGTCCCCAGTGACAAGGAGGGTCCCCATGGTGTCACGATGGGTCCTGGGGACAAGGGGGTCCCCAGGATGTAACAATGGACCCTGGGGACAATGGGGGGTCCTGGGACGTCACAATGGGCCCTGGAGACAAAGGGGGTCCCCAGGATGTCACAATGGGCCCTGGGGACAATGTGGGGTCCTGGGACGTCACAATGGGCCCTGGGGACAAGGAGGGATCCCCAGGATGTCACAATGGGCCCTGGGGACAATGGGGGGTCCTGGGACGTCACAATGGGCCCTGGGGACAAGAGGGGGTCCCCAGGATGTCACAATGGGCCCTGGGGACAAAGAGGGGTCCCCTGAATGTCACAATGGGCCCTGGGGACAAGGGGGTGCCGAGGATGTCACAATGGGCCCTGGGGACAAGGGGGGGTCCCCAGGATGTCACAATGGGCCCTGGGGACAAAGAGTGGTCTCTAAAGTGTCACAATGGGCCCTGGGGACACAGAGGGGCCCTAGGACGTCACAATCAGCCCTGGGGACAAGGGGGGGGTCCCCTGAAAGTCACAATGAGCCCTGGGAACAGAGGGGGTCCCCAGGACGTCACAATGGGCCCTGGGAACAATGGGGGTCCCTTGAAGGTCACAATGGGCCCTGGGGACAATGGTGGGTGCCCTGAATGTCAAAATGGGCCCTGGGCACAAAGGGGGTCCCCAGGATTTCACAATAGCACTGGGGACAAAGGGGGGTCACGGGATGTCACAATGGGCCCTGGGGACAAGGGAGGTCCCCATGGTGTCACAATAAGCCCTGGGGACAAAGTGGGGTCCTGGGATGTCACAATGGGCCCCAGTGACAAAAGGGGTCCCCATGGTGCCACAATGGGCCGTGGGGACAAAAGGGGTCCGCAGGATGTCACAATGGGCCCTGGGGACAATGGGGGGGTCCTGCGATGTCACAATGGGCTCTGGGGACAAAGGGGGTCCCCTGGATGTCACAATGGGCTCTGGGGACAAGGGTGGTACCCACGGTGTCACAATGGGCCCTGGGAAAAAGTCGGGGTGCCCATAGTGTCACAATGGGTCCTGGGGACAAGTGGGGTCCCCAGGATGTCACAATGGGCCCTGGGGACAATGTGGGGTCCTGGGATGTCACAATGGGCCCCAGTGACAAAGGGGGTCCCCTGAATGTCACAGTGGGTCCTGAAGACAATGGGGGGTCCTGGGACGTCACAATGGGCCCTGGGGACAAGGAGGGAATCCCAAGAATGTCACAATGGGCCCTGGGGACAAGGAGGGGTCCCCAGGATGTCACAATGTGCCCTGGGGACAAAGAGGCGTCCCCTGAATGTCGCAATGGGCCCTGGGGACAATGGGGGGTCCTGGGATGTCACAATGGGCCCTGGGGCCAAACAGGGATCCCCAGGATGTCACAATGGGCCCTGGGGACAATGGGGGGTCCTGGGACGTTACAATGGGCCCCAGTGATAAGGGGGCATCCCCAGGATGTCATAATGGGCCCTGGGGACCAGGGGGGTCCTTCGATGTCACAATGGGCCCTGGGGACAAAGGGGGTCCCCTGGATGTCACAATGGGCCCTGGGGACAAAGGGGGGTCCTGGGATGTCTCAATGAGCCCTGCGGACAAGGGTGGTACCCACGGTGTCAAAATGGGCCCTGGGAACAAGGGGGGGACCCCATAGTGTCACAATGGGTCCTGGGGACAAGTGGGGTCCCCACGATGTCACAATGTGTCCTGGGGACAATGTGGGGTCCTGGGATGTCACAATGGGCCCCAGTGACAAAGGGGCCCCCTGAATGTCACAATGGGTCCTGGGGACAATGGGGGGTCCTGGGACGTCACAATGGGCCCTGGGGACAAGGAGGGATCCCCAGGATGTCACAATGGGCCCTGGGGACAAAGAGGCGTCCCCAGAATGTCACAATGGGCCCTGGGGACAAGGGGGTGCCCTGAATGTCACAATGGGCCCTGGGGACAATGGGGGATCCTGGGACGTCACAATGGGCCCCAGTGACAAGGGGGGGTCCCCAGGATATCACAATGTGCCCTGGGGACAAAGAGGCGTCCCCGGAATGTCACAATGGGCCCTGGGGACAAGGGGGTGCCCTGAATGTCACAATGGGCCCTGGGGACAATGGGGGGTCCTAAGACGTCACAATGGGCCCTGGGGACAAGGAGGGATCCTGGGATGTCACAATGGGCCCCAGTGACAAGGGGGGGTCCCCAGGATGTCACAATGGGCCCTGGGGACAAAGAGGGGTCCCCAGGATGTCACAATGGGCCCTGGGGACAATGGGGGAACCTAAGACGTCACAATGAACCCTGGGGACAACGGGGGGTCCTGGGACGTCACAATGGGCCCCAGTGACAAGGGGGGGTCCCCAGGATGTCACAATGGGCCCTGGGGTCAAAGAGGGTCCCCTGAATGTCACAATGGGCCCTGGGGACAAGGGGGTGCAGTGGATGTCACAATGGGCCCTGGGGACAATGGGGGGTCCTGGAATGTCACAATGGGCCCTGGGGACAAGGGGGGTCCCCAGGATGTCACAATGGGCCCTGGAGACAATGGGGGGTGCCCAGGATGTGAGAATGAGTCCTGAGGACAAGGGGGGGTCCCCATGGTGTCATAATGGGTCCCCAGTGACAAGGAGGGGTCCCCATGGTGTCACAATAGTCCCTGGGGACAAAGTGGGGTCCTAGAATGTCACAATGGGCCCTGGGGCAAAAGGGGTTGCCATGGTGCCACAATGGGCCCTGAGGTCAAAGGGGGTCCCCATGGTGCTAAAATGGGCCCTGGGGACAAAGCGGGGTCCTGGGATGTCACAATGGGCCCCAGTGTCAAAGGGGGTCCCCTGAATGTCACAATGGGCCATGGGGACAATGGGGGGGTCCTGGGACGTCACAATGGGCCCTGGGGACAAGGAGGGATCCCCAGGATGTCACAAGGGGCCCTGGGGACAATGGGGGGTCCTGGAATGTCACAATGGGCCCTGGGGACTATGGGGGTGCCCAGGATGTCACAATGGACCCTGAGGACAAGGGGGGGTCTCCATGGTGTCACAATGGGTCCCCAGTGACAAGGGGGGGTCCCCATGGTGCCACAATGAGCCCTGGGGACAAAGGGAGGTCCCTAGGATGTCACAATGGGCCCTGGGGACTAATGAGGTCCCCACAGTGTCACAATGCGTCCTGGAGAAAAAGGGGGGTCCCCAGGATGTCACAATGGGCCCTTGGCACAATGGGGTTCCTGGGATGTCACAATGGGCCCCCAGTGACAAAGGGGGTCCCCAGGATGTCTCAATGGGCCCTGAGGACAATGGGAGGTCCCCATGGTGTCACAATGGGTCCCCAGTGACAAGGGAGGTCCCCACGGTGCCACGATGGGTCCTGGGAACAAGGAGTTCCCCAGGATGCCACAATGGGCCCTGGGGACAATGGGGGGTCCTGGGACGTCACAATGGGACCTGGGGATAAGGGGCTCCACAGGATCTCACAATGGGCTCTGGAGACAATGGAGGTTCCCCAGGATGTTCACAATAGGCCCTGAGGACAAGGGGTGGTCTCCATGGTGTCACAATGGTTCCCCAGTGACAAGGGGGTCCCCAAGGTGTCACAATGGGCCCTGGGGACAATGGGGGTCCTGGGACGTAACAATAGGCCCTGGGGACAAGGGGGGTCCCCACAGTGTCTCAATGAGCCCTGGGGACAAAGGGGGTCCCCACAGTGTTACAATGGTCTCGGGGGACAAAGGGGGATGCCCAGGATGTCACAATGGGCCCTGAGGACAAGGGGGGCTCCCCATGGTGTCACGATGGGTCCTGGGGACAAGGGGGTCCCCAGGATGTAACAATGGACCCTGGGGACAATGGGGGGTCCTGGGACATCACAATGGGCCCTGGGGACAATGGGGGGTCCTGGGACATCACAATGGGCCCTGGGGACAAAGGGGGTCTCCAGGATGTCACAATGGGCTCTGGGGACAATGGGGGGTCCTGGGACATCACAATGGGTCCTGGGGACAAAGAGGGGTCCCCAGGATGTCACAATGGGCCCTGGGGACAATGGGGGGTCCTGGGATGTCACAATGGGCTCCAGTGACAAAGTGGGGTCCCCTGAATGTCACAATGGGCCCTGTGGACAACGGGAGGACCTGGGACGTCACAATGGGCCCTGGGGACAAAACTGGTCCCCACGATGTCTCAATGAGCCCCAGTGACAAATGGGGGTCCCCATGATGTCACAATGGGCCCTGGGGACAAGGAGGGGTCCTGGGACGTTACAATGGGCCCTGGGGACAAGGGGCGGTCCCCTGAACGTCACAATGGCCCCTGGGGAGAAAGGGAGTCCCCAGGATGTCAAAATGGGCCCTGGGGACAAAGTGGGGTTCTGGGATATCACAATGTGCCACAGTGACAAAGGGGGTCCCCATGGTGCCACAATGAGCCCTGGGGACAAAGGGAGGTCCCTAGGATGTCACAATGGGCCCCGGGGACTAATGAGGTCCCCACGGTGTCACAATGCGTCCTGGAGACAAAGGGGGGTCCCCAGGATGTCACAATGGGCCCTTGGGACAATGGGGTTCCTGGGATGTCACAATGGGTCCCCAGTGACAAAGGGGGTCCCCAGGATGTCTCAATGGGCACTGAGGACAATGGGAGGTCCCCAGGATTTCACAATGGGCCCTGGGGACAATGGGGGGTCCTGGGACGTCACAATGGACCCTGGGGACAAAGGGGTCCCCAGGATGTCACAATGGGCCCTGGGGACAAGGAGGCTCCCCAGGATGTCACAATGGGCCCTGGGGACAATGTGGGGTCCTGGGACATCACAATGGGCCGTGGGGACAAAGGGGGTCCCCAGGATGTCACAATGGGCCCTGGGGACAAAGAGGCTCCCCAGGATGTCACAATGGGACCTGGGGACAAGGGGGTCCCCAGGATCTCACAGTGGGCTCTGGGGACAACGGAGGTTCCCCAGGATGTTCACAATAGGCCCTGAGGACAAGGGATGGTCCCCATGGTGTCACAATGTGTCCCCAGTGACAAGGGGGGTCCTCAAGGTGTCACAATGGGCCCTGGGGACAATGTGGGGTCCTGGGACGTCACAATGGGCCCTGGGGACGAGGGGGCTTTGCCAGGATGTCACAAGGGGCCCTGGGGACAAAGAGGGGTCCCTACAGTGTCACAATAAGTCCTGGGAACACAGAGGGGCCCTAGGACCTCACAATCGGCCCTGGGGACAAAGGGGGGGTCCCCTGAAAGTCACAATGAGCCCGGGGAACAGAGGGGGTCCCCAGGATCTCACAATGGGCCCTGGGGACAAAGGGGGCTCCCCAGGATATCACAATGGGGCCTGAGGACAAGGGGAGGTCCCCATGGAGTTACAATGGGTCCCCAGCGACAAGGGGGTCCCCCATGGTGTCACAATGAGCCCTGGGGACAATGGGGGGTCCTGGGATGTCACAATGGGCCCTGGGGACAAGGGGTTAGGGGGTTGTGTTAGGGGGTTGGAGGATTAGGTGGTGCAGGATTTGGGGGTGCAAGGCCAGGGGAGCAGGATTTTGCGGGGCCTGATTTGGGGCTACAGGGTCTGGGGTTGCAGGTTCCAGGGGTGCAGGATTTGGGGGTTCAGGGTTTAGGGGTGCAGTGGTTTGGAGTGCAGTGTTTTGGGGTGCAGGGTTTGGGGAAGGAGGATATGGAGGTGCAGGGTTTAGGGTGCAGGATCTTGGGGTGCAGTGGTTTGGGGTGGAGGGCTTGGTAGGGCAGGATTTGGGGGTGGAAAGTTTAGGGGTAGGGCTGGGGGTGCAGGATTTGGGGGTGAAGGGGTTGTGAGGTGCAGGCTTCTGGGTTGCAGGGTTTGGGAGATCGGTACGTGGGGCTGGAGGATTTGGGGGTGCAGGGTTTGGAGCAGAAGGATCTGGGGGTGCAAGATTGGGGGTAGCAGGGTTTTGGGGAGCAGGGTTTAGGGGTCAGGCTTTAGAGGGACAGGGTTTGGGGGGCAGGGTTGGGAGGGATAATTTTGGGGTGCAGGGTTTAGGGCAGCACGATCTTGGGGTGAAAGGGTTTGGCGTGAAGGGTTGGGTAGGACAGGATTTGGGGTGCAGGTTTTTAGGGTGCAACTTGTGGGGGTCAGGATTTGGGGTACAGGGTTTGGGGGTGCAGGGTTTAGTGGTGCAGGGTTTGGGGGTGCAGGTCTTGGGGAGGCAGAATTGGGGGTGCAGGTTTTTGGAGTTCAGGGATTTGGGGGTGCAGATTTTGGGTGTTCAGGACCTGGGGGTGCAGGATTTGGGGATGTAGGTTTGGGGGGCAGGGCTTAGGGTTTCAGTATCTTGGGTTGAAGAGGTTTGGGGTGAAGGGTTGTGTACGGCAGGATTTGGGGGTTCAGGGCTTTGGGCTGCAGGTTTGGGGGTGCAGGGTTCGCATGTTTAGGAACTGGGGGTGCAGAATTTGGGTTTGCAGGTTTGGGGAATTTTGCGGTAAAGGATTTGGGGTGCAGGGTTGGGGGACGCAGGATCTGAGGGTGCAGCGTTTGGGGTGCAGAGTTAGGGGCTGCAGGATCTGGGGTGCAGGGTTTGGGGGGCACTGTTTTGGGGGGAAGGATTTGCAAGATGCAGGGTTTAAGGGTTTAGAATTGGAGGTGTCGAATATTGGGGTGCAGGAGGTGTGGGGTTTGGGGTTGCAGGATTTGGGGGAGAATGGTTTGGGGGTGCAAGACTTGAGGGTGCAGGGTTTGGGGGTTTGGGACATGGGGCTGGAGGATTTGGGGGTGCAGGATTTGGGGTGCAGTGTGTGGGGGTGCAAGATCTTGGGGTGTACGAGCGTTGGGTGTGGGATTTGAAGGACAATGATTTGGGGGTGCAGGGATTGGGGGTGTAGGGTTTTGGGGTTGCTGCGTTTGGAGATTCGGGATGTGGAGGTCAAGGATTTAGGGGTACAAGGGCTGGTTGCAGGATTTGGGGTGCAGGGTTTGGTTGCAGGATTTGGGGTGCAGGGTTTGAAGTGCAGGGCTAAAGGGGCAGGATTTGGAGTTGCAAGATTTGGTGGTCTGGGGTACTGGGCTGCAGGGTTTTGGGGTGCGGGATTCGGGGGTGCAGGTTCCATGTCTTTAGGAACTGGGCGGGGAGGGTTTCTTGGTGCGGACTTTTGAGTGCAAGTTTGAGGGGCCTTGATTTTGGGGTGCATGGTTTGGGGGGCAGGATTCCGGGTGTAAGGTTTTGAGGTGCAGGACTTGGGGGCGCAGGTTTCACACGTTAAGGAACTGGGGCTGCAGAGGATGGGGGTGCAGCGTTGTGGGCTGCAGGGTTGAAGGGTGCAGGATTTAGGGGTACAGGTTTTGGGGGTGCAGGAGCTGGGGGTGCAGGCTGTAGGGATCAGAATATGGGGGTGCAGGGTTCTGGGGTGCAGGATCTGAATGAGCAGGCTGTTGGGGTACAGAACCTTGTAGTTCAGCGTTTAGAGGCAGGATTTGGGGGTGCAGGGCTTTGGGGTGAGGGGTCTGGGGTGAGGGGTTCAGGTGTTCAGCACCTGGGGGTGTAGGACCTGAGGGTTGGAGGATTTGGGGGTGCAGGGATTTGGGGGTGCAGGGATATGGGGTGCAACTTGTGGGGTGCAGAGTTTTGGGTATAGGATTTTGGGGTGCAGAGTTTTGGGGGGGGGGATTGGGGGAGCAGGGTTTCAGGGTGCAAGGTTCAGTGGTGCAGGGTTCTGGGGGTGCAGGGTTTAGCGCCAGAATTGGGGGTGCAGGGTTTGGGATTGCAGGGTGTTGGGGGAAGGATCTGGGGGTACAAGATTTGGGGTAGCAGGGTTTTGGGGTGCAACTTGTGGGGGCAGGATTTGGGGTACAGGAGGTTGGGGGTGCAGGGTTTGGGGTGTAGGATTTAGTGGAGCAGGGACTGGGGGTGAAGGTCTTGTGGAGGCAGAATTGGGGGTGCAGGTCTTGGGGAGGCAGAATTGGGGGTGCAGATTTTGGCTGTTCAGGACCTGGGGGTGCAGGATTTGGGGATGTAGGTTTTGGGGGGTAGATTTTGGGGTGCTGGGTTTGGGACATGGGTCTGGAGGATTTGGGGGTGCAGGGTTAAGGGGTTTAGGATTTTGGGGTGCACAGTTTAGGGTGCACGTTCTGGGCATGTATGATTTGAGAGTGCAGGGCTTTGGGGTACAGGATTTGGGGTGCAGGGTTTTGGGGTCAGGATCTGGGGGTGCAGGGTGTTGGGGAGAAGGATTTGGGGGTGCAGCATTTTGAAGTGCAGGGTTTGGAGGAGGGAGGTTTTGGGGGTGAAAGATTTGGTGGTTCAGGTTTTGGGGGTGCAGTGTTAAAAGGGTGGAGGATTAGGGGTGCAGGATTTGGGGGTGCACTGTTTGGGGGTGCAGGGTTTAGAAGTCAGGTCTAAGAGTGCAGCGTTTGGGGTGCACAGGCTTGGGGGGAAATTTAAGGTTGCAGAGTGTGGGGTGCATAGGACTGGGGCTGCAGGATTTGGGGGTTCAGTGTTTAGGGCAGCACAACCTCGGGGTGCAGGGGTTTGCAGTGAAAGGTTTGGTAGGCAGGATTTGGGGTGCAGGATTCTGGGGTGCTGGGTTTGGGGTACAGGATTTGGTGTTGCAGGGATGGGGTTGAAGGGCTTGGGTTTCCAGGCCTTTGAGGTGCAGGATTTGGAGGTGCAAGGTTTGGGAGGGAATTCTTTGGGGTGCAGGGTTTGGGGTTCCAGGAGGTGGGTGAAGGACCTTGGGGTGTAGGGTTTGGGGGGCAGGGTTTTGGGGGAAGGATTTAGGGGTGCAGGGTTTTGAAGTGCAGCGTTTCAGGGGGGCATGATTTTGGGGGTGCACATGTGGGGATCCAGGTTTGGGGGATGCAGAGTTTGTGAATGGAGGATTTTGGGGTGCTGGGTTTGGGGCTGCCTAATTTGGGGGTGCAGTGTTTGGGTGTTCAGGACCTGGGGGTGCTGCGTTTGGGAATGCAGGCTTTGGGGGTGCAGGGCTCAGGATTTGGGAGGGCAGGATCAGGGGGTGTAAGATTTCAGGGTTTAGGGGTGCAAAGTATGGTAGGGCTGAATTATAGGGGTGCAAAGTATGGTAGGGCTGAATTTAGGGGTGCAGGATTTGGTATTACAGGTTTTGGGGAATCATGGCTTGGGAGGAAGGATTTAGGGGTGCAGGGTTTCAAGATGCAGGATTTGGGGTGCAGTATTTGGGGTTGCAGGTTTGGGGGGTGCAAGTTGTGGGGCGGCAGGATATCGGGTACAGGGTTCTGGGCTGCAGGGTTTGGGGGTGCAGGATTTCAACGTGCAGGGTTCTGGGGTGCAGTATCTGGGGGTCCAGGGTTTGGCAGTGCATTGGCTTTGGGGGTTGAAGGACTTGGGGGTGCAGGGTTTAGGGATGCCGGATTTGGGGGTGCAGGATTTGGAAGTGCAGAGTTAGGGGGCAGGATTTTCAGTGCAGGGTTTCAGGGTACAGAACTTGGTGGTGCAGGATCTGGGGGTGCAGGTTTTCGGTGGGGAATTTGGGGGTGCAGGGTGTTGAGGAAGGATCTGAGGGTACAATATTTGGGCTTTAAGGGTTACGGGGGGCAGGATCTGGCAGTGCAGAGTTTGGGGACAGGATCTGGGGGTGCAGCGATTGGGGTTACAGGTTCTGGGGGTGCAGGGTCGAGGGAATTATTTGAGGTGCAGGGTTATGAGAGTGCAGGATTTCTGGGTGCAGAGTTTGGGGTGCGGGGTATGGGGCAGCAGGATCTGGGGGTGTAGGTTTTGGGGGTTCATTCATTTGGGGGGAGGATCTGGGGGTGCAGGGTTTAAGGGTTCAGGATTTGGAGGTGTAGGGTTTTGGGGTAAAGGGTTCTGGGTTGAGGTTTTGGGGTGAAAGATTTGGGGATGCAGTGTTAAGGGGTGGAGGCTTAGAGGTGCAAGATTTGGGGGTGCAGAGTTTTCGTGTGTCTGATTTGGGGGTGCAGGGTCTGGGGGTGCAAGATCCTGGAATTCAGGATCTGGGGGTTCAGGATTTGGGGGTGCACAGTATGGGAGGGAAGGATCTGGGGCTTCAGGATTTGGGGGTGCGCTGTTTGGGGGTGCAGGGTTTAGAAGTCAGGTCTCAGAGTGCAGCGTTTGGGGTGCAGGGGCTTGGGGGGAAATTTAAGGTTGCAGAGTGTGGGGTGCACAGGACTGGGGCACAGGATTTGGGGGTGCGGGGTTTCAGGGTTCAGGATTTGGAGGTGTGGAGTTTTGGGGTGCAGGGGTTGGGAGTGCAGGGTGGTGGGGGTGAGAGATTTGGGTGCAGGATTTGGGGGTGCAGAGTCTTGGGAGGCAAGGATCCGGGGCTGCAGGATTTGGGGGTTCAGTGTTTAGGGCAGCACAATCTTGGGGTGCAGGGGTTTGCAGTGAAAGGTTTGGCAGGCAGGATTTGGGGTGCAGGATTCTGGGGTGCTGGGTTTGGGGTACAGGATTTGGTGTTGCAGGGATGGGGTTGAAGGGTTTGGGTTGCCAGGCCTTTGAGGTGCAGGATTTGGAGGTGCAAGGTTTGGGAGGGAATTCTTTGGGGTGCAGGGTTTGGGGGCAGGGTTTAGGGGTGGAGGGTATAGGACGGAAAGATTTGGGAATGCAGGGTTTGGGGTGCAGGTTTCGGGGTTCAGGAAGGTAGGGAGGGCAGGATTAGGGGGTGCAAGGTTTCAGTTGTAGGGTTTAGGGGTGCAGAGTTTGGTAGGGCCGAATTTGGGGGTGCAGGATCTGGGGTGCAGTGTTTGGGAAGACAGGATCGGGGGTGGAGGATTTGGGGGTGCAGGATTGAGGGGCAGGGTTTTGGTGCAGGGCTTGGGGTCAGGATCTGGGGTGCAGGTTTGGGAAGAGTATTTTGGGGTGCAGGATTTTGGGTGCCGTGTTTGCGGGGCAGGTTTGGGGTGATCACTGCTGATCCGCACACACTCGCTCTCTCTGGTATTCACCTCCACTCCTGCTCCTCCACCTCCCCACTGTTCTCTCCACCTCCTCTCTTCTCATTCCCACCACACTCTGCACATAGACCCGACCACTGAGAATGTTCCAGAACACGCTGATCCAAACCCCGCTGGGACCTCCGGGCTCCATGGCAATGTGGAAATGGAGTGTGCCACAGAATCCCTTTGGGTGTCAAACACCTTGAAGGTGCTGGAGTCCAAGCACAACCCCCCGGCGCTGCCCACGGCCCTCAGGAGCTCCTGTGGAAACCCCTCCAGGGATGGCGGCTCCAGCCCTGCCCTGGGCAGCCCGTTCAGTGCCCGACAGCCCTCGCTGGGAGGAGCAGCTCCCAGGCTCCAGCCAGAAGCTCACCCGGTACCGCTGGGGCCGTCTCCTCTCCTCCTGCCGCTCGTTCCCGGGCAGAGTCCCCGAAGCCCGCTCTCCGGGCGCTCTGCAGGCGGCTCCTGGCCCGGCCGCCCCCCGCACTCCCGCTCTGGCTCCGCCCCAAGGCTCAGGCGGGAACGGCCGCTGCGGCCCGGCCGGCCAATCGCAGCTCGCCGCCTCAGCCCCGCCCCCTCAAACCAGCCCTTGGCCCCGCCCCCTCCCCCCAGCCCCTCAGGAGGAGCCGCACCCGCTGGTGCTGAGTGCGGAGCTCAGCGCACAAAGAGCTGCACAGGGTGAGAGGGGCAGGGGGATTCGAGCTGGGATGGGCGCTGTTTGCAGACGGAACCAAGTGAGGCACGGGCTCTGCACCTGGAGAAAGGAAAAGGTGCAGTGATCACCCCAAACCTGCCCCGCAGACACGGCACCCAAAATCCTGCACCCCAAAATACTCTTCCCAAACCCTGCACCCCAGATCCTGACCCCAAGCCCTGCACCAAAACCCTGCCCCTCAATCCTGCACCCCCAAATCCTCCACCCCGATCCTGTCTTCCCAAACACTGCACCCCAAACCCTGCACCCCCAAATTCGGCCCTACCAAACTCTGCACCCCTAAACCCTACAACTGAAACCTTGCACCCCCTAATCCTGCCCTCCCTACCTTCCTGAACCCCGAAACCTGCACCCCAAACCCTGCATTCCCAAATCCTTCCGTCCTATACCCTACACCCCTAAACCTGCCCCCAAACCCTGCACCCCAAAGAATTCCCTCCCAAACCCTGCATCTCCAAATCCTGCACCTCAAAGGCCTGGAAACCCAAGCCCTTCAACCCCATCCCTGCAACACCAAATCCTGTACCCCAAACCCAGCACCCCAGAATCCTGCACCCCAAATCCTGCCTGCCAAACCTTTCACTGCAAACCCCTGCACCCCAAGATTGTGCTGCCCCAAACACTGAACCCCCAAATCCTGCAGACCCGGATCCTTGCCTCCCAAAACTCTGCACCCCCAAATCCTGCACCCAAATCTCTCACCCCCACCACCCTGCACTCCAAACCCCTGCACCCCAAAACTCCACACCTCCAAATCCTGAACCCTGAAACCCCGCACCCCCAAATCCTGTGCCCCAGTCCTGTGCACCCCACACTCTGCAACCTTAAATTTCCCCCCAAGCCCCTGCACCCCCAAACGCTGCACTCTGAGACCTGACTTCTAAACCCTGCACCCCCAAACAGTGCACCCCCAAATCCTGAAGCCCCAGATCCTTCCCTCCCATACCCTGCACCCCCAAATCCTGAACCCTCAGATCCTGAATTCCAGGATCTTGCACCCCCAGACCCTGCACCCCCAAATCAGACAAACGAAAACTCTCCACCCCCAAATCTTGCACCTCTAAGCCTCCACCCCTTAACACTGCACCCCCAAATCTTTCACCCCAAAACCACAACCCAGAACCCTTTACCCCAAAACCCTACACCTCCAAATCCTGAGCCCTTAAACCCTGCACCCCCAGATCCTCCCCCCAAATGAATGAACCCCCAAAACCTACACCCCCAGATGCTCCTGCCCCATACCCCGCACCCCAAACTCTGCACCCAGAAATCCTGCACTCTCATAACCCTGCACCTCAAACAATTCCCTCAACCCTGCACCCCCAGAACCTGTAACCCCAATCGCTGCACCCCCAGGTCCTGTCCCCAAACTCTGCACTGCCAGATCCTGCCCCCCGTAACCCTTAAAGCCCAAATATTGTACCCTCAGATCCTTCCTCAACACCCTGCACCCCCAAATTCCCCACCGAAAACCTGCACCCCCGAATCCTGCACCCCCAAATCCTGCATCCCTAAACCCTGCACCCCCAAATCCTTCAACCCCCAAAGCCAATGCACTGCCAAACCCTGGACCCCCAGATACTGCACCCCAGAACCCTGCACGTTGAAATCCTGCACCCCCAAATCCTGCAGCCCAGAACCCTATACCCGATATCCTGCCGCCCCACAACTTGCACCCCCAAACCTGCAACCCCAAATACTGCACCCCAAATCCTGCATCTTGAAAGCCTGCACCCCTAATTTCCTTCCTCCCAAGCCATGATTCCCCAAAACCTGTAATACCAAATCCTGCACCCCTAAATTCAGCCCTACCATACTTTGCACCCCTATAATTCAGCCCTACCATACTTTGCACCCCTAAACCCTGAAATCTTACACCCCCTGATCCTGCCCTCCCAAATCCTGAGCCCTGCACCCCCAAAGCCTGCATTCCCAAACGCAGCAACCCCAGGTCCTGAACACCCAAACACGGCACCCCCAAATTAGGCAGCCCCAAACCCAGCACCCCAAAATGCTCCATTCACAAACTCTGCATCCCCCAAACCTGGACCCCCACATGTGCACCCCCAAAACCATGCCCCCCTGAAACGCTGCACTTCAAAACCCTGCACCCCTAAATCCTTTCCCCAAAACCCTGCCCCCCCAAACCCTACACCCCAAGGTCCTTCCCCCACCTCCTGGAACCCCAAACCCTGCACCCCAAAGAATTCCCTCCCAAACCTTGCACCTCAAAGGCCTGGAAACCCAAGCCCTTCAACCCCATCCCTGCAACACCAAATCCTGTACCCCAAACCCAGCACCCCAGAATCCTGCACCCCAAATCCTGCCTACCAAACCTTTCACTGCAAACCCCTGCACCCCAAGATTGTGCTGCCATAAACACTGAACCCCCAAATCCTGCAGCCCCAGATCCTTGCCTCCCAAAACTCTGCACCCCCACATCCTGCACCCCAAATCTCTCACCCCCAAATCCTCCCCCCACCACCCTGCAGCCTCAAATCCTTCACCCCCAGTCCCTGCACCCCAAAACTCCACACCTCCAAATCTTGAACCCTGAAACCCCGCACCCCCAAATCCTGTGCCCCAGTCCTGTGCACCCCACACTCTGCAACCTTAAATTTCCCCCCAAGCCCCTGCACCCCAAACGCTGCACTCTTAGACCTGACTTCTAAACCCTGCACCCCCAAACAGTGCACCCCCAAATCCTGCACCCCTAATCCTCCACCCTTTTAACACTGCACCCCCAAAACCTGAACCACCAAATCTTTCACCCCCAAAACCTCCCTCCTCCAAACCCTGCCCTTCAAAATGCTGCACCCCCAAATCCTTCTCCCCAACACCCTGCACCCCCAGATCCTGACCCCAAAACCCTGCACCCCAAATCCTGTACCCCAAAGCCCTGCACTCTCAAATCATACATGCCCAGAACGTGCACCCTAAACTGTGCACCCCAAAATCCTAAACCCCTTAACCCTGCACCCCCAAATCCTCCAGACCCATGTGCCGAACCCAGCACCCCAAAATCTGCCCCCCAAAACCTACATCCCCAAATCCTGCACCCCCAGGTCCTGAACAGCCAAAATCTGCACCCCCAATTCTGCCTCCCCAAGACCTGCACCCCCAATTCTGCCTCCACAAGACCTTCACCCCCAGTCCCTGCTCCACTAAATCCTACACCCCAAACCCTGCACCCCCAACCTCCTGTACCCCAAATCCTGCCCCCACAAGTTGCACCCCAAAACCCTGCTACCCCAAATCTTGTACCCCCAGATCCTTCCCCCAACACCCTGCAATCCCAAACCCTGCACCCCCAATTTGGCGCTAAACCCTGCACCCCCAGAACGCTGCACCACTGAACCTTGCACCCCAAAACCCTGCTCCCCCAATCCTCCCCCCCAAAACCCTGCACCCCAAAACCCTGCACCCCAAAACCCTGCACCCCACAAGTTGCACCCCATATCCCTGCACCCCCAAATCCCTGCACCCCCAAATCCCTGCACCCCCAAATCCTCCAACCCCCAAGTCCTGCACCCCTAGGTGCTGAACACCTGAACCCCTCACCCCAGACCCCTCACCCCAAAGCCCTGCACCCCCAAATCCTGCCTCTAAACGCTGAACTGCAAGGTTCTGTACCCCAACAGCCTGCTCACCCAGATCCTGCACCCCAGAACCCTGCACCCCCATATTCTGATCCCTACAGCCTGCACCCCCAGCTCCTGCACCCCCAAAACCTGTACCCCTAAATCCTGCACCCTTCAACCCTGCAGCCCACAACGCTGCACCCCCAACCTCTGCAGCCCCAGTTCCTTAACGTGTGAAACCTGCGCCCCCAAGTCCTGCACCTCAAAACCTTACACCCGGAATCCTGCCCCCCAAACCATGCACCCCAAAATCAAGGCCCCTCAAACTTGCACTCAAAAGTCCGCACCACAAAATCCTGCCCCCCCAGTTCCTAAAGACATGGAACCTGCACCCCCAAAGCCTCACCCTAAAGCCCTGCACCCCAAATCCGGCCCTACCAAACCCTTCAGCCCCGCACCCCACGATCCTCCTACCCTAAACCCCAAGAGCCTGCACCCATAAATCCTGGAGCCCCAGATCCTGCACCCGACACCCTGCACCCCAGAACTCTGCACCTCCAGATCTAAACCCTTCAACCCTGCACCCCAAATCCTCCCCAAAACACTCCACCCCCAACGCCTACAGCCCTGAATCCTGCCCCACAAACCCTGCACCCCCAGATCTGTCCCCGAAACTCTGTGCCCCAACAGCATGCACGCTCAAATCCTCCACCCCACATCCTGACCCCCAAATCCCTCACCCCAAAACCCTGCACCCCAATACCCCAGACCACCAAATCTTGCACCTCCAAATCCTGCCCCCTTTAGACCTGCACTTCAAACCCTGCACCCCCAAATCCTGCAACCAAACATTGTACCCCTAAATCCTTGACCTCCACATCCCGAATCTCCAAACGCAGCAACCCCAATACCCTACACCCCCAATCCCTGCACCCCCAAATCATTGTCCTTCAAATCCCACACCCAACGCTCGTACACCCCCAGATCTTGCACCCCCACACACTGCACCCCAAATCCTGCACCCCCAAATCCTCCAGCCCCACGTCCCAAACCCCCAAACCCTGCACCCCCAGTTCCTGAACATGCGAACCCTGCACCCCCAAACCCGAAGCCCGAAGTCCTGCACCCCCAAATCCTGTCCTACCCAACCCTTCACCCCAAACCACTTCACCCCAAGATCCTGCTGCCCTAAACCCTGCACCCCAAAATCATCCCTCCCAACCCTGCCCCCCAAACCCTGTCCCCGTAAAGCCTGACCCCGAAACCCTGCTCCCCAAAACCCTGCTACCCCCAATCTTGCACCCCCCAACTCTGCACCCCCAGATCCTGCTGCTCCAAACCCTGCACCCCAAATCCTCCAGCCCCACGTACCGATCTCCCAAACCCTGCACCCCAGAACCCTGCACCCCACAACCCCTTCATCCCCAAATCCTGCACCCCCAGCCCTACCCCCTAAACTTTCCACCCGAAAACCCTGCCCTACCAAGCCCTCCACCCCAAACCCCTGCACCCCAAGATCCTGCACCCTAAACCCTGCACCTCCATATCCTCCTTCCCCAAATCCTGCACCCCAAAACACTGCACTCCAAACCACTGCACCCCTAAACCCTGAACCCCCAAATCCTGGCCCCCAAACCCGGCACCCCAAACTCCTGCACCCAAAGATCCTACTGCCCTAAACCCTGAACCCCCAAATCCTGCACCCCTGGAACCTGCAGCCCCAGACCCTGTAGCCCCAAATCAGGCCCCGCAAAATCCTGCTCCCCCAGCCTTGCACCCCCAAATCCTGCACCACCTAATCCTCCAACCCCCTAACACAACCCCCTAACCCCTTGTCCCCAGGGTCCATTGTGACACCCTGGGGATCCCCCTTGTGCCCAGGGCCCATTGTGACACCATGGGGGACCCCCTTTGTCCCCAGGGCCCATTGTGACAGGGTGGAGATCCCCCTTGTCCCCAGGCCTGTTGTGATGTCCCAGGACCCCCCATTGTCCCCAGGGCCCATTGTGACACCTTGGGGACCCCCCTTGTCACTGGGGACCCATTGTGACACCATGGGGACCACCCGTTGTCCTAAGGGCCCATTGTGACATCCTGGGGACCCCCTTGTCCCCAGGGCCCATAGTGAAGTCCCAGGACCCCCTTTGTCTCCAGGGCCCATTGTGACATCCTGGGGACCCCCTTGTCCCCAGGACCCATTGTGACATCTTGGGGACCCCCCCTTGTCCCCAGGGCCCATAGTGAAGTCCCAGGACCCCCTTTGTCCCCAGGGCCCATTGTGACATCCTGGGGACCCCCCTTGTCACTGGGGACCCATTGTAACACTATGGGGACCTCCTCTTGTCCCCAGAGCCCATTGTGACATCCTGGGGACCCCCTTTTTCCGCAGGACCCATTGTGGCACCATTGGGACCCCCTTTGTCACTGGGGCCCATTGTGACGTCCTGGGGACCCCCTTTGTCCCCAGGGCCCATTGTGACGTCCCCAGATCCCCCATTGTCCCCAGAGCCCATTGTGACATCCTGGGGACCCCCATTGTCCACAGGGCCCATTGTGACATTCAGGGGACAGCCTTTGTCCCTAGGGCCCATTGTGACACCATCGGGACCCCCGTTGTCCCCAGGGGGCCCATTGTGACATCCCAGGACCCCGCATTGTCCCCAGGGCCCATTGTGACATACTGGGGACTCCCCTTTGTGCCCAGAGCCCATTGTGACACCGTGGGGACCCCCTTTGTCCCCAGGGCCCATTGTGGCATCTAAGGACCCCCCAATTGTGCCCAGGGTTCATTGTAACATATCAGGACGCCCCATTGTCCCCAGGGCCCATTGTGACGTCCCAGGACCCCCCTTGTCCCCAGGACCCATTGTGTCATCCTGGGGACCTCCTTTGTCCCCAGAGCCCATTGTGACATCCTGGGGAACCCTTTGTCCGCAGGGTCCATTGTGAAATCCTGGGGACCCCTCTTTGTCCCCACGGCCCACTGTGAGATCCTGGGGACCCCCTTGTCCCCAGGGCCCATTTTGAAACCGTGGGTATCCCCCTAGTCCCCAGGGCCCACTGTAACATCCTGAGGACCCCCTTTGTCCCCAGGGCCCATTGTGACACCGTGGGGACCCCCTTTGTCCCCAGGGCCCATTGTGACAACCTGGGGACCCCCTTTGTCCCCAGGACCCATTGTGACATCCCAGGACCCCCTTTGTCCCCAGCCCCATTGTGACATCCAAGGGACCCCCCTTTGTCCCTAGGGCCCATTGTGACATTCCAGGACCCCCCATTGTCCCCAGACCCATTGTAACATACAGGGCACCATCCTTGATCCGCAGGGCCCATTGTGACGTCCCAGGACCACCCTTTGTCCCCAGGGCCCATTGTGACATCCCAGGACCCCACTTTATACTGAAGGCCCATTGTGACATCCTGGGGACCCCCTTTGCCCCAGGGCCCATTGTGACGTCCCCGGACCCCCCATTGTCACCAGGGCCCATTGTGACATTCAGGGGACAGCCTTTGTCCCAAGGGCCCATTGTGACACCGTCGGGACCCCTGTTGTTCCCAGAGCACATTGTGACATCCTGGAAACCCCCTTTGTCCCCAGGGCCCATTGTGACATCCTCGGGACGCCCCTGGTCCCCAGAGCCCGTTGTGACATCCTGGGGAGCCCCCTCTGTCCCCTGGGCCCATTGTGACACCGTGGGGACGCCCTTTGTCCCCAGGGCCCATTGTGACATTTAGGGACCTCCCAGTTGTGCCCAGGGCTCATTGTGACATCCCAAGACCCCCCATTGTCCCCAGGGCCCATTGTGACGTCCCAGGACCCCCCGTCATCCCCAGGGCCCATTGTGACATCCTGGGGACCCCCTTGTCCCCAGTGCCTATTGTGAAATCCTGGGGACCCCCTTTGTCCCCAGGGCCCATTGTGACATTCCAGGACCCCCCTTGTCCCCATGGCCCATTGTGAAATCCTGGGGACCTCCTTTGTCCCCAGGGCCCATTGTGACGTCCCAGGACCCCCCTTTGTCTCCAGGGTCCATTGTGACATCCTGGGGACCCTCTTTGTCCCCAGGGCCCATTGTGACATCTCAGGACACCCCAATTGTTTCCAGGGCCCATTGTGACGTCCTAGGGACCGCCCAGTTGTCCCCAGGGCCCATTGTGGCGTCCTGGGGACCCCCCTTTTTCCCCAGGGCCCATTGTGACATTCAGGGAACATTGTTTTGTCCCCAGGGCACATTGCGACATCTCAGGACCCCCCAATCTTCCCCAGGGTCCATTGTGGCATCCTGCGTACCCCTTTTATCCCCGGGGCCCATTGTGACATCCTGGGGACTCCCCTTGTCACTGGTGACCCATTGTGACACCATGGGGACCACCCCTTTCTCCCCAGTGCCCATTGTGACATCCTGGGGACCCCTTTGTCCCCAGAGCCCATTGTGACATTTTGGTGAGCCCCCTTTGTCCCCAGGGCCCATTGTGACATCCCAGGACCCCCTTTGTCACCAGGGCCCATTGTGACGTCCCAGGACCCCTCTTTGTCCCCAGGGCCCATTGTGACATCCCCGGACCCCCCATTGTCCCCAGAGCCCATTGTGACATCCTTGGGACCCCCATTGTCCCCAGGGCCCATTGTGACATTCAGGGGACAGCCTTTTTCCCAAGGGCCCATTGTGACACCATCGGGACCCCCGTTGTCCCCAGGGCCAATTGTGACACCATGGGGACCCTCCTCGTCACTGCGGACCCATTGTGACACCATGGGGACCTGCCCTTGTCCTCAGGGCCCATTGTGACATCCTGGGGACCCTCTTGTCCCCAGGGCCCATAGTTCCACCCTGGGGACCCCCTCTTTATTCCCAGTGCCCATTGTGACATCCCAGGACCCCCCTATGTCCCCAGTGCCCATTGTGACACCATGGGGACACCCCTTTGACTCCAGGGCCCATTGTCACATCCCAGGACCCCCCAATTTTCCCCAGGGCCCATTGTGACATCCTGGGGACCCGCCCTTGTCCGCAGGGCCCATTGTGAAGTCCCAGGACCCCCTTTGTCCCCAGGGCCCATTGTGACATCCTGGGGACCCCCCTTGTCACTGGGGACCCATTGTATACACCATGGGGACCCCTCTTTGTCCCCAGGGCCCATTGTGACATCCTGGGGACCCCCCTTGTCACTGGTGACCCATTGTGACACCATGGGGACCCCCGTTTGTCCCCAGGGCTCATTGTGACATCCCAGGACCCCCCATTGTCCCAAGGACCCATTGTGACATCTCAGGACCCCACTTGTCACTGGGGACCCATTGTGACACCATAGGGACCCCCGTTTGTCCCCAGGGCCCATTGTGACATCATGGGGACCGCCTTGTCCCTCTGGCCCGTTGTGGCACCGTGGGGACCTCCTTTGTCCCCAGGGCCCGTTGTGACACCATGGGGACCCCTTTTGTCACTGTGGCCCAATGTGACATCCAAGGACCCCACTTTGTACCCAAGGCCCATTGTGACACCGTGGGGACCCCCCTTGTCTCCAGAGCCCATTGTGACATCCTGGGGACCCCCCTTGTCTCCAGGGCCCACCGTGGCACCGTGGGGACCACCCTTGTCACTGGGCCCAATTGTAATACTATGGGGACCCGCCCTTGTCCCCAGAGCCCATTGTGACATCCTGGGGACCCCCTTGTTCCCCAGGGCCCACTGTGATGTCCCAGGACCCCCCCTTGTCCCCAGAGCCCATTGTGACATCCTGGGGACCCCCTTTATCCCCAAGACCCATTGTGGCACCATTGGGACCCCCTTTGTCACTGGGGCCCATTGTGACTTCCCAGGACCTCACTTTGTCCCCAGGGCCCATTGTGACTTCCGGGGGACCCCCTTTGTCACCAGGGCCCATTGTGACGTCCCAGGACTCCCCTTTGTCCCCAGGGCCCATTGTGACGTCCCCGGACCTCCCATTGTCCCCAGAGCCCATTGTGACATCCTGGGGACCCCCTTTGTCCCCAGGGCCCATTGTGACATTCAGGGGACAGGCTTTGTCCCCAGAGCCCATTGTGACATCCTGGGAACCCCCTTTGTGCCCAGGGCCCATTGTGACATTTCAGGACCCCACTTTGTCCCCAGGGCCCATTGTGACATCCTGGAGACGCCCTTTGTCCCCAGAGCCCGTTGTGACATCTAAGGACCCCCCAATTGATCCAAGGGCTCATTGTGACATCCCAGGACCCCCCATTGTCCCCAGGGCCAATTGTGACGTCCCAGGCCCCCCCTTTGTCCCCAGGGTCCATTGTGAGATCCTGGGGACCCCCTTGTCCCCAGGGCCCATTGTGACATCCTGGGGACCCCGTTTGTCACTAGGGTCCATTGTGGCACCATGGGGATGCCCTTTGTCCCCAGGACCCATTGTGACATCACAGGACCCCCTTTGTCCCCAGGACCCATTGTGACATCCTGGGCACCCCCTGTGTCCCCAGGGCCTATTGTGACAGTGTGGGGACTCCCTTTGTCCCCAAGGCCCATTGTGAAATCCTGGGGACCCCCTTTGTCCCCAGGGCCCATTGTGACATCTCAGGACCCCCAATTGTTTCCAGGGCTTATTGTGACATCCTGGGGACCCCTCTTTGTCCCCAGGGCCTATTGTGACATCCTGGGGACACCACTTTGTTCCCAGGACCCATTGTGATGTCCACAATAGCCCCGTTGTCCCAAGGGGTCATTGTGACATCCTGGGGACCTCCTTTGTCCCCAGGGCCCATTGTGACGTCCCAGAACCCTCCATTTTTACAAGAGCCCATTGTGACATCCTGGCGACCCCGCTTTTTCCTCAGGGCCCATTGTGGCACCATGGGGAGCCCCTCTGTCTCCAGGGCCCATTGTGACATTTAGGGGACTCATCCTTCTCCCCAGGGCCCATTGTGACATCCCAGGATCCCCCAATTGTCCCCAGGGCCCATTGTGACATCCTCGGGACCCCCCTTTGTCCCCAGGGCCCATTGTGACACCCTGGGTACCCTGCTTGTCCCCAGGGCTCATTGTGGCATCCTGGGGACCCCCCGTTGTCCCAGGTCCCATTGTGACATCCCAGGACCCCCCTTTGTTCCAAGGGCCCATTGTGACTTCCTGGGGACCCCCTTTGTCCCCAGGGCCCATTTTGGCACCATAGGGACGCCCTTTGTCACTGGGGCCCATTGTGACATCCCAGGACACCCCTTGTCTCCAGGGCCCATTGTGATATTCAGGGAACTGCTATTTGTCCCCAGGGTCCATTGTGACATCCCAGGACACCCCCTTGTCCCCAGGGCCCTTTGTGACATTCAGGCGACCCCTCTTTGTCTCCAGGGCCCGTTGTTGCATCCTGGGGTCCCCCCTTGTCCCCAGGGCCCATTTTGACATTCAGGAGAGCCCTCTTTGTCCCCAGGGCCTGTTGTGACATCCTGGGGACCCCCTTTGTCACTGGGGCCCATTGTGGCATCCCAGGACCCCCCTTTGTCTGCAGGTCCCAATGTGACATTCAGGGGACCCCACTTTGTCCCCAGGGCCCACTGTGACGTCCTAGGACCTCCCTTTGTCCCCAGGGCCCATTGTGACACCGTGGGGACCCCCTGTTTTCCCCAGGGCCCATTGTGACATCTGGTGGACCCCCTTGTCCCCAGGGCCCATCGTGGAACCGTGGGGACCCTCTTTGTCACTAGGGCCCATTGTGACACCATGGGGACCACCCCTTTCTCCCCAGTGCCCATTGTGACATCCTGGGGACCCCACTTGTCCCCAGAGCCCATTATCACATCCTTGGGACCCCTGTGTCCCCAGGGCCTATTGTGACGTCCCAGGACCCCCCATTGTCCCCAGGGTGCATTGTGACACCGTGGGGACCCCCTTTGTCCCCAGAGCCCATTGTGACATCCTGGGGAGCCCCCTTTGTCCCCAGGGCCCATTGTGACATTTCTGGACCCCGCACTGTCTCCAGGGCCCATTGTGAACATCCTGGGGACCCCTCTTTGTCCCCAGGGCCCATTGTGACATCCTGGGCTGCCCTGTATGTCACCAGGGCCCATTTTGACACCGTGTGGACCCCCTGTTGTCCTCAGGGCCCATTGTGACATCCCAGGACCCCCAATTGTCCCCAGGGCCCATTGTGACACCATGGGGAACCCTCTTGTCACTGGGGACGCATTGTGACACAATGGGGACCCCACCTTTGTCTCAAGTGCCCATTGTGACATCCTGGGGACCCCCTTTATCCCCAGGACCCATTGTGACGTCCCAGGACCCCATTTGTCCCCAGGGCCCATTGTGACGTCCCAGGGCCCCACTTTGTCCCCAGGGCCCATTGTTACAGGGTGGGACCCCCCTTGTCCCCAGGGCCCATTGTGACATCCTGGTGACTCCCTTTGTCCCCAGGGCCCATTGTGGCACCATGGGGACCCTCTTTGTCACCGGGGCCCATTGTGACATCCCAGGACCTCACTTTGCCTTAGAAGGTCACTGATCGGACTACTGGTACATCCTGACTCTGCTTTCTCAATAAACATTGAAGAACACCTGGGGTTTGTTTGCTCCAAGGGAAAACTTCCCTGCCACGGTTCCTGGTTCCCGGTCCTGTTTCCCGGTCCGGTTTGGCTTCGCTATCAGAACAGCTGCTGCCTCCACAGCCGCGCTCGAAGTCCCCGTTGTGACACCGGGATGGCGGGAGAAGGGGGGTGGCGGGGGCGGCAGCGGCGGCGATTGGGGGGGGGCAGTCGGGGCTGGGCGGACAAGCGGCGGCTGCTGCGGCTCCTCAGGCAGCGACAGCAGCAGCGATCGGGGGGACGTGGGGGGGCGGAAAAGCGGCGGCTGCTGCGGCTCCTCAGGCAGCGACAGCAGCAGCGATCGGGGGGACGTGGGGGGCGGACAAGCGGCGGCTCCTGCGGCTCCTCAGGCAGCGACAGCAGCAGGGATCGGGGGGACGTGGGGGGCGGACAAGCGGCGGCTCCTGTGGCTCCTCAGGCAGCGACAGCAGCAGCGATCGAGGGGACGTGGGGGGCGGACAAGCGGCGGCTGCTGCGGCTCCTCAGGCAGCGACAGCAGGAGCGATCGGGGGGACGTGGGGGGCGGACAAGCGGCGGCTCCTGCGGCTCCTCAGGCAGCGACAGCAGCAGCGATCGGGGGGACGTGGGGGGCGGAAAAGCGGCGCCTGCTGCGGCTCCTCAGGCAGCGACAGCAGCAGCGATCGGGGGGACGTGGGGGGGCGGACAAGCGGCGGCTGCTGCGGCTCCTCAGGCAGCGACAGCAGCAGCGATCGGGGGGACGTGGGGGGCGGACAAGCGGCGGCTCCTGCGGCTCCTCAGGCAGCGACAGCAGCAGCGATCGGGGGGACGTGGGGGGCGGACAAGCGGCGGCTCCTCCGGCCGCGGCCAGGACGTGGCTTCGCCGGCACCGGGGCCCGAGACCGCGCGCTGTGGGGCTGCGGGGCGGGTGTGGGGCCGGGGGTCTCCGGGGGTCCCGCAGCGGCCGCTGTGGGGCGGGATGGGGCGGCTGTGGAATTACCTGTGGGGCACTCATGGGGCTGCTGTAGGGGTCTTAAGAGGCATGTCTGGAGCACTTATGGGGCGACTATGGGGCAGGTGCTGGGCTGCTACAGCGGGACCTGTGGGGCACCCAGGTATGTGCACCCAGCACCGCGTGCACGGACACGCAGCTACACACTGATGTGTAAGCAAACACGTGGCCACACACACGCACACTTCCACAAGCGTGCCCAGTCCCATCTATTGACAGAAAGACGTACGTGAAATGTACTGAGATGCTTGAGGGTAAACACGTGCGTGGATGTTTGGCATACTGCACACACGCACACGTCTGAACGATAATGCTCCAGCTTTAGCATAAATGGAGCTGACATCAAGGCACTCACATGTGGACAGACCAACGTTTATAGGCACTAAGGCTTTCGCGCACAGGTTCGTCCAAGAACAGGCACATACCTGCAGGCACCCTCCGAATGCGTGTTCTGTGCATTCTCTTAAGGGACGCTAGATGGCAGCAAAGACCATGAAATTACTAACCTCAGTCTAACCCTAGGTTTATGACATTTTTTCTTACTATAGATGCGTTTGATGCTAAAAATTCCCCCAAATTGTAATGAATATGCGATAATTGTGTGAATACAAGCATCGCAAGAGCATCCAGTTTTTGGAGCACTTATGGAACATGATAAAGCCAGGCAGAGCCTGACAAAGCGCGACAGAGCCCAACAGGGCTTGACAGAGCCTGATAGAACTCAACAGGGGCCGACAAATCCCGACAGCGCCTGACAGCGAACAGTGGAGTCTGGCAGGGCCTGACAGAGGCTGTCAAAGCACGACAGAGCCAGAGGAGCCTGACAGAGCCCAGCAAACCCGACAGGAATAGACAAGGCCTGGGTGCACAGACCTGGGTGCGTGTGGAAAGGTTTCTGCCTGTTTTCCAGTGAGGAATGGTGTGTGTGCACGTGGACAAACAGAAGGCGAAGCAGCTCGGTTCCAACACTGAAGAAGGCTGTACAGTCACGTAGACACGGGGGCTGCTCCACTCCTGCTCTCCTGCTCTCTTGCAGGACACAGAGGCCTCAGAGCCCTGTTCAGTTCAGTTCAGTTCCATACAATGTTCACTGACTGCAAGAAAATCCCTCAAATCCCCCACAATGTGGGGCTCAAAAGGGAGTCCCCCTGAAAAGAGGGGGTCACAGTCCAAAAATGCCTGAAAATTCCTGGGGGAGGATAAAACTTATTAAACCCTGTAAATATGAGCGTGACAATTTCAAACAGAGAGAAGTCTGTCGTTTGTATTTATATATTGCAGAATGGTATTCATGTAGATATAAAATGATTTTAAAATAAAACCCCTTTTCTACTCTGTTATATAAAGGATTTTAGAATGTAAAAAATTTCTGTTGATGGTTTTAAGAATACAAACATCTTATCTATTTGTAGATTAAAAAGTGAAGGACTTGAAAAAGAAAAAAATATCTAGATAGGAACTTAAAATAGAAAAAAGTGTGAGTAGGCAGAGCTCTGTATAATTACTACGTGTTACATAGTCTAAATAGGTAATAAATATCATCTATATATATCCACTCACACCCGTATACATACCTTTAATTTATTAATAAATGTAAATCGATATCCCAGTCTAAATATATATAATTGTAAATATGTCAAAATCTGTAAATTTGAAAAGATACCTGAGTGTTAAAATGGAAGTTTAAATGTATTTAAGTGTAAATAGACACTGGATCAGAGCGCAGCGCGGGGCAAACGGGGACGGGTGATGATAGGCGGAGAGAATGGAAATTGACGTGCTTAGCTGGCCAATCAGATTGCGGAGAGGGAAGAGAAGGGGCGGGCCGCGGGGGAAGGGTTGTCTCGAGGGCTTCCCAATGCGCATGCGCAGAAATGGGCGCTGCGAGGTGGACGGGGCGCTCTCGGCGGCCCCGTGCGCGCACCGTTGGAGCCCGGAGCGGACTCGCTGCGCCGCTGTTTCTGCGAGGCCCCGGGGAGTGCCCGGCCCGGCCCCGCCCGGCCCGCTCCGCTCCGTCTCAGAGCCGCCTGGAGAGCCGGGTCGGGCAGCCCCTTCTCGGCTCCACCTCTTCCCGAGCTAAGCCACGCCCCCTTGGGGCCGTGCCATGTTGACCGCACCCTCTCCCTACCCCAAGAGGCTCCTCCCATGGGGGCGTGCCCCAGAGAATGCCCACCCCCAGACCACCTCCCATGGGGCGTGACACAGAGGCTCCGCCCCCCCGAGGGGCTCCCCGTGGGCGTGCCCTCTCAGTACCCGCCCCTCGGCACTGACCCCCACCCCATGTAGGCGGGGCCACACCCAGCTGCCCCCTCCCATCTGTGACCCATAACCAACCCCATAGCAGCCCTATGGCTGCCCCACAGGTCCCGCTGTAGCAGCCCAGCACCTGCCCCATAGTCGCCCCATAAGTGCTCCAGACATGCCTCTTAAGAGCCCCTACAGCAGCCCCATGAGTGCCCCACAGGTAATTCCACAGCCGCCCCATCCCGCCCCACAGCGGCCCGCTGCGGGACCCCCGGAGACCCCCGGCCCCACACCCACCCCACAGCCCCACAGCGCGCGGTCTCGGGCCCCGGTGCCGGCGAAGCCACGTCCTGGCCGCGGCCGCAGCAGCCGCCGCTTGTCCGCCCCCCACGTCCCCCCGATCGCTGCTGCTGTCGCTGCCTGAGGAGCCGCAGCAGCCGCCGCTTTTCCGCCCCCCCACGTCCCCCGATCGCTGCTGCTGTCGCTGCCTGAGGAGCCGCAGCAGCCGCCGCTTGTCCGCCCAGCCCCGACTGCCCCCCCACAATCGCCGCCGCTGCCGCCCCCGCCACCCCCCTTCTCCCGCCATCCCAGTGTCACAACGGGGACTTTGAGCGCGGCTGTGGAGGCAGCAGCTGTTCTGATAGCGAAGCCAAACCGGACCGGGAAACAGGACCGGGAACCAGGAACCGTGGCAGGGAAGTTTTCCCTTGGAGCAAACAAACCCCAGGTGTTCTTCAATGTTTATTGAGAAAGCAGAGTCAGGATGTACCAGTAGTCCGATCAGTGACCTTCTAAGGCAAAGTGGGGTCCTGGGATGTCACAATGGGCCCCAGTGACGAAGAGGGTCCCCATGGTGCCACAATGGGCCCTGGGGACAAAGGGAGTCACCAGGATGTCACAATGGGCCCTGGGGACAAAGTGGGGCCCTGGGATGTCACAATGGGCCCTGGGGACAAACGGGGTGCCCAGGATGTCATAATGGGCCCAGGGGACACAGAGGAGTCCCCAGGATGTCACAATGGGCCCTGGGGGAAAGGGGGGACCCCAGGATGTCACAATGGGCTCTGGGGACTATGAAGGGTCCTGGGACGTCACAATGGGTCCTGGGGATAAAGGCGGTCCCCAGGATGTCACAATGGGCACCTGAGACAAAGGGGGGGTCCCCATTGTGTCACAATGCGTCCCCAGTGACAAGGGGGTTCCCCATGGTGTCACAATGGGCCCTGGGGAAAAAGGGGGGTCCTGAGATGTCACAATGGACCCTGGGGACAAAGGGGGCTCCCCAGGATGTCACAATGGGCTCTGGGGACAAAGGGGTCCCCAGGATGTCACAATGGGCCCTGAGGACAAGGGGGGGTCCTGGGATGTCACAATGCGCCCTGGAGACAATGGGGGGTCCTGGGATGTCACAATGGGCCCTAGGGACATAGGGGTACCCAGGATGTCACAATGGGCACTGGGGACAAAGGGGGTTCCCCATGGTGTCACAATGGGCGCTGGGGACAAAGGGGGCTCCCCAGGATGTCACAATAGGCCCTGGGGACAAATGGGGGTCCCCTGAATGTCACAATGCACCCTGAGGACAATGGGGGTTCCTGGGACGTCACAATGGGCCCTGGGGACACAGGGGTCCCCAGGATGTGATAATGGGTTCTGGGGACAAGTGGGGTCCCCAGGATGTCACAATGGGCACTGGGGAGAAAGGGGTGGTCCCCATGGTGTCACAATGGGCCCAAGTGACAAGGAGGGTCCCCACGGTTCCACGATGGGCCCTGGGGACAACGGGGTCCACCAGATGTCACAATGGGCCCTGGGGACAAAGTGGGGTCCCCTGAATGTCACAATGGGACCTGGGGACAAAGGGGGTCCTGGGATGTCACAATGGGCCCTGGGGACAAAGGGGGTCCCCATGGTGTCACAATGGGCCCTGGGGACAACGGGGGTTCCCCAAGATGTCTCAATGGACCCCGGAGACAATGGGGGGTCCTGGAACATCACAATGGGCCCTGGGGACAAAGGGGGGTTCTGGGACTTCACAATGGGCCCTGGGGAAAAGGGAGGGTCCCCAGGATGCAACAATGGGCCCTGGGGACAAAGAGGGGTCCCCTGAATGTCACAATGGGCCCTGGGAACAAGGGGGGTCCTGGGATGTCACAATGGGCTCCAGTGACAAAGGGGGTCCCCATGGTGCCAAAATGGGCGCTCAGGACAAAGTGGGTCCCGAGGATGTCACAATGGGCCCTGGGGACAAAGGGGGTCCTGGGACGTCACAATAGGCCCTGGGGACAAAGGGGGTCCCCATGGTGTGACAATGGGCCCTGGGGACAAAGAGGGGTTGCCTGAATGTCACAATGGGCCCTGGGGACAAGGGGTTAGGGGGTTGTGTTAGGGGGTTGGAGGATCAGGTGTTGCAAGGCCGGGGGAGCAGGAGTTTGGGGGGCCTGAATTGGGCCTACAGGGTCTGGGGTTGCAGGTTCCAGGGGTGCAGTATTTGGGGGTTCAGGGTTTAGGGGTGCAGTGGTTTGGAGTGCAGTGTTTTGGGGTGCACGGTTTAGGGGAGCAGGATCTTGGGGTGCAGGGGTTTGAGGTGGAGGGCTTGGTAGGGCAGGATTTGGGGATGGAAAGTTTAGGGGGTAGGGCTGGGGGTGCAGGATTTGGGGGTGAAGGGGTTGTGGGGTGCAGGGTTCTGGGGTGCAGGGTTTGGGAGATCGGTAGGTGGGGCTGGAGGATTTGGGGGTGCAGGGTTTGGAGCAGAAGGATCTGGGGGTGCAAGATTGGGGGTAGCAGGGTTTTGGGGAGCAGGGTTTCGGGGTCAGGCTTTAGGGGGACAGGGTTTGGGGGGCAGGGTTGGGAGGGATGATTTTGGGGTGCAGGGTTTAGGGCAGCAGGATCTTGGGGTGAAGGGGTTTGGGGTGAAGGGTTGGGTAGGACAGGATTTGGGGTGCAGGTTTTTAGGGTGCAACTTGTGGGGGGTCAGGATTTGGGGTACAGGGTTTCGGTGTGCAGGGTTTAGTGGTGCAGGGTTTAATGGTGCAGGTCTTGGGGAGGCAGAATTGGGGGTGCAGGTTTTTGGAGTTCAGGGATTTGGGGGTGCAGATTTTGGGTGTTCAGGACCTGGGGGTGCAGGATTTGGGGATGTAGGTTTGGGGGGGCACGGCTTAGGGTTTCAGTACCTTGGGTTGAAGAGGTTTGGGGGGAAGGGTTGTGTACGGCAGGATTTGGGGGTGCAGGGCTTTGGGCTGCAGGTTTGGGGGTGCAGGGTTCGCATGTTCAGGAAGTGGGGGTGCAGGATTTGGGTTTGCAGGTTTGGGAATTTTGGGGTAAAGGATTTGGGGTGCAAGGTTGGGGACGCAGGATCTGAGGGTGCAGCGTTTGGGGTGCAGAGTTAGGGGCTGCAGGAACTGGGGTGCAGGGTTTGGGGGGCACTGTTTTGGGGGGAAGGATTTGCGAGATGCAGGGTTTAAGGGTTTAGAATTTGGAGGTGTCGAATTTTGGGGTGCAGGAGGTGTGGGGTTTTGGGTTGCAGGATTTGGGGGAGAATGGTTTGGGGGTGCAAGACTTGAGGGTGCAGGGTTTGGGGGTTTGGGACATGGGGCTGGAGGATTTGGGGGTGCAGGATTTGGGGTGCAGTGTGTGGGGGTGCAAGATCTTGGGGTGTACGAGCGTTGGGTGTGGGATTTGAAGGACAATGATTTGGGGGTGCAGGGATTGGGGGTGTAGGGTTTTGGGGTTGCTGCGTTTGGAGATTCGGGATGTAGAGGTCAAGGATTTAGGGCTACAAGGGCTGGTTGCAGGATTTGGGGTACAGGGTTTGGTTGCAGGATTTGGGGTGCAGGGTTTGAAGTGCAGGGCTAAAGGGGGCGGGATTTGGAGGTGCAAGATTTGGTGGTCTGGGGTACTGGGGTGCAGGATTTTGGGGTGCGGGATTTGGGGGTGCAGGTTCCATGTCTTTAGGAACTGGGCGGGGAGGGTTTCTTGGTGCGGACTTTTGAGTGCAAGTTTGAGGGGCCTTGATTTTGGGGTGCATGGTTTGGGGGGCAGGATTCCGGGTGTAAGGTTTTGGGGTGCAGGACTTGGGGTGCAGGTTTCACACGTTAAGGAACTGGGGCTGCAGAGGTTGGGGGTGCAGCGTTGTGGGCTGCAGGGTTGAAGGGTGCAGGATTTAGGGGTACAGGTTTTGGGGGTGCAGGAGCTGGGGGTGCAGGCTGTAGGGATCAGAATATGGGGGTGCAGGGTTCTGGGGTGCAGGATCTGGGTGAGCAGGCTGTTGGGGTACAGAACCTTGTAGTTCAGCGTTTAGAGGCAGGATTTGGGGGTGCAGGGCTTTGGGGGTGCAGGGGTCTGGGGTGAGGGGTCTGGGGTGAGGGGTTCAGGTGTTCAGCACCTGGGGGTGCAGGACTTAGGGGGTTGGAGGATTTGGGGGTTGGAGGATTTGGGGGTGCAGGGATATGGGGTGCAACTTGTGGGGTGCAGAGTTTTGGGTATAGGGTTTTGGGGTGCAGAGTTTTGTGGGGGAGGATTGGGGAAGCAGGGTTTTGGGGTGCAAGGTTCAGTGGTGCAGCGTTCTGGGGGTGCAGGGTTTAGCGCCAGAATTGGGGGTGCAGGGTTTGGGATTGCAGGGTGTTGGGGGAAGGATCTGGGGATACAAGATTTGGGGTAGCAGGGTTTTGGGGAGCAGGGTTTCGGGGTCAGGCTTTAGGGGGACAGGGTTTGGGGGGCAGGGCTGGGAGGGATGATTTGGGGGTGCAGGGTTTAGGGCAGGAGGATCTTGGGGTGAAGGGGTTTGGGGTGAAGGGTTGGGTAGGACAGGACTTGGGGTGCACGATTTTAGGGTGCAACTTGTGTGGGCAGGATTTGGGGTCCAGGAGGTTGGGGGTGCAGGGTTTGGGGTGTAGGATTTAGTGGAGCAGGGCCTGGGGGTGAAGGTCTTGGGGAGGCAGAATTGGGGGTGCAGATTTTGGCTGTTCAGGACCTGGGGGTGCAGGATTTGGGGATGTAGGTTTTGGGGGGTAGATTTTGGGGTGCTGGGTTTGGGACATGGGTCTGGAGGATTTGGGGGTGCAGGGTTAAGGGGTTTAGGATTTTGGGGTGCACAGTTTAGGGTGCACGTTCTGGGCATGTATGATTTGAGAGTGCAGGGCTTTGGGGTACAGGATTTGGGGTACAGGGTTTTGGGGTCAGGATCTGGGGGTGCAGCATTTTGAAGTGCAGGGTTTGGAGGAGGGAGGTTTTGGGGGTGAAAGATTTGGTGGCTCAGGTTTTGGGGGTGCAGTTTTAAGAGGGTGGAGGATTAGGGGTGCAGGATTTGGGGGTTCAGGATTTGGGGCTGCAGAGTATGGGAGGGAAGGATCTGGGGCTTCAGGATTTGGGGGTGCACCGTTTGGGGGTGCAGGGTTTAGAAGTCAGGTCTCAGAGTGCAGCGTTTGGGGTGCAGGGGTTTGGTGGGAAATTTAATGTTGCAGAGTGTGGGGTGCACAGGACTGGGGCACAGGATTTGGGGGTGCGGGGTTTCAGGGTTCAGGATTTGGAGGTGTGGAGGTTTGGGGTGCAGGGGATGGGGGTGAAGGATCTGAGGCTGCAGGGCGGTGGGGGAAGGATTTGGGGGTGAGAGATTTGGGGTGCAGGATGTGGGGGTGCAGAGTTTTGGGAGGCAAGGACCTGGGGGTGCAGGATTTGGGGGTTCAGTGTTTAGGGCAGCACAATCTTGGGGTGCAGGGGTTTGCAGTGAAAGGTTTGGTAGCAGGATTTGGGGTGCAGGATTCTGGGGTGCTGGGTTTGGGGTACAGGATTTGGTGTTGCAGGGATGGGGTTGAAGGGCTTGGGTTTCCAGGCCTTTGAGGTGCAGGATTTGGAGGTGCAAGGTTTGGGAGGGAATTCTTTGGGGTGCAGGTTTAGGGTTCCAGGAGGTGGGGGAAGGACCTTGGGGTGTAGGGTTTGGGGGGGCAGGGTTTTGGGGGAAGGATTTGGGGGTGCAGGGTTTAGGGGTGCAGGATTTAAGGGTGCGGGGGTTTGGGTGAAGGGCTTGGTAGGGCAGGAATTTGGGGTGCAGGGTTTGGGGGTGCAGGGTGTTTGGGGAACGATCTGGGGCTACAGGGTTTGGGGTGCTGGGTTTGGGGGTTAAAGGATTTGCTGGGGCAGGGTTCAGGTGTTCAGGACCTGGGCGTGCAGGCTTTGCGGGTTCAAGGTTCCAGGTGCATTGTTTGGGGGGAGAGGATTTGGGGGTGCAGAGTTTTGGGGTGCAGGGCTTGTGAGAGAGGAATCGGGGGTGCAGGATTTGGGGGTTCAGGGTTTAGGGTAGCAGGATCTTGGGGCGCAGGATATGGGTGTGCAGTGTTTGTGGGTGCAGGGTTTTGGGGTTCAGGATCTGGGGGTGCATGATTTGGGGGCTCAGGGTTTGGGGATGAAGGGTCTTGGGGTGCTGGGCTTTGGGGTGCAGTGTTGGGGGGCAGGTTTTGGGGTGCAGGGTTTAGGAGGGCAGGATTTGCGTGTTCAGGAACTGGGGGTGCAGGATTTTGCGTTGAAGGGCTCTGGGGTGCCGGGGTTGGCCTGCAGGGATTGGGGTGCAGTATTTTGGGGTGCAGGGGTTTGGGGTTCAGGACCTGTGGCTGCAGGGTCTTAGGGAACAGGATTTCAGGGGTGCAGGGGCTTTGGGAGAGGGATTTGGGCTTCAGGGTCTGAGGGGTGCAGGGTTTGGTGGGGAAGGGTTTGGGGGTGCCTGGTTTAGGGTTGCAGGATTTGGGGGTCAAGGGTTTGGATGTGCCAGGGTTTTGGGGGGCAGGATATAGGGGTGCAGGATTTGAGGGTGCAGGGTTGTGGAGTGCAGAGATTTGCAGGTGCAAGATCTGGGATTGTAGGGTTTTGGGGTGCAGGTTTTGGGGAGGAAGGATTTGGGGTGCAGGGTTTAAAGGTTCACGATCTGGAGGTGCAGCGCTTTGGGGTGCAGGGTTATGGGCCTACGGGTTTTGGGAGGGAAGGATCTGGGGGTCAGGGTGCAGGGATCACAGCATGGGGGTGCAGGATTCTGGGGTGCAGGATCTGGGGAGCAGGATATGGGGGAGCAGGGTTTGGGGTGCAGAACCTTGTTGTTTAGGGTTTAGAGGCAGGATTTAGGGGTGCAGGGCTTTGGGGTGCAGGGTTCAGGTGTTCAGGACTTGGGGGTTGGAGGATTTGGGGGTTGGAGGATTTGGGGGTGCAGCGTTGGGTAAGGAAGGATCTGAGGGCGCAGGGTTTGAAGTTTCAGGACCTGGGGTGCAGGATTTGGGGGTACAGGATTAATGGGTGCAGGGTGTTTAGAGAAAGGATTTGGGGGTGCAGGGTTTTGAAGTGCAGGGTTTAAAGGGGCAGGATGTGGGGTGAACGATTTGGGGGTGCACATTTTTGGGGTGTGTAAGATTTGAGAGTGCAGGGATTTGGGGTGAGCGATTTCAGGGTGCCAGGTCTGGGGGGGAAGGATCTGCGGGTGCAGGGTTTGTCAGTGCATTGATTGGGGGTCAGAATTTGAGGGCGCAGGGTTTGTGGGGCAGGATTTTGGGTGCAGGGTTTGGGGAGCAGGATCTGGGGGTGATGGAATTGGTTGACAAGGTTTCGCAGGCCGGCTTTGGGGGAGCAGAGTTCAGGGGTGCAAGGTTTGGGGGACAGGTTTGGACATAAAAGATTCGGGGGCGAATGGTTTGGGGGAACGATTTTGGGGTGAAGGATTTGGGGGTGCAGGATTTGGGGGTGCAGGATTTGGTATTACAGGTTTTGGGGATTCATGGCTTGGGAAGAAGGATTTAGGGGAGCAGGGTTTCAAGATGCAGGATTTGGGGTGCAGTATTTGGGGTTGCATGTTTGGGGGTGCAAGTTGTGGGGCGGCAGGATATCGGGTAGAGGGTTCTGGGCTGCAGGGTTTGGGGGTGCAGGATTTCAACGTGCAGGGTTCTGGGGTGCAGGATCTGGGGGTCCAGGGTTTGGCAGTGCATTGGCTTTGGGGTTTGAAGGATTTGGGGGTGCAGGATTTGGGGGTGCAGGATTTGGGGGTGCAGAGTTAGGGGGCAGGATTTTCAGTGCAGGGCTTCAGGGCACAGAACTTGGTGGTGCAGGATCTGGGGGTGCAGGTTTTCGGTGGGGAATTTGGGGGTGCAGGGTGTTGAGGAAGGATCTGGGGGTGCAATATTTGGGCTTTAAGGGTTTAGGGGGGCAGGATCTGGCAGTGCAGAGTGTGGGGACAGGACCTGGGGGTGCAGTGTTTGGGGTTACAGGTTTTGGGGGTGCAGGGTTGAGGGAATTGTTTGAGGTGCAGGGTTATGAGAGTGCAGGATTTCTGGGTGCAGAGTTTGGGGTGCTGGGTATGGGGCAGCAGGATCTGGGGGTGCAGGTTTTGGGGGTTCATTCCTTTGGGGGGAGGATCTGGGGGTGCAGGGTTTAAGGGTTCAGGATTTGGAGGTGTAGGGTTTTGGGGTACAGGGTTCTGGGTTGAGGTTTTGGGGTGAAAGATTTGGGGGTGCAGTGTTAAGGGGTGGAGGCTTAGAGGTGCAAGATTTGGGGGTGCAGGGTGTTCGTGTGTCTGATTTGGGGGTGCAGGGTCTGGGGGTGCAAGATCCTGGAATTCAGGATCTGGGGCTTCAGGATTTGGGGGTGCACTGTTTGGGGGTGCAGGGTTTAGAAGTCAGGTCTCAGAGTGCAGCGTTTGGGGTGCAGGGGCTTGGGGGGAGATTTAAGGTTGCAGAGTGTGGGGTGCACAGGACTGGGGCTCAGGATTTGGGGGTGCGGGGTTTCAGGGTTCAGGATTTGGAGGTGTGGAGTTTTCGGGTGTAGGGGTTGGGAGTGCAGGGTGGTGGGGGTGAGAGATTTGGGGTGCAAGATTTGGGGGTGCAGAGTTTTGGGAGGCAAGGATCTGGGGCTGCAGGATTTGGGGGTTCAGTGTTTGGGGCAGCACAATCTTGGGGTGCAGGGGTTTGCAGTGAAAGGTTTGGTAGGCAGGATTTGGGGTGCAGGATTCTGGGGTGCTGGGTTTGGGGTACAGGATTTGGTGTTGCAGGGATGGGGTTGAACGGCTTGGGTTTCCAGGCCTTTGAGGTGCAGGATTTGGAGGTGCAAGGTTTGGGAGGGAATTCTTTGGGGTGCAGGGTTTGGGGGCAGGGTTTGGGGGTGTAGGCAACGAGAAGAGAGGAGGTGGAGAGAACAGTGGGGAGGTGGAGGAGCAGGAGTGGAGGTGAATACCAGAGAGAGCGAGTGTGTGCGGATCAGCAGTGATCACCCCAAACCTGCCCCGCAGACACGGCACCCAAAATCCTGCACCCCAAAATACTCTTCCCAAACCTGCACCCCAGATCCTGACCCCAAGCCCTGCACCAAAACCCTGCCCCTCAATCCTGCACCCCCAAATCCTCCACCCCTGATCCTGTCTTCCCAAACCCTGCACCCCAAATCCTGCACCCCCAAATTCGGCCCTACCAAACTCTGCACCCCTAAACCCTACAACTGAAACCTTGCACCCCCTAATCCTGCCCTCCCTACCTTCCTGAACCCCGAAACCTGCACCCCAAACCCTGCATTCCCAAATCCTTCCGTCCTATACCCTACACCCCTAAACCTGCCCCCAAACCCTGCACCCCAAAGAATTCCCTCCCAAACCTTGCACCTCCAAATCCTGCACCTCAAAGGCCTGGAAACCCAAGCCCTTCAACCCCATCCCTGCAACACCAAATCCTGTACCCCAAAACCCAGCACCCCAGAATCCTGCACCCCAAATCCTGCCTACCAAACCTTTCACTGCAAACCCCTGCACCCCAAGAGTGTGCTGCCCTAAACACTGAACCCCCAAATCCTGCAGCCCCAGATCCTTGCCTCCCAAGACTCTGCACCCCCAAATCCTGCACCCAAATCTCTCACCCCCACCACCCTGCACTCCCAACCCCTGCACCCCAAAACTCCACACCTCCAAATCCTGAACCCTGAAACCCCACACCCCCAAATCCTGTGCCCCAGTCCTGTGCACCCCACGCTCTGCAACCTTAAATTTCCCGCCAAGCCCCTGCACCCCAAACGCTGCACTCTGAGACCTGACTTCTAAACCCTGCACCCCCAAACAGTGCACCCCCAAATCCTGAAGCCCCAGATCCTTCCCTCCCATACCCTGCAGCCCCAAATCCTGAATCCCCAGATCCTGAATTCCAGGATCTTGCACCCCCAGACCCTGCACCCCCAAAACCTGTAACCCCAATCGCTGCACCCCCAGGTCCTGTCCCCACACTCTGCACTGCCAGATCCTGCCCCCCTAAACCCTTAAAGCCCAAATATTGCACCCCCAGATCCTTCCTCAACACCCTGCACCCCCAAATTCCCCACCGAAAACCTGCACCCCAGATCCTGCACCACCAAGTTCTGTACCCTGAAACCCTGCACTGAAAATCCTGCCCCCTAACTCTGCACCCCCAAATCCTGCACCCCCAAATCCTGCATCCCTAAACCCTGCACCCCCAAATCCTTCAACCCCCAAAGCCAATGCACTGCCAAACCCTGGACCCCCAGATACTGCACCCCAGAACCCTGAACGTTGAAATCCTGCACCCCCAAACCCTGCACCCCAGAACCCTATACCCGATATCCTGCTGCCCCACAACTTGCACCCCCAAACATGCAACCCCAAATACTGCACCCCAAATCCTGCCTCTTGAAACCCTGCACCCCTAAATCCTTCCTCCCAAGCCATGAATCCCCAAAACTTGTAATACCAAATCCTGCACCCCCAAAATCGTTCCCTCAAACCATTCACCCCCGAATCTTTTATGTCCAAACCTGTCCCCCAAAACCTTGCACCCCTGAACTCTGCTCCCCCAAAGCCGGCCTGCGAAACCTTGTCAACCAATTCCATCACCCCCAGATCCTGCTCCCCAAACCCTGCACCCAAAATCCTGCCCCACAAACCCTGCGCCCTCAGATCCTTCCTTACCCAACCCTGCACCCCCAAATCTTCCAACCCCCAAGTCCTGAACACCTGAACCCTGCACCCCCAACTCCTCACCCCAAAGCCCTGCACCCCCAAATCCTGCCTCTAAACCCTAAACAACAAGGTTCTGCACCCCAGATCCTGCTCCCCAGATCCTGCACCCCAGAATCCTGCACCCCCATACTGTGATCCCTGCACCCTGCACCCCCAGATCCTTCCCTCCCAAAACCCGTAGCCCGATAACCCTGCACCCCAAAGCGCTGCACCTCCAGATCGTGAACCTTTAAACCCTGCACCCCAAATCCTTCCTCCCCAAAACCTGCACCCCAAAACCCTACAATCCCAGATCTTGCACCTGCAAATCTCTGCACTCCACAACCCTGCACCCTCAAATCCTGCACCCCTATATCCTGCCCCCCAAAACCCTGGCACCTCCAAACCCTTGATCCCCAGATCCTGCAACCCTAAACCAGGCACCCCAAACCCTTCCCCACCAAACCCTGCACCCCTCAGACCCTGAAGCCCCAATCCCTCTCCCAAAGCCCCTGCACCCCTGAAATCCTGTTCCCTAAGACCCTGCAGCCACAGGTCCTGAACCCCAAACCCCTGCACCCCAAAATACTGCACCCCAATCCCTGCAGGCCAACCCCGGCACCCCAGAGCCCTTCAACGCAAAATCCTGCACCCCCAGTTCCTGAACACGCAAATCCTGCCCTCCTAAACCCTGCACCCCAAAACCTGCCCCCCAACACTGCACCCCAAAGCCCAGCACCCCAAGACCCTTCATCCCCAAACCCTGAGCCCCCAAATCATGCACCCCCAGATCCTGACCCCCAAAACCCTGCATTCACAAACACTGCACACCCATATCCTGCACCCCAAGATCCTGCTACCCTAAACCCTGAACCCCCAAATCCTGCACCCCCGATTCCTCTCTCACAAGCCCTGCACCCCAAAACTCTGCACCCCCAAGTCCTCTCCCCCCAAACAATGCACCTGGAACCTTGAACCCGCAAAGCCTGCACGCCCAGGTCCTGAACACCTGAACCCTGCCCCCGCAAATCCTTTAAACCCCAAACCCAGCACCCCAAACCCTGTACCCCCAGATCGTTCCCCAAACACCCTGCACCCCCAAACCCTGCACCCCAAATTCCTGCCCTGCCAAGCCCTTCACCCAAACCCCCGCACCCTTAAATCCTGCACCCCTAAACCCTGCACCCCCAAATCCTGCACCTCCAGATCCTTCTTTCCTTCCTTCCTTCCTAAAGCCTGCACCCCAAATCGTGCCCTACCAAACCCTTCACCCCAAACCCCTGCACCCCACAGTCTTGCTCCCCCTAATCCTGCCATCCCAAACCCTGCACCCCAAATTCTGCCCCCCAAACCCCGATCCCTGAAACACTGCACCTCCAAACCCTGTACCCCCAAATCCTTCCCCAACACCCTGCACCCCCAAACCCTGCACCCCTAAGCCTGAACCCTAAATCCCTCACCCAAAACCCCTGCAGCCCCAAACCCTGCACCCCAAGATCCTGCTCCCCTAAATCTTGAACACCCAAACCTTGCACCCTCAAACCCTGCACCCCTAAATCCTGCAGCACCAAACCCTGCCCCCCAAATCCTGCACCCCTAAATTCATCCCTACCAAACTTTGCACCCCTAACTCCTGAAATCTCACACCCCCTAATGCTGCCCTCCCAAATCCTGAGCCCTGCACCCCCAAAGCCTGCATTCCCAAACGCAGCACCCCCGGTCCTGAACACCCAAACACTGCACCTCCAAATTAGGCAGCCCCAAACCCAGCACCCCAAAATCCTCCATTCACAAACTCTGCACGCCCCGAACCTGGACCCCCACATGTGCACCCCCAAAACCATGCTCCCCTGAAACGCTGCACTTCAAAACCCTGCACCCCCAAATCCTTCCCCCAAAACCCTGCCCCCCCAAACCCTACACCCCAAGGTCCTTCCCCCACCTCCTGGAACCCCAAACCCTGCACCCCAAAGAATTCCCTCCCAAACCTTGCACCTCCAAATCCTGCACCTCAAAGGCCTGGAAACCCAAGCCCTTCAACCCCATCCCTGCAACACCAAATCCTGTACCCCAAACCTAGCACCCCAGAATCCTGCACCCCAAATCCTGCCTACCAAACCTTTCACTGCAAACCCCTGCACCCCAAGATTGTGCTGCCCCAAACACTGAACCCCCAAATCCTGCAGCCCCAGATCCTTGCCTCCCAAAACTCTGCACCCCCAAATCCTGCACCCCAAATCTCTCACCCCCAAATCCTTCCCCCACCACCCTACACCCTCAGATCCTTCACCCCCATCCCCTGCACCCCAAACCTCCACACCTCCAAATCCTGAACCCTGACACCCCACCCCCCCTCTGCACACCCCCAAATCCTGTGCCCCAGTCCTGTGCACCCCACACTCTGCACCCCAAACGCTGCACTCTTAGACCTGACTTCTAAACCCTGCACCCCCAAATCGTGAAGCCCCAGATCCTTCCCTCCCATACTCTGCAGCCCCAAATCCTGAACCCCCAAATCCTGCACCCCTAATCCTCCACCCTCTTAACATTGCACCCCCAAAACCTGAGCCACCAAATCTTTCACCCCCAAAACCTCCCTCCTCCAAACCCTGCACTTCAAAATGCTGCACCCCCAAATCCTTCTCCCCAACACCCTGCACCCCCAGATCCTGACCCCAAAACCCTGCCCCCCAAATCCTGTACCCCAAAGCCCTGCACTCTCAAATCATACATGCCCAGAACGTGCACCCTAAACTGTGCACCCCAAAATCCTAAACCCCTTAACCCTGCACCCCCAAATCCTCCAGACCCATGTGCCGAACCCAGCACCCCAAAATCTACCCCCCCAAACCTACATCCTCAAATCTGGCACCCCCAGGTCCTGAACAGCCAAAATCTGCACCCCCAAGCCCATAACTCCCAAAACCTGCACCCCCAATTCTGCCTCCCCAGGATCTACAACCCAATCCGTGCTCCACTAAATCCTGCACCCACAAACCCTGGACCCCCAATCCCCTGTACCCCAAATCCTGCCCCCACAAGTTGCACCCTAAAAACCTGCACCCCAAATCCTGTCCTACCCACCCTTCACCCCAAACCCCTTTACCCCAAGATCCTGCTGCCCTAAACCCTGCACCCCCAAATCATCCCTCCCAGCCCTGCGCCCCAAACCCTGTCCCCCTAAAGCCTGACCCCGAAACCCTGCTCCCCAAAACCCTGCTACCCCAAACCTTGTACCCTCAGATCCTACACCCAATATCCTGCAATCCCAAACAATGCACCCCCATATTCTGATCCCTACAGCCTGCACCCCCAGCTCCTGCACCCCCAAAACCTGTACCCCTAAATCCTGCACCCTTCAACCCTGCAGCCCACAACGCTGCACCCCCAACCTCTGCAGCCCCAGTTCCTTAACGCGTGAAACCTGCGCCCCCAAGTCCTGCACCTCAAAACCTTACACCCGGAATCCTGCCCCCCAAACCGTGCACCCCAAAATCAAGGCCCCTCAAACTTGCACTCAAAAGTCCGCACCACAAAATCCTGCCCCCCCAGTTCCTAAAGACATGGAACCTGCACCCCCAAAGCCTCACCCTAAAGCCCTGCAGCCCCAAATCCGGCCCTACCAAACCCTTCAGCCCCGCACCCCACGATCCTCCTACCCTAAACCCCAAGAGCCTGCACCCATAAATCCTGGAGCCCCAGATCCTGCACCCGACACCCTGCACCCCAGAACTCTGCACCTCCAGATCTAAACCCTTCAACCCTGCACCCCAAATCCTCCCCAAAACACTCCACCCCCAACGCCTACAGCCCTGAATCCTGCCCCACAAACCATGCACCCCCAGATCTGTCCCCGAAACTCTGTGCCCCAACAGCATGCACGCTCAAATCCTCCAACCCACATCCTGACCCCCAAATCCCTCACCCCAAAATCCTGCACCCCAATACCCCAGACCACCAAATCTTGCACCTCCAAATCCTGCCCCCTTTAGACCTGCACTTCAAACCCTGCACCCCAATTCCTGCAACCAAACCCTGTACCCCAAATCCTGCAACCAGCCCTTGTACCCCTAAATCCCTGACCTCCACGTCCCGAATCTCCAAACGCAGCAACCCCAAAACCCTGCACCCCCAATCCCTGCACCCCCAAATCATTGTCCTTCAAATCCCACACCCAAAGCTCGTACACCCCAAGATCTTGCACCCCCACACACTGCACCCCAAATCCTGCACCCCCAAATCCTCCAGCCCCATGTCCCAAACCCCAAAACCCTGCACCCTCAAGTCTTGCACCCTAACTCTGCCTCCCCAAGACCTGCATCCCCAAACCCTGCACCACTAAACCCTGCACCCCCAAACCCTGTACCCCAAATCCTGACCCCCACAAGTTGCACCCTAAAAACCTGCACCCCAAATCCTGTCCTACCCAACCCTTCACACCAAACCCCTTCACCCCAAGATCCTGCTGCCCTAAACCCTGCACCCCAAAATCATCCCTCCCAACCCTGCCCCCCAAACCCTGTCCCCGTAAAGCCTGACCCCGAAACCCTGCTCCCCAAAACCCTGCTACCCCCAATCTTGCACCCCCCAACTCTGCACCCCCAGATCCTGCTGCTCCAAACCCTGCACCCCAAATCCTCCAGCCCCACGTACCGATCTCCCAAACCCTGCACCCCAGAACCCTGCACCCCACAACCCCTTCACCCCCAAATCCTGCACCCCCAGCCCTACCCAATAAAATTTCCACCCCCAAACCCTGCCCTACCAAGCCCTCAACCCCAAACCCCTGCACCCCAAGATCCTGCTCTCCTATACCCTGCACCCCCATATCCTCCTTCCCCAAACCCTGCATCCCAAAACACTGCACTCCAAACCACTGCACCCCTAAATCCTGCAACCCCAAATCCTGGCCCCCAAACCCGGCACCCCAAACTCCTGCACCCAAATATCCTACTGCCCTAAACCCTGAACCCCCAAATCCTGCACCCCTGGAACCTGCAACCCCAGACTCTGCAGCCACAAATCAGGCCCCGCAAAATCCTTGCACCCCCAAATCCTGCACCACCTAATCCTCCAACCCCCTAACACAACCCCCTAAACCCTTCTCCCCAGGGTCCATTGTGACACCCTGGGGATCCCCCTTGTCCCCAGGGCCCATTGTGACACCATGGGGGACCCCCTTCTCACTGAGGACCCATTGTGACACCATGGGGACCTCCCCTTGTCCTCAGGGCCCATTGTGACATCCTGGGGACTCCCCTTTGTCCCCAGGGCCCATTGTGGCACCATGGGGACCCCCTTTGTCCCCAGGGCCCATTGTGACAGGGTGGAGATCCCCCTTGTCCCCAGGCCTGTTGAGATGTCCCAGGACTCCAAATTGTCCCCAGGGCCCATTGTGACACCTTGGGGACCCCCCTTGTCCTAAGGGCCCATTGTGACATCCTGGGGACCCCCTTGTCCCCAGTGCCCATAGTGAAGTCCCAGGACCCCCTTTGTCCCCAGGGCCCATTGTGACATCCCAGGACCCCCCTTGTCACTGGGGACCCATTGTAACACTATGGGGACCCCCCTTGTCCCCAGAGCCCATTGTGACATCCTGGGGACCCCCTTTTTCCCCAGGACCCATTGTGGCACCGTTGGGACCCCCTTTGTCACTGGGGCCCATTGTGACGTCCTGGGGACCCCCTTTGTCCCCAGGGCCCATTGTGACGTCCCCGGATCCCCCATTGTCCCCAGAGCCCATTGTGACATCCTGGGAACCCCCATTGTCCACAGGGCCCATTGTGACATTCAGGGGACAGCCTTTGTCCCTAGGGCCCATTGTGACACCGTCGGGACCCCCATTGTCCCCAGGGCCCATTGTGACATCCCAGGACCCCCCATTGTCTCCAGGGCCCATTGTGACATACTGGGGAATCCCCTTTGTCCCCAGGGCCCATTGTGACGTCCCAGGACCCCCCGTCATCCCCAGGGCCCATTGTGTCATCCTGGGGACCTCCTTTGTACCCAGAGCTCATTGTGACATCCTGGGGAACCCTTTGTCCCCAGGGCCCATTGTGACGTCCCAGGACCCCCCTTTGTCCCCAGGGTCCATTGTGAAATCCTGGGGACCCCTCTTTGTCCCCACGGCCCACTGTGAGATCCTGGGGACCCCCTTGTCCCCAGGGCCCATTTTGAAACCGTGGGTATCCCCCTTGTCCCCAGGGCCCATTGTGACATCCTGAGGACCCCCTTTGTCCCCAGGGCCCATTGTGACACCGTGGGGACCCCCTTTGTCCCCAGGGCCCATTGTGACATCCCAGGACCCCCTTTGTCCCCAGCCCCATTGTGACATCCAAGGGACCCCCCTTTGTCCCTAGGGACCATTGTGTCATTCCAGGACCCCCCATTGTCCCCAGAGCCCATTGTGATATCCAGGGCACCATCCTTGATCCGCAGGGCCCATTGTGACGTCCCAGGACCCCCCTTTGTCCCCAGGGCCCATTGTGACATCCCAGGACCCCACTTTATACTGAAGGCCCATTGTGACATCCTGGGGACCCCCTTTGTCCCCAGGGCCCATTGTGACATTCAGGGGACAGCCTTTGTCCCAAGGGCCCATTGTGACACCGTCGGGACCCCTGTTGTCCCCAGAGCCCATTGTGACATCCTGGAAACCCCCTTTGTGCCCAGGGCACATTGTGACCTCCCAGGACCCCACTTTGTCCCCAGGGCCCATTGTGACATCCTCGGGACGCCCCTGGTCCCCAGAGCCCGTTGTGACATCCTGGGGACTCCCCTCTGTCCCCTGGGCCCATTGTGACACCGTGGGGACCCCCTTTGTCCCCAGGGCCCATTGTGACATTTAGGGACCTTCCAGTTGTGCCCAGGGCTCATTGTGACATCCCAAGACCCCCCATTGTCCCCAGGGCCCATTGTGACGTCCCAGGACCCCCCGTCATCCCCAGGGCCCATTGTGACATCCTGGGGACCCCCCTTGTCTCCAGGACCCACCGTGGCACCGTGGGGACCACCCTTGTCACTGGGACCCATTGTAACACTATGGGGATCCCCCCTTGTCCCCAGAGCCCATTGTGACATCCTGGGGACCCCCTTGTTCCCCATGGCCCACTGTGATGTCCCAGGACCCCCCCTTGTCCCCAGAGCCCATTGTGACATCCTGGGGATGCCCTTTTTCCCCAGGACCCATTGTGGCACCATTGGGACCCCCTTTGTCACTGGGGCCCATTGTGACTTCCCAGGACCTCACTTTGTCCCCAGGGCCCATTGTGACTTCTGGGGGATCCCCTTTGTCACCAGGGCCCATTGTGACGTCCCAGGACCCCCCTTTGTCCCCAGGGCCCATTGTGACGTCCCCGGACCCCCCATTGTCCCCAGACCCATTGTGACATCCTGGGGACCCCCTTTGTCCCCAGGGCCCATTGTGACATTCAGGGGACAGCCTTTGTCCCAAGGGCCCATTGTGACACCGTTGGAATCCCCGTTGTCCTCAGAGCCCATTGTGACATCCTGGGAACCCCCTTTGTGCCCAGGGCCCATTGTGACATTTCAGGACCCCACTTTGTCCCCAGGGCCCATTGTGACATCCTGGAGACGCCCTTTGTCCCCAGAGCCCGTTGTGACATCTAAGGACCCCCCAATTGTGCCCAGGGCTCATTGTGACATCCCAGGACCCCCCATTGTCCCCAGGGCCCATTGTGACGTCCCAGGCCCCCTCTTTGTCCCCAGGGCCTATTTTGACATCCTGGGGACCCCCCTTTGTCCCTAGGGCCCGTTGTGACATCCTGGGGACCTCGTTTGTCACTAGGGTCCATTGTGGCACCATGGGGATGCCCTTTGTCCCCAGGACCCATTGTGACATCCTGGGCACCCCCTTTGTCCCCAGGGCCTATTGTGACAGGGTGGGGACTCCCTTTGTCCCTAGGGCCCATTGTGACATCCTGGGGACCTCGTTTGTCCCTAGGGTCCATTGTGGCACCATGGGGACCCCCTTTGTCCCCAGGGCCCATTGTGACATCACAGGACCCCCTTTGTCCCCAGGACCCATTGTGACATCCTGGGCACACCCTTTGTCCCCAGGGCCTATTGTGACAGTGTGGGGACTCCCTTTGTCCCCAGGGTCCATTGTGAAATTCTGGGGACCCCCTTTGTCCCCAGGGCCCATTGTGACATCCTGGGGACCCCACTTTGTTCCCAGGACCCATTGTGATGTCCACAATGGCCCCGTTGTCCCAAGGGGTCATTGTGACATCCTGGGGACCTCCTTTGTCCCCAGGGCCCATTGTGACGTCCCTGGACCCTCCATTTTTCCAAGAGCCCATTGTGACATCCTGGCGACCCTGCTTTTTCCTCAGGGCCCATTGTGGAACCATGGGGAGCCCCTCTGTCTCCAGGGCCCATTGTGACATTTAGGGGACTCATCTTTGTCCCCAGGGCCCATTGTGACATCCCAGGATCCCCCAATTGTCCCCAGGGCCCATTGTGACATCCTCGGGACCCCCCTTTGTCCCCAGGGCCCATTGTGACACCGTGGGTACCCTGCTTGTCCCCAGGGCTCATTGTGACATCCTGGGGACCCCCCGTTGTCCCAGGTCCCATTGTGACATCCCAGGACCCCCCTTTCTCCCCAGGGCCCGTTGTGACATCCTGGGGACCTCGTTTGTCACTAGGGTCCATTGTGGCACCATGAGGATGCCCTTTGTCCCCGGGACCCATTGTGACATCCTGGGGACCCCCTTTGTCCCCAGGGCCCATTTTGGCACCACAGGGACGCCCTTTGTCACTGGGGCCCATTGTGACATCCCAGGACACCCCTTGTCTCCAGGGCCCATTGTGATATTCAGGGAACTGCTATTTGTCCCCAGGGTCCATTGTGACATCCCAGGGCACCCCCTTGTCCCCAGGGCCCTTTGTGACATTCAGGGGACCCCTCTTTGTCCCCAGGGCCCGTTGTTGCATCCTGGGGTCCCCCCTTGTCCCCAGGGCCCATTTTGACATTCAGGAGAGCCCTCTTTGTCCCCAGGGCCTGTTGTGACATCCTGGGGACCCCCTTTGTCACTGGGGCCCATTGTGACATCCCAGGACCCCCCTTTGTCTGCAGGTCCCATTGTGACATTCAGGGGACCCCACTTTGTCCCCTGGGCCCACTGTGACGTCCTAGGACCTCCCTTTGTCCCCAGGGCCCATTGTGACATCTGGTGGACCCCCTTGTCCCCAGGGCCCATCGTGGAACCGTGGGGACCCTCCTTGTCACTAGGGCCCATTGTGACACCATGGGGACCACCCTTTTCTCCCCAGTGCCCATTGTGACATCCTGGGGACCCCACTTGTCCCCAGAGCCCATTATCACATCCTTGGGACCCCTGTGTCCCCAGGGCCCATTGTGACGTCCCAGGACCCCCCATTGTCCCCAGGGTGCATTGTGACACCGTGGGGACCCCCTCTTTCCCCAGAGCCCATTGTGACATCCTGGGGAGCCCCCTTTGTCCCCAGGGCCCATTGTGACATTTCTGGACCCCCCACTGTCTCCAGGGCCCATTGTGAACATCCTGGGGACCCCTCTTTGTCCCCAGGGCCCATTGTGACATCCTGGGCTGCCCCGTATGTCACCAGGGCCCATTTTGACACCGTGGGGACCCCCTGTTGTCCTCAGGGCCCATTGTGACATCCCAGGACCCCCAATTGTCCCCAGGGCCCATTGTGACACCATGGGGAACCCTCTTGTCACTGGGGATGCATTGTGACACAATGGGGACCCCACGTTTGTCTCAAGTGCCCATTGTGACATCCTGGGGACCCCCTTTATCCCCAGGACCCCTTGTGACGTCCCAGGACCCCATTTGTCCCCAGGGCCCATTGTGACATCCCAGGGCCCCACTTTGTCCCCAGGGCCCATTGTTACAGGGTGGGACCCCCCTTGTCCCCAGGGCCCATTGTGACATCCTGGTGACTCCCTTTGTCCCCAGGGCCCATTGTGGCACCATGGGGACCCCCTTTGTCCCCAGGGCCCATTGTGACATCCCAGGACCCCACTTTGCCTTAGAAGGTCACTGATCGGACTACTGGTACATCCTGACTCTGCTTTCTCAATAAACATTGAAGAACACCTGGGGTTTGTTTGCTCCAAGGGAAAACTTCCCTCCCACGGTTCCTGGTTCCCGGTCCTGTTTCCCGGTCCGGTTTGGCTTCGCTATCAGAACAGCTGCTGCCTCCACAGCCGCGCTCGAAGTCCCCGTTGTGACACCGGGATGGCGGGAGAAGGGGGGTGGCGGGGGCGGCAGCGGCGGCGATTGGGGGGGGGCAGTCGGGGCTGGGTGGACAAGCGGCGGCTGCTGCGGCTCCTCAGGCAGCGACAGCAGCAGCGATCGGGGGGACGTGGGGGGCGGACAAGCGGCGGCTGCTGCGGCTCCTCAGGCAGCGACAGCAGCAGCGATCGGGGGGACGTGGGGGGGCGGACAAGCGGCGGCTGCTGCGGCTCCTCAGGCAGCGACAGCAGCAGCGATCGGGGGGACGTGGGGGGGCGGACAAGCGGCGGCTGCTGCGGCTCCTCAGGCAGCGACAGCAGCAGCGATCGGGGGGACGTGGGGGGGCGGACAAGCGGCGGCTGCTGCGGCTCCTCAGGCAGCGACAGCAGCAGCGATCGGGGGGACGTGGGGGGGCGGACAAGCGGCAGCTGCTGCGGCTCCTCAGGCAGCGACAGCAGCAGCGATCGGGGGGACGTGGGGGGGCGGACAAGCGGCGGCTCCTGCGGCTCCTCAGGCAGCGACAGCAGCAGCGATCGGGGGGACGTGGGGGGGCGGACAAGCGGCGGCTCCTGCGGCTCCTCAGGCAGCGACAGCAGCAGCGATCGGGGGGACGTGGGGGGGCGGACAAGCGGCGGCTCCTGCGGCTCCTCAGGCAGCGACAGCAGCAGCGATCGGGGGGACGTGGGGGGCGGACAAGCGGCGGCTCCTGCGGCTCCTCAGGCAGCGACAGCAGCAGCGATCGGGGGGACGTGGGGGGCGGACAAGCGGCGGCTCCTCCGGCCGCGGCCAGGACGTGGCTTCGCCGGCACCGGGGCCCGAGACCGCGCGCTGTGGGGCTGCGGGGCGGGTGTGGGGCCGGGGGGCTCCGGGGGTCCGAATAGTGACCTTCTAAGACAAAGTGGGGTCCTGGGATGTCACAATGGGCCCCAGTGACAAAGAGGGTCCCCATGGTGCCACAATGGGCCCTGGGAACAAAGAGGGGTCCCCTGAATGTCACAATGGTCCCTGGGGACAAGGGGGGTCCTACCCTGTAGTAATGGGCCCTGGGGACAAACTGGGGTCCTGGGATATCACAATGGGCCCTGGGGACAAACGGGGTGCCCAGGATGTCATAATGGGCCCAGGGGACAAAGAGGAGTCCCCAGGATGTGACATTAGGCCCTAGGGGAAAGAGGGGTCCCCAGGATGTCACAATGGCCTCTGGGGACTATGAGGGGTCCTGGGACGTCACAATGGGTCCTGGGGATAAAGGAGGTCCCCAGGATGTCACAATAGACCCTGGGGACAAGGGGGGTCTCCAGGATGTCACAATGGGCACCTGAGACAAAGAGGGGGTCCCCATTGTGTCACAATGCATCCCCAGTGACAAGGGGGTTCCCCATGGTGTCACAATGGGCCTTGGGGACAATTGGGGGTCCTGGGATGTCACTATGGGCCCTGGGGACAAAGGGAGGTTGCCAGGATGTCACTATGGGCCCTGGGGACAATGAGGGGTTCTGGGACGGCACAATGGGCCCTGGGCACAACTGGGGGGTCCTTAGATGGGGGGTCCTTATGTGGGGGGTGATGGTTAAAGTGTAAGTATGGAGAAGCTTGGCAGATTGATTATATTACACTTCCACAAACACGTCAAGGTAAGCGTTATGTACTTACAATGGTGGAAGCAACCACTGGATGGTTGGAAACATCTGCCGTACCTCATGCTACAGCCCGAAATACCATCTTGGGCCTTGAGAAGCAAGTCCTTTGGTGGCCGGGTACGCCAGAAAGAATTGAATCAGACTATGGTACTCATTTCAAAAACAGTATTATAGACAATTGGGCCAAAGAACATGGTATTGAGTGGGTATATCATATTGCATATCATGCACCAGCCTCTGGGAAAACTGAAAGGTGCAATGGTTTGTTAAAAACTACACTAAAGGCACTTGGTGGTGGAGCCTTTAAAAACTGGGATTCACATTTAGCAAAAGCCACTTGGTTGGGCAACACCAGGGGATCAACCAATCGAGCCGGGCCTGCCCAATCAGAAATTCTATGGACTGTAGAAGGAGATAAAGTCCCTGTAGTACACATGAAAAATATGTTAGGAAAGGCAGTCTGGGTTCCTCCTGCCTCAGGCACAGGCAAACCTATTCGTGGGATTGTTTTTGCCCAGGGACCTGGCAGCACCTGGTGGGTGATGCTCAAGGATGGAGAAGTTCGGTGTGCACCTCAAGGGGATTTGATTTTAGGTGAAAATGTGCAATGCTGAACTGTACGATGTGAATTGCCGCACTAACAATGTTTAATAAGTGTCTTTCAGATCAAGACAATGGCGATGAAACCAGCGCTGGCTTCTTCGAGTGGCGCCCGACACCTTCTTGGAAGTTGGTGTCCTTAACCCACAAACAGGGGCCATGAGATGCACTTGGACCATTTTCCCTCCCTCGGAGACTGTGGTGACAAAATGAACTTAATGAACTTTTCAAAGGATGGTCCACTGATTAATTACTCCTGTGTATATATGTACATATGTATATATATATATATAGTAGTAGTGATTAATTAGATTGTATTGATAGATTGTATTGATAAGGTTTAAGTATTCAGTGAATGTCATATTATAAGGGGTGGAATGTCCTGGTTTTGTTAAAAAACAAGTTTCTCTTTTAGTGAATTTGCCTGTCAGCTCAAGCTTCATGTCAGCTGCATTTTCCTGGAGAACCGAACACATGTTTTGGCAAACCCAGCAATGGAATGAAAACTTATTGATAAGCACGGATGCACATCTCGCGAGAGGGGCAACGAGAAACCGGTGACCAACTGTGTATAACATTCCGTTCACGTGAATGCTTCATATAAAAGTGGGAGATCACGAGGATCTCGGCCCTTTTCTCCTCATGGATGACATTAGGAGAGGACCTTGCTGGTCGTCCCTGCGAACGGAGGCCTAGTGAGAGACTGAATCCAGCTCCGGTTGGCTACAGAGTCTAATCCAGGACTTTGGGTGCTGGCTCTGCAGTTGCTGAGACTTACAAGATTGGTTTTGTATATTTTGTATTATTTTCCCTGTTCTTATCAGTAGCATCAGTAAAACATCTTTAACTTTTCCAACTCTCTTCCCTCTGTGCTTCTTCCCCTCCCAATCGCCTGTGCTGAGTGGGAAGGGGGAGAGGGACAGGAAAAAGGGGGAATTGGGGGGGGAGAGGACGTTGACAACACATCTGGCAGGGTTTGATTGTCACCCCGCAATCCTAACCCTCGACAGGGACAAAGAGGGTCCTGGGATGTCACAATGGGCCCTGGGGACAAAGGGCGGTCCTCAGGATATCACAATGGGCCCTGGGGACAAAGGGTGGTCGCCAGGATATCACAATGGGCTCTGGTGACAATGGGGTCCCCAGGATGTCACAATGGGCCCTGGGGACAAGTTGGGGTCCCCTGAATTTCACAATGGGCCCTGGGGACAAAGAGGGCTCCCCAGCATATCACAATGGGCCCTGGGGACAATGGGGGGTCCTGGGACGTGACAATGGGCCCTGGGGACAAGGGGGGGTCCCCAGGATGTCACAATGGGCTCTGGGGACAAGGAGGGTCCCCAGGATGTCACAATGGGCGCTGGGGACAAAGAGAGTCCCCAGCATGTCACAATGGGCCCTGGGGACAAAGGGGGTCCCCACGGTATCAGAATGGGCCCTGGGGACAAAGGGGGGTCCCCTGAATGTCACAATGGGCCCTGGGGACAATGGGGGGTCCTGGGATGTCTCAATGAGCCCTGCGGACAAGGGTGGTACCCACGGTGTCACAATGGGCCCTGGGCACAAGGGGGGTCCCCATAGTGTCACAATGGGCCCTGGGGACAATGGGGGGTCCTGGGACGTCACAATGGGCCCTGGGGACAAGGGGGGGTCCCCAGGATGTCACAATGGGCCCTGGGGACAAAGAGGGGTCCCCTGAATGTCACAATGGGCCCTGGGGACAAGGGGGTGCAGTGGATGTCACAATGGGCCCTGGGGACAATGGGGGGTGTCCAGGATGTCAGAATGAGTCCTGAGGACAAGGGGGTTCCCCATGGTGTCACAATGGGTCCCCAGTGACAAGGAGGGGTCCCCATGGTGTCACAATAGGCCCTGGGGACAAAGTGGGGTCCAAGAATGTCACAATGGGCCCTGGGGACAAAAGGGGTTGCCATGGTGCCACAATGGGCCCTGGGGTCAAAGGGGGTCCCCATGGTGCTACAATGGGCCCTGGGGACAAAGGGGGGTCCTGTGATGTCACAATGGGCCCTGGGGACAAAGGGGGTGTCCCCATGGTGCCACAACGGGCCCTGCGAGCAAGGGGGTGGCCAGGATGTCACAATGGGTCCTGGGGAAAATGGGGGGTGCCCAGGATGTCACAATGGACCCTGAGGACAAGCGGGGGTCTCCATGGTGTCACAATGGGCCCCAGTGACAAAGGGGGTCCCTTGAATTTCACAATAGGTCCTGGGGACAATGGGGGGTCCTGGGACGTCACAATGGGCCCTGGGGACAAGGAGGGATCCCCAGGATGTCACAATGGGCCCTGGGGACAATGGGGGGTCCTGGGACGTCACAATGGGCCCTGGGGATAAGGGGGGGTCCCCAGGATGTCACAATGGGCCCTGGGGACAAAGAGGGGTTCCCTGAATGTCACAATGAGCTCTGGGGACAAGGGGGTGCAGAGGATGTCACAATGGGCCCTGGGGACAATGGGGGGTCCTGGGATGTCACAATGGGCCCTGGGGACAAGGAGGGATCCCCAGGATGTCACAATGGGCCCTGGGGACAATGGGGGGTCCTGGGACGTCACAATGGGCCCGGGGGACAAGGAGGGATTCCCAAAATGTCACAATGGGCCCTGGGGACAAAGTAAGGTCCTGGGATGTCACAATGGGCCCTGGGGACAAGGGGGGGTCCCCAGGATGTCACAATGGGCCTTGGGAACAAGGGGGTCCCCCAGATATCACAATGGGCCCTGGGGACAATGTAAGGTCCTGGGCTGTCACAAGGGACCCTGAGGACAAGGGGGGTCCCCAGGATGTCACAATGAAGTCTTGGGACAAAGGGGTCCCCAGGATGTCACAATGGGCCCTGGAGACCAGGTTGGGTCCTGGGATGTCACAATGAGCCCCAGTGACAAAGGGGGTCCCTATGGTGCCACAATGGGCCCTGGGGACAAAGGGGGTCCCCTGGATGTCACAATGGGCTCTGGGGACAAGGAGGGTCCCCAGGATGTCACAATGGGCCCTGGGAACAAAGAGCATCCCCAGCATGTCACAATGGGCCCTGGGGACAAAGGGGGTCCCCACGGTATCAGAATGGGCCCTAGGGACAAGGGGGGTCCTCTGAATGTCACAATGGGCCCTGGGGACAATGGGGGGTCCTGGGACCTCACAATGGGCCCTGAGGACAATGGTGGGTCCCCTGAATGTCAAAATGGGCCCTGGGGACAAAGGGGGGTCCGCAGGATGTCACAATGGGCACTGGGGACAAAGGGGGGGTCCCCAGGATGTTACAATGGGCCCTAGGGACAATGTGGGGTCCTGGGATTTCACAATGGGCCCCAGTGACAAAGGGGGTCCCCTGAATGTCACAATGGGTCCTGGGGACAATGGGGGGTCCTGCGACGTCACAATGGGCCCTGGGGACAAGGAGGGATTCCCAAAATGTCACAATGGGCCCTGGGGACAAGGGGGTGTCCCCAGGATGTCACAATGGGCCCTGCGGACAAGGGTGGTACCCACGGTGTCACAATGGGCACTGGGCACAAGGAGGGGTCCCTATAGTGTCACAATGGGTCCTGGGGACAAGTGGGGTCCCCTGAAAGTCACAATGGGCCCTTGGGACAATGTGGGGTCCTGGGATCTCACAATGGGCCCCAATGACAAACGGGGGCCCCTGAATGTCACAATGGGCCCTGGGGACAATGGGGGGTCCTAGGACGTCACAATGGGCCCTGGGGACAAAGGGCGGTCCTCAGGATATCACAATGGGCCCTGGGGACAAAGGGTGGTCGCCAGGATATCACAATGGGCTCTGGTGACAATGGGGTCCCCAGGATGTCACAATGGGCCCTGGGGACAACAGGCGGTCCTGGCATGTCACAATGGGCCCTGGGGACAAAGAGTGTCCCCAGGATATCAGAATGAGCCCTGAGGACAAGTTGGGGTCCCCTGAATTTCACAATGGGCCCTGGGGACAAAGGGGGGTCCTGGGACGTCACAATGGGCCCTGGGGACAATGGGGGGTCGTGGGACGTCACAATGGGCCCTGGGGACAAGGGGGGGTCCCCAGGATGTCACAATGGGCCCTGGGGACAAAGAGGGGTCCCCTGAATGTCACAATGGGCCCTGGGGACAAGGGGGTGCAGTGGATGTCACAATGGGCCCTGGGGACAATGGGGGGTGTCCAGGATGTCAGAATGAGTCCTGAGGACAAGGGGGGGTCCCCATGGTGTCACAATGGGTCCCCAGTGACAAGGAGGGGTCCCCATGGTGTCACAATAGGCCCTGGGGACAAAGTGGGGTCCAAGAATGTCACAATGGGCCCTGGGGACAAAAGGGGTTGCCATGGTGCCACAATGGGCCCTGGGGTCAAAGGGGGTCCCCATGGTGCTACAATGGGCCCTGGGGACAAAGGGGGGTCCTGGGACGTCACAATGGGCCCTGGGGACAAGGAGGGATCCCCAGGATGTCACAATGGGCCCTGGGGACAAGGGGGTGCCGAGGATGTCACAATGGGCCCTGGGGACAAAGGGGGGGTCCCCATGGTGTCACAATGGGCCCAAGTGACAAGGAGGGTCCCCACGGTGCCACGATGGGTCCTGGGGACAAGGGCGTCCCCCAGATGTCACAACGGGCCCTGGGGACAATGGGGTTGCCCAGGATGTCACAATGGGCCCTGGGGACAATGGGAGTCTCCAAGGTGTCAGAACGAGCCCTGGGGTCAAAGTGGAATCCTGGAATGTCGCAATGGCCCCCAGTGACAAAGGGGTTCCCCATGGTGCCACAATGGGCCCTGGGGACAAAAGGGGTCCCCAGGATTTCACAATAGCACTGGGGACAAAGGGGGTCATGGGATGTCACAATGGGTCCTGGGGAAAATGGGGGGTGCCCAGGATGTCACAATGGACTCTGAGGACAAGCGGGGGTCTCCATGGTGTCACAATGGGCCCCAGTGACAAAGGGGGTCCCCTGAATGTCACAATAGGTCCTGGGGACAATGGGGGGTCCTGGGACGTCACAATGGGCTCTGGGGACAAGGAGGGATCCCCAGGATGTCACAATGGGCCCTGGGGACAATGGGGGTTCCTGGGACGTCACAATGGGCCCTGGGGACAAGGGGGGGTCCCCAGGATGTCACAATGGGCCCTGGGGACAAAGAGGGGTTCCCTGAATGTCACAATGAGCTCTGGGGACAAGGGGGTGCAGAGGATGTCACAATGGGCCCTGGGGACAATGGGGGGTCCTGGGACGTCACAATGGGCCCGGGGGACAAGGAGGGATTCCCAAAATGTCACAATGGGCCCTGGGGACAATGGGGGGTCCTGGGATGTCACAATGGGCCCTGGGGACAAGGGTGGGTCCCCAGGATGTCACAATGGGCCTTGGGAACAAGGGGGTCCCCCAGATATCACAATGGGCCCTGGGGACAATGTAAGGTCCTGGGCTGTCACAATGGACCCTGGGGACAAGGGGGGTCCCCAGGATGTCACAATGAAGTCTTGGGACAAAGGGGTCCCTATGGTGCCACAATGGGCCCTGGGGACAAAGGGGGACCCCTGGATGTCACAATGGGCTCTGGGGACAAGGAGGGTCCCCAGGATGTCACAATGGGCCCTGGGAACAAAGAGCATCCCCAGCATGTCACAATGGGCCCTGGGGACAAAGGGCGTCCCCACGGTGTCAGAATGGGCCCTGGGGACAAGTTGGGTCCCCTGAATGTCACAATGGGCCCTGGGGACAATGGGGGGTCCTGGGATGTCACAATGAGCCCTGCAGACAAGGGTGGTACCCACAGTGTCACAATAGGCCCTGGGCACAAGGGGGGGTCCCCATAGTGTCACAATTGACCCTGGGGACAAGGGGGTGCCGAGGATGTCACAATGGGCCCTGGGGACAATGGGGGGTCCTGGGACCTCACAATGGGCCCTGAGGACAATGGTGGGTCCCCTGAATGTCAAAATGGGCCCTGGGGACAAAGGGGGGTCCGCAGGATGTCACAATGGGCCCTGGGGACAATGTGGGGTCCTGGGATTTCACAATGGGCCCCAGTGACAAAGGGGGTCCCCTGAATGTCACAATGGGTCCTGGGGACAATGGGGGGTCCTGGGACGTCACAATGGGCCCTGGGGACAAGGAGGGATTCCCAAAATGTCACAATGGGCCCTGGGGACAAGGGGGTGTCCCCAGGATGTCACAATGGGCCCTGGGGACAAGGGTGGTACCCACGGTGTCACAATGGGCACTGGGCACAAGGAGGGGTCCCTATAGTGTCACAATGGGTCCTGGGGAAAAGTGGAGTCCCCTGAAAGTCACAATGGGCCCTTGGGACAATGTGGGGTCCTGGGATCTCACAATGGGCCCCAATGACAAACGGGGGCCCCTGAATGTCACAATGGGCCCTGGGGACAATGGGGGGTCCTGGGACGTCACAATGGGCCCTGGGGACAAAGGGCGGTCCTCAGGATATCACAATGGGCCCTGGGGACAAAGGGTGGTCACCAGGATATCACAATGGGCTCTGGTGACAATGGGGTCTCCAGGATGTCACAATGGGCCCTGGGGACAACAGGCGGTCCTGGGATGTCACAATGGGCCCTGGGGACAAAGAGTGTCCCCAGGATATCAGAATGGGCCCTGAGGACAAGTTGGGGTCCCCTGAATTTCACAATGGGCCCTGGGGACAAAGAGGGCTCCCCAGCATATCACAATGGGCCCTGGAGACAATGGGGGGTCCTGGGACGTCACAATGGGCCCTGGGGACAAGGAGGGATCCACAGGATGTCACAATGGGCCCTGGGGACAATGGGGGGTCCTGGGACGTCACAATGGGCCCTGGGGACAAGGGGGGGTCCCCAGGATGTCACAATGGGCCCTGGGGACAAAGAGGGGTCCCCTGAATGTCACAATGGGCCCTGGGGACAAGGGGGAGCAGTGGATGTCATAATGGGCCCTGGGGACAATGGGGGGCGTCCAGGATGTGAGAATGAGTCCTGAGGACAAGGCGGGGTCCCCATGGTGTCACAATGGGTCCCCAGTGACAAGGAGGGGTCCCCATGGTGTCACAATAGGCCCTGGGGACAAAGTGGGGTCAAAGAATGTCACAATGGGCCCTGGGGACAAAAGGGGTTGCCATAGTGCCACAATGGGCCCTGGGGTCAAAGGGGGTCCCCATGGTGCTACAATGGGCCCTGGGGACAAAGGGGGTGTCCCCATGGTGCCACAACGGGCCCTGGGAGCAAGGGGGTGGCCAGGATTTCACAATGGACCCTGAGGACAAGCGGGGGTCTCCATGGTGTCACAATGGGCCCCAGTGACAAAGGGGGTCCCCTGAATGTCACAATAGGTCCTGGGGACAATGGGGGGTCCTGGGACGTCACAATGGGCCCTGGGGACAAGGGGGGGTCCCCAGGATGTCACAATGGCCCCTGGGGACAAAGAGCCGTCCCCTGAATGTTACAATGGGCCCTGGGGACAAGGGGGTGCAGTGGATGTCACAATGGGCCCTGGGGACAATGTGGGGTGTCCAGGATGTGAGAATGAGTCCTGAGGACAAGGGGGGTCCCCATGGTGTCATAATGGGTCCCCAGTGACAAGGAGGGGTCCCCATGGTGTCACAATGGGCCCCAGTGACAAAGGGGGTCCCCTGAATGTCACAATAGGTCCTGGGGACAATGGGGGGTCCTGGGACGTCACAATGGGCCCTGGGGACAAGGAGGGATCTCCAGGATGTCACAATAAGCCCTGGGGACAAGGAGGGATCCCCAGGATGTCACAATGGGCCCTGGGGACAAAGAGGGGTCCCCTGAATGTCACAATGGGCCCTGGGGACAAGGGGGTGCAGAGGATGTCACAATGGGCCCTGGGGACAATGGGGGTCCTCGGACATCACCATGGGCCCTGAAGACAAGGAGGGATCCCCAGGATGTCACAATGGGCCCTGGGGACAATGGGGGGTCCTGGAATGTCACAATGGCCCCCAGTGACAAAGGGGTTCCCCATGGTGTCATAATGGGCCCTGGGGACGAAAGGGGTCCCCAGGATTTCACAATAGCACTGGGGACAAAGGGGGTCATGGGATGTCACAATGGCCTCCGCTGACAAAGAGGGGCCTCATGGTGCCACAATGGGCCCTGGGGACAAAGGGGGTCCCCTGGATGTCACAATGGGCTCTGGGGACAAGGAGGGTCCCCAGGATGTCACAATGGGCCCTGGGGACAAAGAGCGTCCCCAGCATGTCACAATGGGCCCTGGGGACAAGGGGCGTCCCCACGGTATCAGAATGGGCCCTGGGGACAAAGGGGGGTCCCCTGAATGTCACAATGGGCCCTGGGGACAATGGGGGGTCCTGGGACGTCACAATGGGCCCTGGGGACAAGGGGGTGCAGAGGATGTCACAATGGGCCCTGGGGACAATGTCAGGTCCTGGGACGTCACAATGGGCCCTGGGGACAAGGGGGGGTCCCCAGGATGTCACAATGGGCCCTGGGGACAAAGAGGGGTCCCCTGAATGTCACAATGGGCCCTGGGGACAAGGGGGTGCATTGGATGTCACAATGGGCCCTGGGGACAATGGGGGGTGTCCAGGATGTCAGAATGAGTCCTGAGGACAAGGGGGGGTCCCCATGGTGTCACAATGGGTCCCCAGTGACAAGGAGGGGTCCCCATGGTGTCACAATAGGCCCTGGGGACAAAGTGGGGTCCAAGAATGTCACAATGGGCCCTGGGGACAAAAGGGGTTGCCATGGTGCCACAATGGGCCCTGGGGTCAAAGGGGGTCCCCATGGTGCTACAATGGGCCCTGGGGACAAAGGGGGGTCCTGGGACGTCACAATGGGCCCTGGGGACAAGGAGGGATCCCCAGGATGTCACAATGGGCCCTGGGGACAATGGTAGGTCCCCTGAATGTCACAATGGGCACTGGGGACAAAGGGGGGGTCCCCATGGTGTCACAATGGGCCCAAGTGACAAGGAGGGTCCCCACGGTGCCACGATGGGTCCTGGGGACAAGGGCGTCCCCCAGATGTCACAACGGGCCCTGGGGACAATGGGGTTGCCCAGGATGTCACAATGGGCCCTGGGGACAATGGGAGTCTCCAAGGTGTCAGAACGAGCCCTGGGGTCAAAGTGGAATCCTGGAATGTCACAATGGCCCCCAGTGACAAAGGGGTTCCCCATGGTGCCACAATGGGCCCTGGGGACAAAAGGGGTCCCCAGGATTTCACAATAGCACTGGGGACAAAGGGGGTCATGGGATGTCACAATGGGTCCTGGGGAAAATGGGGGGTGCCCAGGATGTCACAATGGACCCTGAGGACAAGCGGGGGACTCCATGGTGTCACAATGGGCCCCAGTGACAAAGGGGGTCCCCTGAATGTCACAATAGGTCCTGGGGACAATGGGGGGTCCTGGGACGTCACAATGGGCTCTGGGGACAAGGAGGGATCCCCAGGATGTCACAATGGGCCCTGGGGACAATGGGGGTTCCTGGGACGTCACAATGGGCCCTGGGGACAAGGGGGGGTCCCCAGGATGTCACAATGGGCCCTGGGGACAAAGAGGGGTTCCCTGAATGTCACAATGAGCTCTGGGGACAAGGGGGTGCAGAGGATGTCACAATGGGCCCTGGGGACAATGGGGGGTCCTGGGACGTCACAATGGGCCCGGGGGACAAGGAGGGATTCCCAAAATGTCACAATGGGCCCTGGGGACAATGGGGGGTCCTGGGATGTCACAATGGGCCCTGGGGACAAGGGTGGGTCCCCAGGATGTCACAATGGGCCTTGGGAACAAGGGGGTCCCCCAGATATCACAATGGGCCCTGGGGACAATGTAAGGTCCTGGGCTGTCACAAGGGACCCTGAGGACAAGGGGGGTCCCCAGGATGTCACAATGAAGTCTTGGGACAAAAGGGTCCCCAGGATGTTACAATGGGCCCTGGGGACAATGGGGGGTCCTGGGACGTCACAATGGGCCCTGGGGACAAGGGGGGGTCCCCAGGATGTCACAATGGGCCCTGGGGACAAAGAGGGGTCCCCTGAATGTTACAATGGGCCCTGGGGACAAGGGGGTGCAGTGGATGTCACAATGGGCCCTGGGGACAATGTGGGGTGTCCAGGATGTGAGAATGAGTCCTGAGGACAAGGGGGGTCCCCATGGTGTCATAATGGGTCCCCAGTGACAAGGAGGGGTCCCCATGTTGTCACAATGGGCCCCAGTGACAAAGGGGGTCCCCTGAATGTCACAATAGGTCCTGGGGACAATGGGGGGTCCTGGGACGTCACAATGGGCCCTGGGGACAAGGAGGGATCTCCAGGATGTCACAATAAGCCCTGGGGACAAGGAGGGATCCCCAGGATGTCACAATGGGCCCTGGGGACAAAGAGGGGTCCCCTGAATGTCACAATGGGCCCTGGGGACAAGGGGGTGCAGAGGATGTCACAATGGGCCCTGGGGACAATGGGGGTCCTCAGACATCACCATGGGCCCTGAAGACAAGGAGGGATCCCCAGGATGTCACAATGGGCCCTGGGGACAATGGGGGGTCCTGGAATGTCACAATGGCCCCCAGTGACAAAGGGGTTCCCCATGGTGTCATAATGGGCCCTGGGGACGAAAGGGGTCCCCAGGATTTCACAATAGCACTGGGGACAAAGGGGGGTCATGGGATGTCACAATGGCCTCCGGTGACAAAGAGGGGCCTCATAGTGCCACAATGGGCCCTGGGGACAAAGGGGGTCCCCTGGATGTCACAATGGGCTCTGGGGACAAGGAGGGTCCCCAGGATGTCACAATGGGCCCTGGGGACAAAGAGCGTCCCCAGCATGTCACAATGGGCCCTGGGGACAAGGGGCGTCCCCACGGTATCAGAATGGGCCCTGGGGACAAAGGGGGGTCCCCTGAATGTCACAATGGGCCCTGGGGACAATGGGGGGTCCTGGGACGTCACAATGGGCCCTGGGGACAAGGGGGTGCAGAGGATGTCACAATGGGCCCTGGGGACAATGTCAGGTCCTGGGACGTCACAATGGGCCCTGGGGACAAGGGGGGGTCCCCAGGATGTCACAATGGGCCCTGGGGACAAAGAGGGGTCCCCTGAATGTCACAATGGGCCCTGGGGACAAGGGGGTGCATTGGATGTCACAATGGGCCCTGGGGACAATGGGGGGTGTCCAGGATGTCAGAATGAGTCCTGAGGACAAGGGGGGGTCCCCATGGTGTCACAATGGGTCCCCAGTGACAAGGAGGGGTCCCCATGGTGTCACAATAGGCCCTGGGGACAAAGTGGGGTCCAAGAATGTCACAATGGGCCCTGGGGACAAAAGGGGTTGCCATGGTGCCACAATGGGCCCTGGGGTCAAAGGGGGTCCCCATGGTGCTACAATGGGCCCTGGGGACAAAGGGGGGTCCTGGGACGTCACAATGGGCCCTGGGGACAAGGAGGGATCCCCAGGATGTCACAATGGGCCCTGGGGACAAGGGGGTGCCGAGGATGTCACAATGGGCCCTGGGGACAATGGTAGGTCCCCTGAATGTCACAATGGGCACTGGGGACAAAGGGGGGGTCCCCATGGTGTCACAATGGGCCCAAGTGACAAGGAGGGTCCCCACGGTGCCACGATGGGTCCTGGGGACAAGGGCGTCCCCCAGATGTCACAACGGGCCCTGGGGACAATGGGGTTGCCCAGGATGTCACAATGGGCCCTGGGGACAATGGGAGTCTCCAAGGTGTCAGAACGAGCCCTGGGGTCAAAGTGGAATCCTGGAATGTCGCAATGGCCCCCAGTGACAAAGGGGTTCCCCATGGTGCCACAATGGGCCCTGGGGACAAAAGGGGTCCCCAGGATTTCACAATAGCACTGGGGACAAAGGGGGTCATGGGATGTCACAATGGGTCCTGGGGAAAATGGGGGGTGCCCAGGATGTCACAATGGACCCTGAGGACAAGCGGGGGTCTCCATGGTGTCACAATGGGCCCCAGTGACAAAGGGGGTCCCCTGAATGTCACAATAGGTCCTGGGGACAATGGGGGGTCCTGGGACGTCACAATGGGCTCTGGGGACAAGGAGGGATCCCCAGGATGTCACAATGGGCCCTGGGGACAATGGGGGTTCCTGGGACGTCACAATGGGCCCTGGGGACAAGGGGGGGTCCCCAGGATGTCACAATGGGCCCTGGGGACAAAGAGGGGTTCCCTGAATGTCACAATGAGCTCTGGGGACAAGGGGGTGCAGAGGATGTCACAATAGGTCCTGGGGACAATGGGGGGTCTTGGGACGTCACAATGAGCCCTGGGGACAAGGGGGCGTCCCCAGGATGTCACAATGGGCCCTGGGGACAAAGAGGGGTCCCCTGAATGTCACAATGGGCCCTGGGGACAATGGGGGCTCCTGGGATGTCTCAATGAGCCCTGCAGACAAGGGTGGTACCCACGGTGTCACAATGGGCCCTGGGCACAAGGGGGGGTCCCCATAGTGTCACAATGGGTCCTGGGGACAATGGGGGGTCCTGGGACGTCACAATGGGCCCTGGGGACAAGGGGGGGTCCCCAGGATGTCACAATGGGCCCTGGGGACAATGGGGGCTCCTGGGATGTCTCAATGAGCCCTGCAGACAAGGGTGGTACCCACAGTGTCACAATGGGCCCTGGGCACAAGGGGGGGTCCCCATAGTGTCACAATGGGTCCTGGGCACAATGGGGGGTCCTGGGACGTCACAATGGGCCCTGGGGACAAGGGGGGGTCCCCAGGATGTCACAATGGGCCCTGGGGACAAAGAGGGGTCCCCTGAATGTTACAATGGGCCCTGGGGACAAGGGGGTGCAGTGGATGTCACAATGGGCCCTGGGGACAATGTGGGGTGTCCAGGATGTGAGAATGAGTCCTGAGGACAAGGGGGGTCCCCATGGTGTCATAATGGGTCCCCAGTGACAAGGAGGGGTCCCCATGTTGTCACAATGGGCCCCAGTGACAAAGGGGGTCCCCTGAATGTCACAATAGGTCCTGGGGACAATGGGGGGTCCTGGGACGTCACAATGGGCCCTGGGGACAAGGAGGGATCTCCAGGATGTCACAATAAGCCCTGGGGACAAGGAGGGATCCCCAGGATGTCACAATGGGCCCTGGGGACAAAGAGGGGTCCCCTGAATGTCACAATGGGCCCTGGGGACAAGGGGGTGCAGAGGATGTCACAATGGGCCCTGGGGACAATGGGGGTCCTCAGACATCACCATGGGCCCTGAAGACAAGGAGGGATCCCCAGGATGTCACAATGGGCCCTGGGGACAATGGGGGGTCCTGGAATGTCACAATGGCCCCCAGTGACAAAGGGGTTCCCCATGGTGTCATCATGGGCCCTGGGGACGAAAGGGGTCCCCAGGATTTCACAATAGCACTGGGGACAAAGGGGGGTCATGGGATGTCACAATGGCCTCCGGTGACAAAGAGGGGCCTCATAGTGCCACAATGGGCCCTGGGGACAAAGGGGGTCCCCTGGATGTCACAATGGGCTCTGGGGACAAGGAGGGTCCCCAGGATGTCACAATGGGCCCTGGGGACAAAGAGCGTCCCCAGCATGTCACAATGGGCCCTGGGGACAAGGGGCGTCCCCACGGTATCAGAATGGGCCCTGGGGACAAAGGGGGGTCCCCTGAATGTCACAATGGGCCCTGGGGACAATGGGGGGTCCTGGGACGTCACAATGGGCCCTGGGGACAAGGGGGTGCAGAGGATGTCACAATGGGCCCTGGGGACAATGTCAGGTCCTGGGACGTCACAATGGGCCCTGGGGACAAGGGGGGGTCCCCAGGATGTCACAATGGGCCCTGGGGACAAAGAGGGGTCCCCTGAATGTCACAATGGGCCCTGGGGACAAGGGGGTGCATTGGATGTCACAATGGGCCCTGGGGACAATGGGGGGTGTCCAGGATGTCAGAATGAGTCCTGAGGACAAGGGGGGGTCCCCATGGTGTCACAATGGGTCCCCAGTGACAAGGAGGGGTCCCCATGGTGTCACAATAGGCCCTGGGGACAAAGTGGGGTCCAAGAATGTCACAATGGGCCCTGGGGACAAAAGGGGTTGCCATGGTGCCACAATGGGCCCTGGGGTCAAAGGGGGTCCCCATGGTGCTACAATGGGCCCTGGGGACAAAGGGGGGTCCTGGGACGTCACAATGGGCCCTGGGGACAAGGAGGGATCCCCAGGATGTCACAATGGGCCCTGGGGACAAGGGGGTGCCGAGGATGTCACAATGGGCCCTGGGGACAATGGTAGGTCCCCTGAATGTCACAATGGGCACTGGGGACAAAGGGGGGGTCCCCATGGTGTCACAATGGGCCCAAGTGACAAGGAGGGTCCCCACGGTGCCACGATGGGTCCTGGGGACAAGGGCGTCCCCCAGATGTCACAACGGGCCCTGGGGACAATGGGGTTGCCCAGGATGTCACAATGGGCCCTGGGGACAATGGGAGTCTCCAAGGTGTCAGAACGAGCCCTGGGGTCAAAGTGGAATCCTGGAATGTCGCAATGGCCCCCAGTGACAAAGGGGTTCCCCATGGTGCCACAATGGGCCCTGGGGACAAAAGGGGTCCCCAGGATTTCACAATAGCACTGGGGACAAAGGGGGTCATGGGATGTCACAATGGGTCCTGGGGAAAATGGGGGGTGCCCAGGATGTCACAATGGACCCTGAGGACAAGCGGGGGTCTCCATGGTGTCACAATGGGCCCCAGTGACAAAGGGGGTCCCCTGAATGTCACAATAGGTCCTGGGGACAATGGGGGGTCCTGGGACGTCACAATGGGCTCTGGGGACAAGGAGGGATCCCCAGGATGTCACAATGGGCCCTGGGGACAATGGGGGTTCCTGGGACGTCACAATGGGCCCTGGGGACAAGGGGGGGTCCCCAGGATGTCACAATGGGCCCTGGGGACAAAGAGGGGTTCCCTGAATGTCACAATGAGCTCTGGGGACAAGGGGGTGCAGAGGATGTCACAATAGGTCCTGGGGACAATGGGGGGTCTTGGGACGTCACAATGAGCCCTGGGGACAAGGGGGCGTCCCCAGGATGTCACAATGGGCCCTGGGGACAAAGAGGGGTCCCCTGAATGTCACAATGGGCCCTGGGGACAATGGGGGCTCCTGGGATGTCTCAATGAGCCCTGCAGACAAGGGTGGTACCCACGGTGTCACAATGGGCCCTGGGCACAAGGGGGGGTCCCCATAGTGTCACAATGGGTCCTGGGGACAATGGGGGGTCCTGGGACGTCACAATGGGCCCTGGGGACAAGGGGGGGTCCCCAGGATGTCACAATGGGCCCTGGGGACAATGGGGGCTCCTGGGATGTCTCAATGAGCCCTGCAGACAAGGGTGGTACCCACAGTGTCACAATGGGCCCTGGGCACAAGGGGGGGTCCCCATAGTGTCACAATGGGTCCTGGGCACAATGGGGGGTCCTGGGACGTCACAATGGGCCCTGGGGACAAGGGGGGGTCCCCAGGATGTCACAATGGGCCCTGGGGACAAAGAGGGGTCCCCTGAATGTTACAATGGGCCCTGGGGACAAGGGGGTGCAGTGGATGTCACAATGGGCCCTGGGGACAATGTGGGGTGTCCAGGATGTGAGAATGAGTCCTGAGGACAAGGGGGGTCCCCATGGTGTCATAATGGGTCCCCAGTGACAAGGAGGGGTCCCCATGTTGTCACAATGAGCCCCAGTGACAAAGGGGGTCCCCTGAATGTCACAATAGGTCCTGGGGACAATGGGGGGTCCTGGGACGTCACAATGGGCCCTGGGGACAAGGAGGGATCTCCAGGATGTCACAATAAGCCCTGGGGACAAGGAGGGATCCCCAGGATGTCACAATGGGCCCTGGGGACAAAGAGGGGTCCCCTGAATGTCACAATGGGCCCTGGGGACAAGGGGGTGCAGAGGATGTCACAATGGGCCCTGGGGACAATGGGGGTCCTCGGACATCACCATGGGCCCTGAAGACAAGGAGGGATCCCCAGGATGTCACAATGGGCCCTGGGGACAATGGGGGGTCCTGGAATGTCACAATGGCCCCCAGTGACAAAGGGGTTCCCCATGGTGTCATCATGGGCCCTGGGGACGAAAGGGGTCCCCAGGATTTCACAATAGCACTGGGGACAAAGGGGGGTCATGGGATGTCACAATGGCCTCCGGTGACAAAGAGGGGCCTCATGGTGCCACAATGGGCCCTGGGGACAAAGGGGGTCCCCTGGATGTCACAATGGGCTCTGGGGACAAGGAGGGTCCCCAGGATGTCACAATGGGCCCTGGGGACAAAGAGCGTCCCCAGCATGTCACAATGGGCCCTGGGGACAAGGGGCGTCCCCACTATATCAGAATGGGCCCTGGGGACAAAGGGGGGTCCCCTGAATGTCACAATGGGCCCTGGGGACAATGGGGGGTCCTGGGACGTCACAATGGGCCCTGGGGACAAGGGGGTGCAGTGGATGTCATAATGGGCCCTGGGGACAATGTCAGGTCCTGGGACGTCACAATGGGCCCTGGGGACAAGGGGGGGTCCCCAGGATGTCACAATGGGCCCTGGGGACAAAGAGGGGTCCCCTGAATGTCACAATGGGCCCTGGGGACAAGGGGGTGCATTGGATGTCACAATGGGCCCTGGGGACAATGGGGGGTGTCCAGGATGTCAGAATGAGTCCTGAGGACAAGGGGGGGTCCCCATGGTGTCACAATGGGTCCCCAGTGACAAGGAGGGGTCCCCATGGTGTCACAATAGGCCCTGGGGACAAAGTGGGGTCCAAGAATGTCACAATGGGCCCTGGGGACAAAAGGGGTTGCCATGGTGCCACAATGGGCCCTGGGGTCAAAGGGGGTCCCCATGGTGCTACAATGGGCCCTGGGGACAAAGGGGGGTCCTGGGACGTCACAATGGGCCCTGGGGACAAGGAGGGATCCCCAGGATGTCACAATGGGCCCTGGGGACAAGGGGGTGCCGAGGATGTCACAATGGGCCCTGGGGACAATGGTAGGTCCCCTGAATGTCACAATGGGCACTGGGGACAAAGGGGGGGTCCCCATGGTGTCACAATGGGCCCAAGTGACAAGGAGGGTCCCCACGGTGCCACGATGGGTCCTGGGGACAAGGGCGTCCCCCAGATGTCACAACGGGCCCTGGGGACAATGGGGTTGCCCAGGATGTCACAATGGGCCCTGGGGACAATGGGAGTCTCCAAGGTGTCAGAACGAGCCCTGGGGTCAAAGTGGAATCCTGGAATGTCACAATGGCCCCCAGTGACAAAGGGGTTCCCCATGGTGCCACAATGGGCCCTGGGGACAAAAGGGGTCCCCAGGATTTCACAATAGCACTGGGGACAAAGGGGGTCATGGGATGTCACAATGGGTCCTGGGGAAAATGGGGGGTGCCCAGGATGTCACAATGGACCCTGAGGACAAGCGGGGGTCTCCATGGTGTCACAATGGGCCCCAGTGACAAAGGGGGTCCCCTGAATGTCACAATAGGTCCTGGGGACAATGGGGGGTCCTGGGACGTCACAATGGGCTCTGGGGACAAGGAGGGATCCCCAGGATGTCACAATGGGCCCTGGGGACAATGGGGGTTCCTGGGACGTCACAATGGGCCCTGGGGACAAGGGGGGGTCCCCAGGATGTCACAATGGGCCCTGGGGACAAAGAGGGGTTCCCTGAATGTCACAATGAGCTCTGGGGACAAGGGGGTGCAGAGGATGTCACAATGGGCCCTGGGGACAATGGGGGGTCCTGGGACGTCACAATGGGCCCGGGGGACAAGGAGGGATTCCCAAAATGTCACAATGGCCCCTGGGGACAATGGGGGGTCCTGGGATGTCACAATGGGCCCTGGGGACAAGGGTGGGTCCCCAGGATGTCACAATGGGCCTTGGGAACAAGGGGGTCCCCCAGATATCACAATGGGCCCTGGGGACAATGTAAGGTCCTGGGCTGTCACAAGGGACCCTGAGGACAAGGGGGGTCCCCAGGATGTCACAATGAAGTCTTGGGACAAAAGGGTCCCCAGGATGTTACAATGGGCCCTGGGGACAATGGGGGGTCCTGGGACGTCACAATGGGCCCTGGGGACAAGGGGGGGTCCCCAGGATGTCACAATGGGCCCTGGGGACAAAGAGGGGTCCCCTGAATGTTACAATGGGCCCTGGGGACAAGGGGGTGCAGTGGATGTCACAATGGGCCCTGGGGACAATGTGGGGTGTCCAGGATGTGAGAATGAGTCCTGAGGACAAGGGGGGTCCCCATGGTGTCATAATGGGTCCCCAGTGACAAGGAGGGGTCCCCATGTTGTCACAATGGGCCCCAGTGACAAAGGGGGTCCCCTGAATGTCACAATAGGTCCTGGGGAAAATGGGGGGTCCTGGGACGTCACAATGGGCCCTGGGGACAAGGAGGGATCTCCAGGATGTCACAATAAGCCCTGGGGACAAGGAGGGATCCCCAGGATGTCACAATGGGCCCTGGGGACAAAGAGGGGTCCCCTGAATGTCACAATGGGCCCTGGGGACAAGGGGGTGCAGAGGATGTCACAATGGGCCCTGGAGACAATGGGGGTCCTCAGACATCACCATGGGCCCTGAAGACAAGGAGGGATCCCCAGGATGTCACAATGGGCCCTGGGGACAATGGGGGGTCCTGGAATGTCACAATGGCCCCCAGTGACAAAGGGGTTCCCCATGGTGTCATAATGGGCCCTGGGGACGAAAGGGGTCCCCAGGATTTCACAATAGCACTGGGGACAAAGGGGGGTCATGGGATGTCACAATGGCCTCCGGTGACAAAGAGGGGCCTCATAGTGCCACAATGGGCCCTGGGGACAAAGGGGGTCCCCTGGATGTCACAATGGGCTCTGGGGACAAGGAGGGTCCCCAGGATGTCACAATGGGCCCTGGGGACAAAGAGCGTCCCCAGCATGTCACAATGGGCCCTGGGGACAAGGGGCGTCCCCACGGTATCAGAATGGGCCCTGGGGACAAAGGGGGGTCCCCTGAATGTCACAATGGGCCCTGGGGACAATGGGGGGTCCTGGGACGTCACAATGGGCCCTGGGGACAAGGGGGTGCAGAGGATGTCACAATGGGCCCTGGGGACAATGTCAGGTCCTGGGACGTCACAATGGGCCCTGGGGACAAGGGGGGGTCCCCAGGATGTCACAATGGGCCCTGGGGACAAAGAGGGGTCCCCTGAATGTCACAATGGGCCCTGGGGACAAGGGGGTGCATTGGATGTCACAATGGGCCCTGGGGACAATGGGGGGTGTCCAGGATGTCAGAATGAGTCCTGAGGACAAGGGGGGGTCCCCATGGTGTCACAATGGGTCCCCAGTGACAAGGAGGGGTCCCCATGGTGTCACAATAGGCCCTGGGGACAAAGTGGGGTCCAAGAATGTCACAATGGGCCCTGGGGACAAAAGGGGTTGCCATGGTGCCACAATGGGCCCTGGGGTCAAAGGGGGTCCCCATGGTGCTACAATGGGCCCTGGGGACAAAGGGGGGTCCTGGGACGTCACAATGGGCCCTGGGGACAAGGAGGGATCCCCAGGATGTCACAATGGGCCCTGGGGACAAGGGGGTGCCGAGGATGTCACAATGGGCCCTGGGGACAATGGTAGGTCCCCTGAATGTCACAATGGGCACTGGGGACAAAGGGGGGGTCCCCATGGTGTCACAATGGGCCCAAGTGACAAGGAGGGTCCCCACGGTGCCACGATGGGTCCTGGGGACATGGGCGTCCCCCAGATGTCACAACGGGCCCTGGGGACAATGGGGTTGCCCAGGATGTCACAATGGGCCCTGGGGACAATGGGAGTCTCCAAGGTGTCAGAACGAGCCCTGGGGTCAAAGTGGAATCCTGGAATGTCGCAATGGCCCCCAGTGACAAAGGGGTTCCCCATGGTGCCACAATGGGCCCTGGGGACAAAAGGGGTCCCCAGGATTTCACAATAGCACTGGGGACAAAGGGGGTCATGGGATGTCACAATGGGTCCTGGGGAAAATGGGGGGTGCCCAGGATGTCACAATGGACCCTGAGGACAAGCGGGGGTCTCCATGGTGTCACAATGGGCCCCAGTGACAAAGCGGGTCCCCTGAATGTCACAATAGGTCCTGGGGACAATGGGGGGTCCTGGGACGTCACAATGGGCTCTGGGGACAAGGAGGGATCCCCAGGATGTCACAATGGGCCCTGGGGACAATGGGGGTTCCTGGGACGTCACAATGGGCCCTGGGGACAAGGGGGGGTCCCCAGGATGTCACAATGGGCCCTGGGGACAAAGAGGGGTTCCCTGAATGTCACAATGAGCTCTGGGGACAAGGGGGTGCAGAGGATGTCACAATAGGTCCTGGAGACAATGGGGGGTCCTGGGACGTCACAATGAGCCCTGGGGACAAGGGGGCGTCCCCAGGATGTCACAATGGGCCCTGGGGACAAAGAGGGGTCCCCTGAATGTCACAATGGGCCCTGGGGACAATGGGGGCTCCTGGGATGTCTCAATGAGCCCTGCAGACAAGGGTGGTACCCACGGTGTCACAATGGGCCCTGGGCACAAGGGGGGGTCCCCATAGTGTCACAATGGGTCCTGGGGACAATGGGGGGTCCTGGGACGTCACAATGGGCCCTGGGGACAAGGGGGGGTCCCCAGGATGTCACAATGGGCCCTGGGGACAATGGGGGCTCCTGGGATGTCTCAATGAGCCCTGCAGACAAGAGTGGTACCCACAGTGTCACAATGGGCCCTGGGCACAAGGGGGGGTCCCCATAGTGTCACAATGGGTCCTGGGCACAATGGGGGGTCCTGGGACGTCACAATGGGCCCTGGGGACAAGGGGGGGTCCCCAGGATGTCACAATGGGCCCTGGGGACAAAGAGGGGTCCCCTGAATGTTACAATGGGCCCTGGGGACAAGGGGGTGCAGTGGATGTCACAATGGGCCCTGGGGACAATGTGGGGTGTCCAGGATGTGAGAATGAGTCCTGAGGACAAGGGGGGTCCCCATGGTGTCATAATGGGTCCCCAGTGACAAGGAGGGGTCCCCATGGTGTCACAATGGGCCCCAGTGACAAAGGGGGTCCCATGAATGTCACAATAGGTCCTGGGGACAATGGGGGGTCCTGGGACGTCACAATGGGCCCTGGGGACAAGGAGGGATCTCCAGGATGTCACAATAAGCCCTGGGGACAAGGAGGGATCCCCAGGATGTCACAATGGGCCCTGGGGACAAAGAGGGGTCCCCTGAATGTCACAATGGGCCCTGGGGACAAGGGGGTGCAGAGGATGTCACAATGGGCCCTGGGGACAATGGGGGTCCTCGGACATCACCATGGGCCCTGAAGACAAGGAGGGATCCCCAGGATGTCACAATGGGCCCTGGGGACAATGGGGGGTCCTGGAATGTCACAATGGCCCCCAGTGACAAAGGGGTTCCCCATGGTGTCATAATGGGCCCTGGGGACGAAAGGGGTCCCCAGGATTTCACAATAGCACTGGGGACAAAGGGGGGTCATGGGATGTCACAATGGCCTCCGGTGACAAAGAGGGGCCTCATGGTGCCACAATGGGCCCTGGGGACAAAGGGGGTCCCCTGGATGTCACAATGGGCTCTGGGGACAAGGAGGGTCCCCAGGATGTCACAATGGGCCCTGGGGACAAAGAGCGTCCCCAGCATGTCACAATGGGCCCTGGGGACAAGGGGCGTCCCCACGGTGTCAGAATGGGCCCTGGGGACAAAGGGGGGTCCCCTTAATGTCACAATGGGCCCTGGGGACAATGGGGGGTCCTGGGACGTCACAATGGGCCCTGGGGACAAGGGGGTGCAGAGGATGTCACAATGGGCCCTGGGGACAATGTCAGGTCCTGGGACGTCACAATGGGCCCTGGGGACAAGGGGGGGTCCCCAGGATGTCACAATGGGCCCTGGGGACAAAGAGGGGTCCCCTGAATGTCACAATGGGCCCTGGGGACAAGGGGGTGCATTGGATGTCACAATGGGCCCTGGGGACAATGGGGGGTGTCCAGGATGTCAGAATGAGTCCTGAGGACAAGGGGGGGTCCCCATGGTGTCACAATGGGTCCCCAGTGACAAGGAGGGGTCCCCATGGTGTCACAATAGGCCCTGGGGACAAAGTGGGGTCCAAGAATGTCACAATGGGCCCTGGGGACAAAAGGGGTTGCCATGGTGCCACAATGGGCCCTGGGGTCAAAGGGGGTCCCCATGGTGCTACAATGGGCCCTGGGGACAAAGGGGGGTCCTGGGACGTCACAATGGGCCCTGGGGACAAGGAGGGATCCCCAGGATGTCACAATGGGCCCTGGGGACAATGGTAGGTCCCCTGAATGTCACAATGGGCACTGGGGACAAAGGGGGGGTCCCCATGGTGTCACAATGGGCCCAAGTGACAAGGAGGGTCCCCACGGTGCCACGATGGGTCCTGGGGACAAGGGCGTCCCCCAGATGTCACAACGGGCCCTGGGGACAATGGGGTTGCCCAGGATGTCACAATGGGCCCTGGGGACAATGGGAGTCTCCAAGGTGTCAGAACGAGCCCTGGGGTCAAAGTGGAATCCTGGAATGTCACAATGGCCCCCAGTGACAAAGGGGTTCCCCATGGTGCCACAATGGGCCCTGGGGACAAAAGGGGTCCCCAGGATTTCACAATAGCACTGGGGACAAAGGGGGTCATGGGATGTCACAATGGGTCCTGGGGAAAATGGGGGGTGCCCAGGATGTCACAATGGACCCTGAGGACAAGCGGGGGACTCCATGGTGTCACAATGGGCCCCAGTGACAAAGGGGGTCCCCTGAATGTCACAATAGGTCCTGGGGACAATGGGGGGTCCTGGGACGTCACAATGGGCTCTGGGGACAAGGAGGGATCCCCAGGATGTCACAATGGGCCCTGGGGACAATGGGGGTTCCTGGGACGTCACAATGGGCCCTGGGGACAAGGGGGGGTCCCCAGGATGTCACAATGGGCCCTGGGGACAAAGAGGGGTTCCCTGAATGTCACAATGAGCTCTGGGGACAAGGGGGTGCAGAGGATGTCACAATGGGCCCTGGGGACAATGGGGGGTCCTGGGACGTCACAATGGGCCCGGGGGACAAGGAGGGATTCCCAAAATGTCACAATGGGCCCTGGGGACAATGGGGGGTCCTGGGATGTCACAATGGGCCCTGGGGACAAGGGTGGGTCCCCAGGATGTCACAATGGGCCTTGGGAACAAGGGGGTCCCCCAGATATCACAATGGGCCCTGGGGACAATGTAAGGTCCTGGGCTGTCACAATGGACCCTGAGGACAAGGGGGGTCCCCAGGATGTCACAATGAAGTCTTGGGACAAAAGGGTCCCCAGGATGTCACAATGGGCCCTGGGGACCAGGGGGGGTCCTGGGATGTCACAATGGGCCCCAGTGACAAAGGGGGTCCCTATGGTGCCACAATGGGCCCTGGGGACAAAGGGGGACCCCTGGATGTCACAATGGGCTCTGGGGACAAGGAGGGTCCCCAGGATGTCACAATGGGCCCTGGGAACAAAGAGCATCCCCAGCATGTCACAATGGGCCCTGGGGACAAAGGGCGTCCCCTGAATGTCACAATGGGCCCTGGGGACAATGGGGGGTCCTGGGACGTCACAATGGGCCCTGGGGACAAGGGGGGGTCCCCAGGATGTCACAATGGGCCCTGGGGACAAAGAGGGGTCCCCTGAATGTTACAATGGGCCCTGGGGACAAGGGGGTGCAGTGGATGTCACAATGGGCCCTGGGGACAATGTGGGGTGTCCAGGATGTGAGAATGAGTCCTGAGGACAAGGGGGGTCCCCATGGTGTCATAATGGGTCCCCAGTGACAAGGAGGGGTCCCCATGTTGTCACAATGGGCCCCAGTGACAAAGGGGGTCCCCTGAATGTCACAATAGGTCCTGGGGACAATGGGGGGTCCTGGGACGTCACAATGGGCCCTGGGGACAAGGAGGGATCTCCAGGATGTCACAATAAGCCCTGGGGACAAGGAGGGATCCCCAGGATGTCACAATGGGCCCCGGGGACAAAGAGGGGTCCCCTGAATGTCACAATGGGCCCTGGGGACAAGGGGGTGCAGAGGATGTCACAATGGGCCCTGGGGACAATGGGGGTCCTCGGACATCACCATGGGCCCTGAAGACAAGGAGGGATCCCCAGGATGTCACAATGGGCCCTGGGGACAATGGGGGGTCCTGGAATGTCACAATGGCCCCCAGTGACAAAGGGGTTCCCCATGGTGTCATCATGGGCCCTGGGGACGAAAGGGGTCCCCAGGATTTCACAATAGCACTGGGGACAAAGGGGGGTCATGGGATGTCACAATGGCCTCCGGTGACAAAGAGGGGCCTCATGGTGCCACAATGGGCCCTGGGGACAAAGGGGGTCCCCTGGATGTCACAATGGGCTCTGGGGACAAGGAGGGTCCCCAGGATGTCACAATGGGCCCTTCGGGACAAAGAGCGTCCCCAGCATGTCACAATGGGCCCTGGGGACAAGGGGCGTCCCCACGGTATCAGAATGGGCCCTGGGGACAAAGGGGGGTCCCCTGAATGTCACAATGGGCCCTGGGGACAATGGGGGGTCCTGGGACGTCACAATGGGCCCTGGGGACAAGGGGGTGCAGTGGATGTCATAATGGGCCCTGGGGACAATGTCAGGTCCTGGGACGTCACAATGGGCCCTGGGGACAAGGGGGGGTCCCCAGGATGTCACAATGGGCCCTGGGGACAAAGAGGGGTCCCCTGAATGTCACAATGGGCCCTGGGGACAAGGGGGTGCATTGGATGTCACAATGGGCCCTGGGGACAATGGGGGGTGTCCAGGATGTCAGAATGAGTCCTGAGGACAAGGGGGGGTCCCCATGGTGTCACAATGGGTCCCCAGTGACAAGGAGGGGTCCCCATGGTGTCACAATAGGCCCTGGGGACAAAGTGGGGTCCAAGAATGTCACAATGGGCCCTGGGGACAAAAGGGGTTGCCATGGTGCCACAATGGGCCCTGGGGTCAAAGGGGGTCCCCATGGTGCTACAATGGGCCCTGGGGACAAAGGGGGGTCCTGGGACGTCACAATGGGCCCTGGGGACAAGGAGGGATCCCCAGGATGTCACAATGGGCCCTGGGGACAAGGGGGTGCCGAGGATGTCACAATGGGCCCTGGGGACAATGGTAGGTCCCCTGAATGTCACAATGGGCACTGGGGACAAAGGGGGGGTCCCCATGGTGTCACAATGGGCCCAAGTGACAAGGAGGGTCCCCACGGTGCCACGATGGGTCCTGGGGACAAGGGCGTCCCCCAGATGTCACAACGGGCCCTGGGGACAATGGGGTTGCCCAGGATGTCACAATGGGCCCTGGGGACAATGGGAGTCTCCAAGGTGTCAGAACGAGCCCTGGGGTCAAAGTGGAATCCTGGAATGTCACAATGGCCCCCAGTGACAAAGGGGTTCCCCATGGTGCCACAATGGGCCCTGGGGACAAAAGGGGTCCCCAGGATTTCACAATAGCACTGGGGACAAAGGGGGTCATGGGATGTCACAATGGGTCCTGGGGAAAATGGGGGGTGCCCAGGATGTCACAATGGACCCTGAGGACAAGCGGGGGTCTCCATGGTGTCACAATGGGCCCCAGTGACAAAGGGGGTCCCCTGAATGTCACAATAGGTCCTGGGGACAATGGGGGGTCCTGGGACGTCACAATGGGCTCTGGGGACAAGGAGGGATCCCCAGGATGTCACAATGGGCCCTGGGGACAATGGGGGTTCCTGGGACGTCACAATGGGCCCTGGGGACAAGGGGGGGTCCCCAGGATGTCACAATGGGCCCTGGGGACAAAGAGGGGTTCCCTGAATGTCACAATGAGCTCTGGGGACAAGGGGGTGCAGAGGATGTCACAATGGGCCCTGGGGACAATGGGGGGTCCTGTGACGTCACAATGGGCCCGGGGGACAAGGAGGGATTCCCAAAATGTCACAATGGGCCCTGGGGACAATGGGGGGTCCTGGGATGTCACAATGGGCCCTGGGGACAAGGGTGGGTCCCCAGGATGTCACAATGGGCCTTGGGAACAAGGGGGTCCCCCAGATATCACAATGGGCCCTGGGGACAATGTAAGGTCCTGGGCTGTCACAATGGACCCTGAGGACAAGGGGGGTCCCCAGGGTGTCACAATGAAGTCTTGGGACAAAAGGGTCCCCAGGATGTCACAATGGGCCCTGGGGACCAGGGGGGGTCCTGGGATGTCACAATGGGCCCCAGTGACAAAGGGGGTCCCTATGGTGCCACAATGGGCCCTGGGGACAAAGGGGGACCCCTGGATGTCACAATGGGCTCTGGGGACAAGGAGGGTCCCCAGGATGTCACAATGGGCCCTGGGAACAAAGAGCATCCCCAGCATGTCACAATGGGCCCTGGGGACAAAGGGCGTCCCCTGAATGTCACAATGGGCCCTGGGGACAATGGGGGGTCCTGGGACGTCACAATGGGCCCTGGGGACAAGGGGGGGTCCCCAGGATGTCACAATGGGCCCTGGGGACAAAGAGGGGTCCCCTGAATGTTACAATGGGCCCTGGGGACAAGGGAGTGCAGTGGATGTCACAATGGGCCCTGGGGACAATGTGGGGTGTCCAGGATGTGAGAATGAGTCCTGAGGACAAGGGGGGTCCCCATGGTGTCACAATGGGCCCCAGTGACAAAGGGGGTCCCCTGAATGTCACAATAGGTCCTGGGGACAATGGGGGGTCCTGGGACGTCACAATGGGCCCTGGGGACAAGGAGGGATCTCCAGGATGTCACAATAAGCCCTGGGGACAAGGAGGGATCCCCAGGATGTCACAATGGGCCCCGGGGACAAAGAGGGGTCCCCTGAATGTCACAATGGGCCCTGGGGACAAGGGGGTGCAGAGGATGTCACAATGGGCCCTGGGGACAATGGGGGGTCCTGGGACGTCACAATGGGCCCGGGGGACAAGGAGGGATTCCCAAAATGTCACAATGGGCCCTGGGGACAATGGGGGGTCCTGGGATGTCACAATGGGCCCTGGGGACAAGGGTGGGTCCCCAGGATGTCACAATGGGCCTTGGGAACAAGGGGGTCCCCCAGATATCACAATGGGCCCTGGGGACAATGTAAGGTCCTGGGCTGTCACAATGGACCCTGAGGACAAGGGGGGTCCCCAGGGTGTCACAATGAAGTCTTGGGACAAAAGGGTCCCCAGGATGTCACAATGGGCCCTGGGGACCAGGGGGGGTCCTGGGATGTCACAATGGGCCCCAGTGACAAAGGGGGTCCCTATGGTGCCACAATGGGCCCTGGGGACAAAGGGGGACCCCTGGATGTCACAATGGGCTCTGGGGACAAGGAGGGTCCCCAGGATGTCACAATGGGCCCTGGGAACAAAGAGCATCCCCAGCATGTCACAATGGGCCCTGGGGACAAAGGGCGTCCCCTGAATGTCACAATGGGCCCTGGGGACAATGGGGGGTCCTGGGACGTCACAATGGGCCCTGGGGACAAGGGGGGGTCCCCAGGATGTCACAATGGGCCCTGGGGACAAAGAGGGGTCCCCTGAATGTTACAATGGGCCCTGGGGACAAGGGAGTGCAGTGGATGTCACAATGGGCCCTGGGGACAATGTGGGGTGTCCAGGATGTGAGAATGAGTCCTGAGGACAAGGGGGGTCCCCATGGTGTCACAATGGGCCCCAGTGACAAAGGGGGTCCCCTGAATGTCACAATAGGTCCTGGGGACAATGGGGGGTCCTGGGACGTCACAATGGGCCCTGGGGACAAGGAGGGATCTCCAGGATGTCACAATAAGCCCTGGGGACAAGGAGGGATCCCCAGGATGTCACAATGGGCCCCGGGGACAAAGAGGGGTCCCCTGAATGTCACAATGGGCCCTGGGGACAAGGGGGTGCAGAGGATGTCACAATGGGCCCTGGGGACAATGGGGGTCCTCGGACATCACCATGGGCCCTGAAGACAAGGAGGGATCCCCAGGATGTCACAATGGGCCCTGGGGACAATGGGGGGTCCTGGAATGTCACAATGGCCCCCAGTGACAAAGGGGTTCCCCATGGTGTCATAATGGGCCCTGGGGACGAAAGGGGTCCCCAGGATTTCACAATAGCACTGGGGACAAAGGGGGGTCATGGGATGTCACAATGGCCTCCGGTGACAAAGAGGGGCCTCATAGTGCCACAATGGGCCCTGGGGACAAAGGGGGTCCCCTGGATGTCACAATGGGCTCTGGGGACAAGGAGGGTCCCCAGGATGTCACAATGGGCCCTGGGGACAAAGAGCGTCCCCAGCATGTCACAATGGGCCCTGGGGACAAGGGGCGTCCCCACGGTATCAGAATGGGCCCTGGGGACAAAGGGGGGTCCCCTGAATGTCACAATGGGCCCTGGGGACAATGGGGGGTCCTGGGACGTCACAATGGGCCCTGGGGACAAGGGGGTGCAGAGGATGTCACAATGGGCCCTGGGGACAATGTCAGGTCCTGGGACGTCACAATGGGCCCTGGGGACAAGGGGGGGTCCCCAGGATGTCACAATGGGCCCTGGGGACAAAGAGGGGTCCCCTGAATGTCACAATGGGCCCTGGGGACAAGGGGGTGCATTGGATGTCACAATGGGCCCTGGGGACAATGGGGGGTGTCCAGGATGTCAGAATGAGTCCTGAGGACAAGGGGGGGTCCCCATGGTGTCACAATGGGTCCCCAGTGACAAGGAGGGGTCCCCATGGTGTCACAATAGGCCCTGGGGACAAAGTGGGGTCCAAGAATGTCACAATGGGCCCTGGGGACAAAAGGGGTTGCCATGGTGCCACAATGGGCCCTGGGGTCAAAGGGGGTCCCCATGGTGCTACAATGGGCCCTGGGGACAAAGGGGGGTCCTGGGACGTCACAATGGGCCCTGGGGACAAGGAGGGATCCCCAGGATGTCACAATGGGCCCTGGGGACAAGGGGGTGCCGAGGATGTCACAATGGGCCCTGGGGACAATGGTAGGTCCCCTGAATGTCACAATGGGCACTGGGGACAAAGGGGGGGTCCCCATGGTGTCACAATGGGCCCAAGTGACAAGGAGGGTCCCCACTGTGCCACGATGGGTCCTGGGGACAAGGGCGTCCCCCAGATGTCACAACGGGCCCTGGGGACAATGGGGTTGCCCAGGATGTCACAATGGGCCCTGGGGACAATGGGAGTCTCCAAGGTGTCAGAACGAGCCCTGGGGTCAAAGTGGAATCCTGGAATGTCGCAATGGCCCCCAGTGACAAAGGGGTTCCCCATGGTGCCACAATGGGCCCTGGGGACAAAAGGGGTCCCCAGGATTTCACAATAGCACTGGGGACAAAGGGGGTCATGGGATGTCACAATGGGTCCTGGGGAAAATGGGGGGTGCCCAGGATGTCACAATGGACCCTGAGGACAAGCGGGGGTCTCCATGGTGTCACAATGGGCCCCAGTGACAAAGCGGGTCCCCTGAATGTCACAATAGGTCCTGGGGACAATGGGGGGTCCTGGGACGTCACAATGGGCTCTGGGGACAAGGAGGGATCCCCAGGATGTCACAATGGGCCCTGGGGACAATGGGGGTTCCTGGGACGTCACAATGGGCCCTGGGGACAAGGGGGGGTCCCCAGGATGTCACAATGGGCCCTGGGGACAAAGAGGGGTTCCCTGAATGTCACAATGAGCTCTGGGGACAAGGGGGTGCAGAGGATGTCACAATAGGTCCTGGGGACAATGGGGGGTCCTGGGACGTCACAATGAGCCCTGGGGACAAGGGGGCGTCCCCAGGATGTCACAATGGGCCCTGGGGACAAAGAGGGGTCCCCTGAATGTCACAATGGGCCCTGGGGACAATGGGGGCTCCTGGGATGTCTCAATGAGCCCTGCAGACAAGGGTGGTACCCACGGTGTCACAATGGGCCCTGGGCACAAGGGGGGGTCCCCATAGTGTCACAATGGGTCCTGGGGACAATGGGGGGTCCTGGGACGTCACAATGGGCCCTGGGGACAAGGGGGGGTCCCCAGGATGTCACAATGGGCCCTGGGGACAATGGGGGCTCCTGGGATGTCTCAATGAGCCCTGCAGACAAGGGTGGTACCCACAGTGTCACAATGGGCCCTGGGCACAAGGGGGGGTCCCCATAGTGTCACAATGGGTCCTGGGCACAATGGGGGGTCCTGGGACGTCACAATGGGCCCTGGGGACAAGGGGGGGTCCCCAGGATGTCACAATGGGCCCTGGGGACAAAGAGGGGTCCCCTGAATGTTACAATGGGCCCTGGGGACAAGGGGGTGCAGTGGATGTCACAATGGGCCCTGGGGACAATGTGGGGTGTCCAGGATGTGAGAATGAGTCCTGAGGACAAGGGGGGTCCCCATGGTGTCATAATGGGTCCCCAGTGACAAGGAGGGGTCCCCATGGTGTCACAATGGGCCCCAGTGACAAAGGGGGTCCCCTGAATGTCACAATAGGTCCTGGGGACAATGGGGGGTCCTGGGACGTCACAATGGGCCCTGGGGACAAGGAGGGATCTCCAGGATGTCACAATAAGCCCTGGGGACAAGGAGGGATCCCCAGGATGTCACAATGGGCCCTGGGGACAAAGAGGGGTCCCCTGAATGTCACAATGGGCCCTGGGGACAAGGGGGTGCAGAGGATGTCACAATGGGCCCTGGGGACAATGGGGGTCCTCGGACATCACCATGGGCCCTGAAGACAAGGAGGGATCCCCAGGATGTCACAATGGGCCCTGGGGACAATGGGGGGTCCTGGAATGTCACAATGGCCCCCAGTGACAAAGGGGTTCCCCATGGTGTCATAATGGGCCCTGGGGACGAAAGGGGTCCCCAGGATTTCACAATAGCACTGGGGACAAAGGGGGGTCATGGGATGTCACAATGGCCTCCGGTGACAAAGAGGGGCCTCATGGTGCCACAATGGGCCCTGGGGACAAAGGGGGTCCCCTGGATGTCACAATGGGCTCTGGGGACAAGGAGGGTCCCCAGGATGTCACAATGGGCCCTGGGGACAAAGAGCGTCCCCAGCATGTCACAATGGGCCCTGGGGACAAGGGGCGTCCCCACGGTGTCAGAATGGGCCCTAGGGACAAAGGGGGGTCCCCTGAATGTCACAATGGGCCCTGGGGACAATGGGGGGTCTTGGGACGTCACAATGGGCCCTGGGGACAAGGGGGTGCAGAGGATGTCACAATGGGCCCTGGGGACAATGTCAGGTCCTGGGACGTCACAATGGGCCCTGGGGACAAGGGGGGGTCCCCAGGATGTCACAATGGGCCCTGGGGACAAAGAGGGGTCCCCTGAATGTCACAATGGGCCCTGGGGACAAGGGGGTGCATTGGATGTCACAATGGGCCCTGGGGACAATGGGGGGTGTCCAGGATGTCAGAATGAGTCCTGAGGACAAGGGGGGGTCCCCATGGTGTCACAATGGGTCCCCAGTGACAAGGAGGGGTCCCCATGGTGTCACAATAGGCCCTGGGGACAAAGTGGGGTCCAAGAATGTCACAATGGGCCCTGGGGACAAATGGGGTTGCCATGGTGCCACAATGGGCCCTGGGGTCAAAGGGGGTCCCCATGGTGCTACAATGGGCCCTGGGGACAAAGTGGGGTCCTGGGACGTCACAATGGGCCCTGGGGACAAGGAGGGATCCCCAGGATGTCACAATGGGCCCTGGGGACAAGGGGGTGCCGAGGATGTCACAATGGGCCCTGGGGACAATGGTAGGTCCCCTGAATGTCACAATGGGCACTGGGGACAAAGGGGGGGTCCCCATGGTGTCACAATGGGCCCAAGTGACAAGGAGGGTCCCCACGGTGCCACGATGGGTCCTGGGGACAAGGGCGTCCCCCAGATGTCACAATGGGCCCTGGGGACAATGGGGTTGCCCAGGATGTCACAATGGGCCCTGGGGACAATGGGAGTCTCCAAGGTGTCAGAACGAGCCCTGGGGTCAAAGTGGAATCCTGGAATGTCACAATGGCCCCCAGTGACAAAGGGGTTCCCCATGGTGCCACAATGGGCCCTGGGGACAAAAGGGGTCCCCAGGATTTCACAATAGCACTGGGGACAAAGGGGGTCATGGGATGTCACAATGGGTCCTGGGGAAAATGGGGGGTGCCCAGGATGTCACAATGGACCCTGAGGACAAGCGGGGGTCTCCATGGTGTCACAATGGGCCCCAGTGACAAAGGGGGTCCCCTGAATGTCACAATAGGTCCTGGGGACAATGGGGGGTCCTGGGACGTCACAATGGGCTCTGGGGACAAGGAGGGATCCCCAGGATGTCACAATGGGCCCTGGGGACAATGGGGGTTCCTGGGACGTCACAATGGGCCCTGGGGACAAGGGGGGGTCCCCAGGATGTCACAATGGGCCCTGGGGACAAAGAGGGGTTCCCTGAATGTCACAATGAGCTCTGGGGACAAGGGGGTGCAGAGGATGTCACAATGGGCCCTGGGGACAATGGGGGGTCCTGGGACGTCACAATGGGCCCGGGGGACAAGGAGGGATTCCCAAAATGTCACAATGGGCCCTGGGGACAATGGGGGGTCCTGGGATGTCACAATGGGCCCTGGGGACAAGGGTGGGTCCCCAGGATGTCACAATGGGCCTTGGGAACAAGGGGGTCCCCCAGATATCACAATGGGCCCTGGGGACAATGTAAGGTCCTGGGCTGTCACAATGGACCCTGAGGACAAGGGGGGTCCCCAGGGTGTCACAATGAAGTCTTGGGACAAAAGGGTCCCCAGGATGTCACAATGGGCCCTGGGGACCAGGGGGGGTCCTGGGATGTCACAATGGGCCCCAGTGACAAAGGGGGTCCCTATGGTGCCACAATGGGCCCTGGGGACAAAGGGGGACCCCTGGATGTCACAATGGGCTCTGGGGACAAGGAGGGTCCCCAGGATGTCACAATGGGCCCTGGGAACAAAGAGCATCCCCAGCATGTCACAATGGGCCCTGGGGACAAAGGGCGTCCCCTGAATGTCACAATGGGCCCTGGGGACAATGGGGGGTCCTGGGACGTCACAATGGGCCCTGGGGACAAGGGGGGGTCCCCAGGATGTCACAATGGGCCCTGGGGACAAAGAGGGGTCCCCTGAATGTTACAATGGGCCCTGGGGACAAGGGGGTGCAGTGGATGTCACAATGGGCCCTGGGGACAATGTGGGGTGTCCAGGATGTGAGAATGAGTCCTGAGGACAAGGGGGGTCCCCATGGTGTCACAATGGGCCCCAGTGACAAAGGGGGTCCCCTGAATGTCACAATAGGTCCTGGGGACAATGGGGGGTCCTGGGACGTCACAATGGGCCCTGGGGACAAGGAGGGATCTCCAGGATGTCACAATAAGCCCTGGGGACAAGGAGGGATCCCCAGGATGTCACAATGGGCCCTGGGGACAAAGAGGGGTCCCCTGAATGTCACAATGGGCCGTGGGGACAATGGTGGGTCCTGGGACGTCACAATGGGCCCCAGTGACAAGGGGGCGCAGAGGATGTCACAATGGGCCCTGGGGACAATGTCGAGTCCTGGGACGTCACAATGGGCCCTGGGGACAAGGGGGGGTCCACAGGATGTCACAATGGGCCCTGGGGACAAAGGGGGGTCTTGGGATGTCAAAATGGGCCCTGGGGACAAAGGGGGTGTCCCCATGGTGCCACAACGGGCCCTGTGAGCAAGGGGATGGCCAGGATGTCACAATGGGTCCTTGGGAAAATGGGGGGTGCCCAGGATGTCACAATGGGCCCTGGGGACAATGGGGGGACCTGGGACGTCACAATGGGCCCTGGGGACAAGGGGGTTCCCCAGGATGTCACAATGGGCCCTGGTACCAAGGGGGTGCCGAGGATGTCACAATGGGCCCTGGGGACAATGGGGGGTCCTGGTATGTCACAATGGGCCCTGGGGACAAGGGGGGGTCCCCAGATATCACAATGGGCCCTGGGGACAATGGGGGGTCCTTGGATGTCACAATGGGCCCCAGTGACAAAGGGGGTCCCTATGGTGCCACAATGGGCCCTGGGGACAAAGGGGGTCCCCTGGATGTCACAATGTGCTCTGGGGACAAGGAGGGTCCCAGGATGTCACAATGGGCCCTGGGGACAAAGGGGGTCCCCTGGATGTCACAATGGGCTCTGGGGACAAGGAGGGTCCCCAGGATGTCACAATGGGCCCTGCGGACAAGGGTGGTACCCACGGTGTCACAATGGGCACTGGGCACAAGGGGGGGTCCCTATAGTGTCACAATGGGTCCTGGGGACAAGTGGGGTCCCCTGAAAGTCACAATGGGCCCTGGGGACAATGTGGGGTCCTGGGATCTCACAATGGGCCCCAGTGACAAACGGGGGCCCCTGAATGTCACAATGGGCCCTGGGGACAAGGGAGATCCCCATGGTGTCACAATAAGCCCTGGGGACAAAGTGGGGTCCTGGGATGTCACAATGGGCCCTGGGGACAATGGGGGTCCTGGGACGTCACAATGGGCCCTGGGGACAATGGGGGTCCCCACGGTGCCACGATGGGTCCTGGGGACAAGGGCGTCCCCCTGAATGTCACAATGGGCCCTGGGGACAATGGGGTTGCCCACGATGTCACAATGGACCCTGGGGACAAAGGGGGGTGCGCAGGATGTCACAATGGGCACTGGGGACAAAGGGGGGGTCCCCATGGTGTCACAATGGGTTCCCAGTGACAAGGAGGGTTCCCCATGGTGTCACAATAGGCCCTGGGGACAAAGTGGGGTCCTAGAATGTCACAATGAGCCCTGGGGACAAAGGGGGGTCCTGGGATGTCACAATGAGCCCTGCGGACAAGGGTGGTACCCACAGTGTCACAATGGGCTCTGGGCACAAGGGGGGGTTCCCATAGTGTAACAATGGGTCCTGGGGACAAGTGGGGTCCCCAGGATGTCACAATGGGCCCTGGGGACAATGTGGGGTCCTGGGATGTCACAATGGGCCCCAGTGACAAAGGGGGTCCCCTGAATGTCACAATGGGTCCTGGGGACAATGAGGGGTCCTGGGACGTCACAATGGGCCCTGGGGACAAGGAGGGATCCCCAGGATGTCACAATGGGTACTGGAGACAAAGGGGGGGTCCCCATGGTGTCACAATGGGCCCAAGTGACAAGGAGGGTCCCCACGGTGCCACGATGGGTCCTGGGGACAAGGGCGTCCCCCAGATTTCACAATGGGCCCTGGGGACAATGGGGTTGCCCAGGATGTCACAATGGACCCTGGGGACAAAGGGGGGCGCACAGGATGTCACAATGGGCACTGGGGACAAAGGGGGGGTCCCCATGGTGTCACAATGGGCCCAAGTGACAAGGAGGGTCCCCACAGTGCCACGATGGCTCCTGGGGACAAGGGCGTTCCCCAGATGTCACAATGGGCCCTGGGGACAATGGGGTTGCCCAGGATGTCACAATGGGCCCTGGGGACAATGGGAGTCCCCAAGGTGTCAGAACGAGCCCGGGGGACAAAGTGGAATCCTGGAATGTCACAATGGCCCCCAGTGACAAAGGGGTTCCCCATGGTGTCACAATGGGCCGTGGGGACAAAAGGGGTCCCCAGGATTTCACAATAGCACTGGGGATAAAGGGGGGTCATGGGATGTCACAATGGGCCCTGGGGACAAGGGAGATCCCCATGGTGTCACAATAAGCCCTGGGGACAAAGTGGGGTCCTCGGATGTCACAATGGGCCCCAGTGACAAAGGGGTTCCCCATGGTGCCACAATGGGCCGTGGGGACAAATGGGGTCCCCAGGATGTCACAATGAACCCTGGGGACAAACGGTGATCCTGGGACATTTCAATGGGCCCTGGGGACAAAGGGGGGACCCCAGGATGTCACAATGGGCCCTGGGGACAAAGGGGGTCTCCAGGAAATCACAATGGGCTCTGGGGACAATGGAGGTTCCCCAGGATGTTCACAATAGGCCCTGAGGACAAGGGGTGGTCCCCATGCTGTCACAATGGGTCTCCAGTGACAAGGGGGTCCCCAAGGTGTCACAATGGGCCCTGGGGACAATGGGGGGTCCTGGGACGTAACAATAGGTCCTGGGGACAAGGGGGTTCCCCACAGTGTCACAATGGGCCCTGGGGACAAAGGGGATCCGCACGGTGTTACAATGGTCCCGGGGGACAGGGGGGATGCCCAGGATGTCACAATGGGCCCTGAGGACAAGGGGGGGTCCCCATGGTGTCACAATGGGTCCCCAGTGACAAGGAGGGTCCCCATGGTGTCATGATGGGTCCCAGTGACAAGGGGGTCCCCAGGATGTAACAATGGAAACTGGGGACAATGCGGGGTCCTGGGACGTCACAATGGGCCCCAGTGACATGGGGATCCCCAGGATGTCACAATGGGCCCTGGGGCAAAGGGGGGTCCTGGGATGTCACAATGGGCCCCAGTGACAAAGGGGGTCCCCTGAATGTCACAATGGGCCCTGGGGACAATGGGGGGTCCTGGGACGTCACAATGGGCCCTGGGGACAAGGAGGGATCCACAGGATGTCACAATGGGCCCTGGGGACAATGGGGGGTCCTGGGACGTCACAATGGGCCCTGGGGACAAGGGGGGGTTCCCAGGATGTCACAATGGGCCCTGGGGACAATGGGGGGTCCTGGGACATCACAATGGGCCCTGGGGACAAGGAGGGATCCCCAGGATGTCACAATGGGCCCTGGGGACAATGGGGGGTCCTGGGACGTCACAATGGGCCCTGGGGACAAGGGGGGGTCCCCAGGATGTCACAATGGGCCCTGGGGACAAGGGGGGGTCCTGAGATGTCACAATGGGCCCTGGGGACAATGTAAGGTCCTGGGCTGTCACAATGGACCCTGAGGACAAGGGTGGCCCCAGGATGTCACAATGAAGTCTTGGGACAAAGGGGGTCCCCACGATGTCACAATGGGCCCTGGGGACAAAGGGGGGTCCCCTGAATGTCACAATGGGCCCTGGGGACAATGGGGGGTCCTGGGATGTCACAATGGACCCTGGGGACAAGGGGGTGCCGAGGATGTCACAATGGGCCCTGGGGACAATGGGGGGTCCTGGGACCTCACAATGGGCCCTGAGGACAATGGTGGGTCCCCTGAATGTCAAAATGGGCCCCGGGGACAAAGGGGGGTCCGCAGGATGTCACAATGGGCACTGGGGATAAAGGGGGGGTCCCCATGGTGTCACAATGGGCCCAAGTGACAAGGAGGCTCCCCACGGTGCCACGATGGGTCCTGGGGACAAGGGCGTCCCCCAGATGTCACAATGGGCCCTGGGGACAATGGGGTTGCCCAGGATGTCACAATGGGCCCTGGGGACAATGGGAGGCCCCAAGGCGTTCAGAACGAGCCCTGGGGACAAAGTGGAATCCTGGAATGTCACAATGGCCCCCAGTGACAAAGGGGTTCCCCATGGTGCCACAATGGGCCCTGGGGACAAAAGGGGTCCCCAGGATTTCACAATAGCACTGGGGAGAAAGGGGGGTCATGGGATGTCACAATGGGCTCCAGTGACAAAGAGGGTCCTCATGGTGCCACAATGGGCCCTGGCGACAAAGGGGGTCCCCAGGATGTCACAATGGGCCCTGGGGACTAAGTGGGGTCCCCTGAATGTCACAATGGGCCGTGGGGACAATGGTGGGTCCTGGGACGTCACAATGGGCCCCAGTGACAAGGGGGCGCAGAGGATGTCACAATGGGCCCTGGGGACAATGTCGAGTCCTGGGACGTCACAATGGGCCCTGGGGACAAGGGGGGGTCCACAGGATGTCACAATGGGCCCTGGGGACAAAGGGGGGTCTTGGGATGTCAAAATGGGCCCTGGGGACAAAGGGGGTGTCCCCATGGTGCCACAACGGGCCCTGTGAGCAAGGGGATGGCCAGGATGTCACAATGGGTCCTGGGGAAAATGGGGGGTGCCCAGGATGTCACAATGGGCCCTGGGGACAATGGGGGGACCTGGGACGTCACAATGGGCCCTGGGGACAAGGGGGTTCCCCAGGATGTCACAATGGGCCCTGGTACCAAGGGGGTGCCGAGGATGTCACAATGGGCCCTGGGGACAATGGGGGGTCCTGGTATGTCACAATGGGCCCTGGGGACAAGGGGGGGTCCCCAGATATCACAATGGGCCCTGGAGACAATGGGGGGTCCTTGGATGTCACAATGGGCCCCAGTGACAAAGGGGGTCCCTATGGTGCCACAATGGGCCCTGGGGACAAAGGGGGTCCCCTGGATGTCACAATGTGCTCTGGGGACAAGGAGGGTCCCAGGATGTCACAATGGGCCCTGGGGACAAAGGGGGTCCCCTGGATGTCACAATGGGCTCTGGGGACAAGGAGGGTCCCCAGGATGTCACAATGGGCCCTGGGGACAAAGAGCGTCCCCAGCATGTCACAATGGGCCCTGGGGACAAAGCGGGTCCCCACGGTATCAGAATGGGCCCTGGGGACAAAGGGGGGTCCCCTGAATGTCACAATGGGCCCTGGGGACAATGGGGGGTCCTGGGATGTCACAATGAGCCCTGCAGACAAGGGTGGTACCCACGGTTTCACAATGGGCCCTGGGCACAAGGGGGGGTCCCCATAGTGTCACAATGGGTCCTGGGGACAAGTGGGGTCCCCAGGATGTCACAATGGGCCCTGGGGACAATGGGGGGTCCTGGGATGTCACAATGGGCCCTGGGGACAAGGGGGTGCCTAGGATGTCACAATGGGCCCTGGGGACAATGGGGGGTCCTGGGACCTCACAATGGGCCCTGAGGACAATGGTGGGTCCCCTGAATGTCAAAATGGGCCCTGGGGACAAGGAGGGATCCCCAGGATGTCACAATGGGCCCTGGGGACAAGGGGGTGTCCCCAGGATGTCACAATGGGCCCTGCGGACAAGGGTGGTACCCACGGTGTCACAATGGGCACTGGGCACAAGGGGGGGTCCCTATAGTGTCACAATGGGTCCTGGGGACAAGTGGGGTCCCCTGAAAGTCACAATGGGCCCTGGGGACAATGTGGGGTCCTGGGATGTCACAATGGGCCCCAGTGACAAACGGGGGCCCCTGAATGTCACAATGGGCCCTGGGGACAAGGGAGATCCCCATGGTGTCACAATAAGCCCTGGGGACAAAGTGGGGTCCTGGGATGTCACAATGGGCCCTGGGGACAATGGGGGTCCTGGGACGTCACAATGGGCCCTGGGGACAATGGGGGTCCCCACGGTGCCACGATGGGTCCTGGGGACAAGGGCGTCCCCCTAGATGTCACAATGGGCCCTGGGGACAATGGGGTTGCCCACGATGTCACAATGGACCCTGGGGACAAAGGGGGGTGCGCAGGATGTCACAATGGGCACTGGGGACAAAGGGGGGGTCCCCATGGTGTCACAATGGGTTCCCAGTGACAAGGAGGGTTCCCCATGGTGTCACAATAGGCCCTGGGGACAAAGTGGGGTCCTAGAATGTCACAATGAGCCCTGGGGACAAAGGGGGGTCCTGGGATGTCACAATGAGCCCTGCGGACAAGGGTGGTACCCACAGTGTCACAATGGGCTCTGGGCACAAGGGGGGGTTCCCATAGTGTAACAATGGGTCCTGGGGACAAGTGGGGTCCCCAGGATGTCACAATGGGCCCTGGGGACAATGTGGGGTCCTGGGATGTCACAATGGGCCCCAGTGACAAAGGGGGTCCCCTGAATGTCACAATGGGTCCTGGGGACAATGAGGGGTCCTGGGACGTCACAATGGGCCCTGGGGACAAGGAGGGATCCCCAGGATGTCACAATGGGTACTGGAGACAAAGGGGGGGTCCCCATGGTGTCACAATGGGCCCAAGTGACAAGGAGGGTCCCCACGGTGCCACGATGGGTCCTGGGGACAAGGGCGTCCCCCAGATTTCACAATGGGCCCTGGGGACAATGGGGTTGCCCAGGATGTCACAATGGACCCTGGGGACAAAGGGGGGCGCACAGGATGTCACAATGGGCACTGGGGACAAAGGGGGGGTCCCCATGGTGTCACAATGGGCCCAAGTGACAAGGAGGGTCCCCACAGTGCCACGATGGCTCCTGGGGACAAGGGCGTTCCCCAGATGTCACAATGGGCCCTGGGGACAATGGGGTTGCCCAGGATGTCACAATGGGCCCTGGGGACAATGGGAGTCCCCAAGGTGTCAGAACGAGCCCGGGGGACAAAGTGGAATCCTGGAATGTCACAATGGCCCCCAGTGACAAAGGGGTTCCCCATGGTGTCACAATGGGCCGTGGGGACAAAAGGGGTCCCCAGGATTTCACAATAGCACTGGGGATAAAGGGGGGTCATGGGATGTCACAATGGGCCCTGGGGACAAGGGAGATCCCCATGGTGTCACAATAAGCCCTGGGGACAAAGTGGGGTCCTCGGATGTCACAATGGGCCCCAGTGACAAAGGGGTTCCCCATGGTGCCACAATGGGCCGTGGGGACAAATGGGGTCCCCAGGATGTCACAATGAACCCTGGGGACAAACGGTGATCCTGGGACATTTCAATGGGCCCTGGGGAGAAAGGGGGGACCCCAGGATGTCACAATGGGCCCTGGGGACAAAGGGGGTCTCCAGGAAATCACAATGGGCTCTGGGGACAATGGAGGTTCCCCAGGATGTTCACAATAGGCCCTGAGGACAAGGGGTGGTCCCCATGCTGTCACAATGGGTCTCCAGTGACAAGGGGGTCCCCAAGGTGTCACAATGGGCCCTGGGGACAATGGGGGGTCCTGGGACGTAACAATAGGTCCTGGGGACAAGGGGGTTCCCCACAGTGTCACAATGGGCCCTGGGGACAAAGGGGATCCGCACGGTGTTACAATGGTCCCGGGGGACAGGGGGGATGCCCAGGATGTCACAATGGGCCCTGAGGACAAGGGGGGGTCCCCATGGTGTCACAATGGGTCCCCAGTGACAAGGAGGGTCCCCATGGTGTCATGATGGGTCCCAGTGACAAGGGGGTCCCCAGGATGTAACAATGGAAACTGGGGACAATGCGGGGTCCTGGGACGTCACAATGGGCCCCAGTGACATGGGGATCCCCAGGATGTCACAATGGGCCCTGGGGCAAAGGGGGGTCCTGGGATGTCACAATGGGCCCCAGTGACAAAGGGGGTCCCCTGAATGTCACAATGGGCCCTGGGGACAATGGGGGGTCCTGGGACGTCACAATGGGCCCTGGGGACAAGGAGGGATCCCCAGGATATCACAATGGGCCCTGGGGACAAAGGGGGGACCCCAGGATGTCACAATGGGCCCTGGGGACAAAGGGGGTCCCCTGGATGTCACAATGGCCTCTGGGGACAAGGAGTGTCCCCAGGATGTCACAATGGGCCCTGGGGACAAAGGGGGGTGTCGACGGTGTCAAAATGGGCCCTGGGGACAATGCGGGGTCCTGGGACGTCACAATGGGCCCCAGTGACATGGGGATCCCCAGGATGTCACAATGGGCCCTGGGGACAAAGGGGGGTCCTGGGATGTCTCAATGGGCCCCAGTGACAAAGGGGGTCCCCTGAATGTCACAATGGGCCCTGGGGACAATGGGGGGTCCTGGGACGTCACAATGGGACCTGGGGACAAGGAGGGATCCCCAGGATGTCACAATGGGCCCTGGGGACAATGGGGGGTCCTGGGACGTCACAATGGGCCCTGGGGACAAGAGGGGGTCCCCAGGATGTCACAATGGGCCCTGGGGACAATGTGGGGTCCTGGGATGTCACAATGGGCCCCAGTGACAAAGGGGGTCCCCTGAATGTTACAATAGGTCCTGAGGACAGTGGGGGGTCCTGGGACGTCACAATGGGCCCTGGGGACAAGGAGGGATCCCCAGGATGTCACAATGGGCCCTGGGGACAACGGGGGGTCCTAAGACGTCACAATGGGCCCTGGGGCCAAGCAGGGATCCCCAGGATGTCACAATGGGCCCTGGACACAATGGGGGGTCCTGGGACGTCACAATGGGCCCCGTTGACAAGGGGGCATCCCCAGGATGTCAAAATGCGCCCTGGGGCCCAGGGGGGTCCTGCGATGTCACAATGGGCCCTGGGGACAAAGGGAGTCCCCTGGATGTCACAATGGACTCTGGGGACAAAGGGGATCTCCACGGTATCAGAATGGGCCCTGGGGACAAAGGGGGGTCCTGGGATGTCACAATGAGCCCTGCGGACAAGGGTGGTACCCACGGTGTCACAATGGGCCCTGGGCACAAGGTGGGGTCCCCATAGTGTCACAATGGGTCCTGGGGACAAGTGGGGTCCCCAGGATGTGACAATGTGTCCTGGGGACAATGTGGGGTCCTGGGATGTCACAATGGGCCCCAGTGACAAAGGGGCCCCCTGAATGTCACAATGGGTCCTGGGGACAAAGAGGGGTCCCCTGAATGTCACAATGGGCCCTGGGGACAAGGGGGTGCAGTGGATGTCACAATGGGCCCTGGGGACAATGGGGGGTCCTGGGACGTCACAATGGGCCCCAGTGACAAGGGGGGGTCCCCTGAATGTCACAATGGGCCCTGGGGACAAAGAGAGGTCCCCTGAATGTCACAATGGGCCCTGGGGACAAGGGGGTGCAGTGGATGTCACAATGGGCCCTGGGGACAATGGGGGGTCCTGGAATGTCACAATGGGCCCTGGGGACAATGGGGGTCCCCAGGATGTCACAATGGGCCCTGGGGACAATGGGGTTGCCCAGGATGTCACAATGGGCCCTGGGGACAATGGGAGTCCCCAAGGTGTCAGAACGAGCCCTGGGGACAAAGTGGAATCCTGGAATGTCACAATGGCCCCCAGTGACAAAGGGGTTCCCCACGGTGTCACAATGGGCCCTGGGGACAAAAGCGGTCCCCAGGATTTCACAATAGCACTGGGGACAAAGGGGGGTCATGGGATGTCACAATGGGCCCCAGTGACAAAGAGGGTCCTCATGGTGCCACAATGGGCCCTGGGGACAAAGGGGGTCCCCAGGATGTCACAAATGGCTCTGGGGACAAGGAGGGTCCCCAGGATGTCACAATGGGCCCTGTGGACAAAGGGGGTCCCCACGGTATCAGAATGGGCCCTGGGGACAAAGGGGGGTCCCCTGAATGTCACAATGGGCCCTGGGGACAGTGGGGGGTCCTGGGACGTCACAATGGGCCCTGGGGACAAGAGGGGGTCCCCAGGATGTCACAATGGGCCCTGGGGACAATGTGGGGTCCTGGGATGTCACAATGGGCCCCAGTGACAAAGGGGGTCCCCTGAATGTTACAATAGGTCCTGAGGACAGTGGGGGGTCCTGGGACGTCACAATGGGCCCTGGGGACAAGGAGGGATCCCCAGGATGTCACAATGGGCCCTGGGGACAACGGGGGGTCCTAAGACGTCACAATGGGCCCTGGGGCCAAGCAGGGATCCCCAGGATGTCACAATGGGCCCTGGACACAATGGGGGGTCCTGGGACGTCACAATGGGCCCCGTTGACAAGGGGGCATCCCCAGGATGTCAAAATGCGCCCTGGGGCCCAGGGGGGTCCTGCGATGTCACAATGGGCCCTGGGGACAAAGGGAGTCCCCTGGATGTCACAATGGACTCTGGGGACAAAGGGGATCTCCACGGTATCAGAATGGGCCCTGGGGACAAAGGGGGGTCCTGGGATGTCACAATGAGCCCTGCGGACAAGGGTGGTACCCACGGTGTCACAATGGGCCCTGGGCACAAGGTGGGGTCCCCATAGTGTCACAATGGGTCCTGGGGACAAGTGGGGTCCCCAGGATGTGACAATGTGTCCTGGGGACAATGTGGGGTCCTGGGATGTCACAATGGGCCCCAGTGACAAAGGGGCCCCCTGAATGTCACAATGGGTCCTGGGGACAAAGAGGGGTCCCCTGAATGTCACAATGGGCCCTGGGGACAAGGGGGTGCAGTGGATGTCACAATGGGCCCTGGGGACAATGGGGGGTCCTGGGACGTCACAATGGGCCCCAGTGACAAGGGGGGGTCCCCTGAATGTCACAATGGGCCCTGGGGACAAAGAGAGGTCCCCTGAATGTCACAATGGGCCCTGGGGACAAGGGGGTGCAGTGGATGTCACAATGGGCCCTGGGGACAATGGGGGGTCCTGGAATGTCACAATGGGCCCTGGGGACAATGGGGGTCCCCAGGATGTCACAATGGGCCCTGGGGACAATGGGGTTGCCCAGGATGTCACAATGGGCCCTGGGGACAATGGGAGTCCCCAAGGTGTCAGAACGAGCCCTGGGGACAAAGTGGAATCCTGGAATGTCACAATGGCCCCCAGTGACAAAGGGGTTCCCCACGGTGTCACAATGGGCCCTGGGGACAAAAGCGGTCCCCAGGATTTCACAATAGCACTGGGGACAAAGGGGGGTCATGGGATGTCACAATGGGCCCCAGTGACAAAGAGGGTCCTCATGGTGCCACAATGGGCCCTGGGGACAAAGGGGGTCCCCAGGATGTCACAAATGGCTCTGGGGACAAGGAGGGTCCCCAGGATGTCACAATGGGCCCTGTGGACAAAGGGGGTCCCCACGGTATCAGAATGGGCCCTGGGGACAAAGGGGGGTCCCCTGAATGTCACAATGGGCCCTGGGGACAGAGGGGGGTCCTGGGACGTCACAATGGGCCCTGGGGACAAGGGGGGGTCCCCAGGATGTCACAATGGGCCCTGGGGACAAAGGGGGGTCCCCTGAATGTCACAATGGGCCCTGGGGACAGTGGGGGTCCTGGGACGTCACAATGGGCCCTGGGGACAAAGGGGGGTCCCCTGAATGTCACAATGGGCCCTGGGGACAGTGGGGGTCCTGGGACGTCACAATGGGCCCTGGGGACAAGGAGGGGTCCCCATGGTGTCACAATAGGCCCTGGGGACAAAGTGGGGTCCAAGAATGTCACAATGGGCCCTGGGGACAAAAGGGGTTGCCATGGTGCCACAATGGGCCCTGGGGTCAAAGGGGGTCCCCATGGTGCTACAATGGCCCTGGGGACAAAGGGGTACCTGGGATGTCACAATGGGTCCTGGGGACAAAGGGGGTGTCCCCATGGTGCCACAACGGGCCCTGGGAGCAAGGGGGTGGCCAGGATGTCACAATGAAGTCTTGGGACAAAGGGGTCCCCAGGATGTCACAATGGGGCCTGGGGACCAGGGGGGGTCCTGGGATGTCACAATGGGCCCCAGTGACAAAGGGGGTCCCTATGGTGCCACAATGGGCCCTGGGGACAAAGGGGGTCCCCTGGATGTCACAATGGGCCCTGGGGACAAAGGGGGTCCCCACGGTATCAGAATGGGCCCTGGGGACAAAGGGGGGTCCCCTGAATGTCACAATGGGCCCTGGGGACAATGGGGGGTCCTGGGATGAAACAATGAGCCCTGTAGACAAGGGTGGTACCCACGGTGTCACAATGGGCACTGGGCACAAGGGGGGGTCCCCATAGTGTCACAATGGGTCCTGGGGACAAGTGGGGTCCCCAGGATGTCACAATGGGCCCTGGGGACTAAGAGGGGTCCCCTGAATGTCACAATGGGCCCTGGGGACAAGGGGGGGTCCTGGGACGTAACAATAGGCCCTGAGTACAAGGGGTGGTCCCCATGATGTCACAACGGGTCTCCAGTGACAAGGGGGTCCCCAAGGTGTCACAATGGGCCCTGGGGACAATGCGGGGTCGTGGGACGTCACAATGGGCCCCAGTGACATGGGGGTCCCCAGGATGTCACAATGGGCCCTGGGGACAATGTGGGGTCCTGGGATGTCACAATGGGCCCCAGTGACAAAGGCGGTCCCCTGAATGTCACAATGGGTCCTGGGGACAATGGGGGTTCCTGGGACGTCACAATGGGCCCTGGGGACAAGGAGGGATCCCCAGGATGTCACAATGGGCCCTGGGGACAATGGGGGGTCCTGGGACGTCACAATGGGCCCTGGGGACAAGAGGGGGTCCCCAGGATGTCACAATGGGCCCTGGGGACAAAGAGGGGTCCCCTGAATGTCACAATGGGCCCTGGGGACAAGGGCGTGCCGAGGATGTCACAATGGGCCCTGGGGACAATGGGGGTCCTGGGACGTCACAATGGGCCCTGGGGACACAGAGGGGCCCTAGGACGTCACAATCAGTCCTGGGGACAAGGTGGGGTCCCCTGAGAGTCACAATGAGCCCTGGGAAGAGAGGGGGCTCCCAAGGACATCACAATGGGCCCTGGGAACAATGGGGGGTCCTGGGACGTCACAATTGGCCCTGGGGACAAGGGGGGGTACCCATAGTGTCACAATGGGTCCTGGGGAAAATGGGGTCCCCAGGATGTCACAATGGGCCCTGGGGACAATGTGGGGTCCTGGGATGTCACAATGGGCCCCAGTGACAAAGGGGGTCCCCTGAATGTTACAATAGGACCTGAGGACAGTGGGGAGTCCTGGGACGTCACAATGGGCCCTGGGAACAAGGGGGGGTCCCCATAGTGTCACAATGGGTCCTGGGGACAAGTGGGGTCCCCAGGATGTGACAATGTGTCCTGGGGACAATGTGGGGTCCTGGGATGTCACAATGGGCCCCAGTGACAAAGGGGCCACCTGAATGTCACAATGGGTCCTGGGGACAATGGGGGGTCCTGGGACGTCACAATGGGCCCTGGGGACAAGAAGGGATCCCCAGGATGTCACAATGGGCCCTGGCGACAATGGGGGGTCCTGGGACGTCACAATGGGCCCCAGTGACAAGGGGGGGTCCCCAGGATGTCACAGTGTACCCTGGGTACAAAGAGGCGTCCCCGGAATGTCACAATGGGCCCTGGGGACAAGGGGGTGCCCTGAATGTCACAATGGGCCCTGGGGACAATGGGGGGTCCTGGGATGTCACAATGGGCCCCAGTGACAAGTGGGGGTCCCCAGGATGTCACAATGGGCCCTGGGGACAAAGAGGCGTCCCCGGAATGTCACAATGGGCCCTGGGGACAAGGGGGTGCAGTGGATGTCACAATGGGCCTTGGGCCGATGGGGGGTCCTGGAATGTCACAATGGGCCCTGGGGACAATGGGAGTCCCCAAGGTGTCAGAACGAGCCCTGGGGACAAAGTGGAGTCCTGGAATGTCACAATGGCCCCCAGTGACAAAGGGGTTCCCCATGGTGTCATAATGGGCCCTGGGGACATAAGGGGTCCCCAGGATTTCACAATAGCACTGGGGACAAAGGGGGGTCATGGGATGTCACAATGGGCCCTGGGGACAAGGGAGATCCCCATGGTGTCACAATAAGCTCTGGGGACAAAGTGGGGTCCTGGGATGTCACAATGGGCCCTGGGGACAAAGGGGGGTCCTGGGATGTCACAATGGGGCCCAGTGACAAAGAGGGTCCTCATGGTGCCACAATGGGCCCTGGGGACAAAGGGGGTCCCCTGGATGTCACAATGGGCTCTGGGGACAAGGAGGGTCCCCAGGATGTCACAATGGGCCCTGGGGACAAAGAGCGTCCCCAGCATGTCACAATGGGCCCTGGGGACAAAGAGGGGTCCCCTGAATGTCACAATGGGCCCTGGGGACAATGGGGTGCAGTGGATGTCACAATGGGCCCTGGGGACAATGGGGGGTGTCCAGGATGTGAGAATGAGTCCTGAGGACAAGGGGGGGTCCCCATGGTGTCACAATGGGTCCCCAGTGACAAGGAGGGGTCCCCATGGTGTCACAATAGGTCCTGGGGACAAAGTGGGGTCCAAGAATGTCACAATGGGCCCTGGGGACAAAAGGGGTTGCCATGGTGCCACAATGGGTCCTGGGGTCAAAGGGGGTCCCCATGGTGCTACAATGGGCCCTGGGGACAAAGGGGGGTCCTGGGATGTCACAATGGGCCCTGGGGACAAGCGGGGGTCTCCATGGTGTCACAATGGGCCCCAGTGACAAAGGGGGTCCCCTGAATGTCACAATAGGTCCTGGGGACAATGGGGATCCTGGGACGTCAAAATGGGTCCTGGGGACAAGGAGGGATCCCCAGGATGTCACAATGGGCCCTAGGGACAAAGAGGGGTCCCCTGAATGTCACAATGGGCCCTGGGGACAAGGAGGGATCCCTAGGATGTCACAATGGCCCCGGGGGACAATGGGGGGTCCTGGGACGTCACAATGGGCCCTGGGGACAAGGGGGGGTCCCCAGGATGTCACAATGGAGTCCTGGGACAAAGGGGGTCCCCAGGATGTCACAATGGGGCCTGGGGACAAGGGGGTGTCCTGGGATGTCACAATGGGCCCCAGTGACAAAGGGGGTCCCTATGTTGCCACAATGGGCCATGGGGACAAAGGGGGTCCCCTGGAAGTCAGAGTGGGCTCTGGGGACAAGGAGGGTCCCCAGGATGTCACAATGGGCCCTGGGGACAAAGAGCGTCCCCAGCATGTCACAATGTGTCCTGGGGACAATGTGGGGTCCTGGGATGTCACAATGGGCCCCAGTGACAAAGGGGGTCCCCTGAATGTCACAATGGGTCCTGGGGACAATGGGGGGTCCTGGGACGTCACAATGGGACCTGGGGACAAGGGGGTCCCCAGGAACTCACAATGGGCTCTGGGGACAATGGAGGTTCCCCAGGATGTTCACAATAGGCCCTGAGGACAAGGGGTGGTCCCCATGGTGTCACAATGGGTCCCCAGTGACAAGGGGGTCCCCAAGGTGTCACAATGGGCCCTGGGAACAAGGGGGGGTCCTGGGACGTAACAATAGGCCCTAGGGACAAAGGGGGTCCCCACGGTGTTACAATGGTCCCGGGTGACAAAGGGGGATGCCCAGGATGTCACAATGGGCCCTGAGGCAAGGAGGGGTCTCCATGGTGTCACAATGGGTCCCCAGTGACAAGGAGGGTCCCCATGGTGTCACGATGGGTCCTGGGGACAAGGGGGTCCCCAGGATGTAACAATGGACCCTGGGGACAATGGGGGGTCCTGGGACGTCACAATGGGTCCTGGGGACAAAGGGGGTCTCCAGGATGTCACAATGGGCTCTGGGGACAATGCAGGGTCCTGGGACGTCACAATGGGTCCTTAGGACAAAGAGGGGTCCCCAGGATGTCACAATGGGCCCTGGGGACAATGTGGGGTCCTGGGATGTCACAATGGGCCCCAGTGACAAAGGGGGTGCCCTGAATGTCACAATGGGCCCTGGGGACAATGGGGGGGTCTTGGGACGTCACAATGGGCCCTGGGGACAAGGAGGGATCCCCAGGATGTCACAATGGGCCCTGGGGACAATGGGGGGTCCTGGGACGTCACAATGGGCCCTGGGGACAAGAGGGGGTCCCCAGGATGTCACAATGGGCCCTGGGGACAAAGAGGTGTCCCCTGAATGTCACAATGGGCCCTGGGGACAAGGGGGTGCAGAGGATGTCACAATAGGCCCTGGGGACAATGGGGGGTCCTGGGACGTCACAATGGGCCCTGGGGACAAGGAGGGTTCCCCAGGATGTCACAATGGGCCCTGGGGACACAGAGGGGCCCTACAACATCACAATCAGCCCTGGGTACATGGGGGGATCCCCTGAAAGTCACAATGAGCCTTGGGAGTAGAGGGGGCTCCCCAGGACGTCACAATGGGCCCTGGGAACAATGGGGGTCCCTTGAAGGTCACAATGGGCCCTGGGAACAATGGTGGGTCCCCTGAATGTCAAAATGGGCCCTGGGGACAAGGGGGGGTCCGCAGGATGTCACAATGGGCACTGGGGACAAAGGGGAGGTCCCCATGGTGTCACAATGGGCCCAAGTGACAAGGAGGGTCCCCACGGTGCCACGATGGGTCCTGGGGACAAGGGGGTCCCCCAGATGTCACAATGGGCCCTGGGGACAATGGGGTTGCCCAGGATGTCACAATGGACCCTGGGGACAAAGGGGGATCCCCAGGATGTCACAATGGGCCCTGGGGACCAGGGGGGTCCTGCGATGTCACAATGGGCCCTGGGGAGAAAGGGGGTCCCCTGGATGTCACAATGGGCTCTGGGGACAAGGAGGGATCCCCAGGATGTCACAATGGGCCCTGGGGACAATGGGGGGTCCTGGGACGTCACAATGGGCCCCAGTGACAAGGGGGGGTCCCCAGGATGTCACAATGGGCCCTGAGGACAAAGAGGGGTCCCCTGAATGTCACAATGGGCCCTGGGGACAAGGGCGTGCCGAGGATGTCACAATGGGCCCTGGGGACAATGGGGGGTCCTGGAATGTCACAATGGGCACTGGGGACTATGGGGGTCCCCAGGATGTCACAATGGGCCTTGGGGACAATAGGAGGTTCTGGGATGTCACAATGGGCCCTGGGGACAATGGGGGGTGCCCAGGATGTGAAAATGAGTCCTGAGGACATGGGGGGGTCCCCATGGTGTCACAATGGGTCCCCAGTGACAAGGAGGGGTCCCCATGGTGTCACAATAGGCCCTTGGGACAATGGGGTCCCCTGAATGTCACAATGGGCCCTGGGAACAAAAGTGGTTGCCATGGTGCCACAAGGGGCCCTGGGGTCAAAGGCGGTCCCCATGGTGCTAAAGTGGGCCCTGGGAGCAAGGGGGTGGCCAGGATGTCACAATGGGTCCTGGGGACAATGGGGGGTGCCCAGGATGTCACAATGGACCCTGAGGACATGGGGGGGTCCCCATGGTGCCACAATGGGCCCTGGGGACTAATGAGGTCCCCACTATGTCACAATGCGTCCTGGAGAAAAAGATGGGTCCCCAGGATGTTACAATCTGCTCTTGGCACAATGGGGTTCCTGGGATGTCACAATGGGCCCTGGGGACAATGGGGGTCCCCACGGTGCCACGATGGGTCCTGGGGACAAGGGCGTCCCCCTAGATGTCACAATGGGCCCTGGGGACAATGGGGTTGCCCAGGATGTCACAATGGACCCTGGGGACAAAGGGGGGTGGGCAGGATGTCACAATGGGCACTGGGGACAAAGGGGGGGTCCCCATGGTGTCACAATGGGTCCCCAGTGACAAGGAGGGTTCCCCATGGTGTCACAATAGGCCCTGGGGACAAAGTGGGGTCCTAGAATGTCACAATGAGCCCTGGGGACAAAGGGGGGTCCTGGGATGTCACAATGGGCCCTGGGGACAAGAGGGGATTCCTAGGATGTCACAATGGGCCCTGGGGACTAATGTGGTCCCCACGGTGTCACAATATGTCCTGGAGACAAAGAGGGGTCCCCAGGATGTCACAATGGGCCCTTGGGACAATGGGGTTCCTGGGATGTCACAATGGGTCCCCAGTGACAAAGGGGGTCCCCAGGATGTCTCAATGGGCCCTGAGAACAATGGGAGGTCCCCATGGTGTCACAAAGGGTCCCCAGTGACAAGGGAGGTCCCCACGGTGCCACGATGGGTCCTGGGGACAAGGAGGTCCCCAGGATGCCACAATGGGCCCTGGGGACAATGGGGGGTCCTGGGACGTCACAATGGGCCCCAGTGACAAAGGGGGTCCCCAGGATGTCACAATGGGCCCTGGGGACAATCTGGGGTCCTGGGACGTCACAATGGGCCCTGGGGACAAGGAGGGATCCCCAGGATGTCACAATGGGACCTGGGGACAAGGGGGTCCCCAGGACTCACAGTGGGCTCTGGGGACAATGGAGGTTCCCCAGGATGCTCACAATAGGCCCTGAGGACAAGGGGTGGTCCCCATGGTGTCACAATGGGTCCCCAGTGACAAGGGGGGTCCCCAAGTGTCACAATGGGCCCTGGGGACAATGGGGGTCCCGGGACGGAATAATAGGCCCTGGGAACAAAGGGGGGGTCCCACAGTGTCACAATGGGCCCTGGGGACAAAGCGGGTCCCCACGGTGTTACAATGGTCCAGGGGGAAAAAGGGGGATGCCCAGGATGTCACAATGGGCCCTGAGGACAAGGGGGGCTCCCCAGGGTGTCGGAATGGGTCCCCAGTGACAAGGAGGGTCCCCATGGTGTCACGATGGGTCCTGGGGACAAGGGGGTCCCCAGGATGTAAGAATGAACCCTGGGGACAATGGGGGGTCCTGGGACGTCACAATGGGCCCTGGAGACAAAGGGGGTCCCCAGATTGTCACAATGGGCCCTGGGGACAATGTGGGGTCCTGGGACGTCACAATGGGCCCCAGTGACAAAGGGGGTCCCCAGGATGTCACAATGGGCCCTGGGGACAATCTGGGGTCCTGGGACGTCACAATGGGCCCTGGGGACAAGGAGGGATCCCCAGGATGTCACAATGGGCCCTGGGGACAATGGGGGGTCCTGGGACGTCACAATGGGCCCTGGGGACAAGAGGGGGTCCCCAGGATGTCACAATGGGCCCTGGCGACAAAGAGGGGTCCCCTGAATGTCACAATGGGCCCTGGGGACAAGGGGGTGCCGAGGATGTCACAATGGGCCCTGGGGACAAGGGGGGGTCCGCAGGATGTCACAATGGGCACTGGGGACAAAGGGGAGGTCCCCATGGTGTCACAATGGGCCCAAGTGACAAGGAGGGTCCCCACGGTGCCACGATGGGTCCTGGGGACAAGGGGGTCCCCCAGATGTCACAATGGGCCCTGGGGACAATGGGGTTGCCCAGGATGTCACAATGGACCCTGGGGACAAAGGGGGATCCCCAGGATGTCACAATGGGCCCTGGGGACCAGGGGGGTCCTGCGATGTCACAATGGGCCCTGGGGAGAAAGGGGGTCCCCTGGATGTCACAATGGGCTCTGGGGACAAGGAGTGTCCCCAGGATGTCACAATGGGCCCTGGGGACAAGGAGGGATCCCCAGGATGTCACAATGGGCCCCAGTGACAAGGGGGGGTCCCCAGGATGTCACAATGGGCCCTGAGGACAAAGAGGGGTCCCCTGAATGTCACAATGGGCCCTGGGGACAAGGGCGTGCCGAGGATGTCACAATGGGCCCTGGGGACAATGGGGGGTCCTGGAATGTCACAATGGGCACTGGGGACTATGGGGGTCCCCAGGATGTCACAATGGGCCTTGGGGACAATAGGAGGTTCTGGGATGTCACAATGGGCCCTGGGGACAATGGGGGGTGCCCAGGATGTGAAAATGAGTCCTGAGGACATGGGGGGGTCCCCATGGTGTCACAATGGGTCCCCAGTGACAAGGAGGGGTCCCCATGGTGTCACAATAGGCCCTTGGGACAATGGGGTCCCCTGAATGTCACAATGGGCCCTGGGAACAAAAGTGGTTGCCATGGTGCCACAAGGGGCCCTGGGGTCAAAGGCGGTCCCCATGGTGCTAAAATGGGCCCTGGGAGCAAGGGGGTGGCCAGGATGTCACAATGGGTCCTGGGGACAATGGGGGGTGCCCAGGATGTCACAATGGACCCTGAGGACATGGGGGGGTCCCCATGGTGCCACAATGGGCCCTGGGGACTAATGAGGTCCCCACTATGTCACAATGCGTCCTGGAGAAAAAGGGGGGTCCCCAGGATGTTACAATCTGCTCTTGGCACAATGGGGTTCCTGGGATGTCACAATGGGCCCTGGGGACAATGGGGGTCCCCACGGTGCCACGATGGGTCCTGGGGACAAGGGCGTCCCCCTAGATGTCACAATGGGCCCTGGGGACAATGGGGTTGCCCAGGATGTCACAATGGACCCTGGGGACAAAGGGGGGTGGGCAGGATGTCACAATGGGCACTGGGGACAAAGGGGGGGTCCCCATGGTGTCACAATGGGTCCCCAGTGACAAGGAGGGTTCCCCATGGTGTCACAATAGGCCCTGGGGACAAAGTGGGGTCCTAGAATGTCACAATGAGCCCTGGGGACAAAGGGGGGTCCTGGGATGTCACAATGGGCCCTGGGGACAAGAGGGGATTCCTAGGATGTCACAATGGGCCCTGGGGACTAATGTGGTCCCCACGGTGTCACAATATGTCCTGGAGACAAAGAGGGGTCCCCAGGATGTCACAATGGGCCCTTGGGACAATGGGGTTCCTGGGATGTCACAATGGGTCCCCAGTGACAAAGGGGGTCCCCAGGATGTCTCAATGGGCCCTGAGAACAATGGGAGGTCCCCATGGTGTCACAAAGGGTCCCCAGTGACAAGGGAGGTCCCCACGGTGCCACGATGGGTCCTGGGGACAAGGAGGTCCCCAGGATGCCACAATGGGCCCTGGGGACAATGGGGGGTCCTGGGACGTCACAATGGGCCCCAGTGACAAAGGGGGTCCCCAGGATGTCACAATGGGCCCTGGGGACAATCTGGGGTCCTGGGACGTCACAATGGGCCCTGGGGACAAGGAGGGATCCCCAGGATGTCACAATGGGACCTGGGGACAAGGGGGTCCCCAGGACTCACAGTGGGCTCTGGGGACAATGGAGGTTCCCCAGGATGCTCACAATAGGCCCTGAGGACAAGGGGTGGTCCCCATGGTGTCACAATGGGTCCCCACTGACAAGGGGGGTCCCCAAGTGTCACAATGGGCCCTGGGGACAATGGGGGTCCCGGGACGGAATAATAGGCCCTGGGAACAAAGGGGGGGTCCCACAGTGTCACAATGGGCCCTGGGGACAAAGCGGGTCCCCACGGTGTTACAATGGTCCAGGGGGAAAAAGGGGGATGCCCAGGATGTCACAATGGGCCCTGAGGACAAGGGGGTTCCCCAGGGTGTCGGAATGGGTCCCCAGTGACAAGGAGGGTCCCCATGGTGTCACGATGGGTCCTGGGGACAAGGGGGTCCCCAGGATGTAAGAATGAACCCTGGGGACAATGGGGGGTACTAGGACGTCACAATGGGCCCTGGAGACAAAGGGGGTCCCCAGATTGTCACAATGGGCCCTGGGGACAATGTGGTGTCCTGGGACGTCACAATGGGCCCCAGTGACAAAGGGGGTCCCCAGGATGTCACAATGGGCCCTGGGGACAATCTGGGGTCCTGGGACGTCACAATGGGCCCTGGGGACAAGGAGGGATCCCCAGGATGTCACAATGGGCCCTGGGGACAATGGGGGGTCCTGGGACGTCACAATGGGCCCTGGGGACAAGAGGGGGTCCCCAGGATGTCACAATGGGCCCTGGGGACAAAGAGGGGTCCCCTGAATGTCACAATGGGCCCTGGGGACAAGGGGGTGCCGAGGATGTCACAATGGGCCCTGGGGACAAGGGGGGGTCCCCAGGATGTCACAATGGGCCCTGGGTACAAAGAGGGGTCTCTAAAGTGTCACAATGGGCCCTGGGGACACAGAGGGGCCCTAGGACGTCACAATCAGCCCTGGGGACAAGGGGGAGGTCCCCTGAAAGTCACAATGAGCCCTGGGAACAGAGGGGGTCCCCAGGACGTCACAATGGGCCCTAGGAACAATGGGGGTCCCTTGAAGGTCACAATGGGCCCTGGGGACAATGGTGGGTGTCCTGAATGTCAAAATGGGCCCTGGGGACAAAGGGGGGGTCCGCAGGATGTCACAATGGGCACTGGGGACAAAGGGGGAGTCCCCATGGTGTCACAATGGGCCCAAGTGACAAGGAGGGCACCCACGGTGCCACGATGGGTCCTGGGGACAAGGTGGTCCCCCAGATGTCACATTGGGCCCTGGGGACATTGGGGTTGCCCAGGATGTCACAATGGGCCCTGGGGACAATGGTGGGTCCCCTGAATGTCAAAATGGGCCCTGGGGACAAAGGGGGGTAGCAGGATGTCACAATGGGTACTGGGGACAAAGGGGGCGTCCCCATGGTGTCACAATGGGCCCTGGGGACAAAGGGGGATCCCCAGGATGTCACAATGGGCCCTGGGGACAATGGGAGTCCCCAAGGTGTCAGAACGAGCCCTGGGGACAAAGTGGAATCCTGGGATGTCACAATGGCCCCCAGTGACAAAGGGGTTCCCCATGGTGCCACAATGGGCCCTGGGCACAAAGGGGGTCCCCAGGATTTCACAATAGCACTGGGGACAAAGGGGGGTCATGGGATGTCACAATGGGCCCTGGGGACAAGGGAGGTCCCCATGGTGTCACAATAAGCCCTGGGGACAAAGTGGGGTCCTGGGATGTCACAATGGGCCCCAGTGACAAAGGGGGTCCCCATGGTGCCACAATGGGCCGTGGGGACAAAAGGGGTCCCCAGGATGTCACAATGGGCCCTGGGGACCAGGGGGGGTCCTGCGATGTCACAATGGGCCCTGGGGACAAAGGGGGTCCCCTGGATGTCACAATGGGCTCTGGGGACAAGGGTGGCACCCACGGTGTCACAATGGGCCCTGGGAACAAGGCGGGGTGCCCATAGTGTCACAATGGGTCCTGGGGACAAGTGGGGTCCCCAGGATGTCACAATGGGCCCTGAGGACAATGTGGGGTCCTGGGATGTCACAATGGGCCCCAGTGACAAAGGGGGTGCCCTGAATGTCACAATGGGTCCTGAAGACAATGGGGGGTCCTGGGACGTCACAATGGGCCCTGGGGACAAGGAGGGATCCCCAGGATGTCACAATGGGCCCTGGGGACAAGGGGGGGTCCCCAGGATGTCACAATGTGCCCTGGGTACAAAGAGGCGTCCCCTGAATGTCGCAATGGGCCCTGGGGACAAGGGGGGGTCCTGGGATGTCACAATGGGCCCTGGGGCCAAACAGGGATCCCCAGGATGTCACAATGGGCCCTGGGGACAATGGGGGGTCCTGGGACGTCACAATGGGCCCCAGTAATAAGGGGGTATCCCCAGGATGTCATAATGGGCCCTGGGGACCAGGGGGGTCCTTCGATGTCACAATGGGCCCTGGGGACAAAGGGGGTCCCCTGGATGTCACAATGGGCCCTGGGGACAAAGGGGGGTCCTGGGATGTCTCAATGAGCCCTGCGGACAAGGGTGGTACCCACGGTGTCACAATGGGCCCTGGGAACAAGGGGGGGACCCCATAGTGTCACAATGGGTCCTGGGGACAATGTGGGGTCCTGGGATGTCACAATGGGCCCCAGTGACAAAGGGGCCCTCTGAATGTCACAATGGGTCCTGGGGAAAATGGGGGGTCCTGGGACGTCACAATGGGCCCTGGGGACAAGGAGGGATCCCCAGGATGTCACAATGGGCCCTGGGGACAAAGAGGCGTCCCCGGAATGTCACAATGGGCCCTGGGGACAAAGAGGAGTCCCCTGAATGTCACAATGGACCCTGGGGACAATGGGGGATCCTGGGACGTCACAATGGGCCCCAGTGACAAGGGGGGGTCCCCAGGATGTCACAATGTGCCCTGGGGACAAAGAGGCGTCCCCGGAATGTCACAATGGGCCCTGGGGACAAGGGGGTGCCCTGAATGTTGCAATGGGCCCTGGGGACAATGGGGAGTCCTAAGACGTCACAATGGGCCCTGGGGACAAGGAGGGATCCTGGGACGTCACAATGGGCCCCAGTGACAAGGGGGGGTCCCCAGGATGTCACAATGGGCCCTGGGGACAAAGAGGGGTCCCCTGAATGTCACAATGGGCCCTGGGGACAAGGGGGTGCAGTGGATGTTACAATGGGCCCTGGGGACAATTGGGGGTGTCCAGGATGTGAGAATGAGTCCTGAGGACAAGGGGGGGTCCCCATGGTGTCACAATGGGTCCCCAGTGACAAGGAGGGGTCCCCATGGTGTCACAATAGGCCCTGGGGACAAAGTGGGGTCCAAGAATGTCACAATGGGCCCTGGGGACAAAAGGGGTTGCCATGGTGCCACAATGGGCCCTGGGGTCAAAGGGGGGTCCTGGGATGTCACAATGGGCCCTGGGGACAAAGGGGGTGTCCCCATGGTGCCACAACGGGCCCTGGGAGCAAGGGGGTGGCCAGGATGTCACAATGGGTCCTGGGGAAAATGGGGGGTGCCCAGGATGTCACAATGGACCCTGAGGACAAGCGGGGGTCTCCATGGTGTCACAATGGGCCCCAGTGACAAAGGGGGTCCCCTGAATGTCACAATAGGTCCTGGGGACAATGGGGGGTCCTGGGACGTCACAATGGGCCCTGGGGACAAGGAGGGATCCCCAGGATGTCAGAATGGGCCCTGGGGACAATGGGGGGTCCTGGGACGTCACAATGGGCCCTGGGAAGAAGGGGGGGTCCCCAGGATGTCACAATGGGCCCTGGGGACAAGGGGGTGCCGAGGATGTCACAATGGGCTCTGGGGACAATGGGGGGTCCTGGGCTGTCACAATGGACCCTGAGGACAAGGGGGGTCCCCAGGATGTCACAATGGGCCCTGGGGACAAAGGGGGTCCCCACGGTATCAGAATGGGCCCTGGGGACAAGGGGGGTCCCCTGAATGTCACAATGGGCCCTGGGGACAATGGGGGGTCCTGGGATGTCACAATGAGCCCTGCAGACAAGGGTGGTACCCACAGTGTCACAATGGGCCCTGGGCACAAGGGGGGGTCCCCATAGTGTCACAATGGACCCTGGGGACAAGGGGGTGCCGAGGATGTCACAATGGGCCCTGGGGACAATGGGGGGTCCTGGGACCGCACAATGGGCCCTGAGGACAATGGTGGGTCCCCTGAATGTCAAAATGGGCCCTGGGGACAAAGGGGGGTCCGCAGGATGTCACAATGGGCACTGGGGACAAAGGGGGGGTCCCCAGGATGTCACAATGGGCCCTGGGGACAATGTGGGGTCCTGGGATTTCACAATGGGCCCCAGTGACAAAGGGGGTCCCCTGAATGTCACAATGGGTCCTGGGGACAATGGGGGGTCCTGGGACGTCACAATGGGCCCTGGGGACAAGGGGGGGTCCCCAGGATGTCACAATGGGCCCTGGGGACAATGTGGGGTCCTGGGATTTCACAATGGGCCCCAGTGACAAAGGGGGTCCCCTGAATGTCACAATGGGTCCTGGGGACAATGGGGGGTCCTGGGACGTCACAATGGGCCCTGGGGACAAGGGGCGGTCCCCAGGATGTCACAATGGGCCCTGGGGACAAAGAGGAGTCCCCTGAATGTCACAATGGGCCCTGGGGACAATGGGGGTCCCCAGGATGTCACAATGGGCCCTGGGGACAATAGGAGGTTCTGGGATGTCACAATGGGCCCTTGGGGTTTAGAAGTCAGGTCTAAGAGTGCAGCGTTTGGGGTGCAGGGGCTTGGGGGGAAATTTAAGGTTGCAGAGTGTGGGGTGCACAGGACTGGGGCACAGGATTTGGGGGTGCGGGGTTTCAGGGTTCAGGATTTGGAGGTGTGGAGTTTTGGGGTGCAGGGGTTGGGAGTGCAGGGTGGTGGGGGTGAGAGATTTGGGTGCAGGATTTGGGGGTGCAGAGTCTTGGGAGGCAAGGATCCGGGGCTGCAGGATTTGGGGGTTCAGTGTTTAGGGCAGCACAATCTTGGGGTGCAGGGGTTTGCAGTGAAAGGTTTGGTAGGCAGGATTTGGGGTGCAGGATTCTGGGGTGCTGGGTTTGGGGTACAGGATTTGGTGTTGCAGGGATGGGGTTGAAGGGCTTGGGTTGCCAGGCCTTTGAGGTGCAGGATTTGGAGGTGCAGGGTTTGGGAGGGAATTCTTTGGGGTACAGGGTTTGGGGGCAGGTTTAGGGGTGGAGGATATAGGACGGAAAGATTTGGGAATGCAGGGTTTGGGGTGCAGGTTTCGGGGTTCAGGAAGGTAGGGAGGGCAGGATTAGGGGGTGCAAGGTTTCAGTTGTAGGGTTTAGGGGTGCAGAGTTTGGTAGGGCCGAATTTGGGGGTGCAGGATCTGGGGTGCAGGGTTTGGGAAGACAGGATCGGGGGTGGAGGATTTGGGGATGCAGGATTGAGGGGCAGGGTTTTGGTGCAGGGCTTGGGGTCAGGATCTGGGGTGCAGGTTTGGGAAGAGTATTTTGGGGTGCAGGATTTTGGGTGCTGTGTCTGCGGGGCAGGTTTGGGGTGATCACTGCTGATCCGCACACACTCTCTCTCTCTGTCCCCATTGTCCCCAATGCCCCCTTACCTGTCTCACCTCCCTCTCCAGCTCCGCTCCCACCCCCCCAATCCCCCTCAGCGGGGCCAGCCCGGGGTGCAGCTGCTGCAACGGCTCCTCCTCTGCATTCATTAACAATTAACACCCTCAGCAGCGCTAATTAACACCCCCCCCACCCCCCCGTATCCCCGCTGCCCCCTAATTACCCCCTAATTCGCGCTAATCACCCCTAATTCCCCCTCATTACTCACCCAGCAGCCCCTCGATGTCCGCAGCCGCCATCTTGCCCCGCCGGGAGGGCCACAAACCACCTCAAAATTGACCCAAAATAGCGCTTTTTCAACCCAAAACCCTCCCGCTGAGGCTCCCCGAGCTGTGTCCCCAAAGCCCCCGCTGTTGTCACCTCGGGAAAAGCGCGAAAAAAGCGGCCCCGGGGGTCCCCGCGCTTCGCTTCGCGCTCTGAGGGAAAGCGCGGGAAAACGAGCGGAGACGGAAAGAGCCGAGCGCAGCCGAATGGGCCCGAGCGGAGCCGAATGGGCCCGAGCGGAACCGAACGGCGCCCGAGCGGAGCCGAACGGCGCCCGAGCGGAGCCGAGCGGCGCCCGAGCGGAGCCGAGCGGCGCCCGAGTCCCGGCCGGGGCCGAACGCACCCGAAGGGACCCGAAGTCTTCCCGAAGGGGTCCGAGTGGAGCCGAACGCACCCGAACGCACCCGAAGGGGCCGAACGCACCCGAAGGGACCCGAAGTCTTCCCGAAGGGGTCCGAGTGGAGCCGAACGCACCCGAAGGGACCCGAACCCACCCGAAGGGGCCCGAGTGGAGCCGAACAAACCCGAAGGGACCCGAACCCACCCGAAGGGACCCGAACCCACCCGAAGGGACCCGAACGCACCCGAAGGGACCCGAACGCACCCGAAGGGAGCCGAACGCACCCGAAGGGACCCGAACGCACCCGAAGGGGTCCGAGTGGAGCCGAACGCACCCGAAGGGACCCGAACGCACCCGAAGGGACCCGAAGTCTCCCCGAAGGGGCCCGAACCCACCCGAAGGGGCCCGAAGTCTCCCCGAAGGGACCCGAAGTCTCCCCGAAGGGACCCGAAGTCTCCCCGAAGGGACCCGAACCCACCCGAAAGTGCCCCAAAAGGCGCCAAACTCCCAAATCCCCCCCTTTTTACCCCAAAACCCGTGTTCCGCTCCCCCCCCGGCCCCTCCTCTTCCTCCCCCCGCCCCCTTTCTTCCCCTTTTCCCGCCTCACGATCGTTTCCCGCCGCGGCGGTGGCTGCGAGCGAGGCCACGCCCCCTTCCTCAGGCGGCGGCCAATGGGAAGCGGGGGGGGTGCGTGGCCACGCCCACTGTGCGTGGCGTGCGCGGAGGCGGCTCCGAGAGGAGCCGAAGATACACGAAGGGAGCCGAAGATACACGAAGGGAGCCGAAGGGACCCGAGGGGACCCGAAGGGACCCGAACGCACCCGAAGGGACCCGAACGCACCCGAAGGGACCCGAACGCACCCGAAGGGACCCGAGTGGGGCCCGAACGTACCCGAGGGGACCCGAAGGCACCCGAAGGCACCCAAAGGGACCCGAACGCACCCGAAGGGACCCGAACGCACCCGAAGGGACCCGAGTGGGACCCGAACACACCCGAAGGGACCCGAAGGGACCCGAGTGGGGCCCGCACTCACCCGAAGGGACCCGAAGGGACCCGAACACACTTAGGGGGCTCCATGAGTCACTTATGGGTCACTATGGGGCACTCCTGGGTCCCTAAGGGGGAAATTATGGGGGTCTATGGGGAGTTCAGGAGGGACCCAGGAGTACCCCAAGGGACCCAGGAGTGCCCCAAAGGACCCAGGAGTTCAGGAGGGACCCAGGAGTGCCCCAAAGGACCCAGGAGTTCAGGAGGGACCCAGGAGTGCCCCAAAGGACCCAGGAGTACCCAAATGTGTTGTGTTTTGTTTTTTCTCTCTTGTTTATGTCCTCTTTTACCTGAAATGGGACAATGGGGGCAATGGGGGGCAATGGGGTCAATGGGGGGCAATGGGGTCAGTGGGGGGCAATGGGGTCAGTGGGGGGCAATGGGGGACAATGGGGGACAATGGGGGCAGTGGGTACAATGGGGGCAATGGGGGGCAATGGGGGCAATGGGGGGCAATGGGGGGCAATGGGGGCAGTGGGGGGCAATGGGACAATGGGGGGCAATGGGGTCAATGGGGGCAATGGGAGTCAATGCGGTCAATGGGGGCAATGGGAGTCAATGGGGGGCAATGGGGATCAATGGGTCAACGGGGTCAATGGGGGTCAATGGGGGTCAATGGGTCAATGGGGGCAATGGGGGCAATGGGGATCAATGGGGGGCAATGGGGGGCAATGGGGATCAATGGTGATCAATGGGGGGCAATGGGGGTCAATGGGGGGTCAATGAAGTCAATGACTCAATGGGGGTCAATGGGGATCAATGGGTCAATGGGGTCAGTGGGGTCAATGGGAGTCAATGGGGTCAATGGGGGTCAATGGGGTCAATGGGGATCAATGGGTCAATGGGAGTCAATGGGGTCAATGGGTCAATGGGGTCAATGGGGATCAATGGGTCAATGGGGTCAATGGGTCAATAGGGATCAATGGGGGGCAATGGGGATCAATGGGTCAATGGGGTCAATGGGGTCAATGGGTCAATGGGGGTCAATCGGTCAATGGGGATCAATGGGGGTCAATGGGGTCAGTCAATGGGGTCAATGGGGTCAATGGGAGTCAATGGGGTCAATGGGTCCCAGGGTCGCATTCCCGCTGTCCCTGTCCCCGCTGTCCCAGGGCTCAGTGCTCACTCCTCATTGGTTCCTGGCCTTTTGCATTCATTAATATTCGGTTAATTATTCGTTAAGGTTTTCTTGCCATAGTTGAGCCCAGCAGGAACCCCCGGGGTCCTAAAACCCTCCCTCTCTATGGGTCCCTATGGGGCTCTATGGGTCCCTATGGAGCTCTATGGGTCCCTATGGGTCCCTATGGAGCTCTCTAGGTCCCTATGTGGTTCCATGGGGCTCTGTGGTTTCCTATGGGCCTCTATGGGGCTCTATGGGTCCCTATGGGTCCCTATGGGTCCCTATGGGTCTTAATGGGTCTCTATGGGGCTCCTTGGGTCTCTATGGGTCCCTATGGGTCTCTATGGGTCTCTACGGGTCCCTATGGGTCTCTATGGGTCTCTACAGGCTCTATGGGTCCCTATGGGGCTCCTTGATGCTCTATGGGTCTCTATGGAACCCCCAGGGTCCTAAAACCCTCCCTCTCTATGGGTCCCTTTGGGTCTCTATGGGTCCCTATGGGTCTCTATGGGGTTCCATGGGGCTCTGTGGCTCCCTATGGGCCTCTATGGTCTCTATGGGTCCCTATGGGGTCCTACGGAGCTCTATGGGTCCCTATGGGTCTCTACAGGCTCTACGGTCCCTATGGGTCTCTATGGGGTTCCATGGGGCTCTGTGGCTCCCTATGGGCCTCTATGGTCTCTATGGGTCCCTATGGGGTCCTACGGAGCTCTATGGGTCCCTATGGGTCTCTACAGGCTCTACGGTCCCTATGGGTCTCTATGGGGTTCCATGGGGCTCTGTGGCTCCCTATGGGCCTCTATGGTCTCTATGGGTCCCTCTGGGGTCCTATGGAGCTCTATGGGTCCCTATGGGTCTCTACAGGCTCTACGGTCCCTATGGGTCCCTATGGGTCTCTATGGTCTCTATGGGTCCCTTTGGGTCTCTATGGGTCCCTATGGGGTTCCATGGGGCTCTGTGGCTCCCTATGGGCCTCTATGGTCTCTATGGGTCCCTATGGGGTCCTATGGAGCTCTATGGGTCCCTATGGGTCTCTACAGGCTCTACGGTCCCTATGGGTCCCTATGGGTCTCTATGGTCTCTATGGGTCCCTATGGGTCCCTTTGGGTCTCTATGGGTCCCTATGGGGTTCCATGGGGCTCTGCGGCTCCCTATGGGCCTCTATGGTCTCTATGGGTCCCTATGGGGTCCTATGGAGCTCTATGGGTCTCTATGGGTCCCTATGGGTCTCTACAGGCTTTACGGTCCCTATGGGTCTCTATGGGGTTCCATGGGGCTCTGTGGCTCCCTATGGGCCTCTATGGTCTCTATGGGTCCCTATGGGGTCCTATGGAGGTGGGTGCTTTTTTCCAACCAAAGTGATTAATGAGTTTTTAGGGTTTATCCCAAATGATGGGAACCCCCGGTTCCTTCCTTCCTTCCTTCCTTCCTTCCTTCCTTCCTTCCTTCCTTCCTTCCTTCCTTCCTTCCTTCCTTCCTTCCCTCCTTCCTTCCTTCCTTCCTTCCTTACTTCCTTCCCTCCTTCCTTCCCTCCTTGCCCTCTCATAACCGCACGTGAGCCCCGATGCTGAGGGCCCTTGAGCTCCTCCTCGCCTTTGAAAACAACATGGACGACCTCATCTTGTTGATGATGGGGATCTTCTGGAGCAGGCCAGGGATCCTCTGGAGATCCTCGCAACGTGGTGCTTTCCTTTGAGCCCACGACTTCTCTGCCTGGGGCCTCTTCCCATTGGACGCTCTTGGAGGAGCCACTGAGTTTTTGGAGCTCGCCACCTCTTTTGGATGAAGCTGGAGCAGCTGGGGATGGGCCTGGGATGCTGGGCAGGAAGAGCCAGGGCCGGTGCTGGACCCTCCCCAGCCCATTTCTCTCTGTTCGCTCCTCCAGAATCCTCTGAATCTGATGGCGAAGATGACGAAGATGACGAAGATGACGAAGATGACGAAGATGATGAAGATGATGAAGATGACGAGCGTGTCCCCACGCGGGAAGACATCAAGAAGCTGATGGAAAGCAAGAAGAAGCAGCAGTCGCTCCAGGAGAGCTTTGGATACCCCAGACCACCCCTTGTGCTTCAGATGCCCACACCACCCCTTGTGTTTTGGATACCCCAGACCACCCCTTGTGCTTCGGATGCCCACAGCACCCCTTGTGTTTTGGATACCCCAGACCACCCCTTTGGGGAAGACCCTCCGTATGCTGAGGTGTTGCGTCTCCTTCCTCTTCATCCTCTAAAAGGTGTTTGGTGAAGAGCAGAGCTGGAAGCGGGGGTTCCCATCATTTGGGATAAACCCTAAAAACTCATTTTGGTTGGAAAAGACCCTCGAGGTCATGGAGGCCAAGCATAACCCACCCCTGGCACTGACCCGTATCCCTGAGGACGGTGTTTTGTGACACCATGGGGACCCCGCCTTGTCCCCAGAGCCCATTGTGACATCCTGGGGACCCCCTTTGTCCCCAGGGCCCATTGGACGTCCCATGACTCCCCCTTGTCCCCAGGGCCCATTGTGACATCCAGAGGACCCCGCTTTCTCCCCTGGGCGCATTGTGACTTCCTAGGACCCCCCATTGTCCCCAGGGATCATTGGGACACCGTGGGGACCCCCTTTGTCCCCAGGGCCCATTGTGATATTCGGGGGACCCCCTTGTCCCCAGGGCCCATTGTGACATCCCAGGACCCTCCATTGTCCCCAGAGCCCATTGTGACATCCTAGGGACCCCCTTTGTCCCCAGGGCCCATTTTCGCACCATGGGGACCCCCTTTGTTACTGGGTCCCAATGTGACATTCCAGGACCTTACTTTGTCCCCAGGGCCCATTGTGAATTCCCAGGGCCCCATGTTGTCCCCAGGGCCCATTGTGACATCCTGGGGACCCCCTTTGTCCCTGTCGAGGGTTAAGATTCCTAACCCCAACTCCTAACCCCAACTCCTAACCCAGACCATAACGCTAATCCTAATCCTAAACCTAAGCCTAATTCCTAACCCTAAACCCAATCCTAACCCAATCCCTTAACCCTAACCCAATCTCTTAACCCTTATCCCAATCCCTTAACCCTAACCCAAACTCCTAACTCTAAGCCTAAGCCCAACCCAGACGCCTAAGCCCAACCCAGACGCCTAAGCCAAACTCCTAACACTAAGCCTAACCCTAACGGAAACTCCTAACCCTAACCCAAACTCCTAGCCTTAAGACTAACCCTAAATCCTAACTCAAACTCCTAACCCTAAGTCTAAGCCTAAACCAAACTCCTAAGCTTAAGACTAAGCCTAACCCAAACTCCTAAGCCTAACCCTAACCCAAACTCCAAAACCTAAGCCTAACCCTAACCCAAACCCAAACTCAGTGGCCACTAAGCAGGCCTGGAGCTGTCAGGAGAAAGGACTCCCTGGAGCTCACCCAGCTCTAAACTCAGCCCCAACCTGCTGCTGCCTCGGCAGCCGGCACTGCGAGCGGCGCAGAGACGGAGCAGTTGGCAAAGAGCTTTGCAAGGCAGAGCCCTCTGGGGCACAGCACTGAGCTGGACCCACTTCCCCTCTGCGTGACCGAGCGTCAGCCAAGAAAGCAGCAAGCTAAATTTCACAGGAACGGAAAATTAACATGGAAACGCTCATTTGTTCCCAGGTCGTACCTGTGGGATCGCCCCGAGGCTCACGGACACACTCAGGTGAAGCAGTCAAGGAGCCGCTGCCTACAGGGACGGCTGGAATCGAGCAGAAAGGAAAAGCGTTTCCATTTCACGTTGTGAAATGACCTGCAGTGCCTGGACGGGGGTCAGGCAACAACACGGGACCCAGACGCATGCTGAAATTGCCAAAGCTGCAGAGGGGCTGCAGACCCCTTGTCTGGGACCTGGCAGCTTCCAAACTACTGTGTCCAGGCCACATGCAACACCCCTCAAGGACCAGATGGACCAACACGGGGCCTCTCAGGGCCTTCTGACCAGGAGACCTCTCACACACACAAAAGGAAACCCACACTAACGTGGGAGCATGGAGCACCAGGGCAAAAAATGATCATCCATGTTTCTCCTAAATCAGAGCCTGCTGGCTACTGCAAGGCTCAACTATTGCAAGAAAACGTTCACAAATAATAAACCAAATACTAACAAATGCAAAAGGCCAGTAACCAATGAACACTGAACACTGGGCACTGGAGACAGTGGGGGGTCCTGGGATGTCACAATGGGCCCTGGGGACAAAGTAAGGTCCTCGGCTGTCACAATGAGCCCTGAGGACAAGGGGGGTCCCCAGAATTTCACAATGAGCACTGGGGACAAAGTGGGGTCCTGGGATGTCAAAATGGGCCCTGGGGACAAAGGGGGTCCCTTAATTGTCACAATGGGCCCTGGGGACAAAGTGGGGTCCTGGAAAGTCACAATGGGCCCAGAGGACAAAGGGGGTCCCCATGGTGCCACAGTGGGCCCTGGGGATAAAGGGGGTCCTGAGACGTCACAATGGGCCCTGGGGAAAAGGCGGGGTCCCCACGGTGTCACAATGGGCCCTGGGGACAATGGGGGGTCCTGGGATGTCACAATGGGCCCCAGTGACAAAGGGGGTCCCCATGGTGCAACAACGAGCTCTGGGGATAAAGGGGGTCTCCAGGATGTCACAATGGGCCCTGGGGACAAAGGAAGTCCCCAGAATGCCACAATGGGTCCTGGAAAGAAGTGGGGTCCCCACGGTGTCACAATGGGCCTTGGGGACAAAGGGGGGTCCCCAGGATGTCACAATGGGCCCCGGGGACAAAGGGGTCCCCAGGATGTCACAATGGGTACTGGGGACAAAGGCGGGGTCCCCATGGTGTCACAATGGACCCAAGTGACAGGACGAGTCCCCACGGTACCACTATGGGCCCTGGAGACCAGGGGGTTCCCCGGATTTCACAATCGGCCCTGGGGACAAGGGGGGTCCCCCGGATGTCACAAGTGGCCCTGGGGATAAAGGGGGTCCCCATGGTGCCACAATGTGCCCCTGGGACAAAGGGGTCCCCAGGATGTCACAATAAGCCCTGGGGACAAGGGGGGTCCCCAGGATGTCAGAATGGGCACTGGGGACAACGCGGGGTCCTGGGATGTCACAATGGGCCACGGGGACAAAGGCGATCCCCATGGTGTCACAATGGGCCCTGGGGACAAGGGGGTCCCCAGGATGTCACAATGGGCTCATGGGATAAAGGGGGGACCCACGGTGTCACTATAGGCCCTGGGGACAACGGGGGGTCCCCACAGTGCCACGATGGGTCGTGTGGACAAGGGGGTCCCCAGGATGTTCACAACGGGCCCTGAGGACAAAGGGGGTCCCCACGGTGTCACAATGGTCCCTGGGGACAACTTGGGGTCCTGGGATGTCACAATGGGCCCTGGGGACAAAGGCGGTCCCCAGGATGTCACAATAAGCCCTGGGGACAAGGGGGGTCCCCAGGATGTCACAATGGGCACTGGGGACAAAGGGGGTACCCACGGTGTCACTATAGGCCCTGGGGACAACGGGGGGTCCCCACGGTGCCACGATGGGCCCTGGGGACAAGGGGGTCCCCAGGATGTTCACAATGGGCCCTGGAGACAATGGGGTGTCCCCAGGATGTCACAATGGGCCCTGGGGACAAAGAGGGTCCCCAGGATGTCACAATCGGCCCTGGGCACAAAGGGGGGTGCACATGGTGTCAAAATGGGCCCTGGGGACAAAGGGCGTCCCCAGGATGTCACAGTGGGCCCTGGGGACAAAGTGGTCCCCATGGTATCAGAATGGGCCCTGGGGACAAAGAGGGGTGCCCTGAATGTCACAATGGGCCCTGAGGACAAAGGGGGGTCCCCAGGATGTCGCAATGGGCCTTGGGGACAATGGGGGGTCCTAGGATGTCACAATGGGCCCGAGTGACAAATGGGGTCTCTATGGTGTCACAATGGGCCCTGAAGACAAAGGGGGTCCCCTGAATGTCACAATGGGCCCTGAGGACAATGGGGGTTCCTGGAACGTCACAATGGGCCCTGGGGAGAAAGGGAGGTCCCCAGGATGTCACAATGGGCCCTGGAGACAATTGGGGGTTTTGGGATGTCACGATGGGCTCTGACGACAAGGGGAGGTGCCCATGGTGTCACAATGGGTCCTCAGTGACAAGGGGGGTCCCTATAGTGTCACAATGGGCTCTGCAGACAATGGGGGGTCCTGGGATGTCACAATGGGCACCAGTGACAAAGGGGGTCCTCATGGTGCCACAATGGGCCCTGGGGAGTAAGTGGGGTCCTGGGATGTCACAATGGGTCCTGGGGACAAAGGGTGATCCTTTGATGTCACAAGGGGCCCTGGAGGCAAGGGGGTCCCCAGGATGTTACAATGGGCCCTGGGCACAAAGGGGGGTCCCCATAGTGTCACAATGGGTCCCCAGTGACAAGGGGGTCCCCACGGTGCCACGATGGTCCCTGGGGACAAGAGGGGGTCCCCATGGTGTCACAATGGACCCTGGGGTCAAAGGGGGTTCCCAGGACATCACAATGGGCTCTGGGGACAATGGGGATCCTGGGACATCACAATGAGCCCTGGGGACAAGGGGGGGTCCTGGGACGTCACAATGGGTCCTGGGGACAAAGCGGTTCCCCAGGATGTCACAATGGGCCCCGGGGACAAAGCAGGGTCCTGGGACGTCACAATGGGCCCTGGAGACAAAGGGATTCCCCAGGATGTCACAATGGGCCCTGGAGACAAAGGGGGTCCCCACAGTGTCACAATGGTCCCTGGGGACAAAGGAGATCCCCACAGTGTCACAATGGACCCAGGGGACAAAAGGGGGACCCCAGGATGTCACTATGGGCCCAGGGGACAATGGGGGGTCCTGGGACGTTATAATGGGCCCTCGGGAAAAAGGGGGTCCACATGGTGCCACAATGGGCCCTGGGGACAACGGGGGTCCCAGGATGCCACAATGGACACTGGGGACAAGGGGGTCCCCAGGATGTCACAATGGGCCCTGGGGACACAGGTGGTCCCCAGGATGTCACAATGGGCCCTGGGGACAAAGTGGGGTCCTAAGATGTCACAATGGGCACTGGGGACAAAGGGGGTCCCCATGGTGCCACAATGGGCCTTGGGGACAATGGGGTCTCCCCAGGATGTCACAATGGGCCTTGGGGACAAAGGGGTGTCCCCTGAATGTGCATAATGGGCCCTGGGGACAAAGGGTGGTCGCCGGGATGTCTCAGTGGGCCCTGGGGACAATGGGGGGTCCTGGGATGTCACAATGGGCCCCAGTGACAAAGGGGGTCCCCATGGTGCGACAACGAGCTCTGGGGATAAAGGGGGTCTCCAGGATGTCACAATGGGCCCTGGGGACAAAGGAAGTCCCCAGAATGCCACAATGGGTCCTGGAAAGAAGTGGGGTCCCCAGGATGTCACAATGGGCACTGGGGACAACGAGGGGTCCTGGGACGTCACAATGAGCCCTGGGGAGAAAGGGGGGTCCCCACCCTGTCAGAAGGGACCCTGGGGAGAAGGTGGGGTCCTGGGATGTCACAATGGGCCCTGGGGACAAAGGGGGTGTCCATGGTGCCACAATGGGCCCTGGGGACTAGGTGGGGGGGGTCCCCTCGGTGCCACGATGGGCCCTGGGGACAAGGGGGTCCCCAGGATGTCACAATGGGCCCTGAGGACAAATTGGGGTTCTGGGATGTCACAATGGGCCCTGGGGACAAAGGGGGTCCCCATGGTGCCACAATGGGCCCTGGGGACAAAGAGGGGTCCCCAGAATGTCACAATGGGCCCTGGGGACATTTGGGGTCCCCAGAATGTCACAATGGGCCCTGGGAACAATAGGGGGTCCTGGGACGTCACAATGGGCCCTGGAGTAAAGGGGGGTCCCCAGGATGTCACAATAGGCCCTGGGGACAAAGAGGAGTCCCCTGAATGTCATAATGGGCCCTGAGGACAAGGAGGGTCTCCACGGTGTCACAATGGGCCCTGGGGACAATGGGGGGTCCTGGGATGTCACAATAGGCCCTGGGGACAAAGGGGGTCCCCATGATTTCACAATGGGCCCAGGGGACAATGGGGCATCCTGGGACGTCACAATGGGTCCTGGGGACAAAGGGGGTCCCCATGGTATCACAATGGCCCTGGGGATAAAGGGGGTCCCCATGGTGTCACAATGGCCCTGGGGATAAAGGGGGACCCCATGGTGTCACAATGGGCCCTGGGGACAAAGGGGGTCCCCATGGTGTCACAATGGCCCTGGGGATAAAGGGGGTCCCCATGGTGTCACAATGGGCCCTGGGGACAAAGGGGGACCCCAGGATGTGTATAATGGGGCCTGGGGACAATGGGGGGTCCTGGGATGTCACAATGGGCTCTGGGGACAATAGGGGGTCCTGGGACGTCACAATGGGCCCTGGAGAAAAGGGGGGGTCCTGGCATGTCACAATAGGCCCTGGGGACAAAGGGGGTCTTCAGGATGTCACAATGGGCCCGGGGGACAAAGGGGGTCCCCAGGATGTCACAGTAGGCCCTGGGGAAAAAGAGGGCTCCCCAGGATATCACAATGGGCCCTGGGGACAAAGAGGGGTCCACAGGATGTGCACAATGGGCCCTGGGGACAAAGGGGGCTCCCCAGGATATCACAATGGGCTCTGGTGACATAGGGGTCCCCAAGATGTCACAACGAGTCCTGGGGACAAGGGGGGTCCCAAGGATGTCACAATGGGCACTGGAGACAAAGGGGGGGTCCCCACGGTGCCACGATGGGCCCTGGGGACAAGGGGGTCCCCAGGATGTAACAATGTGCCCTTGGGACAATGGGGGCTCCTGCGATGTCACAATGGGCCCTGGGGACAAAGGGAGGCCCCATGATGTCACAATGGACCCTGGGGACAAAAGGGGTCCCCGGGATGTCACAATGGGCCCAGGGGACAACGAAGCATCCTGGGACGCCACAATGGGCCCGGGGAAAAAGGGGGGTCCCCAGGTTGTTCACAATGGGCCCTGGGGACAATGGGGGTCCTGGGATGTCACAATGAACCCTAGGGACAAAGGGGGTCCCCAGGATGTCACAATGGGCCCTGGGGATAAAGGGGGTCCCCAGGATGTCACAACGGGCCCTGGGTACAAGGGGGGTCCCACCCTGTCACAATGAGCACTGGGGACAAAGGGGGTCCCCAGGATGTCACAATGGGCACTGGAGACAAAGGGGGGGTCTCCACGGTGCCACAATGGGCCCTGGGGACAAGAGGGTCCCCACGGTTTCACAATGGGCCCTGGGGACAAGGGGGATCCCCGCCCTGTCACAATGGGCCCTGGGGCCAAAGGGATCCCCAGGATGTCACAATGGGCCCTGGGGACTGCGGGGGGTACTAGGATGTCACAATGGGTCTTGGGGACAAAGGGGGTACCCAGGATGTCACAATGGGCCCTGGGGACAATGGGGGGTCCCTTGAAGGTCACAATGGGCCCATGGGACAAAGAGGGTGCCCACGGTGTCACAGTGGGCCCTGGCGACAAAGGGGGATCCCCAGGATGTCACAATGGGCCCCGGGGACAAAGTAAAATCCTGGAATGTCACAATGGTCCCCAGTGACAAAGGCGCTCCCCATGGTGCCACAATGGGCCCTGGGGACAAAGTGGGTCCCCAGGATTTCACAATGAGCACTGGGGACAAAGGGGGGTCCCAGGATATCACAATGGGCCCTGGGGACAAGGGGGGGTTCCCATGGAGTCACAATGGGTCCTGGGGACAACGAGGCGTCCTGGGACGTCACAATGGGACTTGGGGACAAAGGGGGTCTTCCACAGTCTCACAATGGGCCCTAGAGACAAGGGGAGATCCCCAGGATGACACAATAGGCCCTGGGGACAAAGAGGAGTCCCCCTGAATGTCACAATGGGCCCTGGGGACAAGGGGGTTCCCCATGGTATCACAATAAGCCCTGGGGACAAAGTGGGGTCCTGGGATGTCACAACTGGCCCCAGTGACAAAGGGTGTCCCCATGGTGCCACAATGGGCCCTGGGGACAAAGAGGGTCCCCAGGATGTCACAATGGGCTTTGGGGACAAGGCGGGGTCCCCAGGATGTCACAATGGGGTCTTGGGACAAAGGGGGTCCCCAGGATGTCACAATGGTCCCTGGGGACAATGGGGGGTCCTGGGACATCACAATGGGCCCTGGGGACAAAGGCGGTCCCAGGGTGTCACAATAAGCCATGGGGACAAGGGGGGTCCCCAGGATGTCACAATGGGCACTGGGGACAAAGGGGGGTCCCCACGGTGCCATGATGGGCCCTGGCGACAAGGGGGTCCCCAGGATGTCACAATGGGCCCATGGGACAAAGGGGGTACCCATGGTGTCACAATGGGCCCTGGGGACAACTTGGGGTCCTGGGATGTCACAATGGGCCCCGGTGACAAAGGGGGTCCCCGTGGTGCCACAATGTGCCCCTGGGACAAAGGGGGTCCCCAGAATGTCATAATGGGCACTGGGGACAAGGGGGGTCCCCAGGATGTCACAAGTGGCCCTGGGGATAAAGGGGGTCCCCATGGTGCCACAATGTGCCCCTGGGACAAAGGGGTCCCCAGGATGTCACAATAAGCCCTGGAGACAAGGGAGGTCCCCAGGATGTCAGAATGGGCCCTGGGGACAACGCGGGGTCCTGGGATGTCACAATGGGCCACAGGGACAAAGGCGATCCCCATGGTGTCACAATGGGCCCTGGGGACAAGGGGGTCCCCAGGATGTCACAATGGGCTCATGGGATAAAGGGGGTACCCACGGTGTCACTATAGGCCCTGGGGACAACGGGGGGTCCCCACGGTGCCACGATGGGTCGTGTGGACAAGGGGGTCCCCAGGATGTTCACAACGGGCCCTGAGGACAAAGGGGGTCCCCACGGTGTCACAATGGTCCCTGGGGACAACTTGGGGTCCTGGGATGTCACAATGGGCCCTGGGGACAACTTGGGGTCCTGGGATGTCACAATGGGCCCTGGGGACAAAGGCGGTCCCCAGGATGTCACAATAAGCCCTGGGGACAAGGGGGGTCCCCAGGATGTCACAATGGGCTCATGGGATAAAGGGGGTACCCACGGTGTCACTATAGGCCCTGGGGACAACGGGGGGTCCCCACGGTGCCACGATGGGCCCTGGGGACAAGGGGGTCCCCAGGATGTTCACAATGGGCCCTGGAGACAATGGGGTGTCCCCAGGATGTCACAATGGGCCCTGGGGACAAAGAGGGTCCCCAGGATGTCACAATCGGCCCTGGGCACAAAGGGGGGTGCACATGGTGTCAAAATGGGCCCTGGGGACAAAGGGCGTCCCCAGGATGTCACAGTGGGCCCTGGGGACAAAGTGGTCCCCATGGTATCAGAATGGGCCCTGGGGACAAAGAGGGGTGCCCTGAATGTCACAATGGGCCCTGAGGACAAAGGGGGGTCCCCAGGATGTCGCAATGGGCCTTGGGGACAATGGGGGGTCCTAGGATGTCACAATGGGCCCGAGTGACAAATGGGGTCTCCATGGTGTCACAATGGGCCCTGAAGACAAAGGGGGTCCCCTGAATGTCACAATGGGCCCTGAGGACAATGGGGGTTCCTGGAACGTCACAATGGGCCCTGGGGAGAAAGGGAGGTCCCCAGGATGTCACAATGGGCCCTGGAGACAATTGGGGGTTTTGGGATGTCACGATGGGCTCTGACGACAAGGGGAGGTGCCCATGGTGTCACAATGGCTCCTCAGTGACAAGGGGGGTCCCTATAGTGTCACAATGGGCTCTGCAGACAATGGGGGGTCCTGGGATGTCACAATGGGCACCAGTGACAAAGGGGGTCCTCATGGTGCCACAATGGGCCCTGGGGAGTAAGTGGGGTCCTGGGATGTCACAATGGGTCCTGGGGACAAAGGGTGATCCTTTGATGTCACAAGGGGCCCTGGAGGCAAGGGGGTCCCCAGGATGTTACAATGGGCCCTGGGAACAAAGGGGGGTCCCCATAGTGTCACAATGGGACCCCAGTGACAAGGGGGTCCCCACGGTGCCACGATGGTCCCTGGGGACAAGAGGGGGTCCCCATGGTGTCACAATGGACCCTGGGGTCAAAGGGGGTTCCCAGGACATCACAATGGGCTCTGGGGACAATGGGGATCCTGGGAAATCACAATGAGCCCTGGGGACAAGGGGGGGTCCTGGGATGTTCAATGGGTCCTGGGGACAAAGCGGTTCCCCAGGATGTCACAATGGGCCCCGGGGACAAAGCAGGGTCCTGGGACGTCACAATGGGCCCTGGAGACAAAGGGATTCCCCAGGATGTCACAATGGGCCCTGGGGACAAAGGGGGTCCCCACAGTGTCACAATGGTCCCTGGGGACAAAGGAGATCCCCACAGTGTCACAATGGGCCCAGGGGACAAAAGGGGGACCCCAGGATGTCACAATGGGCCCAGGGGACAATGGGGGGTCCTGGGACGTTATAATGGGCCCTCGGGAAAAATGGGGTCCACATGGTGCCACAATGGGCCCTGGGGACAAGGGGGTCCCCAGGATGTCACAATGGGCCCTGGGGACACAGGTGGTCCCCAGGATGTCACAATGGGCCCTGGGGACAATGTGGGGTCCTAAGATGTCACAATGGGCACTGGGGACAAAGGGGGTCCCCATGGTGCCACAATGGGCCTTGGGGACAATGGGGTCTCCCCAGGATGTCACAATGGGCCTTGGGGACAAAGGGGTGTCCCCTGAATGTGCATAATGGGCCCTGGGGACAAAGGGTGGTCGCCGGGATGTCTCAGTGGGCCCTGGGGACAATGGGGTGTCCTGGGATGTCACAATGGGCCCCAGTGACAAATGGGGTCTCCACGGTGTCACAATGGGCCCTGGGGATAAAGGGGGGTCTCCAGGATGTCACAATGGGCCCAAGTGATGAGTCCCCACAGTGCCACTATGGGCCCTGGAGACAAGGGGGGTCCCCAGGATGTCACGATGGGGCCTGGGGACAACGAGGGGTCCTGGGACGTCACAATGAGCCCTGGGGAAAAAGGGTGGTCCCCATGATGTCACAATGGGCACTGGAGACAGTGGGGGGTCCTGGGATGTCACAATGGGCCCTGGGGACAAAGTAAGGTCCTCGGCTGTCACAATGAGCCCTGAGGACAAGGGGGGTCCCCAGAATTTCACAATGAGCACTGGGGACAAAGTGGGGTCCTGGGATGTCAAAATGGGCCCTGGGGACAAAGGGGGTACCTTAATTGTCACAATGGGCCCTGGGGACAAAGTGGGGTCCTGGAATGTCACAATGGGCCCAGAGGACAAAGGGGGTCCCCATGGTGCCACAGTGGGCCCTGGGGACAAAGGGGGTCCTGAGACGTCACAATGGGCCCTGGGGAAAAGGCGGGGTCCCCACGGTGTCACAATGGGCCCTGGGGACAATGGGGGGTCCTGGGATGTCACAATGGGCCCCAGTGACAAAGGGGGTCCCCATGGTGCGACAACGAGCTCTGGGGATAAAGGGGGTCTCCAGGATGTCACAATGGGCCCTGGGGACAAAGGAAGTCCCCAGAATGCCACAATGGGTCCTGGAAAGAAGTGGGGTCCCCACGGTGTCACAATGGGCCTTGGGGACAAAGGGGGGTCCCCAGGATGTCACAATGGGCCCCGGGGACAAAGGGGTCCCCAGGATGTCACAATGGGTACTGGGGACAAAGGCGGGGTCCCCATGGTGTCACAATGGACCCAAGTGACAGGACGAGTCCCCACGGTACCACTATGGGCCCTGGAGACCAGGGGGTTCCCCGGATTTCACAATGGGCCCTGGGGACAAGGGGGGTCCCCAGGATGTCACAATGGGCACTGGGGACAACGAGGGGTCCTGGGACGTCACAATGAGCCCTGGGGAGAAAGGGGGGGTCCCCACCCTGTCAGAAGGGACCCTGGGGAGAAGGTGGGGTCCTGGGATGTCACAATGGGCCCTGGGGACAAAGGGGGTGTCCATGGTGCCACAATGGGCCCTGGGGACTGGGGGGGGGGGGGGTCCCCTCGGTGCCACGATGGGCCCTGGGGACAAGGGGGTCCCCAGGATGTCACAATGGGCCCTGAGGACAAATTGGGGTTCTGGGATGTCACAATGGGCCCTGGGGACAAAGGGGGGTCCCCAGGATGTCACAATGGGCCCCGGGGACAAAGGGGTCCCCAGGATGTCACAATGGGTACTGGAGACAAAGGCGGGGTCCCCATGGTGTCACAATGGACCCAAGTGACAGGACGAGTCCCCACGGTACCACTATGGGCCCTGGAGACCAGGGGGTTCCCCGGATTTCACAATGGGCCCTGGGGACAAGGGGGGTCCCCAGGATGTCACAATGGGCCCTGGGGACAAAGGGGGTCCCCACAGTGTCACAATGGTCCCTGGGGACAAAGGAGATCCCCACAGTGTCATAATGGTCCCTGGGGATAAAGGGTACTCCCCAGGATGTCACAATAGGCCCTGGGGACAAAGGGGGTCCCCAGGATGTCACAACGGGCCCTGGGGACATTTGGGGTCCCCAGAATGTCACAATGGGCCCTGGGAACAATAGGGGGTCCTGGGACGTCACAATGGGCCCTGGAGTAAAGGGGGGTCCCCAGGATGTCACAATAGTCCCTGGGGACAAAGAGGAGTCCCCTGAATGTCATAATGGGCCCTGAGGACAAGGAGGGTCTCCACGGTGTCACAATGGGCCCTGGGGACAATGGGGGGTCCTGGGATGTCACAATAGGCCCTGGGGACAAAGGGGGTCCCCATGATTTCACAATGGGCCCAGGGGACAATGGGGCATCCTGGGACGTCACAATGGGCCCTGGGGACAAAGGGGGTCCCCATGGTGTCACAATGGCCCTGGGGATAAAGGGGGACCCCAGGATGTGTATAATGGGGCCTGGGGACAATGGGGGGTCCTGGGATGTCACAATGGGCTCTGGGGACAATAGGGGGTCCTGGGACGTCACAATGGGCCCTGGAGAAAAGGGGGGGTCCTGGGATGTCACAATAGGCCCTGGGGACAAAGGGGGTCTTCAGGATGTCACAATGGGCCCATGGGCCAAAGGGGGTACCCATGGTGTCACAATGGGCCCAGGGGACAAAAGGGGGACCCCAGGATGTCACAATGGGCCCAGGGGACAATGGGGGGTCCTGGGACGTTATAATGGGCCCTCGGGTAAAAGGGGGTCCACATGGTGCCAGAATGGGCCCTGGGGACAACGGGGGTCCCAGGATGCCACAATGGACACTGGGGACAAGGGGGTCCCCAGGATGTCACAATGGGCCCTGGGGACAACGGTGGCTCCTGGGATGTCACAATGGGCCCTGGGGACACAGGTGGTCCCCAGGATGTCACAATGGGCCCTGGGGACAAAGTGGGGTCCTAAGATGTCACAATGGGCACTGGGGACAAAGGGGGTCCCCATGGTGCCACAATGGGCCTTGGGGACAATGGGGTCTCCCCAGGATGTCACAATGGGCCTTGGGGACAAAGGGGTGTCCCCTGAATGTGCATAATGGGCCCTGGGGACAAAGGGTGGTCGCCGGGATGTCTCAGTGGGCCCTGGGGACAATGGGGTGTCCTGGGATGTCACAATGGGCCCCAGTGACAAATGGGGTCTCCACGGTGTCACAATGGGCCCTGGAGTAAAGGGGGGTCCCCAGGATGTCACAATAGTCCCTGGGGACAAAGAGGAGTCCCCTGAATGTCATAATGGGCCCTGAGGACAAGGAGGGTCTCCACGGTGTCACAATGGGCCCTGGGGACAATGGGGGGTCCTGGGATGTCACAATAGGCCCTGGGGACAAAGGGGGTCCCCATGATTTCACAATGGGCCCAGGGGACAATGGGGCATCCTGGGACGTCACAATGGGTCCTGGGGACAAAGGGGGTCCCCATGGTGTCACAATGGCCCTGGGGATAAAGCGGGACCCCAGGATGTGTATAATGGGGCCTGGGGACAATGGGGGTCCTGGGATGTCACAATGGGCTCTGGGGACAATAGGGGGTCCTGGGACGTCACAATGGGCCCTGGAGAAAAGGGGGGGTCCTGGGATGTCACAATAGGCCCTGGGGACAAAGGGGGTCTTCAGGATGTCACAATGGGCCCGGGGGACAAAGGGGGTCCCCAGGATGTCACAATAGGCCCTGGGGAAAAAGAGGGCTCCCCAGGATATCACAATGGGCCCTGGGGACAAAGAGGGGTCCACAGGATGTGCACAATGGGTCCTGGGGACAAGGGGGGTCCCAAGGATGTCACAATGGGCACTGGAGACAAAGGGGGGGTCCCCACGGTGCCACGATGGGCCCTGGGGACAAGGGGGTCCCCAGGATGTAACAATGTGCCCTTGGGACAATGGGGGCTCCTGCGATGTCACAATGGGCCCTGGGGACAAAGGGAGGCCCCAGGATGTCACAATGGACCCTGGGGACAAAAGGGGTCCCCGGGATGTCACAATGGGCCCAGGGGACAACGAAGCATCCTGGGACGCCACAATGGGCCCGGGGAAAAAGGGGGGTCCCCAGGTTGTTCACAATGGGCCCTGGGGACAATGGGGGTCCTGGGATGTCACAATGAACCCTAGGGACAAAGGGGGTCCCCAGGATGTAACAATGGGCCCTGGGCACAAATGGGATCCCCATGATGTCACAATGGGCCTTGGAGACAAGGGGTGTCCCGCCCTGTCACAATGGTGCCTGGGGACAAAGGGGTCCCCAGGATGTCACAATGGGCCCTGGGGACAAAGTGGAGTCCTGGTATGCCACAATGGGCCCCAGTGACAAAGGGGGTCCCCACGGTGTCACAATGGGCCCTTGAGACAACAGGGTCCCCAGGATGTCACAATGGGCCTGGGGACAAAGGGGGCTGCCCAGGATGTCACAATGGACTCTGGGGACAAGGGTGGGTCCTGGTATGTCACAATGGCCCCTGGGGACAAAGGGGGTCCCCAGGATGTCACAATGCGCCCTGGGGAAAATGGGGGGTCCTGGGATGTCACAATGGGCCCTGGGGACAAAGGGGGCTCCCCAGGATGTCACAATGGGCTCTGAGGACAAGAGGGGTCCCAAGGATGTCACAATTGGCACTGGAGCAAAAGGGGAGGGTCCCCACGGTGCCACGATGGGCCCTGGGGACAAGGGGGTTCCCAGGATGTCACAATGGGCCCTGGGTACAATGGGGGGTCCTGGGATGTCACAATGGGCCCTGGGGACAAAGTGAGTCCCCAGGATGTCACAATGGGCCCTGGGGACAAAGGGGGTTCCCCTGAACGTCACAATGGGCCTTGGAGACAAAGGGGGGTCCCCAGGATGTCACAATGGGCACTGGAGAAAAAGGGGGGGTCCCCACGGTGTCACAATGAGCCCTGGGGACAATGGGGGATTTTGGGATGTCACAATAGGCCCTGGGGACAAAGGGGCTCCCCAGGATGTCACAATGGGTCGTGGGGACAACGGGGGTCCCCACAGTGTCAGAATGGGGACGGGGGATAAAGGGGGACCGCAGGATGTGCATAATGGGGCCTGGGGACAATGGGGGGTCGTGGGATGTCATAATGGGCCTTGGGGAAAAAGAGGGTGTCTCCAGGATTTCACAATGGGCCGGGGGAACAACAGGGGGTCCTGGGACGTCACAATGGGCCCTGGAGAAAAGGGGGGTCCCCAGGATGTCACAATAGGCCCTGGGGACAAAGAGGAGTCCCCTGAATGTCATAATGGGCCCTGAGGACAAGGAGGGTCTCCACGGTGTCACAATGGGCCCTGGGGACAATGGGGGGTCCTGGGATGTCACAATAGGCCCTGGGGAAAAAGAGGGCTCCCCAGGATATCACAATGGGCCCTGGGGACAAAGAGGGGTCCACAGGATGTGCACAATGGGCCCTGGGGACAAAGGGGGCTCCCCAGGATATCACAATGGGCTCTGGTGACATAGGGGTCCCCAAGATGTCACAACGGGTCCTGGGGACAAGGGGGGTCCCAAGGATGTCACAATGGGCACTGGAGACAAAGGGGGGGTCCCCACGGTGCCACGATGGGCCCTGGGGACAAGGGGGTCCCCAGGATGTAACAATGTGCCCTTGGGACAATGGGGGCTCCTGCGATGTCACAATGGGCCCTGGGGACAAAGGGAGGCCCCAGGATGTCACAATGGACCCTGGGGACAAAAGGGGTCCCCGGGATGTCACAATGGGCCCAGGGGACAACGAAGCATCCTGGGACGCCACAATGGGCCCGGGGAAAAAGGGGGGTCCCCAGGTTGTTCACAATGGGCCCTGGGGACAATGGGGGTCCTGGGATGTCACAATGAACCCTAGGGACAAAGGGGGTCCCCAGGATGTAACAATGGGCCCTGGGCACAAATGGGATCCCCATGATGTCACAATGGGCCTTGGAGACAAGGGGTGTCCCGCCCTGTCACAATGGTGCCTGGGGACAAAGGGGTCCCCAGGATGTCACAATGGGCCCTGGGGACAAAGTGGAGTCCTGGTATGCCACAATGGGCCCCAGTGACAAAGGGGGTCCCCACGGTGTCACAATGGGCCCTTGAGACAACAGGGTCCCCAGGATGTCACAATGGGCCTGGGGACAAAGGGGGCTGCCCAGGATGTCACAATGGACTCTGGGGACAAGGGTGGGTCCTGGTATGTCACAATGGCCCCTGGGGACAAAGGGGGTCCCCAGGATGTCACAATGCGCCCTGGGGAAAATGGGGGGTCCTGGGATGTCACAATGGGCCCTGGGGACAAAGGGGGCTCCCCAGGATGTCACAATGGGCTCTGAGGACAAGAGGGGTCCCAAGGATGTCACAATTGGCACTGGAGCAAAAGGGGAGGGTCCCCACGGTGCCACGATGGGCCCTGGGGACAAGGGGGTTCCCAGGATGTCACAATGGGCCCTGGGTACAATGGGGGGTCCTGGGATGTCACAATGGGCCCTGGGGACAAAGGGGGTTCCCCTGAACGTCACAATGGGCCTTGGAGACAAAGGGGGGTCCCCAGGATGTCACAATGGGCACTGGAGAAAAAGGGGGGGTCCCCACGGTGTCACAATGAGCCCTGGGGACAATGGGGGATTTTGGGATGTCACAATAGGCCCTGGGGACAAAGGGGCTCCCCAGGATGTCACAATGGGTCCTGGGGACAACGGGGGTCCCCACAGTGTCAGAATGGGGACGGGGGATAAAGGGGGACCGCAGGATGTGCATAATGGGGCCTGGGGACAATGGGGGGTCGTGGGATGTCATAATGGGCCTTGGGGAAAAAGAGGGTGTCTCCAGGATTTCACAATGGGCCGGGGGAACAACAGGGGGTCCTGGGACGTCACAATGGGCCCTGGAGAAAAGGGGGGTCCCCAGGATGTCACAATAGGCCCTGGGGACAAAGAGGAGTCCCCTGAATGTCATAATGGGCCCTGAGGACAAGGAGGGTCTCCACGGTGTCACAATGGGCCCTGGGGACAATGGGGGGTCCTGGGATGTCACAATAGGCCCTGGGGAAAAAGAGGGCTCCCCAGGATATCACAATGGGCCCTGGGGACAAAGAGGGGTCCACAGGATGTGCACAATGGGCCCTGGGGACAAAGGGGGCTCCCCAGGATATCACAATGGGCTCTGGTGACATAGGGGTCCCCAAGATGTCACAACGGGTCCTGGGGACAAGGGGGGTCCCAAGGATGTCACAATGGGCACTGGAGACAAAGGGGGGGTCCCCACGGTGCCACGATGGGCCCTGGGGACAAGGGGGTCCCCAGGATGTAACAATGTGCCCTTGGGACAATGGGGGCTCCTGCGATGTCACAATGGGCCCTGGGGACAAAGGGAGGCCCCAGGATGTCACAATGGACCCTGGGGACAAAAGGGGTCCCCGGGATGTCACAATGGGCCCAGGGGACAACGAAGCATCCTGGGACGCCACAATGGGCCCGGGGAAAAAGGGGGGTCCCCAGGTTGTTCACAATGGGCCCTGGGGACAATGGGGGTCCTGGGATGTCACAATGAACCCTAGGGACAAAGGGGGTCCCCAGGATGTCACAATGGGCCCTGGGGATAAAGGGGACTCCCCAGGATGTCACAATAGGCCCTGGGGACAAAGGGGGTCCCCAGGATGTCACAACGGGCCCTGGGTACAAGGGGGGTCCCACCCTGTCACAATGAGCACTGGGGACAAAGGGGGTCCCCAGGATGTCACAATGGGCACTGGAGACAAAGGGGGGGTCTCCACGGTGCCACAATGGGCCCTGGGGACAAGAGGGTCCCCACGGTTTCACAATGGGCCCTGGGGACAAGGGGGATCCCCGCCCTGTCACAATGGGCCCTGGGGCCAAAGGGATCCCCAGGATGTCACAATGGGCCCTGGGGACTGCGGGGGGTACTAGGATGTCACAATGGGTCTTGGGGACAAAGGGGGTACCCAGGATGTCACAATGGGCCCTGGGGACAATGGGGGGTCCCTTGAAGGTCACAATGGGCCCATGGGACAAAGAGGGTGCCCACGGTGTCACAGTGGGCCCTGGCGACAAAGGGGGATCCCCAGGATGTCACAATGGGCCCCGGGGACAAAGTAAAATCCTGGAATGTCACAATGGTCCCCAGTGACAAAGGCGCTCCCCATGGTGCCACAATGGGCCCTGGGGACAAAGTGGGTCCCCAGGATTTCACAATGAGCACTGGGGACAAAGGGGGGTCCCAGGATGTCACAATGGGCCCTGGGGACAAGGGGGGGTCCCCATAGTGTCACAATGGGTCCCCAGTGACAAGGGGGTCCCCACGGTGCCACGATGGGCCCTGGGGACAAGAGGGGGTCCCCATGGTGTCACAATGGACCCTGGGGTCAAAGGGGGTTCCCAGGACATCACAATGGGCTCTGGGGACAATGGGGATCCTGGGACATCACAATGAGCCCTGGGGACAAGGGGGGGTCCTGGGACGTCACAATGGGTCCTGGGGACAAAGCGGTTCCCCAGGATGTCACAATGGGCCCCAGGGACAAAGCAGGGTCCTGGGACGTCACAATGGGCCCTGGAGACAAAGGGGGTCCCCACAGTGTCACAATGGTCCCTGGGGACAATGGGGGGTCCTGGGACGTTATAATGGGCCCTCGGGAAAAAGGGGGCCCACATGGTGCCACAATGGGCCCTGGGGACAACGGGGGTCCCAGGATGCCACAATGGACACTGGGGACAACGGTGGCTCCTGGGATGTCACAATGGGCCCTGGGGACAAAGTGGGGTCCTAAGATGCCACAATGGGCACTGGGGACAAAGGGGGTCCCCATGGTGCCACAATGGGCCTTGGGGACAATGGGGTCTCCCCAGGATGTCACAATGGGCCTTGGGGACAAAGGGGTGTCCCCTGAATGTGCATAATGGGCCTGGGGACAAAGGGTGGTCGCCGGGATGTCTCAGTGGGCCCTGGGGACAATGGGGTGTCCTGGGATGTCACAATGGGCCCCAGTGACAAATGGGGTCTCCACGGTGTCACAATGGGCCCTGGGGATAAAGGGGGGTCTCCAGGATGTCACAATGGGCCCAAGTGATGAGTCCCCACAGTGCCACTATGGGCCCTGGAGACAAGGGCGGTCCCCAGGATGTCACGATGGGGCCTGGGGACAACGAGGGGTCCTGGGACGTCACAATGAGCCCTGGGGAAAAAGGGTGGTCCCCATGATGTCACAATGGGCACTGGAGACAGTGGGGGGTCCTGGGATGTCACAATGGGCCCTGGGGACAAAGTAAGGTCCTCGGCTGTCACAATGAGCCCTGAGGACAAGGGGGGTCCCCAGAATTTCACAATGAGCACTGGGGACAAAGTGGGGTCCTGGGATGTCAAAATGGGCCCTGGGGACAAAGGGGGTCCCTTAATTGTCACAATGGGCCCTGGGGACAAGGGGGGTCCCCACGGTGTCACAATGGGCCCTGGGGACAAAGTGGGGTCCTGGAATGTCACAATGGGCCCAGAGGACAAAGGGGGTCCCCATGGTGCCACAGTGGGCCCTGGGGACAAAGGGGGTCCTGAGACGTCACAATGGGCCCTGGGGAAAAGGCGGTGTCCCCACGGTGTCACAATGGGCCCTGGGGACAATGGGGGGTCCTGGGATGTCACAATGGGCCCCAGTGACAAAGGGGGTCCCCATGGTGCGACAACGAGCTCTGGGGATAAAGGGGGTCTCCAGGATGTCACAATGGGCCCTGAGGACAAATTGGGGTTCTGGGATGTCACAATGGGCCCTGGGGACAAAGGGGGTCCCCAGAATGTCACAATGGGCCCTGGGGACATTTGGGGTCCCCAGAATGTCATAATGGGCCCTGGGGACAATGGGGGATCCTGAGACGTCACAATGGGCCCTGGGGACAAAGTGGGTCCCCATGGTGTCACAATGGCCCTGGGGACAATGCAGGGTCCCCAGGATGTCACAATGGCCCCTGGGGACATTAGGGGTCCCCACAGTTTCACGATCTTAACCCTTGACACCCCCCAACTACTGGGTCCTTAGGGTTACTCCCGGGTGTATTTGGGTGTTATTTGGGTGTAATTTGGGGGGTTCTGGGGCACGTAGCACCCTTGGTTCAGCCAGGGACACACACACGGGTGCTCTGGGAAGCGACTCCGGCACCGCCGGTTGCCGAATCATCGCACAACCATCCAAGTACTCCTCACCCACCTCGTTCCTTGTCACTGGAACCAACACCGGGATCACCAGGGGGGTTTTCGGACAGCGTCGGGGGTTCGGAGGCGCCGTTTCCATCTCCCAACGATGGTTTCGCGGTGTTTGCATCGCCCGCGTCGCGCACCTGAGCACAAACGGAACCGGGAGCGTCGGTGGCGCTGGAGGATATCAAAGCGCTTTGCAAACTGCTCTTCCCAATTATTTCTCCATTATATAACGAGGATAATAAAACCCGCTACGCTAAACACGACCCAAACCGGGCGGGAGCGCGCAACGCGAATCTTTACACCGCAGCGATTCCCTATTTCTCGTTTTCTCACCCCGTCGTCTCCACTCAATCGGCAGCGACTTTCACAAATCATCCAGTTACGCACAATTTGGTAACGACCCCCGCAAAGGGCTTCGACGGCACCGCCGTCCCCCTCGCCGCCTTCGCTCAGATCCCCGCTCAATGAGCAGCACCCATGGGTGCCCGTTACCTGCCCCCTCTCGGCGTCCACCGACCACCCGTGGTTCCGGCACATGGAGACGCCGCCATCCTCAACCGGAGTAGCCGCCAAGTGGCTAAAGTGACAAAAATCAGGATAAATAGGTAAAAAAATCAACATGATAAAGTCACGGCGCTTTTAGAACAGATGGCGTAGTCGGCACTGAAGCTCCAGGCAGGTGGAGCTTGCCCGGTGGAATCAATCGGCGTTCGGTCTCAAAGGTTTCAAGCCAAAAGGGTTAAATAACAAGGATTTAAGGCAAACGTGCCCTCAAGCTCCCACGGGTTCACTCACCGCCCGGCGCAGGCGTTTTCCTCCGCGCCGCGGTCGGCAGGCGGTAGATGTTCCCACCCTGCACGAGAGAAGCAACGGTGGCGGGCAGGGGTTGCTCTGCCGTTAATAAATGCTCATCATTAATAGATAGCGACCGTTAATCAATACCGATTGTTGATAAATACCAGCCACCGTTAATAAATACTGACCGTCATTAGTAAATACTGATCATCCTTAATAAATACTGATCGCCGTTAATAAATACCGACCATCATTAATAAATACTGATCATTATTAATAAATGCTGATCACCATTAATAAATATTGGTCTTTATTAATAATGCTGATTGTCATTAATAAATACTGATCATCATTAATGAATACTGATCATCATTAATACTGATCGTTATTAATAAATACTGATCGCCATTAATAAATACTGACCATCATTAATAAATACTGGTTATCATTAATACTGATCGTTATTAATACATACTGATCATTATTAATAAATGCTGATCACCATTAATAAATATTGATCCTTATTCATATTGCTGATCATCATTAATAAATACTGACCATCATTAATAAATACTGATCATCATTAATAAATACCAATCGTTATTAATAAATACTGACCGTCATTAATAAATACTGATTGTCATTAATAAATACTGATCGCTATTAATAAATACTGACCATCATTAATAAATACTGATCGCCATTAATAAATACTGACCATCACTAATAAATACTGATCGTTATTAATAAATGATCACCATTAATAAATATTGATCCTTATTAATAATGCCGATTGTCATTAATAAATACTGACCATCATTAATAAATACTGATCATCATTAATACTGATCCTTATTAATAAATACTGATCACCATTAATAAAAACTGACCATCATTAATAAATACTGATTGTCCTTAATAAATACTGACTATCATTAATAAATACTGATGTCCTTAATAAATACTGACCACCATTCATAAATACTGACTGTCCTTAATAAATGCTGACTGTCACTAATAAATACTGATTGTTATTAATAAATACTGATCATCATTAATAAATAATGATCATCATTAATAATACTGATCGTCATTAATAAATACTGACCATCATTAATAAATAGTGATCGTCATTAATAAATACTGACTGTTATTAATAATTACTGATCACCATTAATAAATACTGATCGTCCTTAATAAATACTGACCATCATTAATAAATACTGATCACCATTAATAAATACTGACCATCACTAATAAACACTGGTCGTTATTAATAAATACTGATCACCATTAATAAATATTGATCCTTATTAATAATGCTGATCGTCATTAATAAATACTGACCATCATTAATAAATGCTGATTGTCCCTAATAAATACTGACCATCATTAATAAATACTGATCGTCATTAATAAATACCGTTATTAATAATTACTGATCACCACTAATACTGATCGTCATTAATAAATACTGACCATCATTAATAAATACTGAGCGTCATTAATAAATACTAGCCGTTATTAATAATTACTGATCACCATTAATAAATACTGATCATCATTAATAAATACTGACCATCATTACTAAATACTGATCAGTAGTAAATACTGAGCTCAAGGCTCAGGTTGGGCTCCAGGCTCAGGTCGGGCTCCAGGCTCAGGTTGGGCTCCAGGCTCAGGTTGGGCTCCAGGTCGGGCTCCAGGCTCAGGTCGGGCTCCAGGCTCAGACTGGGCTCCAGGTCGGGCTCCAGCGCTTCCCCGCAGAGCAGCCCGGGGCTCTGGGCAAAGCCACGCAGCTCGTCGCCCAAGGGAAACAGGTCCGTGGTCACCGGGCTCCAAACACCCCGGAGCAAAAACCAGAGCGGCCCCAGGACACCCGGGCTCCCAAAGAGCCTGGAAAAGGGACACAAAGAGTTAAATTGGGGGGAGTGAAGTGGCTGCTGATGCTGAGAAACCCCCGGGGGTTCGGGGCTGGGGGGAAAGGGGGGATCTGTATGAAAACTGCTCTGGGGAAAAGGGGGGAAGGGGTTGGGCTGCACGGGAATGGGAGGAGGGACGGGAAAACGGGAGAGGGAAACGGGGAAGAGGGAAAAGGGGGGAAAGGGGGAAAAAGGGGGGAAAGAGGGAAAAGGGGGAAAAAGGGAAAAGAGGGGAAAAGGGGGGAAAGAAGGAAAAGGGGGGAAAAGCAAGGAAAGAGGGAAAAGGGGGAAAAAGGGGGGAAAGAGGGAAAAAGGGGGGAAAGAGGGAAAAAGAGGGAAAAAGCGAGGAAAGAGGGAAAAGAGGGAAAAAGGGGGAAAAGAGGGAAAAATAGGGAAAAAGCGAGGAAAGAGGGAAAGGGGGGGAAAAGGGAAGAAACAGGGATAAAGGGGGAAAAGAGGGATAAGATGGAAAGAGGGGGAAAGAGGGAAAGGTGGGAAAGAAGGGAAAAGGGGAGAAAAGGGGGGAAAGAGGAAAAAGGGGGAAAAGGGGGGAAAAGGGAAAAAGGGGGAAGAGGGAAAAGAGGGGGAAGAGGGGGGGAAGAGGAAAAAGAGGGAAAAAGGGGGCAAAGAGGGATAAAGGGGAAAGAGGGAAAAGAGGGAAAAAGGGGGGAAGAGGGAAAAGGGCGGAAAGAGGGAAAAGAGGGATAAAGGGGGAAAGAGGGAAAAGGCGGAAAAGGGGGGGAAGAAGGAAAAAGGGAGAAAAAGGGGGAAAAGAGGGGGAAGAGGGAAAAAGGGGGGAAAGGGAGAAAAAGGGGGGAAACAGGGATAAAGGGGGAAAGAGGGAAAAGAGGGAAAAAGGGGGGGAAAAGTGGGAAGAGGGAAAAGGGGGGAAAGAGGGAAAAGAGGGAAAAACGGCGGAAAGAGGGAAAAGAGGGAAAAAGGGGGGGAAGGGAAAAAGGGGGGAAAGAGGGATAAAGGGGGAAAGAGGGAAAAGAGGGAAAAGGGGGATGAAAGAGAGAAAAAGTCTGTGGGGGGATTGATGGCGGATCCGCCCCAGCCCCGGGGTCTCTCCTGGAGGGGAGGGACGGGCGGGCTCCAGCGGGGGTGCTGAGGAGATGAGGGGACACGAGGGGACCCGAGGGACCCGAGGGGACGCGATGGGACATGAAGAGACACGAGGGACCCGAGGGGACGCGATCTCCTCACCCGGTGCTTCCCGCCCCGGCGCTTCCCGCCCGCCGGCGCCGCGGCCACGCCCCCTCGCCGCCGGCCACGCCCCCTCGCCGGCGTCACGTGCCGGGAGTGTGTGGCGGGAAAAGGCGGGAGGGAGGAGGGGGAGGCGCCGCCGTTTTGGTGGAGGTTGTGAGGGGAACTGGGGGTCGGCGTGAGGGGCATTGGGGGTCGGTGTGGGGGGAGGAATTGGGGTCGGCGTGAGGGGGGGATTTGGGGGGCAGTGTGGGGGTGGGGATTTGGGGTCGGTGTGAGGGGGGAATTGGGGGGCGGTGTGGGGGAGGAACTGGGGGTCGGTGTGAGCGGGACATTGGGGGTCGGTGTGGGGAGGAATTGGGGATCGGTGGGGGGGGCTTGGGGGGTCGGTGTGAGGGGGAATTGGGGGTCGGTGTGGGGGAAGTTGGGGGTTGGTCTGGGGAGGATTTGAGGGGTCAGTGTGGGGAGGATTTGGGGGTCGATGTGAGGGGCATTAGGGGTTGGTGTGGGGGGCAGGAACTGGGGGTCAGTGTGTGGGGGGGCATTGGGGGTCGGTGCGAGGGGGAATTAGGGTCCAGTGGGGGGGCACTGGGGGTCGGTGTTTGAGGGGGGAATTGGGGGGTCGGTGTGGGGGGGTCAGTGCAGGGGGGGCCTTGGGGGTCGGTGTGAGGGGGCATTGGGGGTCAGTCTGGGGAGGAATTGGGGGTCGGTGTGTGGGGGGGCATTGGGGATCAGTGTGGGGGGGAATTGGGGGTCGGTGTGTGGGGGAATTGGGGTCTGGTGTGGGGGGGGGGACATTGGGGGTCGGTGTGAGGGGGAATTGGGGGTCGGTGTGGGGGGGAAGTTGGGGGTTGGTCTGGGGAGGATTTGAGGGGTCAGTCTGGGGAGGATTTGGGGGTCGATGTGAGGGGCATTAGGGGTTGGTGTGGGGGGCGTTGGGGGTCAGTGCGAGGGGGAATTAGGGTCCGGGGGGGGATTGGGGGTCGGTGTTTGAGGGGGGAACTGGGGGGTTGGTGTGCGGGGGCGGCCTTGGGGGTCGGTGTGAGGGGGCATTGGGGGTCAGTCTGGGGAGGAACTGGGGGGCATTGGGGGGTCGGGGTGGGGGGAGCTGGGGGTCGGGTGGGGGGTGGATTGGGGGTCGGGGTGGGGGGGGGGAGCTGGGGGTCGGGGTGGGGGGTGGATTGGGGGTCGGGGTGGGGGGGGGAGCTGGGGGTCGGGTGGGGGGTGGATTGGGGGTCGGTGTGAAGGGAATGGGGGGGGCATGAGGGGAACGGAGGCGCAAAAACAACTTTACAGCCTCCGGAGCCATGAACCTCCACACCCCGCAGGGCTCCAGAGCAGCTGCGTTCGTTTCGCCGTCGGGCGCAAGGGGAGCGATGGTTCCACCCCTCGTGCGCCGCTCCGAGCGGCAGGAGCTGCGTTTAAATACAGCGAGGTGCTCGTGTCCCAACGACCCCAGAGCGCCCGCGCACATCCATAACCTTTCCCGCTCATCACTGCCGTAGTCTCCGCCTGGACGCCCCCTGTTCGCCTGCGCGGCGCCACCTGGTGCTCTGGAGGAGGGGTCTTTGGATGAAGGCTCCTTCAGCTTCCTCAGGTTTGGCTCCTTGTGTTGAATGGACTGGGACCCAAGCTCCAGGTCGGTTGAACCCAGCCTGGCACCCCCTTTTTGCTGTAAATCTCGGTTCTCTCGTCCCCTCGAGTTCACAGCTGGTGCCGTAAAACTCCTGATCCTGGCACTGCTGGGTTCTGGTTTCCTTACCATGAGTTCACCTAAAGCTCTGAACTAAGGGCTCGTGTGGCTCAGCCCTAAAGTGTTGGCTCGTTAGTGGGCACCCAATTATGTTTTGTTAACCCTTAAAATGTTCGTGCCCTCTATCAGACCCAGGAGTTCGGGCGGGGATTCAGTTCAGGAGGGACCCGGGAGTAACCCTAAGGACCCAGTAGTTGGGGGGTGTCAAGGCTTAAGATCGTGAAACTGTGGGGACCCCTAATGTCCCCAGGGGCCATTGTGACATCCTGGGGACCCTGCATTGTCCCCAGGGCCATTGTGACACCATGGGGACCCACTTTGTCCCCAGGGCCCATTGTGACGTCTCAGGATCCCCCATTGTCCCCAGGACCCATTGTGACATTCTGGGGACCCCAAATGTCCCCAGGGCCCATTGTGACATTCTGGGGACCCCCTTTGTCCCCAGGGCCCATTGTGACATCCCAGAACCCCAATTTGTCCTCAAGGCCCATTGTGACATCCTGGGGACCCCCTTGTCCCCAGGGCCCATCGTGGCACCGAGGGGACCCCCCCCCCCCTACTCCCCAGGGCCCATTGTGGCACCATGGACACCCCCTTTGTCCCCAGGGCCCATTGTGACATCCCAGGACCCCACCTTGTCCCCAGGGTCCCTTCTGACAGGGTGGGGACCCCCCTTTCTCCCCAGGGCTCATTGTGACGTCCCAGGACCCCTCGTTGTCCCCAGTGCCCATTGTGACATCCTGGGACCCCCCTTGTCCCCAGGGCCCATTGTGAAATCCGGGGAACCCCCTGGTCTCCAGGGCCCATAGTGGTACCGTGGGGACTCGTCCTGTCACTTGGGTCCATTGTGACACCATGGGGACCCCGCCTTTGTCCCCAGTACTCATTGTGACATCCTGGGGACCCCTTTGTCCCCGGGGCCCATTGTGACATCCTGGGGACCCCCCTTTGTCCCCAAGGCCCATTGTGACACGGTGGGGACCCCACTTCTTTCCAGGACCCATTGTGGCATTCTGGGGACTTCCTTTGTCCCCAGGGCCCATTGTGACATCCTGGAGACCCCCTTTATCCCCAGAGCTCGTTGTCGCACCATGGGGACCCCCTTTGTCACTGGGGCCCATTGTGACATCCCAGGACCCCCCATTGTCCCCAGGGCCCATTGTGACACCGTGGGGACCCTGCCTTTTCCCCAGGGCCCATTGTGACGTCTCAGGACCCCCTTTGTCCCCAGGGCCCACTGTGGCACCATGGGGACCCCCTTTGTCCTCTGGGCCCATTGTGACATTCCAGGACCCCACTTTGTCCCCAGGGCCCATTGTGACAATTAAGGGACCCCCCTTGTCCCCAGGGCCCATTGTGACAATTAAGGGACCCCCTTTGTCCCCAGGGCCCATTTTGACATCCCAGGACCCCACTTTGTCCCCAGTGCTCATTGTGAAATTCTGGGGACCCCCCTTGTCCTCAGGGCTCATTGTGACAGCCGAGGACCTTACTTTGTCCCCAGGGCCCATTGTGACATCCCAGGACCCCCCACTGTCTCCAGTGCCCATTGTGACATCATGGGGACCACCCTTTTTCCCCAGGGCTCATTGTGACGTCCCAGGACCCCTCGTTGTCCCCAGGCCCCATCGTGACATCCTGGGGACGCCCCTTGTCTCCAGGGCCCATAGTGGCACTGTGGGGACTCATCACTTGGGCCCATTGTGACATCCTGGAGACCCCCCTTTATCCCCAGGGCCCATTGTGACACCGTGGAGACCCCATTTGTCACTGGGGCCCATTGTGACATCCCAGGACACCCCATTGTCCCCAGGGCCCACTGAGACATCCCGGCGACCACCCTTTGTCCCCAGGGCCCATTATGCACATTCAGGGGACACCCCTTTGTCCCCAAGGCCCATTGTGACATCCTGGGGAGACCCCATTGTCCCCAAGGCCCATTGTGGCACCATGGGGACCCCCTTTGTCCCCAGTGCCCATTGTGACATCTTAGGACCCCACTTTGTCCCCAGGGCCCATTGTGACATCCTGGGGACCACCTGTGTCCCCAGGGCCCATTGTGACATCCCAGGAGCCACGGTTGTCCCCAGGGCCCATTGTGACATCCTGGGGACCCCCTTGTCCCCAGTGTCCATTGTGGCATCCTGGGACCCCCGTTGTCCCCAGGGCCCATTGTGGCACCATGTGGACCCCCTTTTTCCCGAGGGCCCATTATAACGTCCCAGGACCCCCCATTGTCCCCTGACCCCATTGTGACATCCTGGGGTCCCCCTTTTGTCCCCTGGGCCCATTGTGACACTGTGGGGATCTCCTTTGTCCCCAGGGACCATTGTGACACTGTGGGGACCCCCTTTGTCCCCAGGGCCCATTGTGACATCCTGGGGAATCCCTTTGTCTCCAGGGCCCATTGTGACGTCCCAGGACCCTGCTTTGTCCCCGGGGCCCATTGTGACATCCTGGGGAACCGCTTTGTCCCCAGGACCCATTGTGACGTCCCAGGACCCCCCCTTGTCCCCAGGGCTCATTGTGATGTCCCAGGATCCCCATTGTCCCCAGAGCCCATTGTGATGTCCTGGGAACCCCCTTTGACCCCAGGGTCCATTGTGACACCATGGGGACCCCCTCTTGTCCCCAGGGCCCATCGTGGCACCGTGGGGACCCCCTTGTCACTGGGGACCCATTGTGACACTATGGGGACCCCCCTTTGTGCCCAGGGCCCATTGTAACATCCTGGGGACCCCCTTGCCTCCAGGGCCCCTTGTGACATCAAAGGATCACCCTTTGTCCCCAGGACCCATTGTGACATCCCAGGACCCCACTTACTCCCCAGGGCCCATTGTGGCACCATGAGGACCCCCTTTGTCACTGGTGCCCATTGTGACATCCCAGGACCCCCCATTGTCTGCAGAGCCCATTGTGACACTATAGGGACCCCCCTTGTCACTGAGGAGCCATTGTGACACCATGGGCACCTCCCCTTGTCGTCAGAGCCCATCGTGACATCCCAAAACCCCCAATTGTCTCCAGGGCCCATTGTGACATCCTGGGGACCTCCCTTTCTCCCCAGGGCCCATTGTGACGTTCCAGGAACCCCCATTGTCCTCAGGGCCCATTGTGACATTCAGGGGACCCCCTTTGTCTTCAGGGCCCATTGTGACACCATGGAGACCCCATTTGTCACTCGAGCCCATTGTGACATCCTAGGACCCCCCATTGTCCCCAAGGCCCATTGCGACATCCTGGGGACCCCCCTTTGTCCTCAGGGCCCATTGTGACATTCAGGGCACCCCTCTTTGTCCCCAGGGCCCATTCTGATACCATGGGGACCACTTTGTCCCCAGGGCCCACTGTGACATCCTGGGGACGCCCTTTGTCCCCAGGGCCCATTTTGACACCATGTGCACCCCCCTTTGTGCCCAAGGCCGATTGTGACATCCTGGGGACCCTCTTTGTCCCCAGGGCCCATTGTGACATCCTGGGGACACCCCATTGTCTCCAGGGCCCATTGTGAACATCCTGGGGACCCCCTTGTCCCCAGGGCCCATCGTGGCACCGTGGGGACCCCCCGTTGTCCCCAGGGCCTATAGTGACACCGTGGGTACCCCCTTTGTCCCCAGTGCCCATTGTGACATCCTGGGGACCCCCCTTGTCCCCAGGGCTTATTGTGACATCCTGGGGACCGCCTTTGTCCCCAGGGCCCATTGTGACATCCCAGGACCCCAAGTTGTCCCCAGGGACCATTGTGACACCGTGGGGACCCCCTTTGTCCTCAGGGCCCGTTGTGAACATCCTGGGGACCCCCTTGTCCACACGACCCATCGTGGCACCGTGGGGACCCCCCGTTGTCCCCAGGGCCTATAGTGACACCGTGGGTACCCCCTTTATCCCATGAGCCCATTGTGACATCCTGGGGACCCCCTTGTCCCCAGGGCCCATTGTGACACCATGGGGATCGCCTTTGTCCCCGTGGCCCATTGTGACATCCCAGGACCCCGCGTTGTCCCCAGGGCCCATTCTGACATCCTGGGGACCCCCCTTGTCCCCATGGCTTATTGTGACACCCTGGGACCGCCTTTGTCCCCAGGGCCCACTGTGATGTCCCAGGAACCCCCATTGTCCCCAGGGACCATTGTGACATCCTGGGGACCCCCTTTGTCCCAAGACCCCATTGTGACATCCTGGGGACCCCCCTTTGTCCTCAGGGCCCATTGTGACATTCAGGGCACCCCTCTTTGTCCCCAGGGCCCATTCTGATACCATGGGGACCACTTTGTCCCCAGGGCCCACTGTGACATCCTGGGGACGCCCTTTGTCCCCAGGGCCCATTTTGACACCATGTGCACCCCCCTTTGTGCCCAGGGCCAATTGTGACATCCCAGGACCCCACTTTGTCCCCAGGGCTTATTGTGATACCATGGGGACCCCCCTTGTCCTCAGGGCCCATTGTGACATTCAGGGGGACTCCTCTTTGTCCCCAAGACCCATTGTGACATCCTAGTACCCCCCGCAGTCCCCAGGGCCCATTGTGACATCCTGGGGATCCCTTTGGCCCCAGGGCCCATTGTGACAGGGCGGGGATCCCCCTTGTCCCCAGGGCCCATTGTGAAACCGTGGGGACCCTCTTGTCCCCAGGGCCCATTGTGGCACCGTGGAGACCCCCCCTTTGTCTCCAGTGCCCATTGTGACATCCTGGGGACCCCCTTTGTCCCCAGTGCTCATTGTGACAGGGTGGGACCCCCCTTGTACCCAGGGCCCGTTGTGACATCCTGGGGACCCCCTTTGTCCCCAGGGCCTATTGTGACATCCTGGGGAGTCCCCTTTATCCCCAGGGCCCATTGTGACATCCTGGGGACCCCCTTTGTCCCTAGGGTTCATTGTGACATCCCAGGACCCCCATTGTCCCCAGGGCCCATTGTGAACAACCTGGGGACCCCCCTTTTTCCCCGGGCCCATTGTGGCGTCCCAGGATGCTTCGTTGTCCCCTGGGCCCATTGTGACATCCCGGGGACCCCTTTTGTCCCCAGGGTCCATTGTGACATCCTGGGGCCTCCCTTTGTCCCCAGGGCCCATTGTGACATCGCAGGAGCCCCCATTGTCCCAAGGGCACATTGTTACATCCTGGGGACCCCCTTGTCCCCAGGGCCCATCGTGGCACCGTGGGGACCCCCCCTTTGTCTCCAGTGCCCATTGTGACATCCTTGGGACCCCCCTTGTCCCCAGGACCCGTTGTGACATCTTGGGGACCCCTATGTCACCAGAGCCCATTGTGATATCCTGGGGAGCCCCCTTTGTCCCCAGGGCCCATTGTGCACATCCTGTGGACCCCTCTTTGTCCCCAGGGCCCATTGTGATATCCTGGGGAGCCCTCTTTTTCCCCAGGGCCCATTGTGACATCCTGGGGACCCCCTTTGTCCCCCGGGCCCATTGTGACATCCTGAAGACCCCCTTTGTCCCCAGGGCCTATTGTGACATGCCAGGACCCCCCCTTTTCTCCAGGGCCCATTGTGACGTCCCAGGACCCCCTATTGTCCCCAGAGCCCATTGTGACATCCCAGGACCCCCCATTGTCCCCAGGCCCCATTATACACATCCTGGGGTCCCCCTTTATCCCCAGGCCCATTGTGAAATCATGGGGACCCCCTTTGTCCCCAGGGCCCATTGTGACGTCCCAGGATGCCCCATTGTCCCCTGGGCCCATTGTGAAATCATGGGGACCCCCTTTGTCCCCAGGGCCTATTGTGACATCCCAGGACCCCCCATTGTCCCCAGGGCCCATTGTGACATCCTGGGGACCCCCCTTTGTCCCCAGGGCCCATTCTGACACCATGGGGACCTTCTTTGTCCCCAGGGCCCATTGTGATATCCTGGGGACTCCCTTTGTCCCCAGGGCCCATTGTGACACCGTGGAGACCCTCCTTGTCCTCAGGGCCCATTATGACATTCAGGGGACTCCTCTTTGTCCCCAGGGCCTATTGTGACATCCTGGGGACCCCCCTTTTCTCCAGGGCCCATTGTGACGTCCCAGGACCCCCTGTTGTTCCCCCGGCCCATTGTGAAATCCTGGAGACACCCTCTTTTTCCCCAAGGCCCATTGTGACATCCCACGACCCCCCATTGTCCCCAGGCCCCATTATGCACATCCTGCGGTCCCCCTTTATCCCCCGTCCCCATTCTGACACTGTGGGGACCCCCGTTGTCCCCAGGACCCATTGTGACATCCTGGGGAGCCCCTTTGTCCCCAGGGCCTATTGTGACATCCCAAAATCCCCCATTGTCCCCAGGGCTCATTGTGACACCGTGGGGACCCCCCCTTTTTCTCCAGTGCCCATTGTGACATCCTGGGGACCCCCCTTTGTCTCCAAGGCCCATTGTGACGTTCAGGGGAACCCCCTTTGTCCCCAGGGCCCATTGTGACATCCTGGGGACTCACTTTGTCCCCAGGGCCCATTGTGACATCCCAGGACCCCCCATTGTCCCCAGGGCCCATCGTGGCACCGTGGGGACCCTCCCCTTTTTCTCCAGTGCCAATTGTGACATCCTTGGGACCCCTCTTGTCCTCAGAGCCCATTGTGACATCCTGGGGAGCCCCCTTTGTCCCCAGTGCCCATTGTGACATCCCAGGACCCCCCATTTTCCCCAGGGCGCATTGTGACATCCTGGGGACCCCCTTTGTCCCCAGGGGCCATTGTGACATACCAGGACCCACCCTTGTCCCCAGAGTCCATTGTGACATCCTGGGCAGCCCCCTTTGTCCCCAGGCCCATTGTGACATCCTGGGGACCCTGTTGTCTCAAGGGCCCATTGTGACACCGTGGGACCCCCTTTGTCACTGGGGCCCATTGTGGCATACCAGGACTCCACTTTGTCCCCAGGGCCCATTGTGACACCGTGGGGACCCCTTTGTCCCCAGGACCCATTGTGACATCCCATGACCCCCCTTGTCCCCAGGGCCCATTGTGACATCCTGGGGAGCCCTTTGTCCCCAGGCACCATTGTGACAGGGCGGGACACCCCTTGTCTCCAAGGCCCATTGTGACATCATGGGGATCCCGTTTGTGCCCAGGGCCCATTGTTACATCCTGGGGACCCCCTTTGTCCCTAGGGTTCATTGTGACATCCCAGGACCCCCATTGTCCCCAGGGCCCATTGTGAACAACCTGGGGACCCCCCTTTTTCCCCGGGCCCATTGTGGCGTCCCAGGATGCTTCGTTGTCCCCTGGGCCCATTGTGACATCCCGGGGACCCCTTTTGTCCCCAGGGTCCATTGTGACATCCTGGGGCCTCCCTTTGTCCCCAGGGCCCATTGTGACATCGCAGGAGCCCCCATTGTCCCAAGGGCACATTGTTACATCCTGGGGACCCCCTTGTCCCCAGGGCCCATCGTGGCACCGTGGGGACCCCCCCTTTGTCTCCAGTGCCCATTGTGACATCCTTGGGACCCCCCTTGTCCCCAGGACCCGTTGTGACATCTTGGGGACCCCTATGTCACCAGAGCCCATTGTGATATCCTGGGGAGCCCCCTTTGTCCCCAGGGCCCATTGTGCACATCCTGTGGACCCCTCTTTGTCCCCAGGGCCCATTGTGATATCCTGGGGAGCCCTCTTTTTCCCCAGGGCCTATTGTGACATCCTGGGGACCCCCTTTGTCCCCCGGGCCCATTGTGACATCCTGAAGACCCCCTTTGTCCCCAGGGCCTATTGTGACATGCCAGGACCCCCCCTTTTCTCCAGGGCCCATTGTGACGTCCCAGGACCCCCTATTGTCCCCAGAGCCCATTGTGACATCCCAGGACCCCCCATTGTCCCCAGGCCCCATTATACACATCCTGGGGTCCCCCTTTATCCCCAGGGCCATTGTGACACCATGGGGACCCCCTTTGTCCCCAGGGCCCATTGTGACGTCCCAGGATGCCCCATTGTCCCCTGGGCCCATTGTGAAATCATGGGGACCTCCTTTGTCCCCAGGGCCTATTGTGACATCCCAGGACCCCCCATTGTCCCCAGGGCCCATTGTGACACCGTGGAGACCCTCCTTGTCCTCAGGGCCCATTATGACATTCAGGGGACTCCTCTTTGTCCCCAGGGACTATTGTGACATCCTGGGGACCCCCCTTTACTCCAGGGCCCATTGTGACGTCCCAGGACCCCCTATTGTTCCCAGGGCCCATTGTGACATTCTGGGGACCCCAAATGTCCCCAGGGCCCGTTGTGACATCCTGGGGACCCCCCTTTGTCCCCAAGGCCCATTGTGACACCGTGGGGACCCCACTTCTTTCCAGGACCCATTGTGGCATTCTGGGGACTTCCTTTGTCCCCAGGGCCCATTGTGACATCCTGGAGACCCCCTTTATCCCCAGAGCTCGTTGTCGCACCATGGGGACCCCCTTTGTCACTGGGGCCCATTGTGACATCCCAGGACCCCCCATTGTCCCCAGGGCCCATTGTGACACCGTGGGGACCCCGCCTTTTCCCCAGGGCCCATTGTGACGTCTCAGGACCCCCTTTGTCCCCAGGGCCCACTGTGGCACCATGGGGACCCCCTTTGTCCTCTGGGCCCATTGTGACATTCCAGGACCCCACTTTGTCCCCAGGGCCCATTGTGACAATTAAGGGACCCCCCTTGTCCCCAGGGCCCATTGTGACAATTAAGGGACCCCCTTTGTCCCCAGGGCCCATTTTGACATCCCAGGACCCCACTTTGTCCCCAGTGCTCATTGTGAAATTCTGGGGACCCCCCTTGTCCTCAGGGCTCATTGTGACAGCCGAGGACCTTACTTTGTCCCCAGGGCCCATTGTGACATCCCAGGACCCCCCACTGTCTCCAGTGCCCATTGTGACATCATGGGGACCACCCTTTTTCCCCAGGGCTCATTGTGACGTCCCAGGACCCCTCGTTGTCCCCAGGCCCCATCGTGACATCCTGGGGACCCCCCTTGTCTCCAGGGCCCATAGTGGCACTGTGGGGACTCATCACTTGGGCCCATTGTGACATCCTGGAGACCCCCCTTTATCCCCAGGGCCCATTGTGACACCGTGGAGACCCCATTTGTCACTGGGGCCCATTGTGACATCCCAGGACACCCCATTGTCCCCAGGGCCCACTGAGACATCCCGGCGACCACCCTTTGTCCCCAGGGCCCATTATGCACATTCAGGGGACACCCCTTTGTCCCCAAGGCCTATTGTGACATCCTGGGGAGACCCCATTGTCCCCAAGGCCCATTGTGGCACCATGGGGACCCCCTTTGTCCCCAGTGCCCATTGTGACATCTTAGGACCCCACTTTGTCCCCAGGGCCCATTGTGACATCCTGGGGACCACCTGTGTCCCCAGGGCCCATTGTGACATCCCAGGAGCCACCGTTGTCCCCAGGGCCCATTGTGACATCCTGGGGACCCCCTTGTCCCCAGTGTCCATTGTGGCATCCATGTGGACCCCCGTTGTCCCCAGGGCCCATTGTGGCACCATGTGGACCCCCTTTTTCCCGAGGGCCCATTATAACGTCCCAGGACCCCCCATTGTCCCCTGGGCCCATTGTGACATCCTGGGGTCCCCCTTTTGTCCCCTGGGCCCATTGTGACACTGTGGGGATCTCCTTTGTCCCCAGGGACCATTGTGACACTGTGGCGACCCCCTTTGTCCCCAGGGCCCATTGTGACATCCTGGGGAATCCCTTTGTCTCCAGGGCCCATTGTGACGTCCCAGGACCCTGCTTTGTCCCCAGGGCCCATTGTGACATCCTGGGGAACCGCTTTGTCCCCAGGACCCATTGTGACGTCCCAGGACCCCCCCTTGTCCCCAGGGCTCATTGTGATGTCCCAGGATCCCCATTGTCCCCAGAGCCCATTGTGATGTCCTGGGAACCCCCTTTGACCCCAGGGTCCATTGTGACACCATGGGGACCCCCTCTTGTCCCCAGGGCCCATCGTGGCACCGTGGGGACCCCCTTGTCACTGGGGACCCATTGTGACACTATGGGGACCCCCCTTTGTGCCCAGGGCCCATTGTAACATCCTGGGGACCCCCTTGCCTCCAGGGCCCCTTGTGACATCAAAGGATCACCCTTTGTCCCCAGGACCCATTGTGACATCCCAGGACCCCACTTACTCCCCAGGGCCCATTGTGGCACCATGAGGACCCCCTTTGTCACTGGTGCCCATTGTGACATCCCAGGACCCCCCATTGTCTGCAGAGCCCATTGTGACACTATAGGGACCCCCCTTGTCACTGAGGAGCCATTGTGACACCATGGGCACCTCCCCTTGTCGTCAGAGCCCATCGTGACATCCCAAAACCCCCAATTGTCTCCAGGGCCCATTGTGACATCCTGGGGACCTCCCTTTCTCCCCAGGGCCCATTGTGACGTTCCAGGAACCCCCATTGTCCTCAGGGCCCATTGTGACATTCAGGGGACCCCCTTTGTCTTCAGGGCCCATTGTGACACCATGGAGACCCCATTTGTCACTCGGGCCCATTGTGACATCCTAGGACCCCCCATTGTCCCCAAGGCCCATTGCGACATCCTGGGGACCCCCCTTTGTCCTCAGGGCCCATTGTGACATTCAGGGCACCCCTCTTTGTCCCCAGGGCCCATTCTGATACCATGGGGACCACTTTGTCCCCAGGGCCCACTGTGACATCCTGGGGACGCCCTTTGTCCCCAGGGCCCATTTTGACACCATGTGCACCCCCCTTTGTGCCCAGGGCCGATTGTGACATCCTGGGGACGCTCTTTGTCCCCAGGGCCCATTGTGACATCCTGGGGACACCCCATTGTCTCCAGGGCCCATTGTGAACATCCTGGGGACCCCCTTGTCCCCAGGGCCCATCGTGGCACCGTGGGGACCCCCCGTTGTCCCCAGGGCCTATAGTGACACCGTGGGTACCCCCTTTGTCCCCAGTGCCCATTGTGACATCCTGGGGACCCCCCTTGTCCCCAGGGCTTATTGTGACATCCTGGGGACCGCCTTTGTCCCCAGGGCCCATTGTGACATCCCAGGACCCCAAGTTGTCCCCAGGGACCATTGTGACACCGTGGGGGCCCCCTTTGTCCTCAGGGCCCGTTGTGAACATCCTGGGGACCCCCTTGTCCACACGACCCATCGTGGCACCGTGGGGACCCCCCGTTGTCCCCAGGGCCTATAGTGACACCGTGGGTACCCCCTTTATCCCATGAGCCCATTGTGACATCCTGGGGACCCCCTTGTCCCCAGGGCCCATTGTGACACCATGGGGATCGCCTTTGTCCCCGTGGCCCATTGTGACATCCCAGGACCCCGCGTTGTCCCCAGGGCCCATTCTGACATCCTGGGGACCCCCCTTGTCCCCATGGCTTATTGTGACACCCTGGGACCGCCTTTGTCCCCAGGACCCACTGTGATGTCCCAGGAACCCCCATTGTCCCCAGGGACCATTGTGACATCTTGGGGACCCCCTTTGTCCCAAGACCCCATTGTGACATCCTGGGGACCCCGCCTTGTCCCCAAAGCCCATTGTGACATCCTGGGGACCCTCTTTGTCCCCAGGGCCCATTGTGGCACCATGGGGACACCCTTTGTCACTGGGGCCAATTGTGACATCCCAGGACCCCACTTTGTCCCCAGGGATTATTGTGATACCATGGGGACCCCCCTTGTCCCCAGGGCCCATTGTGACATTCAGGGGGACTCCTCTTTGTCCCCAGGGCCTATTGTGTCATCCTGGGGATCTCCCCTTGTCTCTAGGGCCCATTGTGAGACTGTGGAAGACCCCCTTTGTCCCCAAGTCCCATTGTGACGTCCCAGGACGCCTCGTTGTCCCCAGGACCCATTGTGACTCCATGGGAACCCCCCCTTGTCCCCAGGGCCCATTGTGACAACCTGGGACCCCCCTTTGTCCCCAGTGCTCATTGTGAAATCCTGGGGACCCACTTTGTCCCCAGGGCCCATTGTGGCACCATGGGGAGCGCCTTTGTCACTGGGGACCATTGTGACATTCCAGGATTTTACTTTGTCCCCGGGGCCCATTGTGACATCCTGGGGATCCCCCTTTGTCGCCAGGGCCCACTGTGACACCGTGGGCACCCTCTTTGTCCCATGGGCCCATTGTGACCTTCAAGGGACCCCCCATTGTCCCCAGGGCCCATTCTGACATCCTGGGTACCCCCTTTGTCCCCAAGACCCATTGTGACATCCTAGTACCCCCCGCAGTCCCCAGGGCCCATTGTGACACCATGGGGATCGCCTTTGTCCCCGTGGCCCATTGTGACATCCCAGGACCCCGCGTTGTCCCCAGGGCCCATTCTGACATCCTGGGGACCCCCCTTGTCCCCAGGGCTTATTGTGACATCCTGGGGTCCCCTTTGTCCCAGGGGCACATTGTGGCACCATGGGGACCCCCTTTATCCCCAGGGCCACTTGTGACATCCTGGGGACCCCCCTTGTCCCCAGTGCCCATTATGACATTCTGGGGACCCCCTTTGTCCCAGGGGCACATTGTGGCACCACGGGGACCCCCTTTGTCACCGGGGCCCATTGTGACATCCCAGGACCCCAAGTTGTCCCCAGGGCCCATTGTGACACCATGGGTACCCCCTTTGTCCCATGGGCCCATTGTGACATCCTGGGGACCCCCTTGTCCCCAGGGCCCATCATGGCACCGTGGGGACCCCCCTTTGTCCCCAGTGCCCATTGTGACATCCTGGGGACCCCCCTTGTCCCCATGGCTTATTGTGACACCCTGGGACCGCCTTTGTCCCCAGGGCCCATTGTGATGTCCCAGGACCCCCCATTGTCCCCAGGGACCATTGTGACATCCTGGGGACCCCCTTTGTCCCAAGACCCCATTGTGACATCCTGGGGACCCCGCCTTGTCCCCAAAGCCCATTGTGACATCCTGGGGACCGTCTTTGTCCCCAGGGCCCATTGTGGCACCATGGGGACACCCTTTGTCACTGGGGCCAGTTGTGACATCCCAGGACCCCACTTTGCCCCCAGGGCTTATTGTGATACCATGGGGACCCCCCTTGTCCCCAGGGCCCATTGTGACATTCAGGGGGACTCCTCTTTGTCCCCAGGGCCTATTGTGTCATCCTGGGGATCTCCCCTTGTCTCTAGGGCCCATTGTGAGACTGTGGAAGACCCCCTTTGTCCCCAAGTCCCATTGTGACGTCCCAGGACACCTCGTTGTCCCCAGGACCCATTGTGACTCCATGGGAACCCCCCCTTGTCCCCAGGGCCCATTGTGACATCCTGGGACCCCCCTTTGTCCCCAGTGCTCATTGTGAAATCCTGGGGACCCACTTTGTCCCCAGGGCCCATTGTGGCACCATGGGGAGCGCCTTTGTCACTGGGGACCATTGTGACATTCCAGGATTTTACTTTGTCCCCGGGGCCCATTGTGACATCCTGGGGACCCCCCATTGTCCCCAGGGCCCATTGTGACATCCTGGGTACCCCCTTTGTCCCCAAGACCCATTGTGACATCCTAGTACCCCCCGCAGTCCCCAGGGCCCATTGTGACATCCTGGGGATCCCTTTGGCCCCAGGGCCCATTGTGACAGGGCGGGGATCCCCCTTGTCCCCAGGGCCCATTGTGACAGGGCGGGGATCCCCCTTGTCCCCAGGGCCCATTGTGGCACCGTGGGGACCCTCTTGTCCCCAGGGCCCATTGTGGCACCGTGGAGACCCCCCCTTTGTCTCCAGTGCCCATTGTGACATCCTGGGGACCCCCTTTGTCCCCAGTGCTCATTGTGACAGGGTGGGACCCCCCTTGTACCCAGGGCCCGTTGTGACATCCTGGGGACCCCCTTTGTCCCCAGGGCCTATTGTGACATCCTGGGGAGTCCCCTTTATCCCCAGGGCCCATTGTGACATCCTGGGGACCCCCTTTGTCCCTAGGGTTCATTGTGACATCCCAGGACCCCCATTGTCCCCAGGGCCCATTGTGAACAACCTGGGGACCCCCCTTTTTCTCCGGGCCCATTGTGGCGTCCCAGGATGCTTCGTTGTCCCCTGGGCCCATTGTGACATCCCGGGGACCCCTTTTGTCCCCAGGGTCCATTGTGACATCCTGGGGCCTCCCTTTGTCCCCAGGGCCCATTGTGACATCGCAGGAGCCCCCATTGTCCCAAGGGCACATTGTTACATCCTGGGGACCCCCTTGTCCCCAGGGCCCATCGTGGCACCGTGGGGACCCCCCCTTTGTCTCCAGTGCCCATTGTGACATCCTTGGGACCCCCCTTGTCCCCAGGACCCGTTGTGACATCTTGGGGACCCCTATGTCACCAGAGCCCATTGTGATATCCTGGGGAGCCCCCTTTGTCCCCAGGGCCCATTGTGATATCCTGGGGAGCCCTCTTTTTCCCCAGGGCCTATTGTGACATCCTGGGGACCCCCTTTGTCCCATGGGCCCATTGTGACATCCTGAAGACCCCCTTTGTCCCCAGGGCCTATTGTGACATGCCAGGACCCCCCCTTTTCTCCAGGGCCCATTGTGACGTCCCAGGACCCCCTATTGTCCCCAGAGCCCATTGTGACATCCCAGGACCCCCCATTGTCCCCAGGCCCCATTATACACATCCTGGGGTCCCCCTTTATCCCCAGGGCCATTGTGACACCATGGGGACCCCCTTTGTCCCCAGGGCCCATTGTGACGTCCCAGGATGCCCCATTGTCCCCTGGGCCCATTGTGAAATCATGGGGACCCCCTTTGTCCCCAGGGCCTATTGTGACATCCCAGGACCCCCCATTGTCCCCAGGGCCCATTGTGACACCGTGGAGACCCTCCTTGTCCTCAGGGCCCATTATGACATTCAGGGGACTCCTCTTTGTCCCCAGGGCCTATTGTGACATCCTGGGGACCCCCCTTTACTCCAGGGCCCATTGTGACGTCCCAGGACCCCCTATTGTTCCCAGGGCCCATTGTGACATTCTGGGGACCCCAAATGTCCCCAGGGCCCGTTGTGACATCCTGGGGACCCCCTTTGTCCCCAGGGCCTATTGTGACATCCTGGGGAGTACCCTTTATCCCCAGGGCCCATTGTGACATCCTGGGGACCCCCTTTGTCCCTAGGGTTCATTGTGACATCCCAGGACCCCTCGTTGTCCTTAGTGCCCATTGTGACATCCTGGGGACCCCCCTTGTCCCCAGGGCCCATTGTGAAATCCGGGGAACCCCCTGGTCTCCAGGGCCCATAGTGGTACCGTGGGGACTCGTCCTGTCACTTGGGTCCATTGTGACACCATGGGGACCCCGCCTTTGTCCCCAGTACCCATTGTGACATCCTGGGGACCCCTTTGACCCCGGGGCCCATTGTGACATCCTGGGGACCCCCCTTTGTCCCCAAGGCCCATTGTGACACCGTGGAGACCCCATTTGTCACTGGGGCCCATTGTGACATCCCAGGACACCCCATTGTCCCCAGGGCCCACTGAGACATCCCGGCGACCACCCTTTGTCCCCAGGGCCCATTATGCACATTCAGGGGACACCCCTTTGTCCCCAAGGCCCATTGTGACATCCTGGGGAGACCCCATTGTCCCCAAGGCCCATTGTGGCACCATGGGGACCCCCTTTGTCCCCAGTGCCCATTGTGACATCTTAGGACCCCACTTTGTCCCCAGGGCCCATTGTGACATCCTGGGGACCACCTGTGTCCCCAGGGCCCATTGTGACATCAGGAGCCACCGTTGTCCCCAGGGCCCATTGTGACATCCTGGGGACCCCCTTGTCCCCAGTGTCCATTGTGGCATCCATGTGGACCCCCGTTGTCCCCAGGGCCCATTGTGGCACCATGTGGACCCCTTTTTTCCCGAGGGCCCATTATAACGTCCCAGGACCCCCCATTGTCCCCTGACCCCATTGTGACATCCTGGGGTCCCCCTTTTGTCCCCTGGGCCCATTGTGACACTGTGGGGATCTCCTTTGTCCCCAGGGACCATTGTGACACTGTGGGGACCCCCTTTGTCCCCAGGGCCCATTGTGACATCCTGGGGAATCCCTTTGTCTCCAGGGCCCATTGTGACGTCCCAGGACCCTGCTTTGTCCCCGGGGCCCATTGTGACATCCTGGGGAACCGCTTTGTCCCCAGGACCCATTGTGACGTCCCAGGACCCCCCCTTGTCCCCAGGGCTCATTGTGATGTCCCAGGATCCCCATTGTCCCCAGAGCCCATTGTGATGTCCTGGGAACCCCCTTTGACCCCAGGGTCCATTGTGACACCATGGGGACCCCCTCTTGTCCCCAGGGCCCATCGTGGCACCGTGGGGACCCCCTTGTCACTGGGGACCCATTGTGACACTATGGGGACCCCCCTTTGTGCCCAGGGCCCATTGTAACATCCTGGGGACCCCCTTGCCTCCAGGGCCCCTTGTGACATCAAAGGATCACCCTTTGTCCCCAGGACCCATTGTGACATCCCAGGACCCCACTTACTCCCCAGGGCCCATTGTGGCACCATGAGGACCCCCTTTGTCACTGGTGCCCATTGTGACATCCCAGGACCCCCCATTGTCTGCAGAGCCCATTGTGACACTATAGGGACCCCCCTTGTCACTGAGGAGCCATTGTGACACCATGGGCACCTCCCCTTGTCGTCAGAGCCCATCGTGACATCCCAAAACCCCCAATTGTCTCCAGGGCCCATTGTGACATCCTGGGGACCTCCCTTTCTCCCCAGGGCCCATTGTGACGTTCCAGGAACCCCCATTGTCCTCAGGGCCCATTGTGACATTCAGGGGACCCCCTTTGTCTTCAGGGCCCATTGTGACACCATGGAGACCCCATTTGTCACTCGGGCCCATTGTGACATCCTAGGACCCCCCATTGTCCCCAAGGCCCATTGCGACATCCTGGGGACCCCCCTTTGTCCTCAGGGCCCATTGTGACATTCAGGGCACCCCTCTTTGTCCCCAGGGCCCATTCTGATACCATGGGGACCACTTTGTCCCCAGGGCCCACTGTGACATCCTGGGGACGCCCTTTGTCCCCAGGGCCCATTTTGACACCATGTGCACCCCCCTTTGTGCCCAGGGCCGATTGTGACATCCTGGGGACGCTCTTTGTCCCCAGGGCCCATTGTGACATCCTGGGGACACCCCATTGTCTCCAGGGCCCATTGTGAACATCCTGGGGACCCCCTTGTCCCCAGGGCCCATCGTGGCACCGTGGGGACCCCCCGTTGTCCCCAGGGCCTATAGTGACACCGTGGGTACCCCCTTTGTCCCCAGTGCCCATTGTGACATCCTGGGGACCCCCCTTGTCCCCAGGGCTTATTGTGACATCCTGGGGACCGCCTTTGTCCCCAGGGCCCATTGTGACATCCCAGGACCCCAAGTTGTCCCCAGGGACCATTGTGACACCGTGAGGACCCCCTTTGTCCTCAGGGCCCGTTGTGAACATCCTGGGGACCCCCTTGTCCACACGACCCATCGTGGCACCGTGGGGACCCCCCGTTGTCCCCAGGGCCTATAGTGACACCGTGGGTACCCCCTTTATCCCATGAGCCCATTGTGACATCCTGGGGACCCCCTTGTCCCCAGGGCCCATTGTGACACCATGGGGATCGCCTTTGTCCCCGTGGCCCATTGTGACATCCCAGGACCCCGCGTTGTCCCCAGGGCCCATTCTGACATCCTGGGGACCCCCCTTGTCCCCATGGCTTATTGTGACACCCTGGGACCGCCTTTGTCCCCAGGGCCCACTGTGATGTCCCAGGAACCCCCATTGTCCCCAGGGACCATTGTGACATCCTGGGGACCCCCTTTGTCCCAAGACCCCATTGTGACATCCTGGGGACCCCCCTTTGTCCTCAGGGCCCATTGTGACATTCAGGGCACCCCTCTTTGTCCCCAGGGCCCATTCTGATACCATGGGGACCACTTTGTCCCCAGGGCCCACTGTGACATCCTGGGGACGCCCTTTGTCCCCAGGGCCCATTTTGACACCATGTGCACCCCCCTTTGTGCCCAGGGCCAATTGTGACATCCCAGGACCCCACTTTGTCCCCAGGGCTTATTGTGATACCATGGGGACCCCCCTTGTCCTCAGGGCCCATTGTGACATTCAGGGGGACTCCTCTTTGTCCCCAAGACCCATTGTGACATCCTAGTACCCCCCGCAGTCCCCAGGGCCCATTGTGACATCCTGGGGATCCCTTTGGCCCCAGGGCCCATTGTGACAGGGCGGGGATCCCCCTTGTCCCCAGGGCCCATTGTGAAACCGTGGGGACCCTCTTGTCCCCAGGGCCCATTGTGGCACCGTGGAGACCCCCCCTTTGTCTCCAGTGCCCATTGTGACATCCTGGGGACCCCCTTTGTCCCCAGTGCTCATTGTGACAGGGTGGGACCCCCCTTGTACCCAGGGCCCGTTGTGACATCCTGGGGACCCCCTTTGTCCCCAGGGCCTATTGTGACATCCTGGGGAGTCCCCTTTATCCCCAGGGCCCATTGTGACATCCTGGGGACCCCCTTTGTCCCTAGGGTTCATTGTGACATCCCAGGACCCCCATTGTCCCCAGGGCCCATTGTGAACAACCTGGGGACCCCCCTTTTTCCCCGGGCCCATTGTGGCGTCCCAGGATGCTTCGTTGTCCCCTGGGCCCATTGTGACATCCCGGGGACCCCTTTTGTCCCCAGGGTCCATTGTGACATCCTGGGGCCTCCCTTTGTCCCCAGGGCCCATTGTGACATCGCAGGAGCCCCCATTGTCCCAAGGGCACATTGTTACATCCTGGGGACCCCCTTGTCCCCAGGGCCCATCGTGGCACCGTGGGGACCCCCCCTTTGTCTCCAGTGCCCATTGTGACATCCTTGGGACCCCCCTTGTCCCCAGGACCCGTTGTGACATCTTGGGGACCCCTATGTCACCAGAGCCCATTGTGATATCCTGGGGAGCCCTCTTTTTCCCCAGGGCCTATTGTGACATCCTGGGGACCCCCTTTGTCCCCCGGGCCCATTGTGACATCCTGAAGACCCCCTTTGTCCCCAGGGCCTATTGTGACATGCCAGGACCCCCCCTTTTCTCCAGGGCCCATTGTGACGTCCCAGGACCCCCTATTGTCCCCAGAGCCCATTGTGACATCCCAGGACCCCCCATTGTCCCCAGGCCCCATTATACACATCCTGGGGTCCCCCTTTATCCCCAGGGCCATTGTGACACCATGGGGACCCCCTTTGTCCCCAGGGCCCATTGTGACGTCCCAGGATGCCCCATTGTCCCCTGGGCCCATTGTGAAATCATGGGGACCCCCTTTGTCCCCAGGGCCTATTGTGACATCCCAGGACCCCCCATTGTCCCCAGGGCCCATTGTGACACCGTGGAGACCCTCCTTGTCCTCAGGGCCCATTATGACATTCAGGGGACTCCTCTTTGTCCCCAGGGCCTATTGTGACATCCTGGGGACCCCCCTTTACTCCAGGGCCCATTGTGACGTCCCAGGACCCCCTATTGTTCCCAGGGCCCATTGTGACATTCTGGGGACCCCAAATGTCCCCAGGGCCCATTGTGACATTCTGGGGACCCCTCTTTGTCCCCAGGGCCCATTGTGACATCCCAGAACCCCAATTTGTCCTCAGGGCCCATTGTGACATCCTGGGGACCCCCTTGTCCCCAGGGCCCATCGTGGCACCGAGGGGACCCCCCCCCCCTAGTCCCCAGGGCCCATTGTGAAATCCGGGGAACCCCCTGGTCTCCAGGCCCCATAGTGGTAATGCATTCACGAGGTGTTGATGTCGACGTCTCATTATCCGCGTTCTCTCCGAGAAAGCAAAAGTAACTCCAGACACTGATACCGTCCCAGCTCTGGCGCAAGGGGAAGCTGTGGAAACCACCTTCATGCGCCTGATGTCCCTCGTCCCTTCCCGGCCGTTTTGCTGCAGGGCACCAGACGATCGACACCTCTGGGTTGGTCACGGCCGTGATGGGAGCCGAGGGAAAACGGAAAGGGAAGGCTGGATCCCGTGGGAAATGGGGCCAAGAGTCAAGGACCGTGCTGCTGCTGATCCTCTTCGTCACTCGCTGGGAGGAAGGCGCCCGAGGGAAGGGAGAGAACGGCCACTGATGTCCCCCAGCGCGAGGTGGACGACGGTTCCTGGGGCAAAGAGGTGATCGAGGGCACGTGGGAAGGAAAAGATCCCGAAAACACGATGACAGCCCCGAGATGCCACATCCGGCTTCCCCCGAGCTCCCTCCCGGCTGTGCTCCGCACCTTCTCCTTCATCACCAGCACCTCCCGCCCCGCTGATCGCCCAGCTCGTGTCAGGCGGCTGGAGAACGTGGTTCAGGAACACTGGGCAGGACGGAGCCAGCGGGCAGGACGCGGCCAGCAGGCGCTCGCTGCTCTCCTGGACAGGCCGGCACGGAGCCCTGAGGAGCCCCTGGGTCCTGGTGCCATGCTGGTCACAGCCTCGTGATGCTGCTGGGCGAGCGTCTCATCCTCCCCTGCTGCTCCTCCCATACAGGTATCTTTTTTCTCATTTCCTCCCCTCTTCCTTTCCTTCATCATTTCCCCTTTTTCTGCCTTATACCCCTCTCAAGTCTCTTTCCCTGCTGTCATCTCTTCTTTCTTCCTCTCTCCTTTCTGTTTTTTGATCCCATCTTCCCTCCTGTCTTCATCATCCTCTCTCCATCTCCCTCTCCCTTTCCATCTCCTCCTCTCCTCCATATGTAATTAATATATATCCATATTCACATATTCTATATATTCATATAGAATTCTGTATATTCATAAAATGAATCTATTTCTTGGCTGAGCTGATGGAGTTAGTTCTGTCCTGTCAACCGCAAATCTGAATTCTCAGGACAGGACCAAGTGGGCTGAAAATGCGTTGCCGTGGCGGTCCTGGAGATGTGCCCAACGTGGGACACAATGGGGTCTCCCCGGAGGCTTCTCTTCTCTCCCCTTCCTTCCCTCCCCTTCCTTCCCTCCCCTTCCTTCCCTCCCCTTCCTTCCCTCCCCTTCCTTCCCTCCCCTTCCTTCCCTCCCCTTCCCTCAGAACCCCATTCTGGTTTGGGATGAAGGGACCTCTGGAGATCATCCAGTCCAACCCCCCTGCTCCCGCGGGGTCCCAGAGCAGATCACACAGGATCCCAGGGGTCTGAATGTCTCACAGAAGGAGACTCCACACCCGCTCTGGGCAGCCTGGGCCGCGCTCTGGCACCTCCCAGCAAGCAAGTTTCTCCTTACGTTCAGATGGAGCCTCCTGAGTTTCAGTCTGTGCCCGATGCCCCTCACCCCGGCGCTGGGCACCACTGAACAGAGTCTGCTCCATCCTGACACCCACCTGAGATATTGATCCCATTGATCACATCCCTCTCAGCTTCTCTTCTCCAGCTCAACAGCCCCATCTCTCTCAGTCTCTCCTGATCAGAATGATGCTCCAGACCCCTCAGCATCTCTGTGTCCCTCCACTGGACTCCCTCCAGTAACTCCTTGTCCTTCTTCAACTGGGGAGCCCAGAACTGGACCCAGAACTGCAGATGCAGCTTCCCCAGGGTGGAGCAGAGGGGGAGGATTCACCTCTCTCACCTGCTGCTCACACTCTTCTTAATAAATATCCCCCAGGTACCCTCGGCCTCGTGACCACAAGGACACATTGGTGACTTGTGGCCAACCTGATGTCACCCAGAACTCCCAAGTCCTTCTTGCAGAGCTGCTTTCCAGCGGGTCCACCCCCAAACCGTGCTGGTACTGGACCCCTGCTGCCCCAGGAGGGGCCGGTATCGCCCCGCTATCGCGATGGGTGGCACCGACGGCCCCGCTATCGCGATGGGTGGCACCGACGGCCCCGGTATCGCGATGGGTGGCACCGACGGCCCCGGTATCGCGATGGGTGGCACCGACGGCCCCGGTATCGCGATGGGTGGCACCGACGGCCCCGGTATCGCGATGGGTGGCACCGACAGCCCCGGTATCACGATGGGTGGCACCGACAGCCCCGGTATCGCGAAGGGTGGCACCGACAGCCCCAGTATCGCAATAGGGAGCACTGATGGTCCTGGTATCGCGACAGGTGGCAACAACAGCGCTGGTATCGTCACAACAGCAGTGACGACGGCCCCAGTATCGTGATGGGCAGCGACGATGGTCCTGGTAGCGCGATGGGTGGCACCGACGGCCCTGGTATCGCAATGGGTGGCACCGACGGCCCTGGTATCGCAATGGGTGGCACCGACAGCCCCGGTATCGCAATGGGTGGCACCGACGGCCCTGGTATCGCAATGGGTGGCACCGACGGCCCTGGTATCGCAATGGGTGGCACCGACAGCCCCGGTATCGCAATGGGTGGCACCGACGGCCCTGGTATCGCAATGGGTGGCACCGACAGCCCCGGTATCGCAATGGGTGGCACCGACGGCCCCGGTATCGTGACAGCAATAAATCTCAAGACCTCCCAAAATAAATCCCCCTTCCATCCCTCCTGGTGTGACAAGACCCTTAATTAACATTTCATTAATCAAACAACTCAACCCCCCCGTTGTCACAAATCGCTGCATTAACGAACTTCAACTCATTCCAGAACCCAGTTTATTAAGCAAAGCAGAAAGCGCGTTAAATAGAAAGAAAAACACCAAAACCCCTGTTTCTCGGCTCAGATCGGGGCGCTTTACGGCACCATTTTGCCACCATTTCCCTTTCCGGTTCTTCCCACCGCGAGCAGCCGCTGCCCGTTGATCTCACAGCGGCGTTTTTTCCCAATCTCGCAGGATTTCAGCCCAATTCCGGCCCCGTTCCGTGCGCCCCCTGGTGCCGGAGATGACGATCGGGCGCCAGCTCTTCCCATCAAACCCGATGCCGAGAAACCAAACCCCCCGCGGTCGCTTCTTCAAACACACGCGCAGATTCACCCCTTTTCTCCCCAAAAACCCCCTCTGGATGCGCCGTCCGGTGGGAAAGCCGACGGTGGTTTCGGCGCGGGGGTTTCCTGAGGGCGCAAACCTACCCCGGGCGCTGCTCCGGCGCCGCGATCCCCATTTCGGCTGGTTCCTCCATTTTAAGGCGCTTCGGGGGCGGCTCGGTCCCGGCTTGCGGCTCCGGCATCGCCATTTCGGATGGTTTGTCCTCAATTCTCCAGCGTTTTGGGGGCTGCTTGGTCCCGGCCTGCGGCTCCAGCACCAGCGCTGCAATCACCATTTCAGCTGCTTTCTCCTCAATTTTAACGCATTTTGGGGGCGGCTCGGTCCCGGCCGGTGGCTCTGGTGCTGGCACCACAATCTCCATTTTAGCTGGTTTCTCCTCAATATTCAGGCACTTTGGTGGTGGCTCAGTCCCGGCCTGCGGCTCTGGCTCCGGCATCTCCATTTCAGCTGCTTTCTCCTCAATCTTCACACACACTCCCGAGCATGGCACTGGAGCTTCCGGGGACGGCACTGGAGCTCCCGGGGACGGCACTGGAGCTCCCGGGGACGGCACTGGAGCTCCCGAGGATGGCACTGGAGCTCCCGAGGATGGCACTGGAGCTCCCGGGGACGGCACTGGAGCTCCCGGGGACAGCACTGGAGCTCCCAGGGATGGCACTGGAGCTCCCGGGGATGGCGCTCGAGTTTCCAGGGATGGCACTGGAGCTCCCAGGGATGGCACTGGAGCTCCCGGGGATGGCACTGGAGCTCCTGGGGATGGCGCTGGAGTTTCCAGGGATGGCACTGGAGCTCCCGAGGATGGCACTGGAGCTCCCAGGGATGGCAGTGGAGCTCCTGGGGATGGCACTGGAGCTCCTGGGGATGGCACTGGAGCTCCCAGGGATGGCACTGGAGCTCCCGGGGACGGCACTGGAGCTCCCGGGAACAGCACTGGAGCTCCCGAGGATGGCACTGGAGCTCCCAGGGATGGCGCTCGTGTTTCCAGGGATGGCACTGGAGCTCCCAGGGATGGCACTGGAGCTCCCGGGGATGGCACTGGAGCTCCTGGGGATGGCGCTGGAGTTTCCAGGGATGGCACTGGAGCTCCCGAGGATGGCACTGGAGCTCCCAGGGACGGCACTGGAGCTCCTGAGGATGGCGTTGGAGCTCCTGGGGATGGCGCTGGAGCTCCCGGGGACGGTGCTGGAGCTCCCGGGGATGGTGCTGGAGCTCCCGGGGATGGTGCTGGAGCTTGCCATGGACAGCAGGGTCAACACTGCAACCGACACGGGGTGGGGGAAACGGGGTGATGGGACATGGGGATGTTGGGGTTCGGGGGGGAAATGGGGTGATATGAGGTGGGGATGTTGGGGTTTGGGGGGGAAAGGGGGATGTGACATGGGGGTGTTGGGGGGAAAGGGGGATGTGACATGGGGGTGTTGGGGTTTGGGGAAAGGGGGATGTGACATGGGGGTGTTGGGGGAAAGGGGGATGTGACATGGGGGTGTTGGGGTTTGGGGAAAGGGGGATGTGACATGGGGGTGTTGGGGTTTGGGGAAAGGGGGATGTGACATGGGGGTGTTGGGGGAAAGGGGGATGTGACATGGGGGTGTTGGGGTTTGGGGAAAGGGGGATGTGACATGGGGGTGTTGGGGTTTGGGGGTGGAAATATGGGATCCAACAAGGAAAAGCTGGGGTTTTTCAAGGAAAAGCGTGATACGACAATGGGTACGATTCAAGGAAAAGTTGGAGTTGGTCAAGAAAAGATGCGATATGATAAAGGAAATGTTGGGGTTTGTCAAGAAAAGGTGCAATAGGACAAGGAAAAGTTGGGTTTTGTTGAGAAAAGACGTGATAGGACAATGGAAACGTTGGGTTTTGTCAAGAAAAGACACGATAGGACAAGCAAAAGTTGGGTTTATGTCAAGAAAAGACAATAGGACAAGGAAAAGTTGGCTTTTGTCAAGAAAAGGTGCAATAGGACAAGGAAAAGTTGGCTTTTGTCAAGAAAAGACACGATAGGTCAAGGAAGAGTTGGAGTTGGTCAAAATAAGAACCAATAGGACAAGGAAAAGTTGGGTGTATGTCAAGAAAAGACGCGATAGGACAACAGAAACGTTGGGTTCTGTCAAGAAAAGACGTGATAAGACAAGGAAAAGTTGGGTTTTGTTGAGAAAAGATGCGATAGGACAAGGAAAAGTTGGGTTTTGTTGAGAAAAGATGCGATAGGACAATGGAAACGTCAGGTTTCGTCAAGAAAAGGTGCGATACAACAATGGGTACGATACGAGAAGGAAAAGTTGGGTTTATGTCAAGAAAAGACGCGCTACAACAAGGAAAAGTTGGGTTTTGTCAAGAAAAGGTGCGATAGGACAATGGAAACGTTGGGGTTGGTCAAGAAAAGGTGCGACATGATAATGGGTACGATACGAGAAGGAAAAGTTGGGTTTTGGGGACAAAAGGCGCGATACGGGACAGCGGAAAACGAGCCAACCAGGTGGAGCGGAGAGCAAGAAAGACACGGAGAAACGTCACTATTTCTACCCAAAAGGCAGCGTTGGGAGCCCCAAGAGCAGCGACGACCCCCCCGGGGCCCAGGTGGGGTGGGCCAGGCACCCAATGCGTGCGATACCTGGGTCGGGCGCCTGCGGGTCGGTGTCCATGTCCCCTCCGATCGGCACCGAAACCGCGCGGTTCG